>NW_027411644.1:188211178-189411178 GCF_047663935.1 Musca autumnalis
TGTGTTGCCTATCATCAACAGAGTTAAATGCTGTTAAATCTGTTGACAACCACCTTGAAGCCACACACCATTCTACCACCCTGGCCATAGAGAATTGCTTGTTGCAATTTCTGTACCAGATATTCAGCTGCCTTTGAAGAGCTTATAAAATGTGTGGCATTGAAATAATAGGTTTCAAAACAAAAGGATTAACTCAGGTGTATTACAGAGTGTAAGTCCTTTTGATGACATAAAGAGCGATTTTAAATCTCCTTATGGTCTCTTTCGTTTCTACGAAAGAATGAGATTGCAAGTAAACGTAATTACACTGTTGAATCGCGATAAATTTAAAAACACAATAATTCGCAATAAACTGTCGGTCCGTTGTAGTACCTTTCTTAAAAGTAACCCCTGCATCTCGCAATATAATCCAATGATCATATTCCATGTTTTACTTTTTGCGAAATAACTCAAAATCTAATATCCAAGCAGCTACCTTTTTTACCCTCAGCCTTTAGGCCAGCGAGAATATATACGATAAAAAATATGACCCATCGCAATATTGGTTTAGACCCCAAATATGTTTGACGAATTTCGTTTCAGACAATTTTGAGTTTATTCAGCGCTGTTCGTCGATATATTTGGCAGGTTCGTGCGCACAATAACTATTGAACCTCTTGAGGTCTTCTATAGACAGAAGATCTCTTGAGATCTTCTATATACAGAAGACCTCTTGAGGTGTTCTACAGACATAAGACCTCTTGGCGGCTCATATAAACAGAAGACCCTTGTGGTATTCTATACACAGAAAACCTTTTGAGGTCTTCTATAGACAGAAGACCTCTTGAGGTCTTCTATTGACAGAAGACCTTTTGAGGTCTTCTAAAGACTGAAGACCTCTGGTGTTCTATAGACAGAAGACCTATTGAAGTCTTTTATAGACAGAAGACCTGTTGAGGTCTTGTGTAGAGAGAAGGCCTATTGAGGTCTCCTATAAACAGAAGATCTCCTGAGGTGTTCTATAGACAGAAGATCTTTTGAGGTGTTCTATAGACAGAAGACCTCTTGAGTTCTTCTATAGACAGAAGACCTCTTGAGTTCTTCTATAGACAGAAGACCTCTTGAGTTCTTCTATAGACAGAAGACCTCTTGAGGTCTTCTATTGACAGAAGACCTTTTGAGGTTTTCTATAGGCAGAAGATCTCTTGAGATCTTCTATATACAGAAGACCTCTTGAGTTGTTCTACAGACAGAAGACCTCTTGAGGCCTTCTATTGACAGAAGACCTTTTGAGGTTTTCTATAGGCAGAAGACCTCTTGAGGTCTTCTATAGACGGAAGACCTCCTAAGGTGTTCTGCCTATAGAAGACCTCAAAAGCTCTTCTGTCTATAGAACACCTCTTGAAGTCTTTTATAGACAGAAGACCTATTGAGGTCTTCTATAGAGAGAAGGCCTATTGAGGTCTCCTATAAACAGAAGATCTCCTGAGGTGTTCTATAGACAGAAGATCTTTTGAGGTGTTCTATAGACAGAAGACCTCTTGAGGTCTTCTATAGACAGAAGACCTTTTGAGGTCTTCTATAGACAGAAGACCTCTTGAGGTCTTCTATTGACAGAAGACCTTTTGAGGTTTTCTATAGGCAGAAGATTGAGATCTTCTATATACAGAAGACCTCTTGAGGTGTTCTACAGACAGAAGACCTCTTGACGGTTCATATAAACAGAAGACCCCTTGTGGTATTCTATACCCAGAAAACCTTTTGAGGTCTTCTATAGACAGAAGAGCTTTTGAGGTCTTCTATAGGCAGAAGACCTCTTGAGGTCTTCTATAGACGGAAGACCTCCTAAGGTGTTCTGCCTATAGAAGACCTCAAAAGCTCTTCTGTCTATAGAACACCTCTTGAAGTCTTTTATAGACAGAAGACCTATTGAGGTCTTCTATAGAGAGAAGGCCTATTGAGGTCTCCTATAAACAAAAGATCTCCTGAGGTGTTCTATAGACAGAAGATCTTTTGAGGTGTTCTATAGACAGAAGACCTCTTGAGGTCTTCTATTGACAGAAGACCTTTTGAGGTTTTCTATAGGCAGAAGATCTCTTGAGATCTTCTATATACAGAAAACCTCTTGAGGTGTTCTACAGACAGAAGACCTCTTGAGGTCTTCTATTGACAGAAGACCTTCTGCCTATAGAAGACCTCAAAAGCTCTTCTGTCTATAGAAGACCTCCTAAGGTGTTCTATAGACAGAAGACCTCTTGAAGTCTTTTATAGACAGAAGACCTATTGAGGTCTTCTATAGAGAGAAGGCCTATTGAGGTCTCCTATAAACAGAAGATCTCCTGAGGTGTTCTATAGACAGAAGATCTTTTGAGGTCTTCTATAGACAGAAGACCTCTTGAGGTCTTCTATTGACAGAAGACCTTTTGAGGTTTTCTATAGGCAGAAGATCTCTTGAGATCTTCTATATACAGAAAACCTCTTGAGGTGTTCTACAGACAGAAGACCTCTTGAGGTCTTCTATTGACAGAAGACCTATTGAGGTCTTCTATAGAGAGAAGGCCTATTGAGGTCTCCTATAAACAGAAGACCTCTTGAGGTCTTCTATTGACAGAAGACCTTTTGAGGTTTTCTATAGGCAGAAGATCTCTTGAGATCTTCTATATACAGAAGACCTCTTGAGGTGTTCTACAGACAGAAGACCTCTTGACGGTTCATATAAACAGAAGAACCTTGTGGTATTCTATACCCAGAAAACCTTTTGAGGTCTTCTATAGACAGAAGAGCTTTTGAGGTCTTCTATAGGCAGAAGACCTCTTGAGGTCTTCTATAGACGGAAGACCTTTTGAGGTCTTCTATCGACTGAAGACCTCCTAAGGTGTTCTATAGACAGAAGACCTCTTGAAGTCTTTTATAGACAGAAGACCTATTGAGGTCTTCTATAGAGAGAAGGCCTATTGAGGTCTCCTATAAACAGAAGATCTCCTGAGGTGTTCTATAGACAGAAGATCTTTTGAGGTGTTCTATAGACAGAAGACCTCTTGAGGTGTTCTATAGACAGAAGACCTCTTGAGGTCTTCTGTAGACAGAAGACCTCTTGAGGTCTTCTGTAGACAGAAGACCTTTTGAGGTCTTTTGTTGACAGAAGAGCTTTTGAGGTCTTCTATAGACAGAATACCGCTTAAGGTCTTCTAAGCCTCCTGTGGAGGTGTTCAACAGACAAAAGACCTCTTGAAAGTGCAGTGTATCGTGCGTTTGTGGCAATCCAAACCTGCTTGATAGGCTTGCCAACCCCAACAGACATGCCTGGATGTGGCATTCCTATCCTGATTGAGATGACTCTTCATTCAGATCGTCCACTGGTGACAAGAGGAGGCACCCTGTAGGTGTTCTCAGGTTTGAATACTATTTCACCGCGTTGCACTTATTTTCGCTGCTTACCACAAACCGAACTATCGCGTTATGTGTTCTCAACAAGGTATTCTCGCTTCTTGTGTCGCCAACAATACTCAAAAGTTCAGCACATCTAACAAGTTTTGGGGTCTTTCTACGATTGTTTGGGTTTTCCCACCTTTCAATTTTAGCTCAGCCAAATTAATTTCAGTATATTTATTCTTGAAGACTACACTTTGATATTCAAAGCTCTCAATGTATTTGTCGTCAAAGTGCAAGCCCCACTTCTCCAGATAATGCGTACTTGCCTAGTATTACTTTACCCGATTAAGTTATTTCTTGACAGCCTTGTGGATTCCTGACTGACATCAGCTTGAGATTTCTATGCACTCAGCGGAAAGCTGGTGGCATACAGCTTTGAGCTTATGCAGCTCGTTGATGCTGCATTGTTATCCTCCCAAGGACTATCTGTACTGCTGTCGGATGAGTACGTCAGGTAACTCTGGTAAATTTTGACAAAGTCACTTCCAAACCTCTAGGTCTGGTGGGTGGCATTAGTTCCAAACCTGGGTGGCATTAGTTTAGTTTTCGGTGGGTGGCATTAGTTTAGTTTTTGAATGAAGAGTAAAGGACCAAATTTATTTGATTTGAAGCTTAATGCTACGAACTGCACAGCAACCACTGCACAAATATTTATTTGTTGTGACAACAATGGGAACGATATTTTTCTTTGCTCGAAGGACAAAATGTTATTTCATTTGGAGGACATTTTGTTTTTATTTTAAAACGAGACAAGGTATTTGATCGAAGGACCATATTTTCAATAGCCTAAATTATATCTACGATTGGCTTTCGTTGGTCGCAAGGAGTAATTTTTATTGAATGATTTAAAAATAGGAAACGTGATACAATAATTTTTAGAAACGATTGATCTTGTGCCTGTTTTTCGATCGACGGACCAAAAAAAAAAAAAGTGTAATAGGTGTACTCGTTCATTGACGGTCTTTGATCGCCGGAAGTAATTTTTAATTTTAACGTTGATCGAAGGACCAATTATATCCATTGTCAATGATTAAAAATACTATGTGACCGAAACTGTAATATTTTGATCAATATGGACTCCAGCAGTAATTTTGATTCTAAAAGAGCTAAATATCACTAAACGAAGGACCAAATTATATATTATAGAAAGACTGTTTTTTGCTGTTTTTCGAATTTTGATCCACTTAAATTGTACTCCTTGAAAAATCATGCACCATTAATTTTCCTGCTGGCGCCTCTATCAGTGATCTGTTTGAGATTTTTTTGCACATACCAAAGAGTGGATAAAATAACCGACAATTGTCTGTTGTAACACAAACCCCTTCTTTATTATTTTGTGCTAGTGTATGTACTTGGTGCATTTCGATTTATGCCAATAGTTCAGATGATGTTCCTCCACACCGCCAGAGAGACTTTTGCAAAACTTACATTCCATAATTATGTATAGATAAACTCTGATTCTTCAAAGTAAAAGGGGAATATATTTGTTGTTGTTATTTATACCCTTTAATGAACTACGGTTTGGATCAAAGTGAAAAAGGAAAACAAGAATATTTCAAGGTAAACCATCTATCCATGTGAGCAATGTTGTTTTTGTTTTCTTTTTTTTTCTTGTCCATTCAGACATTCCAGACATATAAACAGAAAAGAACAGCGAACAGAACATTGCAAACTTGTTTCAGTCATATGTTTGATATCGAACATTGCCACCGAAGCATGTCAAAAAAGAGGCACAAGAAACAAAAACAATTTAATATTACATGTAGCCGAACGACGACCACCATATCTCCGTGCAAAACTTTGGTTTCCGTGGCTTCCGGTGGCTTTTGCCGCACATACATAAAGCCCTTGCTTGCAGCGTCGGAAAATATGTATATTTGCACATTGTGTTGCACAAATCCCATGAACCCTTCATAAACAAAACTTTGGGTGTAAATACCACAAAATATAAAAAAACAACGTACATATATGAGTCATTCATGCCGCCAAAACATCAACAGCGCACCACCAACCAACTACGTTTTAGGTCAGCTGTGAACTTTGTCTTGTAGTATGAAAAAAAAAAAAAATAAGAAAACATTAAAAAATCACAATGAGAATGGATTTCTGCAACAGATTTGTAAACGGAGCAGAATGTTTTCCTCCGCTGAATGTGAAACATATAGAGAGCTTGGGTGCTGTTGTCTTTTCGCCTAAAGTAAACGATTTATTATTTTGTTAATAAAATGTGAAATTTTTGCATGATATTTGATCGAAGGACCGCTTTAAAATTGCCATCGAGTGGTAGTTTATCGACGGTCTAATTCCGTAATACTATCATTAATGTTATTTGAACTCATGAAGCAAGTGTGTAAATTTAATTGCTCGAAGGACCACATTTCGATTTGAAAATTCGGTCCACTAATAGACACAGATATTTAATGGAAACAAATTCAATGGTACCAACTACTTTGGTGCAGAAGGACGACATGAAGAGGAAAAAATTAAGTCTCTCATTCAGGTTTCTTAGCCATAATTTTAGGTCAGCTGAGAACTTTGGTAATAGAATTTTGGTAAAAAATTAGTTCAATAGGTATGGATTGTGTATCGATCGTTGGCGTGAAGGTGGCTAGGTGCTTGTCTGTTGGCGATTTCGTGATAAGTGTGCATGTTCTGACAGTGGTTGCTTGGATGGTTCGTTGTTGTTGTTACAGTGTCTATTATGTTTGTATGTTCGTTCTTCTGTTCAATCTGGCCCTGGGCTTATCTCCAGTTCCAGGAAAATGGCTGTTTCGATGGGATGTAGCCAAAGATCCACTGGAGTTAGATGAGTAAGGTTTGGCGGGGCAGTTGAAAAGGTGCTTTGTGTCGTGCGGGCCCATGCTGTATACTGGGCAGATGTCTTGCACGGCGCGATCGATTGCCGCCCAATAAGAATTAAGGGGAATGCAATATCCCGAGAGTAATTGAGCCAAAACTACTCTGGTTTGTCGTGGCAGCTGACGCTTCTCAGCTGCGATAGATGGGGGATATACTGCGAGGACTTTATTCACACTATATTTGCTTATGGCCCCTGCATCCGTGTGAATGCGTGTTCTTTCCTGTATCGTTGGACCTCTCCCTCTAGAGCGTGGATATCCTTCCTGATGTGCCTGAATGTATCGGGCCTACCTGGTTATTGGAATTGCGCCCACGATAACACCCAAGCAGTAAGAAAGAATCTCATTGTGTTGCTGTACTGCAAGAATCGTTGCCTCCTCATGGTGGTTCACTGAAGACTTGAGGAGGCACCCTGTTGCAGTTGCAGCAGGGCGGCATTCTGACAGGTTTGAATCTTTTTCCAATTCGTATCACATAATCTCGGGGACCAAACTGGAGCCGTATAGCTTACCACAGACCGACCTATCGCGTTATATGTTTGTCTGCACCCCAAGTGCTGTCGGCTAGGGACTTGAGGACCTTGTTCCTACTTTTCAGTTTTTCGCAGATAGCTGTAGCGTAAAATTTTGGGGCTGTTTGAGGTCGGAATTCTGCCACCGTCGACCACGACATTCAACTCTCTTCCATACTGCGCTGTCGATGTGGTGAAATGAGTGGCTGTATATATTGTGGCGGAAATCTGCATATTCCTCGAGTGGAAAAAGGTGGTAAGATCGGTTAAATAGTTGTTCAGTCTCTCAGATGTCATCAGGATAGGTACCTGACGCCATGATCGTGCAATCAAGCGTATACGTTACAATCTCGATGCCGTCAGGAGGGGACAGTATACTGGAGAGGTAGAGGTTAAACAGTTCCGGAGATATCACCCCACCTTGGGAAACTCTCTGTTTAACTCTACCGGGTTTGGGCTTCTTGATCCTGAATTCCACGTGCAACTGGCGTCCACACATATAATTGACTATCCAACGTTTCAAGCTTGGCCGGAGGGTTGGCTGCTCAATGGCCTCAAACAGCGTGGATTGCCTGACTGTATCAAAGGCTTTGATAAGTCAAGCGACACCATCACTGTTCTATCACACGGCGGTCTCTGGTTGAGTCCTTCACAAATATATGTGGAGATGGCCTGCAGCGCTGTTGTCGTGCTGTGCTGCTTACGGAATCTATGCTGATGATCGGCGGATGGCTCTTCGGAATCGCTGGCTGTTGAAGGATATCGGGAACCGGCGGTTTCGCTGGTGTTTCGTAGATAATCGGGAACCTGATGTATTGTTTACGGTTTGTAGATGATTGGGCACCTGCTGTTATGACTACCGTTCCCAAGTAACCGGTGTAACAGATTGCAGATGATGGGGAACCTGCTGTAATGGTGACAGTTCGCAGCCAATCGGGATGACGGTTGGTGGTAGATAATCAGAAACACGGTGGATCCGTCGTTCGGCTGCTGATGCTCGGGGAGCTGATGGATTTGGTGTCCAGGTGTTTATATTCGGGAATAAGATAGATTCGGCATTCGGCTGCTGATGCTCGGGGAGCCGTTTGATTTAGTGTCCGGGTGTTGATGTTTGGGAACACTATGGATTCGGCTTTCGGCTGTTGATGCTCTGGAACCGAGGTTTCGAAGCTCGGGTATCGGTGTTCGGGAATGCGATGTATACGACGTTCGGGTGTTGACACGATTGGTTCATCGCTCGGGTGTTAGTCTAAGGCTACGGTCTAGTTTGTACCATGTATTACTATTACCCAAACAATGGAACAGCTGACCCGAAAGCCCTGTAGAACTGCAAACCCGAAGGTCCAGTGCCGAGTGCAACAGCTGACCCGAAGCCCCTGTAGAACAGCAAACCCGAAGGTCCAGTGCCGAGTAGAACAGACGACCCGAAGGCCCTGTAGGACTGTAAACCTGAAGGTGTAGTGCCGAATTGAACAGCTGACTCGAAATAGAACTGGCAAACTATCGACATTTGCAACATTAGATATTTTCGATATTTTATTTCAAAAAATCTATTGCTATAGATATTATCGTTAATTTGTCATCACCTTTAATTTGGAAACAAAAATGGAGGAAATGTCTATGCTTTTGTTGAGATTTTGGACAAGTATTGCACAGACATATAAAGAAGAAAAAACAATTGCTTTTATTAACCAAAAATACAGTTTATTTTTCCGAAAAAATGGATTTATGGATTTACCTCCTGACACCAACAAAACCGAAAAGCCGCGTAATTTCTATTCATTTCAATAGATTTTAGGTGAGGGATTTTTAATCCGATAATATCGATAGACAAAACTATCTATCGATATTAAATTTTTTAAAAAATAATCGATACTATCGATAGTACCATCGATTTTATGCCAGCTCTAACTCGAAAGCCCTGTAGAATTGTAAACCCCGAACGTCCAGTTTCGAATATATTAGCCATTACAACTCAATGGGTAGCTCCCAAAAAGTATTATTATTATTTTATTTATTATCTTTATATATAAAACTCAATTGTCGTTTGTTGGTAATTGAATCAGTTGAAAACGGCTGGAGCGATTTGGATAATTTTTTGTGGAAATGTTAGTCATAGTCCAGTTTAGGTTTTTATGCAAAGAAAAATTGGCCACGCCCACTTTTCCGCCCACTTTTATAAATATGTTATATCTACGAAACTACTTAATAGATCTTCCTGAAATTTTCAGGGAACGTAGAGTGATGACCCCCGGGTGAAATAGGCTACATATTTGCTTGACTTTCGGATCGGGCGGGGTACCTCCCCCATGCCCTATTTTTGTAAAAATGCAATATTTGCAACAATTACAAATGTATCGCTTTGAAAATTAATTTCCGAGTCAATGGCGATTGCGTCTCCGACCTTACGTGCATATTTGGGGCATTAAGACTGGACAACGCCCACTTTTTTAAATATGTTATATATACGAAACTACTGAATCGATTTACCTGAAACTTTCAGCGAATGTACAGGGTTGGTCCCCGATAAAAATAGGCTACATATTTTTTGACTTTCGGATCGGGTGGGTACCTCCCCTATGCCCTATTTTTGTAAAAATGCAATATTCGGTTTGGGAATTTTTTTCCGAGTCAATGGCGATTGTGTCTCCAACCTTACCTACTTATCTTGGGACTTAGGATTCGACCACGCTCACTTTCTAATAAGGTTATATCTACAAAACTACTAAAGGGATTTTCAAGAACATCGCGATTTGTCTAAACTTTTAAATCTTTATAAATAAAAATCAAATATCGTTCGTTGGTAATGGCATCAGTTGAGAACGGCTGGACCGATTTCGATAATTTTTTCTGTAAAATGTGCGACATAAGCCGACTTGGGTTTTAATGCAAAAAAAATTGACCATGCCCACTTTTACGCCCACAATTTTTTTACAATTTTTATCATTTCTAAAAAAAATACTGAACCGATTTTCCTCAAATTGCCAGGGAATGTACAGAGATGGCCCCCGCTTAAAATAGGCTACAAATTCAGTTGAATTTCGGAAAGGGCGGGGTACTTCCCCTATACCCTACTTTTTTAAAATGTTATATACAATAATTACGAATGTATCTATTTGGAAGTTAATTTGCGAGACAATTGTGGTTGTGTCTCCGAACTTACCTACTTTTTTAGGAACTAAATACTTGACCACACCCACCTTTTAAAATAAGTTACATCTACAAAACTACTGAACCGATTTTCCTGAAAATGTCAGGGAATGTACGGGCATATTTTCTTGAATTAAAAAAAAAATGCCTTACCTTTATGAATGAAAATCAAATGCTGTCATAACCCAACTTAGGTTTTTTGGAAATAAAATTTACCACGCCCCCGAAAACAGGTTACATATTTTATTGAATTCCAGAGGGGGCGGGGTACCTCCCCTATACGATGTTTAAAAAAAACATTATATATGCAAAAACTATGTATGTATCGGATTAAAAAATTACGGATTAATCTACAATCTAGGTACTTCTTTGGGGTTTATAGGCCTGACCACGCCTGCTTTTTAATATGTCATAACTCCAATACTACTGAAGGGATTTCAATAAAATTTGCAGCAAAAGCTCAAAGTTTGCCGTTGTTATGTATATTTTATGATTTTCGAAAGAGGTGGGGTACCTTCCCCATGCCTTCTGTTAAACTCCTTCCTGTTAAGCCAAACTTATGATTATATCGATTTCGGCATACATTTTGGTAGGCAATGAAGTTGTGTGCACCCTAGGAGACAAAATACCGGACCAGGCCCACCTTTTTAATATGTTATATCTTGAAAAGTGATGACCACGCCCACTCTTTTCAAGACATTATTTTTCCAAAACTACTGAACCTAATTTTCAGAAAATGTTCAGGAATGTCCCGTGGTCCAAAATGCTGTATATTTGTAGACGAATTTCGGGGCCTATTATTTTATAAAGAAAAACTATATATTTACAAATGTACTTAAATGGTGAGGTTCAACGGTCCATCAGCCGTGAAAAGATAAAACATATAAGTCTCAATAAGCAGGAGAATTCGATTTAACCATTTTTTAACTTTTATAATTAGATCGCTTTAGGATAAAAACAGGGACATGGACGATAATAAATCCTAAAAGGCACAAATTGGCGAAAAAATCCGACAAAGTCCGTAAGAGAAAAGAAAGTTTACAGACAAAATCTGTTGATAAAAATCCTTCTCGGTTTAACAATGGACCGACGAAGTAAGGTAGAAAATACCTTTTTTTGAATTGTCAAGCATAAAATCGATAAAAAGTTGTCAGTAAAACTCATTACGACGGGCCAGCAACGCGGACCGGGGTCTGCTAGTTTATTAATAGATTACAATTATTAAAACATAATAGAATACTATATAAGTAACAATCGATCTATAATATACTTGGCTAGCAGAATGCTGTAAGCCATAAAAAGGTATTAACATAAAATTATGTAAATTATTTGAGTTTACACTAGGTTGTATTAATGTTTAAGTGATAAATTCATTTAATATTAAATTTCTGTACTTCATAGAACTTTCTAGATATTTATAAAGGGATTCAAAATTCGAACCATTTAATATCCTACAAACTTCATTTAAATCAAGAACAGCCTTATTAAAGTAAGCAATCCTATATTCTCTATATATAGGACAAATACCGATAAAATGAAATGTATTTTCTGGCACGTTCATGTTGCATATAGTACAAACGCTATCAGTACCGTTTCTAAAACATCTTGCATTTAGATCTAACAGACCACCTCTAGCTTTAACAATTAGACTAGTCGCGCGAGTTGAAAGTTGAGCTGTTTTAATAGGAGTATCGTCATAATTCAATTGACAGTACAAATCGTGGTGCTGAGAGTTTGAAGCTGCTAAACAGAAATTTTGGTGTTCTTTATAGATTAGTAATTTTATTATTTCTTTCGAGTAACGGCAGATGGGAACATTATCGTCCGGCAGATGATATTGGAGAGAAGAGCAAAGACTAGACCATTCTGCGGCCCAACTGATATTTTGGTTGAGAATCTCTTCTGCTAATATACGGGGTAATCTATGTTGGTCGAAACGTAAAATCTTATTCACATAATCAAGATGTAATTTCAATGAGTTTGCATACACTGTGTTCCATCCAGTTTCTATATGAAGCATATACGTGGGTGTATTTTCCGGCAGAAATAGAATTCTTTTTATGAAAAAACGAAAAAGTTTCTCAACATTGTCATACCTTTTATACCCCCAAACTTGGGCTGCATAAAGCATTATTGACTTAGAACATGCATCAAATATTTTTAATTTATTGGCGCGTTTTATGTTTTTGTTTGTTAGGTATTTGGACCATGTTGAGTTTATGGCTATTTTTGATGCGGAGAGCTTTTGTTTTAAATGTCTGCTGAATGACAGATTGTAAGTTCCCAGCAAAAATTTGGTAGGCACATGTCATTACTTTCTGCATTACCAGGTAATGCGTACTCATTACCCTCCGCATTATCAGACAGTACATATATAACAGGTAACATATAACTAGTTACATCCTTACTTACTACTTACCTACAAAGGAATAAGTACGGTGGCACAGGGCTAGTGTGTCTGACTACAAATCCTAGGCTTGTGTGTTCAAAGCTCACCGTCAGCATGGGAGTTTTTTGTTGACAAAATTACGAAGAAATGTTGATGTACATGGATGTTTTTAAACAACCCTTACTATTTGTACGAGTGGCCTAGTGTGTAGTGTGTTTGTCTAGAAATCAGAAGTTCATGTGTTCGACACCGGCAGGAAGCGGAATAAAAGAAAAAGAAGAAATAAAAACAAAAAATAATTGGAATGTTGAATTTGAATATAATTTCACCACATTTGTTCTAAAAATAGAACATATGCTTTTTAGCTTTTTTTGACTACTGGTAAGTGGTTAAATATGTACTTAAAAAACACATTTAAGGAAGTACTTACTCCCTATGACATCCCCATGTTAAAATAATGACTTTTACGGTCATTTAGTAAGTAGTTACAACTGCAAAAATTTACTGAATAAAGTCATTATTTGGTAATGACTTTTTTTGCTGGGTTATGTCAACACCAAGATATTTGTAAGAATTTACAATTTCTATGACTTCATCGCCGAAATGCCAGTTTAAATCTCGAGAAATGCGTGTACCTTTACGAAAAACCATTGCTTTCGACTTTGTGAGATTGACAGTTAGACTCCACGTTAAACAATAATCACGTAGGACGTTAATCATGTCTTGCAGCTCATGAGGAGAGTTCGACAATAAGACGATGTCATCAGCATACAGTAAAATTTTTATATTTGTATTTGCTACATTAACGCCTCCGGGGAGAATAGTTGGTAGATCATTTAAATATAAGGAAAACAGTAGTGGGCTGAGTATACAACCCTGCCTTACCCCAATTTGAACTGGAAATGAAGTAGAAAAGTGATTACCATCCCAAATCTTACTTTCCGCGTTGTAGAACATTGCATGTAAAACTCTTATTATTTTAGAGGATAATCCCATGCTTGAAAGTTTATAAAACAAACTGTTTCTGGGAATAAAGTCAAACGCTGACGAGAAATCGACAAAAAATGCATAGGTATGTTTATTTTTATGAAGATTGAGTGTAACTGTGTTGATAAGATTAAAGATGTTATCTACCGTAGAATATTTTTTTCTGAAACCGGCTTGAAATTCGTTTAGGATGTTGTTGCGATTAACCCAATTTATTAGCCGATTTTGTAAAACATTGCAGAATATCTTACATATAGTGTTTATTAGCGATAAGCCTCTATAATTGGAGGCAACACTTTGGTCACCTTTTTTAAATAGGGGTATGAGAACTGATGTCTTGAAAGACTTAGGAATTTCTTCATGGAGAAATATTTTATTAAAAAATGTTAACATGAAATGGTGTACATTATCTGTTGCATATTTGTAGAATTCGTACGGAATTCCGTCTTCACCGGGAGACTTGTTCGCTTTGAGCTTACTTAAGACATTTTTAATTTCACAAAGTTCAAAAGGCGAATCTAGAATAGGATCAATCCAATATGGGATACACCAATTAATTCCTCTTGTGTTCTCGTTTTCCAAGAGCATTGGACCAAAGTATAGTAAAAAATCATCTGCGCATAGACCGCCTCTAGTATTACCATCACGGATTTTTAAAGAATTAGAAAGATTCCACCAGTCTTTGCTACTGGTAACTGAATCTAATTTTTTCAAGTTATTGTTGTAGTAATCTAACTTTTTTTGCCCACATATTTTTAGGAAATTCGATCTTGAGGCATAATACCGCATTTTGTTTACCGGACAATGATTTCTTTGATAATCTTTTAAGTATTTACGCATAGTTGATCTGAGGCGAAAACATTGCCAGTCGAACCATTTTTGTCTTGGTTCAAAAAACTTCCTGTTAGGCGTTATAACACTTGCACGTTTAATGTTATTAGTTATCATATTAACTAACTCATCTACTGACGTGAAATCCTGAATTGGTTGGTTAGTGAAAAGGTAGTTAAGATTTTGTTTGTATTGACTACAAAGGTTGTTTTTCCAGTAGAGTCTCTGAAGGACATTTTCGGGATTTTTATTACTCATAAAAGAAGAAACCTTGATATCTAGACATAGTGGCATGTGGTCAGAAAACGGTTCAGTAGCAATGTGGAAATTATTGATGTAGCTTAAGAAATTTACTGAACAAAAACAATAATCGATTACTGAACTACCCATAACACCGCAAAAACTATATTCCCCATTTTCATCACCTGTCATTCTGCCATTTACAATGATCCCACCAACATCCTCAATAATATTTAATAGTTTTCTTCCTTGGAAGTTTACAGTTTTATCCTTAGAAGTTCTGATTTCGTTTATATGAGGTATATCACGCAAGATATTTGTATCTAGTACTTGTTCTTCTCCAATACGTGCATTAAAATCGCCAATAACACAGAAACTCGTAGGCCCGAGATTATGTAAAAAACTTTCAAACTTCTCAGCATCACTTTTCCAACTTGTACAATTAATGTATGAAGGGATAAAATAGAATATGTTTCCATTCAAAACGGCCGATAATACAGTGTATTCATAAATGTTGATAAATTTCAGACTAAATTTATGACGAATCTCTTTCTTAAAACCATAAAGACAGCCGCCTCGGGCGCGACCAGCTCTATGTACTTTAATGGCATCAACCCACTGAATGCAATAATTTGAAAAATGTGAATTGAAATTAGACTGCTTATTTCGAACAACATGGGTTTCAAATAGGAAGAAAATATCAAAATTGTTTAAATATTTTACAAAATTTCCAAATTTTAATGAGTTTTCGAGATTTGCAACATTGTAGGACAATAAATGGCATAGTTCAAACTGCTATTGGTTGTTATTATTGCTAACATTATGATTCTTAGTACTAGTGTTGTGTAACACAACGTAGGTGCAGCCGCATTCAAACAGGATGTCTGATAAGAATTTTGCATCATATTCTGATTGAGCAATTATTTTGCCATTAAGCCATGTATATTTTTTATCATTAATATATATACAGAATTCCCCTTGGCGGATTTTCAATTCTCTTTTATTTGATAACGATTTCACGATCTGTCTCAGGTTGTATCGAGTAGTTTGTTCGTCGTATGTGTAATCTTTGTGGATAAAAATTCGATGCTCGTTCAGTTTGCCTTTAGCGGATAAAATAGCTTGAACTTGACTAAATGAGTCCAGAGTGAATATAACAGTTTTTCCTCCAGATAGCATCCTGCAATGAGCTATGATAACATCCACATTTAACTCTCTCTTGCAGATATCAAGAAATTTATTCTTTCCCAAAAAGTATTTCCAAGGTGTTCGTTGGCGGATTTAGAACAGCCTTTAGTTCCAACCCCTGTAGCTAACTCCCTGCAGTAGCCAGCTCCCCCTCAGCATCTATTTCTGAAATACTTGAGGGATCCGAAGTATGAGGCGAATGCGAATTATTCGCCCTAAGCACTGACGAAGATGGTTGCAAATAAAAATACAACACGGGGTTGACGTGTTCCAAAAACTCTTGCAAAGACTAAAATCAACGCCAAGGCTAAAATCAGGGAATTATTTTTTTTTTTAAAAATTTTAAAAATATGCGAAATTTGATTTTGTCTGAAATTCCACCGGTCGAAGGACCAAATTTGATTCCATTGAGAGCTTCATCTATAAAAATACAATATGGTGTTGACGTGTTCCAAAAACACTAGCAAATAACAAAATCAACGAATTATATTTTTTAATAAAATGAAAAAATAGGCAAAATTTGATTTTGGTTGGATTTTCACTGGTCGAAGCACCAGATTTGATTTGATTTGATTAAGAGCTTTATAGTACGTTTATATATAACCGGATTTAACAAACCCACTGGGTTTCAAATGTCAATTCCTTTGCGTATACGTCAAATAAATCCTCATTAAGAAGGTTAACCCTGCAAAAGGCTATAATATAAACATGGCCTTAGCCATAAAAATAAAATATGGCTGTAACACCAAGGTGTTCGTTGGCGGATTTAGAACAGCCTTTGGTTCCAACCCATGTAGCTAACTCCCTGCAGTAGCCAGCTCCCCCTCAGCATATATTTCTGAAATACTTGAGGGATCCGAAGTATCAGGCGAACGCGAATTATTCGTGCATAAAAAAAAAAATACAACATGGGGTTGACGTGTTCCCAAAACTCTAAATCTAAAATCAACGCCAAGGCTAAAATCTGGGATTTTTTTTTTTAATAAAATGTAAAAAATATGCGAAATTTGATTTTGGCTGAAATTCCACCGGTCGAAGGACCAAATTTGAACTGAGCTGAGCTTCAGCCTAAAAATATAGTGGAATATTTGCCGGTTCAACATTCAAGGTCTAGCAAAAACCTTGGGACAAAGAGTGGAATTGTTTCATGCTTCAATTTTTCTGTGAAAATATCCAATAAATAATTACAGCAAAATTATAATTAATAAAAAGTTTTTCATAGCCAAAATACTCAGGCTATCTGGTGTTTACTAAGCAGATTTGTTACTCATCTTCTCGTTTTAATATTTAGTAATTTTTGTAATGATTTTTCCTCGTTCCTCTTTTTGGTTGGATGTACGCAACATCATCTATTCCCAGACTTTGCGTTTTATGCAAAAACGTTTTTTTCTTCTGGGCAATCTTTCTTGTACTTCCCCTGTTTTTTCGCAAACCATTACAAACTTACATGATGCCATTTATTACTGGGAGCCCATGAATTTTCAAAAGCAGCTTACATTTTCGCGCCATTATTTTAAAACGACAATTCATGCTGTAAAGTAATGGAAGAGAAAAATAAAACAAAAAACCAAGAAGAAAAACATAAATAAACAAGATGTGAAACAAGAAAATAAAAAAGCCAACAACCTTGCATGGTCGTTCGCGCTTATATTACAGCCAGCCCCAGCATTCATGCCATCCCCACATCCTGCTTTTTTTGTATTCTTTGGAGGACATTGCAAGATTTTTATGTTATTTTGTTCTCTTTCGTTCTTTTTTCTTTCTTATTATTACGTTAAAGGTGTATGTAAATGCATACACACTGACATATGGGCTATTGCACTGGATTTTTAATGGAAAATGGGGTGGCATGTAAGGACCATAAGAAGATGGATTTACTACCCGAATACTTGGGACCCACAAACTGTTTTTTTTTAACCAGTTTATATTTAATTTCTATCGATTGAGTAATGCAAAAAGGATTAAACAATATTACTATACAACTGAACTTTTAACGGAAGAATAAGGAAAGGAAAAAAATCTCAGATCTGTGGAATTGTTTTGTCTATGTAATCAAATCAGACCAAGGGTCTGTAGAAATATGATAACTTCAGACAGTAAACATCCAGTTAAATATGCAACAGTCCATATGTATAAAAATTATCTAAAAACTACAACAAACATTCTCTCCTCTTGGTATCCCCACATGTGTATACAGATTGATTAGAGTATGTATAAGCATTCGTGTCTTAATGGACAGATTTGATAGCGTAAACAATTTTTTATACATCACCTGCTTGATAGGTGGTTTTGGATCTTGTACTTGTATCTTATTTCTATCTTTTTTTACATATTGGCTGGTTGTGCTACGAACGTGGTTACACTGGATTGATGTAAGAGATTATTTTCTTCCATGTGTTCGGGATGATAAGCCTTAACGCCTCTATTAAAGTGTACTTGAATATAAGCTAAAGTTTTTCTTCTTTTGATTTAAATATTAGGTTGGATCCGCTGCACAATGGTTCAGTTGTAAAAAGTAAAAGATTTCTTCGAAAGAGTTATTATTACTTTCCTTTTTCTACGTTTGTTCCTTTATAGGACCAATATCTTTAAAAAAATGTGGCTTTATTCCATTGCCACTTAAAGTTGCCTTAACTATCCAATATGTATTTTCGCCAGACCACCCTTATATCCCACCGAGCTATTGCAAATATTTTTTGATGACACTTGTTTTGGTTTGAATCAATTTCCTGATGTCGATTTGTGAAATGGGTTAAGGAAATCATGAAAGGATGTTTGGCATATCAATACAACTAAACTATACTTTGAAATGTGAAAGCGCGAGAGTGTGTGTGTGTACACATAGAGATTAGAGCGGATGCAATGTTAGGCGTTGTTTGTGATAGGTACTTCGCCTTAAGCCTTGTTGAAAATAACAAAATACTTGAACTATTGGCCTTAGGAGAAATCTGTTGACATATCAACTATGACATGATGGTAGATTGTGGGAAGAAATGTGTGTATTTTTTGCTTTTAACATTGAAAGGGGCGTGAAGCGTAGATGTCAACCAGTAAAGGCTGCAAATAATTGAATGTGGTGGATATATAGAATATTGTATATGATAGTTATGATAAGGGGAAGGGATTTATTGAAAATCATATAGGAGATAGAAATATTACACAGAAAAAGATGGATATTTATGGATGAAAAAGGTAAAATTTTAAACAAGTTTTAGTATTAAATAACAAAATTCTTCCCTTCAAAACTCCCCCTCACCCTCGATGGTAGGTATACATTTTTGAAACCTATATTTTATAAAAAAAATACCCCTCAGTAAGGTTGGCGACATTTTCTGAGTATTTCAGCCATGTAAAACTTCTCTACAAGTGGTGTCTTAAGACGAGGCCGTTCGGACTCGGCGATAAACTGTAGGTCCCATATCATTGAGCTTATATGAATCGGGGTGCACTTATTGATATGAGAGAAGTCTACCTTGTCCCATCAGGAATGTTTGTAGAACAATTAAAAAAAATAATTAAATATTTTTGGATACTTTTTAAATTAGTTTTAAAAAATATAAAAGAAATTAAATTTAAAAAGTAATCATGGAGAATTATTGCCAATATATGTAACCGTTTCACAAAATATAAAGAACATGATTTACATGCGCAAGTGTGACTTTACATATGTGGAAACTTAACTGTTCGAAATTTCGAACACTGATTCTTATCCTATATGTCAGTGGCTATATTTAAACGTGGAAATGTACTGACAAAGTTATTATAGCCCCATAAAAGACTAAATACTAAATTTCAGCCATTTCTGTAGGATTGTAGGACTTAAATCCTGAAAAACACCAAAATCGGGAGGTACCGTTCCACTGAGGCTATATAAAACATGGACTAGTGCTGACAAATTTCTGGAGGAAAGTTTAGTAGCCCCAATGAAGATTAAATATCTATTAAATTACAACCATTTATGTAGCATAATGAAGCTAAATCTATGAAAAACCTCGAAAATCGGGCGGTACCGTTCTATTCGGGGTAATCCAAAACGTCGACCGGTACTGACACATTTCCGGGGAAAAGTTTTGTAGGCCCAAAAAAACTCTATACCACTCTTCAACCATTCTGAATGAAAAAAATTATAAAATAAATAAAAAAATAGCCGGAGCGTTTTTTAAACAAATCGCGATACAAGTTGACATTTTGAAGGGTTTTTTAGGTTTTCACGATTTTGCTTTGAGTCCGCAAGTCCTATCGAAATGGGACTAAAGAAAATGTTGTAGCTATGAAAATCCTCTACAAGATTGACTTTTATGATACCTTCGTAGTTTTTACCAGTATTGAGATATAGAAGTTCAATAGGACAAAGCAAAATCGTAAAAAATTAAAAAAACCCTTAAAAATGTCAACTTGTATTTCGATTTATTTTAAAAACGCTCTGGCGATTTTTTTTTTTTTTGGTTTTTTTTCTCATCTATGAACATTGTAGTTTCAGAATTCGCAAAAACTTCCCAGGTGTGAGCACCTTCCATTTAAATTTGGTTCAAGATCACATAAATCAAAATTGTTTACTTCTACACATATAGGATAAGCGCCAGTGTTCGAAATTTCGAACACCATTTTCCGGGAAAACGAAACATCGGAACATTTTTTGAGAAAATTCTCAATCCTCATTTCCCTAAAAAAGTTTTTTTCTTTAAAAAATAAATAAAAATGTTGTCTTGGGATGAAATGGGTTAATTTAATATTTTGTATTCTTTCTTACTTACCTACTTAGCTGGCCCATTACAGAACATTTGTTCCATAGACCGAACTAAGAAAAGATCTCCAATTCTCTCTGTTTAGTGCTTCGTTTTTTGGAATACCGCCCCTTGTCATCTCTTCATCCACTTGTTTGCGCCATCTTCTCTTTGGCCTGCCAATTCTGCGTGCACTGCCATGTGGCTCGAATTTTATACGCCTTTTTAGCGGGTTCATCATCGCTAATTCTTATTATATGGCCTAGCCAACGCAATCGCTGCATCTCGATACGTTTATCTATACTGATGTCGTTGTATAGCAGATACAGCTCGTGGTTCATACGACGTCGATATTCACCGTCAACGCATATCGGTCCGTAGATATTTCGAAGAATTTTTCTCTCAAACACGCCAAGCACTGCCTTATCTGCTTGCGCAAGTACCCAGGCTTCGGAACCATACATCAACACGGGTAGTATCAGTGTTTTGTAAAGCGTTATTTTTGTTTGACGAGTTGTGGCTTTGTTTTTAAAGTGCTTACTTAAGCCAAAGTAGCATCTGTTGGCCAATACAATTCATCTTTTTATTTCACAACTGATGTCGTTTGTTGTGTTTACGGAGGTGCCGAGGTATACGAAGTCTTTTACTACCTCAAAATTATAGGAACCAACTTAACAGTTGGTCCGATCTCAATGGACGCATTGCGCGTCGACACCATCAGCTTGGTCTTCTCACCGTTTACCGCCAGACCCACTTTAGCTTTATCAGATTACCTTGCTGGTCTCTACAGGAGGATGTGCCAGTTCCAAAGCCATCAGTTTGATGTTTCACTCTTTGGTAGAATTTTCGGACTTCATTCTGTCTCCTGTACATCTTGGTTTGTTCACACTCCCGCTTTTTCATCTCTCTCTTTTTCCTGCGGAAAAGACGTTTCTCCTCTCTCCTTTTCTCCCGATACCTCTCTCGTGCGCTACGCGTTGCTACTGATTGTAAAGTAGCCCTATATGCCGCATTTTTCTCTTCGGTGGCAGCACGACACTCCTGATCATACCATGGATTCCTTGGTGGAGGTCTCTGGTATCCAAGTACTGATTTTGCGGCTGTTTACATGGAGTGGGCAGTGGTTTGCCATTGTCCTGATATGTTATCGGGACGAGGAGTGCTTTGATTAAGCAGTTGGGCCAGTTGAGTGGAATATGCTGTGGCTATCTGTTGTGATTGCAGCTTACCGATGTCCAACTTCCGCGTTGTGTCTGTTCGCACTTTGTTTGCTACGTTTAATCTGGTACGTACCTTTGCTGCAACAAGGTAGTGGTCCGAGTCTATGTTTGCACCTCGGAACGATCGTACATCCAACACGCTTGATGCATGTCTTCCATCTATCACAACGTAATCAATTTGATTTATTGTTTTTTGATCTGGCGACAGCCAGGTGCCCTTATGAATATCGAGATGCTTAAATCTGGTACTGCTAACTACCGTGATTTTTGCAGCTGCAAAGTCTAGCAGTCTCATACCATTGTCCGATGTTTCACTGTGGAGACTGAATTTCCCGACTGTTGGGCCAAAGATATTCTCCTTTCCAATTTTGGCATTAAAATCGCCAAGTATAATTTTAATGTCATGGACAGGGCAACGATCATAAGTTTCTTCTAGACGCTCGTAAAATATATATTTGGTCTCTTCGTCCTTGTCTTCAGTGGGAGCATGAGCGCAAATAAAGCTGATGTTGAAGAATTTAGCTTTTAATCGAATTGCAGCAAGTTTTTCATTCACTGGGGTGAAGCTGGAGACCAGATGTTTATACCTCCGACCAACTACAAATCCGCAACCAAACTCATGCTTTGTGTCATGGCAGCTATAATATAGTGCCTCACCTTTAGGTGTTGTTGTGACGCCTTTCCCAATCCATCGTATTTCCTGTATGGCGGTAATGTCGGCCTTGTAATTTTCAAGTATCTGCCAATGCGTAAACTGCACCTTCTCTATAAAGAGTGCGAACATTCCAGGTGCAGATTCGCAGATCATGGTCCTTAAAACGTTTGCGGGGTTCGTCAACTTTAGAGGGGTTTGTTTTCTTTTCTTTCGTTTTTTCATAGTAGGCTTTTTTTCTATGGGAGGGTTACTAACCCGACGCCCAAACCCAAGTTTTTAACGTCCTTATGGGTGAACGCGCCACATGTTAGCTCACTACCTTTAACGGGTGTAAAAGGCAGTTCCCCAGGTGACACCACGGGGAGGTCAGTGTCCACTTGAGATGAAAGAGGGACCAAGATAAATCCTGGGCTTTGCCATGTTAAAGCCTGTCAGGACCGTTCCTTGGTATCTTCCATCCCCTACGTCAAAAAACTTCTCCGCCAATAGTTCTTGTCATAGGTCCAACGATTTCAGGTTATAAGCTTTTCTACATTTTCGGTTAAAATTGGAAGTCATTTGGATTTTACGGTTCTTAGTGGTTAAAAACTTATATATAAAAAATTGCGGGCCCATGTACCATAGTCCACAAATAACAGTACCGCCCGATTTCATGTATTTTTAAGTTAGTAGCTGGCCGAATTGGCTAACATTAGGTAATTAGGATTCCCAGTGGTTTGAAAACTTCTCCACCAAAAATTGTGCACATTGGTACTTTCGTAACAGAAAGAAAACTAATTATTCCTTATTAGTTGCGAATATTTCATGGTGGAAGGTATACAAAGTTCGGACCGACCGAACATAAGGCTTTTTGACTTGTTAAAATTACCCTATACCTCGAATTATATCAATACTCAATGAACTCGTTAATTGAACTTATTCATTTCAAAAACTTTGTCTACGTACTACGCATACATCACTAAGCCAACCAAACTACTACCTACCCATCTAAGCAAGAGAACCAACCAACATTATCAATATAATACAAATTTCTGTTTAAATGTCTGTCTCTAGTTCTTGTCAGGTTCGATATGCCAGAAACAAACACTGTCTGTCACCAACAGACAGACAAAGCTCGAAGAAGTGAATGGAAACAAATTATGACGATACAAAAAAATCAGATTCGCTCGCCTAAGTTGCTTAGAAAATATAAAGGGGGTTGAGCTGTTGAGTTCGCGTTTAGATGTTTAGAAAATGAAGATGAGCAGAAAATACCAGGCGTTCAGAATTTTTAATAAGAGACGAGCACCACAAATAGCTGCGTAAAAGAAGAAGGCCTATTGAGTAGAAAATATTTTTCTGTTTAGGCGCATACATACGCACTCGACAGACAGATACTACGCATACATACACAGAAACATAATACACGTGCTCCATCCATTGTCTCTCTATCATCAGCAGCAGCAATATGATGGTGGTAATACTAGCTTAACATGGTTAACAACAAACATGGCTTGCTCTGATGGCTGGCTTGCTGGCTGTGTTGGGGCTATGAGAAGAAAATACCGACCGGCCATGCGTTATATTTTACGTTTTGAAGTTCATTGTGGTTGAAAAATAAGTATTCTAAACCCATACAAAAACAATTTCATCCTTATGCGAATGAATATGAAGAAGAGAAAAGGAAATCAAAATAAAAAACCATGGTTGATGAGTGAGTCAGTGAGTGGGCTGGTGGTAGCTACGACAGCTAAAGGTAGGCCATCAGTTTTAGAACATGCCTGAGAGGCTCTTTGTGTGGTGTGGCATGCGAGTACTCACTCGTTGTAGTACTTTATGTCCAGGGCGGCTTAAAATGCTGCTTGACTAGCTAGGATAGGGGGAAAAAGTATTACTGTACAACAAAAGTGTATGTAGTCTCCCTGTTAAACATAGGTTTCCTATATTTTGCTATGGTTAGATTGTTGACTGGTTGGTGTTTACCTGCTTACATTGTGGGCTTGGTTGGTATTTATTCCACCACCACCATCATCAGTTTAAAATCATTAAACGCTAAAAACTCTGATATGTTTTAAAGAAGATTTTATCACCAATTAATGTTCTCTGCCGTTTTGATGTGTATGTACATATGCCCATATAAGTAAGTGTACATTATTTAGTGGCGCGGTGTAGTAGATTTTTTTTCCTGAATAATAGCACACAATCATTAATTTACAAAAATGAACATACATTTTATATTATTACCTATTTAGAAACAATGTTGCATGTCTACTTAATGGAGAACTAACAGCATTAATGAGAGTTTGTTACATAGAGAGAGCAACAAGTGCAAATTTAGACATTGTAAGTCGTCATTTGTGATGCAAATGTGGCACATACAAAATTCTACAGATTTTTTATGAAAAATCTTAAATAAGTTGACATTTTTAGGGGTTGTTTAGGTTTTCGCGATTTTGCTTAGAAACCACATTTCCTATCAAAATGGGACTAAAACAAATGTTGTAGATATGAAAATTCTCTACAAGATTGACCTTAATGATATTCTCGTCGGTTTTACCGTTTTTGAGATATAGAAGTTCAAATTGGGACAATTCAAATTCAATTCAATTCAATTCTGTATCGCCCCCTTATAAAACAATGTCATGACTGCAAATTCCCAACTTAAACTTATATATCTAAAAAAAATGTTACAACTAAGGATAAGTTACTTAAGCCAGTCTTGTAGAGAATTTTCACAGCTTTAAGATTTTCTCAGGTCACATGTCGATACGACTTACCGTATTCAAGCAAATGTGCGAAACCCTAACAAAAAAAAAACTAAAAATGTAAACTGAGCTTCCTTATCTCAAAAATCGTACAAGCTGGGAACAAATGATAAAGTCAATCCTCTAGAGAATTTTGACAGCTACAACATTTTCTTTAGCTCCATTTCGATTGGACTTGCGGTTTTCAAGCAAAATCGTAAAAACCTAAAAAATACCTAAAAATGTGAATTTTGACCGCGATTTATTTAAAAATCCCTACAGCGATTTTTTCTTGTTTTTGGATTTTTCTCATCTATGAACACTGCTGATTCAGAATTCACAAAAACTTTCCTTGTGTAAGCGGTTTTCATCAAAAGTTAGTTAAGGCACACCCTACATGACATTTTTTTTATAAGGGGGCGATACAGTCAGTGCATTGTTCCAAGTTGAACTTCAATATCTCAAAAATGGTAAAAACTACGAAAATACCATAAAGGTCGATCTTGTAGAGAATTTTCATAGCTACAATATTTGTTTTAAACCCATTTTGATAGGAAATCCGGTTTCTAAGCAAAATCGCGAAAACCTAAACAACCCCTAAAAATGTATGGGCGTGAAGATAAAATCGATTTTAACTAGCGGAGACAAAAACCACATTGGTGGTGGTATAACAGTATAACAGTTGAAAAACGATTTTGAAAAACGATTTTCATGGATATACGTATGTTTTAGAAGATTACTCAGAATACAAAAAAATAAGCACATGCATAGCACTAAGTATTTTATTGCGGATAACAAAAAACATTGTTCCACAACATCCCATACGGGACAAGGGAGACTTCTCTCATATCAATGAGTGCACCCCGATTCATATTTAGCTCAATGATATGGGACCTACTGTTTATCGCCGAGTCCGAACGGCGTGTCCTAAGACACCACTTATAGAGAAGTTTTTCAAGGCTGAAATACTCAGGAAATGTCGCCAACATTACTGAGGGGTATTTTGCCACCGTTGAAAAATGTTTGGTGTTGCCTGGCCGGGGAATCGAACCACCGACCTTCTGCGTGCAAGGCGGGCGTGCATACCATTGCACCACGGTGGATTGCGGATATTTTGAGAAAATTGGAAATTTTTGAAAAAAAAATATTATTACACGAGAAGATTAAACAAAATGATTAAATGCCTTCATGTATGGGATGGACCTATTGAGGGGCCCTCTAGGAAAAATTTATGAACCCTGCGGATATATGGAGGGCACCGTTAAATAGGGTATTGAGAGCACTTTCAGACTATATTTATTTCAATACATGATGATTGTAGAAATTTTGAAATATTGACCGTTTATGAAAACACTCTATATTTGGAGGTGGACCTATTGAGGGGCCCTCTAGGAAAAATTTATGAACCCTGCGGATATATGAAGGGCACCGTTAAATAGGGTATTGAGAGCACTTTAAGACTATATTTATTTCAATACATGATGATTGTAGAAATTTTAAAATATTGACCGTTTATGAAAACACTCTATATTTGTGGGTGGACCTATTGAGGGGCCCTCTAGGAAAAATTTATGAACCCTGCGGATATATGGAGGGCACCGTTAAATAGGGTATTGAGAGCACTATAAGACTATATTTATTTCAATACATGATGATTGTAGAAATTTTGAAATATTGACCGTTTATGAAAACACTCTATATTTGTGGGTGGACCTATTGAGGGGCCCTCTAGGAAAAATTTATGAACCCTGCGGATATATGGAGGGCACCGTTAAATAGGGTATTGAGAGCACTTTAAGACTATATTTATTTCAATACATGATGATTGTAGAAATTTTGAAATATTGACCGTTTATGAAAACACTCTATATTTGTGGGTGGACCTATTGAGGGGCCCTCTAGGAAAAATTTATGAACCCTGCGGATATATGGAGGGCACCGTTAAATAGGGTATTGAGAGCACTATAAGACTATATTTATTTCAATACATGATGATTGTAGAAATTTTGAAATATTGACCGTTTATGAAAACACTCTATATTTGTGGGTGGACCTATTGAGGGGCCCTCTAGGAAAAATTTATGAACCCTGCGGATATATGGAGGGCACCGTTAAATAGGGTATTGAGAGCACTATAAGACTATATTTATTTCAATACATGATGATTGTAGAAATTTTGAAATATTGACCGTTTATGAAAACACTCTATATTTGTGGGTGGACCTATTGAGGGGCCCTCTAGGAAAAATTTATGAACCCTGCGGATATATGGAGGGCACCGTTAAATAGGGTATTGAGAGCACTTTAAGACTATATTTATTTCAATACATGACGATTGTAGAAATTTTGAAATATTGACCGTTTATGAAAACACTCTATATTTGTGGGTGGACCTATTGAGGGGCCCTCTAGGAAAAATTTATGAACCCTGCGGATATATGGAGGGCACCGTTAAATAGGGTATTGAGAGCACTATAAGACTATATTTATTTCAATACATGATGATTGTAGAAATTTTGAAATATTGACCGTTTATGAAAACACTCTATATTTGGGGGTGGACCTATTGAGGGGCCCTCTAGGAAAAATTTATGAACCCTGCGGATATATGGAGGGCACCATTAAATAGGGTATTGAGAGCACTTTAAGACTATATTTATTTCAATACATGATGATTGTAGAAATTTTGAAATATTGACCGTTTATGAAAACACTCTATATTTGGGGGTGGACCTATTGAGGGGCCCTCTAGGAAAAATTTATGAACCCTGCGGATATATGGAGGGCACCGTTAAATAGGGTATTGAGAGCACTATAAGACTATATTTATTTCAATACATGATGATTGTAGAAATTTTGAAATATTGACCGTTTATGAAAACACTCTATATTTGTGGGTGGACCTATTGAGGGGCCCTCTAGGAAAAATTTATGAACCCTGCGGATATATGGAGGGCACCGTTAAATAGGGTATTGAGAGCACTATAAGACTATATTTATTTCAATACATGATGATTGTAGAAATGTTGAAATATTGACCGTTTATGAAAACACTCTATGTTTGGGGGTGGACCTATTGAGGGGCCCTCTAGGAAAAATTTATGAACCCTGCGGATATATGGAGGGCACCGTTAAATAGGGTATTGAGAGCACTTTAAGACTATATTTATTTCAATACATGATGATTGTAGAAATTTTAAAATATTGACCGTTTATGAAAACACTCTATATTTGTGGGTGGACCTATTGAGGGGCCCTCTAGGAAAAATTTATGAACCCTGCGGATATATGGAGGGCACCGTTAAATAGGGTATTGAGAGCACTTTCAGACTATATTTATTTCAATACATGATGAATGTAGAAATTTTGAAATATTGACCGTTTATGAAAACACTCTATATTTGGAGGTGGACCTATTGAGGGGCCCTCTAGGAAAAATTTATGAACCCTGCGGATATATGAAGGGCACCGTTAAATAGGGTATTGAGAGCACTTTAAGACTATATTTATTTCAATAAATGATGATTGTAGAAATTTTAAAATATTGACCGTTTATGAAAACACTCTATATTTGGGGGTTCACCTATTGAGGGGCCCTCTAGGAAAAATTTATGAACCCTGCGGATATATGGAGGGCACCGTTAAATAGGGTATTGAGAGCACTTTAAGACTATATTTATTTCAATACATGATGATTGTAGAAATTTTAAAATATTGACCGTTTATGAAAACACTCTATATTTGTGGGTGGACCTATTGAGGGGCCCTCTAGGAAAAATTTATGAACCCTGCGGATATATGGAGGGCACCGTTAAATAGGGTATTGAGAGCACTTTAAGACTATATTTATTTCAATACATGATGATTGTAGAAATTTTAAAATATTGACCGTTTATGAAAACACTCTATATTTGTGGGTGGACCTATTGAGGGGCCCTCTAGGAAAAATTTATGAACCCTGCGGATATATGGAGGGCACCGTTAAATAGGGTATTGAGAGCACTTTAAGACTATATTTATTTCAATACATGATGATTGTAGAAATTTTAAAATATTGACCGTTTATGAAAACACTCTATATTTGTGGGTGGACCTATTGAGGGGCCCTCTAGGAAAAATTTATGAACCCTGCGGATATATGGAGGGCACCGTTAAATAGGGTATTGAGAGCACTATAAGACTATATTTATTTCAATACATGATGATTGTAGAAATTTTGAAATATTGACCGTTTATGAAAACACTCTATATTTGTGGGTGGACCTATTGAGGGGCCCTCTAGGAAAAATTTATGAACCCTGCGGATATATGGAGGGCACCGTTAAATAGGGTATTGAGAGCACTATAAGACTATATTTATTTCAATACATGATGATTGTAGAAATTTTGAAATATTGACCGTTTATGAAAACACTCTATATTTGTGGGTGGACCTATTGAGGGGCCCTCTAGGAAAAATTTATGAACCCTGCGGATATATGGAGGGCACCGTTAAATAGGGTATTGAGAGCACTTTAAGACTATATTTATTTCAATACATGATGATTGTAGAAATTTTGAAATATTGACCGTTTATGAAAACACTCTATATTTGTGGGTGGACCTATTGAGGGGCCCTCTAGGAAAAATTTATGAACCCTGCGGATATATGGAGGGCACCGTTAAATAGGGTATTGAGAGCACTATAAGACTATATTTATTTCAATACATGATGATTGTAGAAATTTTGAAATATTGACCGTTTATGAAAACACTCTATATTTGTGGGTGGACCTATTGAGGGGCCCTCTAGGAAAAATTTATGAACCCAGCGGATATATGGAGGGCACCGTTAAATAGGGTATTGAGAGCACTATAAGACTATATTTATTTCAATACATGATGATTGTAGAAATTTTGAAATATTGACCGTTTATGAAAACACTCTATATTTGTGGGTGGACCTATTGAGGGGCCCTCTAGGAAAAATTTATGAACCCTGCGGATATATGGAGGGCACCGTTAAATAGGGTATTGAGAGCACTTTAAGACTATATTTATTTCAATACATGATGATTGTAGAAATTTTGAAATATTGACCGTTTATGAAAACACTCTATATTTGTGGGTGGACCTATTGAGGGGCCCTCTAGGAAAAATTTATGAACCCTGCGGATATATGGAGGGCACCGTTAAATAGGGTATTGAGAGCACTATAAGACTATATTTATTTCAATACATGATGATTGTAGAAATTTTGAAATATTGACCGTTTATGAAAACACTCTATATTTGTGGGTGGACCTATTGAGGGGCCCTCTAGGAAAAATTTATGAACCCTGCGGATATATGGAGGGCACCGTTAAATAGGGTATTGAGAGCACTTTCAGACTATATTTATTTCAATACATGATGATTGTAGAAATTTTAAAATATTGACCGTTTATGAAAACACTCTATATTTGGGGGTTCACCTATTGAGGGGCCCTCTAGGAAAAATTTATGAACCCTGCGGATATATGGAGGGCACCGTTAAATAGGGTATTGAGAGCACTTTAAGACTATATTTATTTCAATACATGATGATTGTAGAAATTTTAAAATATTGACCGTTTATGAAAACACTCTATATTTGTGGGTGGACCTATTGAGGGGCCCTCTAGGAAAAATTTATGAACCCTGCGGATATATGAAGGGCACCGTTAAATAGGGTATTGAGAGCACTTTAAGACTATATTTATTTCAATACATGATGATTGTAGAAATTTTGAAATATTGACCGTTTATGAAAACACTCTATATTTGGAGGTGGACCTATTGAGGGGCCCTCTAGGAAAAATTTATGAACCCTGCGGATATATGAAGGGCACCGTTAAATAGGGTATTGAGAGCACTTTAAGACTATATTTATTTCAATACATGATGATTGTAGAAATTTTAAAATATTGACCGTTTATGAAAACACTCTATATTTGGGGGTTCACCTATTGAGGGGCCCTCTAGGAAAAATTTATGAACCCTGCGGATATATGGAGGGCACCGTTAAATAGGGTATTGAGAGCACTTTAAGACTATATTTATTTCAATACATGATGATTGTAGAAATTTTAAAATATTGACCGTTTATGAAAACACTCTATATTTGTGGGTGGACCTATTGAGGGGCCCTCTAGGAAAAATTTATGAACCCTGCGGATATATGGAGGGCACCGTTAAATAGGGTATTGAGAGCACTTTAAGACTATATTTATTTCAATACATGATGATTGTAGAAATTTTAAAATATTGACCGTTTATGAAAACACTCTATATTTGTGGGTGGACCTATTGAGGGGCCCTCTAGGAAAAATTTATGAACCCTGCGGATATATGGAGGGCACCGTTAAATAGGGTATTGAGAGCACTTTAAGACTATATTTATTTCAATACATGATGATTGTAGAAATTTTGAAATATTGACCGTTTATGAAAACACTCTATATTTGTGGGTGGACCTATTGAGGGGCCCTCTAGGAAAAATTTATGAACCCTGCGGATATATGGAGGGCACCGTTAAATAGGGTATTGAGAGCACTATAAGACTATATTTATTTCAATACATGATGATTGTATAAATTTTGAAATATTGACCGTTTATGAAAACACTCTATATTTGGGGGTGGACCTATTGAGGGGCCCTCTAGGAAAAATTTATGAACCCTGCGGATATATGGAGGGCACCGTTAAATAGGGTATTGAGAGCACTATAATACTATATTTATTTCAATACATGATGATTGTAGAAATTTTGAAATATTGACCGTTTATGAAAACACTCTATATTTGTGGGTGGACCTATTGAGGGGCCCTCTAGGAAAAATTTATGAACCCTGCGGATATATGGAGGGCACCGTTAAATAGGGTATTGAGAGCACTTTAAGACTATATTTATTTCAATACATGATGATTGTAGACATTTTGAAATATTGACCGTTTATGAAAACACTCTATATTTGTGGGTGGACCTATTGAGGGGCCCTCTAGGAAAAATTTATGAACCCTGCGGATATATGGAGGGCACCGTTAAATAGGGTATTGAGAGCACTATAAGACTATATTTATTTCAATACATGATGATTGTAGAAATTTTGAAATATTGACCGTTTATGAAAACACTCTATATTTGTGGGTGGACCTATTGAGGGGCCCTCTAGGAAAAATTTATGAACCCTGCGGATATATGGAAGGCACCGTTAGATAAGGTAAGTTAGATTGATAAGGTAAGTTAGATTGATAAAAATAATCTTGTTTACAAATGTTGATATAATATTTTTGTTGTTTTAGCAATGTATCTACCTTGTGTATAGTGCCACCTGAAAAGTGTTGCAATCAATGTTTTCACACGAGCAAAGTTGACTGATAAAAAAATGCTTGTCCGTTTTAATTCGCGTACGTAATTTTCACATTCAAGGTTGCGTTTTATAAGTTTTTTTGCAGTACTCTTTTTGAACAAGAAGTCTTACATAAAAAAATATTAAAATAGAGTATTTTGTTGTTTAAAACCATACCATATTTCAATGTGTGACATTTACCATCACTTGCACACAATGGCTATCCCTGCAATAAAATCAGGTCATAAAAACATTAATAATTGATGTGAGATGTTGCAAAATTTAAAGCCAGTTTCTGTATGTCGAATCGAAATTGTTTGTGAATGAAACCTTTGCTTTTCCTCAGGACAAGAAACAAATTTGAAAAATAAACATGTTTGATAGTATTTTGTACACATTCATTTTCTTGTTGACATACAGAAATAGGTTGTTACCACCATTTGCGCTCAATCAGCGAACATTGGCTATCCCTGTCATAAAATCAGGTCATAAAACAGCCAAGATCACCCATATACGTTAACGTGACTACAACAAAAAAATATGTTCTCTTTATTCCAGCCAAGATCACCCATATACGTTAACGTGACTACAACAAAAAAATATGTTCTCTTTATTCTCATCTGTCGTGGTTTAGCAAAGGAAAGACTTGCTCTGAGAGACTAATGCACAAAATATTTTGAGCACCACCGTCATAAAATCATTGATCCGACACGGCTCATGAAAAATGCCTTTCATGCACTTGTGGGTAAAATGTTTTTACCTGTCGTAAAATTGTGAAATAATGCAATTTTTGTGTTTTGGAAGAGAACGGAGAGGAAAGATGACCTAATCTCCGCTCTCCCGCCAACTCAATAATGGAAAATTTCTCCTTGTAAGACAGCCAATATCACCCATATACGTTAACGTGACTGCAAAAAAAGATATGTTCTCTTTATTCTCATTTGTCGTGGTTTAGCAAAGGAAAGTTCGCTCAGAGAGACAAGTGTACAACATATTTTGAGCACCACTGTTGTAAGAACAAAAAAGACAAAATTCTCTCTCTGTTACCTGTAGTAAAATTGTTAACGCAATTTTTGTACTTTGAAAGAGAACGGAGAGGAAAGATCGCCATAATCTCCCCTCTCCCATAAACTCAATAATGGAAAATTTCTCATTGAAAAAACAAATTTCACTTTCAGTTAGTGAAACAGTGAACAAGTGGAAACAACATATTTTGCGAAGAAAAACAAAATATAAAATGTCTGATATAAAAAATACGTTGTTTCACAATATCTGTAGACTTTTCTTTTTGTATTATAAACAAAAGGGAATGTCTATTGATAGCTTTAAGTGTAGTGATAATTTATTATATACAGAATTTTTTGAAAATGTAAAAAAGTGTTCTCATACCTTTCCAAATGTTTTAAAATACAAAAAGTTTTTCACAAACAACAATAAGCAAAGGAAACGTCTTTATATTATGATGAAAGCTGCGGTAAGTACAAAAAGATTTTATTTTATGGTTATTGTGATATGCAGAATCATTTGCTGATATTTTAGATTCAGTTACTAAGTTTGCTTTGCTGTTGTGAATTGAAGTTACTAACTGGCAGAAGCGTCCTAATAAAAACTAGTGTTTTTTCTTATTGGAAGAAAATTGTTTACCAAACAATGTTCAAATCCTTAGCAAAGTGTACAAGCAACAAATTTTATATAATAATTTTGTTCTTTTTAAAAATTTCATTATTCATTACAAAAAACAACGTATACGAATTAATTTTTTTCCTGGGTTTTAAGGAAATTTGAACAAAAAACAGTCATATTTACGAAATGATCAGAACCGGCAAGAATCTTTCTATCAAATGCATGTTTTACATTTAATTGCACACTTTTTTTCATATGTATTTTCCATTAAGTCTGAAAATGTTTGTATTCTCAATACATGTTTTACATGTTTCTATTTTCAAAATTAAAATAAAAAATTCTCTCATTTGAGATAGGGCATATTTATTCTCGTCGTTCAGAGAGTATTTTAGCTGAAAAACTTAGAAAAATCCTCAGTGTTTTCTCATAAAGAAATACTTTTCATGTATTAATTGGTGAAAATTGGCAAATAGTAGTGATAAAAATTTAGGGAAAAAATGAATGTATAAATAATGTCTAAATAAATAATAACATGTTATTAATAGGGTCAAATAATTGTTTTCAAAATGCAATGGACAATCTACAATACCATGTTTTTTTGGTAATTATTTGAAAGCCAAGACATTTCACTTTGCATTGTAAAATTTAGACCATTTTTTCTTTTATCAAATTGTTAAAGAATAAGTAGTAGATTCTTGCATATTCTCTAACAGATCATATATTAAAACCAATTTCCATCTAACTTTGCCACTTCTTCCATTTTGAAAAACGTTGGATGTGCTTTTGGCCATATATATTATTGAAGAATATTAAGAAGAATTTCTTCGTTCGCTTAACTAATATTTTGTTAACAATGTCGCCGTAACTTGAAAGATATTGTGGGCACTAAATTAGTAAATAATTAATTGTCAGGCAGACAACTTAGGAAAAACTCTATCTAGTGCATCAAAATCAATAAGTTATAGAATTTTTTCACATAATTTGAATTTGAGTTGAACCAAGTATTCTTTTGCAAAAATCTTCCAAATAGTATGACAATTATTTCTTCAAAACATTCTGAAACTATAGAATATTTATTTCATGTTGTTTCAGCAGTATTTTTTATCATATCTTTTACAAGTATTTAAATTTGAAAAAAGAAACATATAAAAAATGTATTGAAAATACCAACATTTTCAGAATTAATGGAATATATATCACGGTGTACCTTAACCAAATTTAAATGGAAGGTGCTTACACCTGTAAAGTTTTTGCAGATTCTGAAACTACTATGCTCATAGATGAGAAATATCAAGAAATAAAAAAAATCGACGGAGGGATTTTTAAATAAATCGCTATTTAAGTTCACATTTTGAGGGGCTATTTAGGTTTTCGCGATTTTGCTTGGAAGCCGCGAGTCCTATGTAAAGGAGTCCATAGAAAATGTTGTAGCTGTTAAAATTCTCCACAAGATTCACCTTTACGATATTTTCGTAGGTTTTGCCGTTTTTGAGATATAAGAAGTTCAAATTGGGAAAATTCCAATTAGGACAAGTCTCCTTATGAAACAATATTATGCTGCAATTTCCCAACTTAAAAGTATATATCTCAAAAATGGTACAACCCAAAAAAAATAGATTAGCCAATCTTATAGAGAATTTTCATAGCTACAAAAATTTCTTTAGTGCCATTTTGACACGACTTGCGGTTTTCAAGCAAAATCTTGAAGACTTAAGATAAAAACCTAAAAATTTGAACTGAACTTCCATATCTCAAAAATGGTAAAACCTACGAAGAAACCTAAAGGTCAGCCTTGCAGAGAATTTCCACAGCTACAAAATTTTCTACAGACTCATTTCGATACGACTTGAGGTTTCGAAACAAAATCGTGAAAACCTAAAAACATACTAAAAATATTTTCATTCTTAAAACAATTTTCCTTTGCAATGGATTGTATTTGAGGCTTCGTTGGGCTTTTGTTTTCAAAATAAAATAAAAACACACACATACATACCAAACGTTCAGTAATAGTTGAGTTTGTTCAACTCAAAAAAAGTATACGCTCGACGTATTTCGGTAGTTCTCATAAGAATACATGTGTTCTACTTTTTTTCATATTTATGGACGCCTCTTAGGTAATATCGTTCAGTATAAAAAATAAACGTACTCGGAGTTCCGTAGTGAATATACTTCGTTACTATGTCATTTTCGAGTTTTAGAATGTATCAAAAAATATTGTAGGAATGGAAGTTTATGAAATGAACTATCTACATAATATGCCATATATCAAGTGTTAGTGTTAGTTTTCTAAAAAGTCTCCATTGAGTTTCCATCGAGCTTTTTATATGTATGTCGCATGATAGAATTTATTCATTTTAATTCTGAAAATTGAAACATACAGAAAATGTGAATGAAAATTTGAAAATTTTAAGACTTTATGTAACAATGGAATGTAAAGTTTGTAATTAACTGTAAAACGTTCATTTAAAAGAAAGATTATTGTCTGTTCTGTATAATTTCGTGTTTATTATAGCTTTGTTCCTTTACATTTTATACCCTCCACCATAGTATGGAAGGGGTATATTATGTTTATTTTTTCTGTTTTTAACACATCGAACTAATCATTTGCGACCATATAAAGAACATATCGTCGTTGTCATGCTTAAGTGTTCCATACGCGATTTTTTACTTTTTGAGTGGTTTCTAGGGTACCTGAATACCCTCTGCTCTTTCTTTTCTATCTGCTCTAGTTTCTGAGATATCCAAGCTTCGACGCAAAAGCTTAAACTTTTTTCAGTTAGGAAATTAATATTTAAAAGGATTACCATTTTAAAAACACATTATGTAGCAAACAATGGTAAAGCATATCACAAATTATTTACAATTAAATTGCTCCTCAGTGACTTAATTAACAATTCTTTTGTTTTTTACTTATCATCTTTGTTTAGGATACTGAAATGTCTTCATTCAATGACGTTTTACAAAGAACAAAGGCCTTGTGCATACAACACAACCTAGAAGGATGCTATCAAGAAATAATAAGTACGTTTGGATTCGAAGAGGTAAATTCCAATACACCTGATGAATATGATGGTGATGGCCAAATAATGCAAGTAGCTACCGATAACATATCAAATATAGATACTACAATTAACTATAATATATTAAATATAAATACTAAAATTACCGATAATATATCAAATTTAGATACTTTAATTAACAAAGGTATATCAAATATAAATACTAATGATACTATAATTAACTATATACCAACTAGTAATACAAATTCCATTCAATTAAACTGTACAAAGCACCCAATTAAATCAATAAGTGAAAATGAAAGTATTGTAATAAATGAAAGTATTGATATAGATGAATTGCTAAATTTTTGTTTTAATGAAGAAATAACCGATGATATTGAGAATTTTTCACGCTTACTTGAAATAGACAATTCTACAAATTTCTATAGAGCCATTACTCTAAGTTCAACAAAACTGAAGATTTGATGAATGTTTCAAAAAATGACCAAATAGAAAGGACTGATGAAGTAGTACCTGTATACGATATAGAAGAAAGCAAATTCAATAATGAACACGAGGACATAGGTTTTGATAACAACTCCTTTAAAAACGATAATAATCATAGTGAAAACAATATAGAAATACATACTAGTCATTATGAAAATGATGAAGACAATAATAAAGAAATACAAACTAGTCAAGTTCGTGTTGAAGGATCAATACTCCTTAATGAAAATACTGAGCAATTGGATAATATTGATACAACAAAAGTTAGAAAAAGAAAAAACTCTTTGGCATTGAATGAAGTCGATAGTTCAACAAGTTCCAATAGCGACCTTCTTATATCCTCAAAACATCACGAACGAATGATCAATGTAACCACACATGACAATTTGGATAGGGAAGAATATAAGGCATTACGAAAAAAAATTAAAATAGATCATCTTCCAAATGTCCAAGTCTATGAAAGTAGACCGAAAGAGTTACCTTTCGATAAATTAGTTTTCCGAAGTACAATTACACTCTCCAAACATGAAGAATTTTTCCTATCAAATATTCCGCCTGGAACATCTTATATTCCTTGTATTCAGGATTTTGTGCGTGAAAAACATAAAACAATTAATAATGTATGTATAATCAATTTTAATAACTGTCGGCAAAATAAAAAAAGCATAGTTCTTTATGGATACTGTGGATATAGTAAGTTTGAATGTGGAAAATACAAATTCATTCTTCACATGGACTTAGAAAAAAAGATAGATGTTTACTCCACACAATCCATAGTTGTGCATACGCAACAAGAAAAAATTCCCCATCAGTGTCGCAGTTATCAGCGAGATATTGCAAAAGACGACATACGGTACAAGGGAGCTTCCAATTGGAGAGATTATAAAGTATATGAAAGTTCGCAGCCATTAAAAGATGTGGGAAATAATCAGAACATCCTGTCACAAGCCGCGGCAAGAAAACTAAAGGCTGAGGAAATGCGAAAAAATGATCGGGACAAGGACAATTTTTACGACCTAATTAAAATGCAGAGGGATAAAAATTGGGCCGAGTACATACAATATGCTTCAATGCAGGACATTTATCTGTTTACAAAAGAACAATTAAAAATAACAAAGGTAAAATATCACAAATTAATGCAAATGAGTAGGAACACGCTATTTTTCGACAGCACAGGAAGTGTATTACGCAAGTTTGATGTAACCTCCAAACAAATTTATCTATACAGTCTTATCGCACATATTGCAGAAAGCAGAAGTGAAAAAGGAATTCTGGTTCCTATTGCTGAAGCTTTTTTGTGCAGCCATTTTACGGGCGATATTGCAAGATTTTTTCAATATCTTGAAACATATTGTTTTAAAAATAATATTTCATGGCCTATTGCAAAACGAATTTGCACAGACTGGAGTCGTGGTACTATGAATGCCGTTTTAATAGGATTCAATAAGATTTACGATATATGTACCATGAACAAATATTTACAATGCTGCTATGCACATTGCTTGACAAATTCGAAGCCAGTTTTCACAATTTTACAGTTATGTTGCGGGCATTTCATGAAGGTTGTTGTACAAGACATTAAGAAATATAAGTTTGATGATAATGTTATGTCATGTCTCAAACAGCAATTTAGAATTGCAATAAATATAAGCAATCTACAACAGTTTAAAGTGTGGATTCAGAATATATTCATACTGATATTAAGTCCGTCTTCATCCAACAAAGTGGAAGAAGCTTTACGGTCTCTTAATGCCATTGTACAAAGCTCTAATGAATTTGAGTACACAATCAAAAGTGATACTTCGAGTAGTGAATTTCCCAGTGTTGTAAAATATAATGAAAACTTGAATACTGAAACTTCCAAAGTGGAGAATTTGAATTCTAATATTTCTAATGTTGTCAACACAAAGTGTGAAAGTGAAATGTCGATTAATGAAAATGACATTTCTACCATTGACATAGTATCAACAAATACTCCATTTACCCAAAAAGGACCATTGTGCATCTAGAAAAGAAAACCCTTTCTATAAAATCGCATTAAAAATGTTTTGCGATGCGAAGAAGCATAGCGCTGAAACTGGGAACCATAATCCATATTATAGTGAAGAATACGCTAATGTAATTCTCACAAAATATGCTCCATACGCACCACTATGGACAAATTTGATGGGCCACTTTGTCGACAATGAAAACACAAGTATAGCGAATAGCCCCGCGGAATCTTATTTCAATATTGACAAAAATACAATACTTAAAAGTAAAAATATCAGAGCTTCCGAGTACGTCCGAAAGGCGTATATTTATTCTCAAGCGAAACTTAAAGATATACAACATCGCTATTTGGGGCCAAAAGTCACAATAAAAAAAGAAAAAAAAATGAAAAAAAATCGAAAAGAAAGCAAAGAAATAAGAAATTTTTAAAAAAGAAAATGGAACAATGTATTGAATACGAAGATTGTTGGGGTCACACCCCATTAGCAGACAAAAAGAAGGGTATACAAAACTTACATATAAAGAAATTAATTAAAAAAACCCAAAAAGCTCCCCAAAAGGTATATGCAGATACCAGTGATGAAAATATTATTGAAATATTAAGAGATGATGATGATATTGGTATAACGCCAACTAAATCTGAAGACATATTCATATTTCGTTATAGAAATATGTATAAGAATCTCAATTTGAAAATACCAGCACACGTAATAATTACTGTAAAAGATTATAAAAGTCTGGAAGTCCCGAATAAATTGTACAATGCAATTGTTGACACTTTTTTCGGTATATTAACTTATCGCGATCCAGAACGGAAATCTTTTGCAACTACTTGTAATAATGGAAAACTAATTTTCTACAAATCAATAAATGTATCAATTCCATTTAATGATTATAATAAAATATTTATTCCAATTTTACATGACAGCCACTTCACATTAGTTTTTTTGGACGTAATAAATAAAATTTTTTATTATTTGGATCCGTTGGTAGGAGGAACAAAACATAGCGAAAACAGGATGTTTAAAATATTTAAAGATACATATAAAGTAAAAGACTGGCGTCTGGGATCGTTCACCCACGACTGCCAGCAAGACTCTTATAATTGTGGAGTGTTTATATCACAATATGCAGATGCAATATTACAAAATGCATCACTCACACTCCTCGAAAAACCATTACTTTACCGAAACTTAATGAAACAGTTATTCAGAGAACATAGTGACCCAGTCGACAATTATTGCCTTCATTGTTCATGTAATTGTTCACAATATAAGGAAGTGTGCTACATATGTACTCGTACGATCTGTAATCCTTGTTTTAACAAATATTATGTAACAATAACTGCGCAATTTAAATGCAAAATTTGTGTAGAAGAGGTAAATGCGTCAGGAAATATGCAACAAGAAGTTGTAACAGATTTACATATAGTTTCTTTATTAAAGAAAATTCAAACACTTCCCCGAGGCTTAAAAACTGATGTCAAATATTATACCTTATTTAGGTACGATAAATTATAAATGGATTTAAATTTGGATGTACCAATTTTACCAACAATTACAATAGATGATTTCGATAGCTTAAAAAACGGACAACAATTGTTTAATTCTATTGTAGATACTTATTTAAAAATTCTTACACACCGAGATCCTCAACGCACATCTTTTACAACTGCTTGCCATGAGGGCGAAAATATATTCTACAACTTGCAACATATTTCTATACCACTACATAAATATGAGAAAATATTTATTCCAATTTTGTACGCAGTACATTACACAGTGGTTTACCTTGACACAGTAAATAAAACATTTTACTACTTAGATTCCATGAAAGAAAATAACAATGCACATAAAATGTTTAATGTATTCACTAGTAAATATGACGCATCAAATTGGGAAATGGCATCATTACCATACGATTACCAGTCAGATTTATTTAATTGTGGAGTATATGTGGCTCAATATGTCGATGCTATCATAAATGATAGAGGTCTTACAAATCTCGAAAGACAATCTAATTATCGACAATTGATGAAAAAGTTATTGTATGAGTACAGTGACCCCATGGACACATTTTGCCTTCATTGCAGCTTTAAAAGTTCAATATTTAAATACATGTGTAACAGCTGCAAACGACCAATTTGTAACAGTTGCATGGAATTCCATTATACATATACGGCAACATTGCAATGTGTAATTTGTAAGCAAAGTAACTGAACACGATCCATCTAACGATCTGAATAAAGTTATTAAGTATGTGAATTAGAACGCTCTAGTCATTAATTGCTCTCATATTCTTAAAGACATTGAGTGTATACAATTACATTTTATGAAAGTTATGCCTTGGTAAGTTGGCCTTAAAAGGGTACCCTACTATGTAAAATAATTAACAACTTTTAATTATAATATATGTTATCAAGTTAATGCACATACCTGATAACATATATTATAATATAGTCATTCATATGTATTAATATATTTAGTAAGATTTACACTTTGATAAGTAGGCCTTATAAGCCAAACAAAATAAGGGGCAACGTGGAAAATTTTTCCTATATTCTTATAAACATTGGGTGTATACAAACTGTAAAAGTTATCCCTTGGTAAGTAGGCCTTAAAAGGGAAGCCTACCAAGTAAAATAATTGGCAACGTATTAAGTATGTAGTTTTTATTTAGATTGAATCTTGGAAAGTAGGCCTACAGGGGAAGCCATCCAAGTGAAACAAGTGGCAACGCGCAGTGGCAGTACCTCAAGGGTTGTGTGGAAACCTGCCAATATCAATCCGCAGGGTTCATAAATTTTTCCTAGAGGGCCCCTCAATAGGTCCACCCCCAAATATAGAGTGTTTTCATAAACGGTCAATATTTCAAAATTTCTACAATCATCATGTATTGAAATAAATATAGTCTTATAGTGCTCTCAATACCCTATTTAACGGTGCCCTCCATATGTCCGCAGGGTTCATAATTTTTTCCTAGAGGGCCCCTCAATAGGTCCACCCACAAATATAGAGTGTTTTCATAAACGGTCAATATTTCAAAATTTCTACAATCATCATGTATTGAAATTAATATAGTCTTAAAGTGCTCTCAATACCCTATTTAACGGTGCCCTCCATATATCCGCAGGGTTCATAAATTTTTCCTAGAGGGCCCCTCAATAGGTGAACCCCCAAATATAGAGTGTTTTCATAAACGGTCAATATTTTAAAATTTCTACAATCATCATGTATTGAAATAAATATAGTTTTAAAGTGCTCTCAATACCCTATTTAACGGTGCCCTCCATATATCCGCAGGGTTCATAAATTTTTCCTAGAGGGCCCCTCAATAGGTCCACCCACAAATATAGAGTGTTTTCATAAACGGTCAATATTTTAAAATTTCTACAATCATCATGTATTGAAATAAATATAGTCTTAAAGTGCTCTCAATACCCTATTTAACGGTGCCCTCCATATATCCGCAGGGTTCATAAATTTTTCCTAGAGGGCCCCTCAATAGGTCCACCCACAAATATAGAGTGTTTTCATAAACGGTCAATATTTTAAAATTTCTACAATCATCATGTATTGAAATAAATATAGTCTTAAAGTGCTCTCAATACCCTATTTAACGGTGCCCTCCATATATCCGCAGGGTTCATAAATTTTTCCTAGAGGGCCCCTCAATAGGTCCACCCACAAATATAGAGTGTTTTCATAAACGGTCAATATTTCAAAATTTCTACAATCATCATGTATTGAAATAAATATAGTCTTAAAGTGCTCTCAATACCCTATTTAACGGTGCCCTCCATATATCCGCAGGGTTCATAAATTTTTCCTAGAGGGCCCCTCAATAGGTCCACCCCCAAATATAGAGTGTTTTCATAAACGGTCAATATTTCAAAATTTCTACAATCATCATGTATTGAAATAAATATAGTCTTATAGTGCTCTCAATACCCTATTTAACGGTGCCCTCCATATATCCGCAGGGTTCATAAATTTTTCCTAGAGGGCCCCTCAATAGGTCCACCCACAAATATAGAGTGTTTTCATAAACGGTCAATATTTCAAAATTTCTACAATCATCATGTATTGAAATAAATATAGTCTTATAGTGCTCTCAATACCCTATTTAACGGTGCCCTCCATATATCCGCAGGGTTCATAAATTTTTCCTAGAGGGCCCCTCAATAGGTCCACCCCCAAATATAGAGTGTTTTCATAAACGGTCAATATTTCAAAATTTCTACAATCATCATGTATTGAAATAAATATAGTCTTAAAGTGCTCTCAATACCCTATTTAACGGTGCCCTCCATATATCCGCAGGGTTCATAAATTTTTCCTAGAGGGCCCCTCAATAGGTCCACCCACAAATATAGAGTGTTTTCATAAACGGTCAATATTTCAAAATTTCTACAATCATCATGTATTGAAATAAATATAGTCTTATAGTGCTCTCAATACCCTATTCAACGGTGCCCTCCATATATCCGCAGGGTTCATAAATTTTTCCTAGAGGGCCCCTCAATAGGTCCACCCCCAAATACAGAGTGTTTTCATAAACGGTCAATATTTCAAAATTTCTACAATCATCATGTATTGAAATAAATATAGTCTTATAGTGCTCTCAATACCCTATTTAACGGTGCCCTCCATATATCCGCAGGGTTCATAAATTTTTCCTAGAGGGCCCCTCAATAGGTCCACCCACAAATATAGAGTGTTTTCATAAACGGTCAATATTTCAAAATTTCTACAATCATCATGTATTGAAATAAATATAGTCTTAAAGTGCTCTCAATACCCTATTTAACGGTGCCCTCCATATATCCGCAGGGTTCATAAATTTTTCCTAGAGGGCCCCTCAATAGGTCCACCCCCAAATATAGAGTGTTTTCATAAACGGTCAATATTTCAAAATTTCTACAATCATCATGTATTGAAATAAATATAGTCTTATAGTGCTCTCAATACCCTATTTAACGGTGCCCTCCATATGTCCGCAGGGTTCATAAATTTTTCCTAGAGGGCCCCTCAATAGGTCCACCCACAAATATAGAGTGTTTTCATAAACGGTCAATATTTCAAAATTTCTACAATCATCATGTATTGAAATAAATATAGTCTTAAAGTGCTCTCAATACCCTATTTAACGGTGCCCTCCATATATCCGCAGGGTTCATAAATTTTTCCTAGAGGGCCCCTCAATAGGTCCACCCCCAAATATAGAGTGTTTTCATAAACGGTCAATATTTCAAAATTTCTACAATCATCATGTATTGAAATAAATATAGTCTTATAGTGCTCTCAATACCCTATTTAACGGTGCCCTCCATATATCCGCAGGGTTCATAAATTTTTCCTAGAGGGCCCCTCAATAGGTCCACCCACAAATATAGAGTGTTTTCATAAACGGTCAATATTTCAAAATTTCTACAATCATCATGTATTGAAATAAATATAGTCTTAAAGTGCTCTCAATACCCTATTTAACGGTGCCCTCCATATATCCGCAGGGTTCATAAATTTTTCCTAGAGGGCCCCTCAATAGGTCCACCCACAAATATAGAGTGTTTTCATAAACGGTCAATATTTTAAAATTTCTACAATCATCATGTATTGAAATAAATATAGTCTTAAAGTGCTCTCAATACCCTATTTAACGGTGCCCTCCATATATCCGCAGGGTTCATAAATTTTTCCTAGAGGGCCCCTCAATAGGTCCACCCACAAATATAGAGTGTTTTCATAAACGGTCAATATTTTAAAATTTCTACAATCATCATGTATTGAAATAAATATAGTCTTAAAGTGCTCTCAATGCCATATTTAACGGTGCCCTCCATATATCCGCAGGGTTCATAAATTTTTCCTAGAGGGCCCCTCAATAGGTGAACCCCCAAATATAGAGTGTTTTCATAAACGGTCAATATTTCAAAATTTCTACAATCATCATGTATTGAAATAAATATAGTCTTAAAGTGCTCTCAATACCCTATTTAACGGTGCCCTTCATATATCCGCAGGGTTCATAAATTTTTCCTAGAGGGCCCCTCAATAGGTCCACCCACAAATATAGAGTGTTTTCATAAACGGTCAATATTTCAAAATTTCTACAATCATCATGTATTGAAATAAATATAGTCTTAAAGTGCTCTCAATACCCTATTTAACGGTGCCCTCCATATATCCGCAGGGTTCATAAATTTTTCCTAGAGGGCCCCTCAATAGGTCCACCCCCAAATATAGAGTGTTTTCATAAACGGTCAATATTTCAAAATTTCTACAATCATCATGTATTGAAATAAATATAGTCTTATAGTGCTCTCAATACCCTATTTAACGGTGCCCTCCATATATCCGCAGGGTTCATAAATTTTTCCTAGAGGGCCCCTCAATAGGTCCACCCACAAATATAGAGTGTTTTCATAAACGGTCAATATTTCAAAATTTCTACAATCATCATGTATTGAAATAAATATAGTCTTATAGTGCTCTCAATACCCTATTCAACGGTGCCCTCCATATATCCGCAGGGTTCATAAATTTTTCCTAGAGGGCCCCTCAATAGGTCCACCCCCAAATACAGAGTGTTTTCATAAACGGTCAATATTTCAAAATTTCTACAATCATCATGTATTGAAATAAATATAGTCTTATAGTGCTCTCAATACCCTATTTAACGGTGCCCTCCATATATCCGCAGGGTTCATAAATTTTTCCTAGAGGGCCCCTCAATAGGTCCACCCACAAATATAGAGTGTTTTCATAAACGGTCAATATTTCAAAATTTCTACAATCATCATGTATTGAAATAAATATAGTCTTAAAGTGCTCTCAATACCCTATTTAACGGTGCCCTCCATATATCCGCAGGGTTCATAAATTTTTCCTAGAGGGCCCCTCAATAGGTCCACCCCCAAATATAGAGTGTTTTCATAAACGGTCAATATTTCAAAATTTCTACAATCATCATGTATTGAAATAAATATAGTCTTATAGTGCTCTCAATACCCTATTTAACGGTGCCCTCCATATGTCCGCAGGGTTCATAAATTTTTCCTAGAGGGCCCCTCAATAGGTCCACCCACAAATATAGAGTGTTTTCATAAACGGTCAATATTTCAAAATTTCTACAATCATCATGTATTGAAATAAATATAGTCTTAAAGTGCTCTCAATACCCTATTTAACGGTGCCCTCCATATATCCGCAGGGTTCATAAATTTTTCCTAGAGGGCCCCTCAATAGGTCCACCCCCAAATATAGAGTGTTTTCATAAACGGTCAATATTTCAAAATTTCTACAATCATCATGTATTGAAATAAATATAGTCTTATAGTGCTCTCAATACCCTATTTAACGGTGCCCTCCATATATCCGCAGGGTTCATAAATTTTTCCTAGAGGGCCCCTCAATAGGTCCACCCACAAATATAGAGTGTTTTCATAAACGGTCAATATTTCAAAATTTCTACAATCATCATGTATTGAAATAAATATAGTCTTATAGTGCTCTCAATACCCTATTTAACGGTGCCCTCCATATATCCGCAGGGTTCATAAATTTTTCCTAGAGGGCCCCTCAATAGGTCCACCCCCAAATATAGAGTGTTTTCATAAACGGTCAATATTTCAAAATTTCTACAATCATCATGTATTGAAATAAATATAGTCTTATAGTGCTCTCAATACCCTATTTAACGGTGCCCTCCATATATCCGCAGGGTTCATAAATTTTTCCTAGAGGGCCCCTCAATAGGTCCACCCACAAATATAGAGTGTTTTCATAAACGGTCAATATTTCAAAATTTCTACAATCATCATGTATTGAAATAAATATAGTCTTATAGTGCTCTCAATACCCTATTCAACGGTGCCCTCCATATATCCGCAGGGTTCATAAATTTTTCCTAGAGGGCCCCTCAATAGGTCCACCCCCAAATACAGAGTGTTTTCATAAACGGTCAATATTTCAAAATTTCTACAATCATCATGTATTGAAATAAATATAGTCTTATAGTGCTCTCAATACCCTATTTAACGGTGCCCTCCATATATCCGCAGGGTTCATAAATTTTTCCTAGAGGGCCCCTCAATAGGTCCACCCACAAATATAGAGTGTTTTCATAAACGGTCAATATTTCAAAATTTCTACAATCATCATGTATTGAAATAAATATAGTCTTAAAGTGCTCTCAATACCCTATTTAACGGTGCCCTCCATATATCCGCAGGGTTCATAAATTTTTCCTAGAGGGCCCCTCAATAGGTCCACCCCCAAATATAGAGTGTTTTCATAAACGGTCAATATTTCAAAATTTCTACAATCATCATGTATTGAAATAAATATAGTCTTATAGTGCTCTCAATACCCTATTTAACGGTGCCCTCCATATGTCCGCAGGGTTCATAAATTTTTCCTAGAGGGCCCCTCAATAGGTCCACCCACAAATATAGAGTGTTTTCATAAACGGTCAATATTTCAAAATTTCTACAATCATCATGTATTGAAATAAATATAGTCTTAAAGTGCTCTCAATACCCTATTTAACGGTGCCCTCCATATATCCGCAGGGTTCATAAATTTTTCCTAGAGGGCCCCTCAATAGGTCCACCCCCAAATATAGAGTGTTTTCATAAACGGTCAATATTTCAAAATTTCTACAATCATCATGTATTGAAATAAATATAGTCTTATAGTGCTCTCAATACCCTATTTAACGGTGCCCTCCATATATCCGCAGGGTTCATAAATTTTTCCTAGAGGGCCCCTCAATAGGTCCACCCACAAATATAGAGTGTTTTCATAAACGGTCAATATTTCAAAATTTCTACAATCATCATGTATTGAAATAAATATAGTCTTAAAGTGCTCTCAATACCCTATTTAACGGTGCCCTCCATATATCCGCAGGGTTCATAAATTTTTCCTAGAGGGCCCCTCAATAGGTCCACCCACAAATATAGAGTGTTTTCATAAACGGTCAATATTTCAAAATTTCTACAATCATCATGTATTGAAATAAATATAGTCTTAAAGTGCTCTCAATACCCTATTTAACGGTGCCCTCCATATATCCGCAGGGTTCATAAATTTTTCCTAGAGGGCCCCTCAATAGGTCCACCCACAAATATAGAGTGTTTTCATAAACGGTCAATATTTTAAAATTTCTACAATCATCATGTATTGAAATAAATATAGTCTTAAAGTGCTCTCAATACCCTATTTAACGGTGCCCTCCATATATCCGCAGGGTTCATAAATTTTTCCTAGAGGGCCCCTCAATAGGTCCACCCACAAATATAGAGTGTTTTCATAAACGGTCAATATTTTAAAATTTCTACAATCATCATGTATTGAAATAAATATAGTCTTAAAGTGCTCTCAATACCCTATTTAACGGTGCCCTCCATATATCCGCAGGGTTCATAAATTTTTCCTAGAGGGCCCCTCAATAGGTCCACCCACAAATATAGAGTGTTTTCATAAACGGTCAATATTTTAAAATTTCTACAATCATCATGTATTGAAATAAATATAGTCTTAAAGTGCTCTCAATGCCATATTTAACGGTGCCCTCCATATATCCGCAGGGTTCATAAATTTTTCCTAGAGGGCCCCTCAATAGGTGAACCCCCAAATATAGAGTGTTTTCATAAACGGTCAATATTTCAAAATTTCTACAATCATCATGTATTGAAATAAATATAGTCTTAAAGTGCTCTCAATACCCTATTTAACGGTGCCCTTCATATATCCGCAGGGTTCATAAATTTTTCCTAGAGGGCCCCTCAATAGGTCCACCCACAAATATAGAGTGTTTTCATAAACGGTCAATATTTCAAAATTTCTACAATCATCATGTATTGAAATAAATATAGTCTTAAAGTGCTCTCAATACCCTATTTAACGGTGCCCTCCATATATCCGCAGGGTTCATAAATTTTTCCTAGAGGGCCCCTCAATAGGTCCACCCCCAAATATAGAGTGTTTTCATAAACGGTCAATATTTCAAAATTTCTACAATCATCATGTATTGAAATAAATATAGTCTTATAGTGCTCTCAATACCCTATTTAACGGTGCCCTCCATATATCCGCAGGGTTCATAAATTTTTCCTAGAGGGCCCCTCAATAGGTCCACCCACAAATATAGAGTGTTTTCATAAACGGTCAATATTTCAAAATTTCTACAATCATCATGTATTGAAATAAATATAGTCTTATAGTGCTCTCAATACCCTATTCAACGGTGCCCTCCATATATCCGCAGGGTTCATAAATTTTTCCTAGAGGGCCCCTCAATAGGTCCACCCCCAAATACAGAGTGTTTTCATAAACGGTCAATATTTCAAAATTTCTACAATCATCATGTATTGAAATAAATATAGTCTTATAGTGCTCTCAATACCCTATTTAACGGTGCCCTCCATATATCCGCAGGGTTCATAAATTTTTCCTAGAGGGCCCCTCAATAGGTCCACCCACAAATATAGAGTGTTTTCATAAACGGTCAATATTTCAAAATTTCTACAATCATCATGTATTGAAATAAATATAGTCTTAAAGTGCTCTCAATACCCTATTTAACGGTGCCCTCCATATATCCGCAGGGTTCATAAATTTTTCCTAGAGGGCCCCTCAATAGGTCCACCCCCAAATATAGAGTGTTTTCATAAACGGTCAATATTTCAAAATTTCTACAATCATCATGTATTGAAATAAATATAGTCTTATAGTGCTCTCAATACCCTATTTAACGGTGCCCTCCATATGTCCGCAGGGTTCATAAATTTTTCCTAGAGGGCCCCTCAATAGGTCCACCCACAAATATAGAGTGTTTTCATAAACGGTCAATATTTCAAAATTTCTACAATCATCATGTATTGAAATAAATATAGTCTTAAAGTGCTCTCAATACCCTATTTAACGGTGCCCTCCATATATCCGCAGGGTTCATAAATTTTTCCTAGAGGGCCCCTCAATAGGTCCACCCCCAAATATAGAGTGTTTTCATAAACGGTCAATATTTCAAAATTTCTACAATCATCATGTATTGAAATAAATATAGTCTTATAGTGCTCTCAATACCCTATTTAACGGTGCCCTCCATATATCCGCAGGGTTCATAAATTTTTCCTAGAGGGCCCCTCAATAGGTCCACCCACAAATATAGAGTGTTTTCATAAACGGTCAATATTTCAAAATTTCTACAATCATCATGTATTGAAATAAATATAGTCTTATAGTGCTCTCAATACCCTATTTAACGGTGCCCTCCATATATCCGCAGGGTTCATAAATTTTTCCTAGAGGGCCCCTCAATAGGTCCACCCCCAAATATAGAGTGTTTTCATAAACGGTCAATATTTCAAAATTTCTACAATCATCATGTATTGAAATAAATATAGTCTTATAGTGCTCTCAATACCCTATTTAACGGTGCCCTCCATATATCCGCAGGGTTCATAAATTTTTCCTAGAGGGCCCCTCAATAGGTCCACCCACAAATATAGAGTGTTTTCATAAACGGTCAATATTTCAAAATTTCTACAATCATCATGTATTGAAATAAATATAGTCTTATAGTGCTCTCAATACCCTATTCAACGGTGCCCTCCATATATCCGCAGGGTTCATAAATTTTTCCTAGAGGGCCCCTCAATAGGTCCACCCCCAAATACAGAGTGTTTTCATAAACGGTCAATATTTCAAAATTTCTACAATCATCATGTATTGAAATAAATATAGTCTTATAGTGCTCTCAATACCCTATTTAACGGTGCCCTCCATATATCCGCAGGGTTCATAAATTTTTCCTAGAGGGCCCCTCAATAGGTCCACCCACAAATATAGAGTGTTTTCATAAACGGTCAATATTTCAAAATTTCTACAATCATCATGTATTGAAATAAATATAGTCTTAAAGTGCTCTCAATACCCTATTTAACGGTGCCCTCCATATATCCGCAGGGTTCATAAATTTTTCCTAGAGGGCCCCTCAATAGGTCCACCCCCAAATATAGAGTGTTTTCATAAACGGTCAATATTTCAAAATTTCTACAATCATCATGTATTGAAATAAATATAGTCTTATAGTGCTCTCAATACCCTATTTAACGGTGCCCTCCATATGTCCGCAGGGTTCATAAATTTTTCCTAGAGGGCCCCTCAATAGGTCCACCCACAAATATAGAGTGTTTTCATAAACGGTCAATATTTCAAAATTTCTACAATCATCATGTATTGAAATAAATATAGTCTTAAAGTGCTCTCAATACCCTATTTAACGGTGCCCTCCATATATCCGCAGGGTTCATAAATTTTTCCTAGAGGGCCCCTCAATAGGTCCACCCCCAAATATAGAGTGTTTTCATAAACGGTCAATATTTCAAAATTTCTACAATCATCATGTATTGAAATAAATATAGTCTTATAGTGCTCTCAATACCCTATTTAACGGTGCCCTCCATATATCCGCAGGGTTCATAAATTTTTCCTAGAGGGCCCCTCAATAGGTCCACCCACAAATATAGAGTGTTTTCATAAACGGTCAATATTTCAAAATTTCTACAATCATCATGTATTGAAATAAATATAGTCTTAAAGTGCTCTCAATACCCTATTTAACGGTGCCCTCCATATATCCGCAGGGTTCATAAATTTTTCCTAGAGGGCCCCTCAATAGGTCCACCCACAAATATAGAGTGTTTTCATAAACGGTCAATATTTTAAAATTTCTACAATCATCATGTATTGAAATAAATATAGTCTTAAAGTGCTCTCAATACCCTATTTAACGGTGCCCTCCATATATCCGCAGGGTTCATAAATTTTTCCTAGAGGGCCCCTCAATAGGTCCACCCACAAATATAGAGTGTTTTCATAAACGGTCAATATTTTAAAATTTCTACAATCATCATGTATTGAAATAAATATAGTCTTAAAGTGCTCTCAATACCCTATTTAACGGTGCCCTCCATATATCCGCAGGGTTCATAAATTTTTCCTAGAGGGCCCCTCAATAGGTCCACCCACAAATATAGAGTGTTTTCATAAACGGTCAATATTTTAAAATTTCTACAATCATCATGTATTGAAATAAATATAGTCTTAAAGTGCTCTCAATGCCATATTTAACGGTGCCCTCCATATATCCGCAGGGTTCATAAATTTTTCCTAGAGGGCCCCTCAATAGGTGAACCCCCAAATATAGAGTGTTTTCATAAACGGTCAATATTTCAAAATTTCTACAATCATCATGTATTGAAATAAATATAGTCTTAAAGTGCTCTCAATACCCTATTTAACGGTGCCCTTCATATATCCGCAGGGTTCATAAATTTTTCCTAGAGGGCCCCTCAATAGGTCCACCCACAAATATAGAGTGTTTTCATAAACGGTCAATATTTCAAAATTTCTACAATCATCATGTATTGAAATAAATATAGTCTTAAAGTGCTCTCAATACCCTATTTAACGGTGCCCTCCATATATCCGCAGGGTTCATAAATTTTTCCTAGAGGGCCCCTCAATAGGTCCACCCCCAAATATAGAGTGTTTTCATAAACGGTCAATATTTCAAAATTTCTACAATCATCATGTATTGAAATAAATATAGTCTTATAGTGCTCTCAATACCCTATTTAACGGTGCCCTCCATATATCCGCAGGGTTCATAAATTTTTCCTAGAGGGCCCCTCAATAGGTCCACCCACAAATATAGAGTGTTTTCATAAACGGTCAATATTTCAAAATTTCTACAATCATCATGTATTGAAATAAATATAGTCTTATAGTGCTCTCAATACCCTATTCAACGGTGCCCTCCATATATCCGCAGGGTTCATAAATTTTTCCTAGAGGGCCCCTCAATAGGTCCACCCCCAAATACAGAGTGTTTTCATAAACGGTCAATATTTCAAAATTTCTACAATCATCATGTATTGAAATAAATATAGTCTTATAGTGCTCTCAATACCCTATTTAACGGTGCCCTCCATATATCCGCAGGGTTCATAAATTTTTCCTAGAGGGCCCCTCAATAGGTCCACCCACAAATATAGAGTGTTTTCATAAACGGTCAATATTTCAAAATTTCTACAATCATCATGTATTGAAATAAATATAGTCTTAAAGTGCTCTCAATACCCTATTTAACGGTGCCCTCCATATATCCGCAGGGTTCATAAATTTTTCCTAGAGGGCCCCTCAATAGGTCCACCCCCAAATATAGAGTGTTTTCATAAACGGTCAATATTTCAAAATTTCTACAATCATCATGTATTGAAATAAATATAGTCTTATAGTGCTCTCAATACCCTATTTAACGGTGCCCTCCATATGTCCGCAGGGTTCATAAATTTTTCCTAGAGGGCCCCTCAATAGGTCCACCCACAAATATAGAGTGTTTTCATAAACGGTCAATATTTCAAAATTTCTACAATCATCATGTATTGAAATAAATATAGTCTTAAAGTGCTCTCAATACCCTATTTAACGGTGCCCTCCATATATCCGCAGGGTTCATAAATTTTTCCTAGAGGGCCCCTCAATAGGTCCACCCCCAAATATAGAGTGTTTTCATAAACGGTCAATATTTCAAAATTTCTACAATCATCATGTATTGAAATAAATATAGTCTTATAGTGCTCTCAATACCCTATTTAACGGTGCCCTCCATATATCCGCAGGGTTCATAAATTTTTCCTAGAGGGCCCCTCAATAGGTCCACCCACAAATATAGAGTGTTTTCATAAACGGTCAATATTTCAAAATTTCTACAATCATCATGTATTGAAATAAATATAGTCTTATAGTGCTCTCAATACCCTATTTAACGGTGCCCTCCATATATCCGCAGGGTTCATAAATTTTTCCTAGAGGGCCCCTCAATAGGTCCACCCCCAAATATAGAGTGTTTTCATAAACGGTCAATATTTCAAAATTTCTACAATCATCATGTATTGAAATAAATATAGTCTTATAGTGCTCTCAATACCCTATTTAACGGTGCCCTCCATATATCCGCAGGGTTCATAAATTTTTCCTAGAGGGCCCCTCAATAGGTCCACCCACAAATATAGAGTGTTTTCATAAACGGTCAATATTTCAAAATTTCTACAATCATCATGTATTGAAATAAATATAGTCTTATAGTGCTCTCAATACCCTATTCAACGGTGCCCTCCATATATCCGCAGGGTTCATAAATTTTTCCTAGAGGGCCCCTCAATAGGTCCACCCCCAAATACAGAGTGTTTTCATAAACGGTCAATATTTCAAAATTTCTACAATCATCATGTATTGAAATAAATATAGTCTTATAGTGCTCTCAATACCCTATTTAACGGTGCCCTCCATATATCCGCAGGGTTCATAAATTTTTCCTAGAGGGCCCCTCAATAGGTCCACCCACAAATATAGAGTGTTTTCATAAACGGTCAATATTTCAAAATTTCTACAATCATCATGTATTGAAATAAATATAGTCTTAAAGTGCTCTCAATACCCTATTTAACGGTGCCCTCCATATATCCGCAGGGTTCATAAATTTTTCCTAGAGGGCCCCTCAATAGGTCCACCCCCAAATATAGAGTGTTTTCATAAACGGTCAATATTTCAAAATTTCTACAATCATCATGTATTGAAATAAATATAGTCTTATAGTGCTCTCAATACCCTATTTAACGGTGCCCTCCATATGTCCGCAGGGTTCATAAATTTTTCCTAGAGGGCCCCTCAATAGGTCCACCCACAAATATAGAGTGTTTTCATAAACGGTCAATATTTCAAAATTTCTACAATCATCATGTATTGAAATAAATATAGTCTTAAAGTGCTCTCAATACCCTATTTAACGGTGCCCTCCATATATCCGCAGGGTTCATAAATTTTTCCTAGAGGGCCCCTCAATAGGTCCACCCCCAAATATAGAGTGTTTTCATAAACGGTCAATATTTCAAAATTTCTACAATCATCATGTATTGAAATAAATATAGTCTTATAGTGCTCTCAATACCCTATTTAACGGTGCCCTCCATATATCCGCAGGGTTCATAAATTTTTCCTAGAGGGCCCCTCAATAGGTCCACCCACAAATATAGAGTGTTTTCATAAACGGTCAATATTTCAAAATTTCTACAATCATCATGTATTGAAATAAATATAGTCTTAAAGTGCTCTCAATACCCTATTTAACGGTGCCCTCCATATATCCGCAGGGTTCATAAATTTTTCCTAGAGGGCCCCTCAATAGGTCCATCCCATACATGAAGGCATTTAATCATCGGTCCATTTTGTTTAATCTTCTCCAAAAATTTCCAATTTTCTCAAAATATCCACAATAAAATACTTAGTGCTATGCATGTGCTTATTTTTTTTTTTTTATTCTGAGTAATCTTCTAAAACATACAAATATCCATGAAAATCGTTTTTCAAAATCGTTTTTACAACTGTTATACGAATCTGTTATACAACTGTTATATTGTTATACCACCACCATTGTGGTTTTTGTCTCCGCTAGTTAAAATCGTTTTTATCTTCACACCCATTAAAAATGTCAACTTAAATCGCGATTTATTTAAAAAGCGCTCCGGCGATTTTTTTGTTTTTTGATTGTTCTCATCTATGAACATTGTAGTTTCAGAATCCGCAAAAACTTCCGATGTGTAAGCACCTTCCATTTAAAATTGTTTCAAGAGCACCGTGTACGTATAACATATAATAAAAAAAATAATATAAAATTAAACAAATAATACAAAATTAAGAATAATACAAAATCAATTAAAAAAAAAAAACAAGTAAAAAAGTGTTAAGTTCGGCCGGGCCGAACTTTTTATATCCTCCACCATAAAATATTCTGAAGTAAATCGGAATAATTATTTTTCTTGTCCACAATTTTAGGAGGAGATATTTCGTGACCACTTATACCTAAATCTATATATATAAAATTGGTGTAAAAAATGTATAGTAATTCATAAAATGAGAACGGCTAGGCCGATTTCTGTAAAATTTTTTGTCAGTTATTCGTATTTTCGAGGAGAAGGTCTTTACGGAAGAACATTTTGGAAAATCTCTCTAGAAAAGTCGGAAAATTGGAAAAATCGAAAATTGAGCTTTTGTATGAAATTTTATTCCTTAATAGCGAGACGAAGTTCGCCGGTTCCGCTAGTAAGGTATAAAAATCATAAAATATGTATTCAATCGGTCGGGAACCTTATATGGTGCTAAATCAAAATATGGACCTATGTTTTTGGTGGAGAAGTTTTGTGACCTCTAGAAAACTCGAATGTCGAATCGCGGATACTTCGATCAAAAATTGTAGCTAAAATAAAAAAACGAAAATCGGGAGATACCGTTATATGGGGACTCTACCAACACATGTATCTATGGGGACAGTTTTTCGAATTATAGATAGTTGGGTCAAAAATACCGAAAATGGGGAGGGACCGTTATATGGGGGCTATACCAAACGGTATAAAAAAACGGGCGTGGCTGTACAAAAACATGGACCTATATTGACAGTTTTTTGTAGATGTTTTGTGACCACTGGTAACCTCAAACGGCAAATTACAGGCAGTTCGTTAGCAAAATGTAGCTACAATCCTCAAAATACCGAAAATCGGTAGGTAACGTTATATGGGGCTATTCCAAAACGTAGACCTCTGTTCATAGTTTTTGAAGGTGATATTTTGTGACCACTTGGAACCCCAAAAGTGAAATTACAAGTAGTTCGGTGAACAATTTTAGCTAAAATCCTCAAAATACCAAAAATCTGGAGGTACCGTTATATGGGGGCTACAGTGTAGCCGCTACACCAAAACATGGACCTATGTTGAAAGTTTTAGATGGAAATGTTTTGTGATTACTAGGAACCTCAACTGTCAAATTACAGTTAGTTTGGTCAAAAATTGTAGCTAAAATCTTCAAAATACCGAAAATCGGGAGGTACCGTATACCAAAACATGGACCTATGTTGACGGTGTTTAGTGGAGATATTTTGTGACCACTGGGAACGCCAAACGTGAAATTACAGGTAGTTTGGTAAAAAAATGTAGCTAAAATCCCCAAAATACCGAAAATCAGGAGATACCGTTATATGGGGCAATACCAAAAAGTGGTCGGATATAGCCCATCTTCGAACTTGACCTGCCTATGGAAAAAAGACACTCGGGTGCAAAAAATAGCGCTCTAGCTCAATTATTGCGAACGCTAGAGTGATTACAACAGACGGACAGACGGACATACATAGCTAGATCGTCTTAGAATTTTATACTGATCAAGAATATATATGTATACTTTATATGGTCGAAAATGATTAGTTCGATGTTTTACAAACAAACTTAATATACCCTCCATACAATGGTGGAGGGTATAAAAAAAAAAATCAAGAAAAGAAACGAATTTATAAAACTTTATTTTTATTTTTTTAATTTATTGCAAAACGCTTCGGATTTCAGGCACTGTTCTATTGAATTTACATTTTCCAGATACAAAAATCCATAAAATTGAACTTTCGTCATTTTTCGATTTCTGTCATCTTTTAATTTTTTTTTAACATTTTTTTAATTAAAAATAAATCAAATAATAAATGAATACTAAAATATGAACAAAATTAACAGAATAGACGACAACAAAAATAAAAATAATAAAATATTAAAAACTAAAAAATAATAAAACAAACATAACAAAAATAAAAACATAAGAAAAAATTAAAAGAAAAATTAAAATGGCTAAACGAGCAGTTAAGTGGGTGAGATGTATGAAAGTGTGGCACAATATAATAAACATTTCGGGGCCCTACCTGTAGAAGTATTGGCTTCCAGTAGGAGCAATTTTACTGTTATGGTATGATCACGACGCTAAAATAGATGTGGCCGCCTTCAACTAAATTTAAGTAAAAACGAGTTGGCATTATAAGCACCTATCGTGCCCATCAGCTATTTTGGTCGGTAACTGAAGGAATAGTATATAGGACATGGCGGTGAATGCGGAGAGAAGTAAGTCGGCACAACAATAGTTGGGTCTTGCGCCATTATTTTGGTACGATGCAAACTTTTCGGCCAAAATTAACTTATTATTACTTATTAACATGGTGGAGCAGGGTATAAGGGTTTTTATTAAAGCTCTACGTATGTACTCTCCTCTGTATCGATTTTAAGCATGTGTCGTGGGATTTTATGGTGCACATCTTTATTTTATTCGAAGATCCGTATAGTATGTATATACCAAACCTTGACATTTGCAATAAAAGCTTTTGCATTACCTTCAATAATCTTATGTGTCACTAAAAACTGCAGGTATGTCACTCTTAATATTTACAATAATGCGGAAATGAAAGTCAGGACATAAAGAAAAATTCATGCCTGATTAGTGACAGTGTCAAATACAACAACGTCTCGGTTTTGCCGGATTACACTACACTTATTTAAGCAAAAAAGGTAGAACTACTTTCATTTCTCACGCTATACTTTAATCATTCAATTTCATGCTTTTCTTTCTTCTTGTTCCGTCAATTCGTTCAACTAATATTCTCCCGTATCCTCTAGAAGGCAATTAATCTTCGGCAAATTTAGATTTGCAATCATTTTAGGATTTTTTGTTTTGTTTTAGCCTCTATGATGTGAGGAGGACCTTTCTATTTTGCTCTAATAAAATGGAATCAAGAACACCAACTACATGGCGATTAAATGGCAATAAGCGAATTAAAACCATCAACCATAGGAACGAAAAGAAAAAAAAAAATAGAATTCGTGATTTTAATAAATGGATCGTCATCATTTGAAAGTCATTTAACGGTTGCAAAAAATATTTCAACATTTTGGAGCGTTAGAGAGGAGGAGGGTGGGAAAAGAGTTGATGCCAAAGTATGGAAAAGTAATCTGTAACACCTTTTACATCCAACGTTTGTGAATGTTAACATTGCTTCCCCTGCTGCTGCACAAGCAATCAATTGTGGTGGTCCATTTGGGGAATTGTGGGGGGAGAGCAGTAGGAAGGCCTTTGCCATTGATACCCTAAACTTGAATTAAATTACCCACCTTTTATTTCACTTTAGTGAAAGACATGGTAATATGATCATCCACTACAACCTCTAAGCCATGATCTGTTCACTTGAGTAGCAAGAAGAACAACAGCAACTAGCTGCTTCGTTGGCGGCATCTCCAACTTACCACAATAGTGACTTTTGTCGTCTCTACTCTGGCAGCAATGACTTCGTCATCATCGTGCATTGGTGCTTGCAGATGTAGGTCTTCTGGATGATGATGACGATGGTGCTGCACCACCAAAACCACCTTCATCTCTCTATCTAACTCATCCATTACATTCACCTATGGCCAATTTGAAAGTAAATATTGCTTGTTTCTTGTAACTAAAGCCAGAATAAAAAGAGATATGTAGATGGGCAGGGGACGCAATATGTTGGCAGGTGTAGCGAGAGGGGCATGGAGCACAGCATGTTGTACTTTAATATTTCATTGTTACAAATGGCATGAAATTGTAAATTTATTACTCCTCAATATGCAGTCTGACACTGGCACTTAGTCATAGCATCACAACCGCCACCACCTTCACCACCAACGGCAATGCCGGCCGTCATTGTCACTTTGTCTATCTGTCAGTCAGTAAGTCAGTCACTCACTCGGTCCGTAAAAAAACCAAACTAAATTGTTACTAGATAAAGGCAATGTAATATTCTTGGTGCAATAGAGCATGCAACAGTCTAGAGGACCCAGTCATCCAGTCAGGCAGGCAGGTACTCCAAACCCTAATGGATTTCCATTCTATGGCGTTATAGCTTCATCTCTTTTGAACATTACAAATAACAAAAAATCTTCTTTAGGTTTTCTTTTTTTCTTTCGGGGTTAATTTTAAGGAAAGGGGACAACACTTTCTTTCTTTTTCCCCAAAACCGAAATGATTTTCTGTTTGGTGTTCCTTTTGTTTTACTTCTTGCACATTCGTGATGTGTTTGTCAGTCAGTCAGGCATTTTCTTCGTTGCTATGACAACGTTGATGACGCTGATGAAGAAAGATTATGTTTTGTCTTTGATTCTTTGGCCTTTGTTTTTTTCTGTTTTGCTTGTTGCACACAAATCGTGCAACAAGTTCAAGCAGCTAATGTTGTCCGCCCTACATTTTGTGGCTTTATTTCTATTCTGTTTTTTTTTTGTTTTTGTTGTTGTTTTTTTCGAGAGAAATTTTATTAATTCATGTTTGTTTTCCTTTGTTTGTTTCTTGTCTCTATTTACAGAACTTCTTCAGACTCCATCGCTTACGGAAATTGGGCTTAAGTGACAATGAAATTGCTCGTTTGCCTCCGGATATACAACATTTTGAAAATCTTGTGGAACTGGATGTTTCACGTAATGGTAAGTTCCTTTTTGGCTTAATTTATGTCTTAATTATGGTTGTTTCCGAAAAAACGACGATATTTTTTTGCCTACTATAGGTGCGAATGCGATGAATGCAAATACATTATATTTAATTTAGCTGCCAATTGTTTAAGTGCAAATTTAAGTTTTCTGGTCAATCAATCAGCAAATCCATTTGGAACGAATTGTATTTAGCAGCCATTAATATTAAGAAAGAAATATCAATCATTAACAAAATTTGTATGTACAAGCCACAAAATATAAAAACCGAAAAGAAGTTTTGCGATAGTTGTCTCACACTCAAATACCAAACTTTTTGTACAAAACAGTTGGAAATCTGATTTGTTGCTCATATATATTGTGTATATATGAGCAACAAATCAGATTTCGAACTGTTTCGTACAAAAAGTTTGGTATTTGTGTGTGCCAACTATCGCAAAACTTCTTTTCAGTTTTTATATTTTGTGGCTGATAAATACAAATTTTGTTAAAGATTGGTATTTCTTTCTTAATATTATTGGCTGCTAAATACAATGTTTATGTGGTGTGGTCATGATTACATTTTTTACGAACCTTAAACTTAGCTGCCAATCGTTTAAGTGCAAATTTGCGATTTTTTTGGCGAATCGTTTAAGTGCTAATTTAATCAGACAACCAATAATACTTCGAAAGAAATATCCATTTTGCAAAAATATTGTATTTACCAGCCACATTAAAATCAAAAACAAGTTTTGCTACAAACACCGAACTTTTTTCGTACGAAGCAGTTAGAAATTGGGTTTGTTGAAACAATGTTCAATCTGGCTCTAGGTCCATGTCAAGTTCAAGGAAAGTGGCTGCATGACGGGACAGTTGAAAAGGTGTTTTGTGTGAGGCGGGTCCTTGCCGCATACTGGACAGATGTCTTGCAGGGCACGGTCGATTTCCGCCCAATAGAAATTTAGGCGACTGCAAAACATCAGCTGCGATAGAAGGGGGAAGTACTCCGAGGACTTTATTCACACTATATATGCTTATGGCCTTAACAACTACATCCGTGTGAATACTATTTAAAACTGTATGATATGCCTGTTGTTCTAGGGGTTCTCTCCTATATTGTTGGACCTCCCGCTCTAGAGCATGAATATCCTTCCTGATATGGCTGAATGTGTCGGGCCTAGCCAGCAGATGGTGGTCGGTTTGAACTGGAGCCGCATAGCTTACCACAGACCGACCTATCGCGTTATATGTGGTCTGTTCTATCTGGTTGAGTACTTGACAAATATATGTGGAGATGATCGACAACTTGATAGCTATTCCTGCTACTGGGGAGGACTAAGGCCTGTACGATTCACTTTTGCTGGCATCCTTGCCTGGCTTCAGTAGCGGGACCACCTGCAACCACCTGCCTATTTTCCAGACTTCGGGAACAAGCGACAAGTTGAGAACTTTAGTAAGATACTCTACTCCCGGCTCATCCAGCTGCTTCAGCATTACCATGGATATTCCATCATTCGCAACATCATCATCCTCGGCAGGAAGAGAGCTGATGCGACGTAATATTCTCCTCTTCGCCATGTCACTCTCGGGGTGCTCGAAAAACTGTCGATTGAACTAACTTGCGCACCTCTTTGGGTCAGTCAGCGTAACGTCGCCAAACGTGTCTGAGGTCCTATCTTCCATCCTTCCAGGGTTCAGATCCCTGACTCTGTGGTCATTGGGGTTGGCTCGACGAAGCTCAGCACGCTCATTTGTTAATCCCGTCGCCTCTGCTGGGAAGTTTGGTCTTACTTGGGGTATTCGACCAGCAGGGATCTGGCGAGCGTCTGCAACAGTGATAATGTCTCGGAACGTCCTTTCCGCTACCCGAACATCAGAATGATTGGGCAGTTCTCTGAAGCGGTGATTGGTGAACTCTCTGAAACTCGGCCAATCAGCTTTCCAATGATTGACGAACGTGCGGCGTGATGAAATCGGGTGGTCTGCTAATGGAAACAATTATGGGGAGATGGTCTGATCCAAATGAAATGACGGGTTGCCAGGTAACGTCATTTGTCAGTCCAGGTGACCATCGTCTGGCGAACAGAGATACTCTCCTCTAATTCCGGTAGGGCCGTCCTCATTACCCGGGCAAAACATAGAGCTATTAATCTGCTCAGCCAGCGCTGTACCCCTTTGACCGTTTCCGAGGGCCGAATGACATATCTCATGATACGCATTAAAGTCCCCCAGGACCAGACGATTATGACCTTCCAAAAGCGGGCTAATTACAGGCTCATAATCTGAGATACAGCTATTTCTCTGCGGGATGTATACGTTCAGCAACTCTATCTTGGCAATTCCTCACATATATCCGAATTTTGTGTGGAAGGTACCCGAAGGAGTGGTCCGATATAGTTCATATTCGAGCCCAATATACATCTGGAAGGAATAAGATGATGTGCAAAGTTTGGACCAAATCAATTGTTCCCTTCGAGAGTAATCGTTCACACCATTTTACAGAAAATTTTTGAACTTTTGTGGAAACTAAGTTTAACAGAAATCTGACAGATACGATGGAAACAATTTCAGACTTTGAGCAGACGAGTCGGATATCACACAAAACGTTCGATAAAGCATTAAGAGGTGGTTATACCCACTTATTAGGCACAAAAAACATTTTTCATGATGGTTTTACAATAATCTACCAAACTTTTTTTTAGAAAATTATATTTTCATATCGGAATTTTTTTGTTAAAAATATTGCATAGTTTTCTGCCCGCCTACGAAACTGTTTTTGCTAAAGCAATTTGCGGTGCCTACCGTAGCTCGAAAACGAATAAACCGATCAGCATATATTTTTGTTGATCAATATGGAATTAAAAATATCCATTTATTAAACCAGTAAGGAAAGAATCAAAGTCGGGCGTGGCCTACTATATGATACCCAACACCACTGTGAATATTTAAGAAATACATGGGGACTATTTTCAAGTCTAGACCAATTTCAATATAATTTGGCACATATATTTCTTGGACAAAATTGGATTTATATAGACTGTTGGGTGCATCAAATATCTCAAATCGGCCGAAGTATATATGGGAGATATATCTAAATCTCAACCGAATTCAATAAAATTTGGCGTAGTTACTTCTAGACCAAACTCCATCGCACATTCTAAGATTCATCAAAGTTGAACAAATGTAGCGTTTTCGGTGCATAAAATACCTCAAATCGGGCGAAAATATATATGGGAGCTATATCCAAATCTGAACAGATTTCGATATAATTTGGCGCATTTATCTATAGACCTCATTCAGTCACACGTTTCAAATTGCATCAAAATTGGGCAGATATAGGGTGTTTGGTGCATCAAATACCTCAAATAGGGCGAAAATATATATAGGAGCTACATCCAAATCTGAACAGATTTCGATATAATTTGGCGCATTTATCTATAGACCTCATTCAGTCACACGTTCCAAATTGCATCAAAATTGGGCAGATATAGGGTGTTTGGTGCATCAAATACCTCAAATCGGCCGAAAATATATATGGGAGCTAATTCAAATCTAAACCGATTTCCATATAATTTGGCACATTTATCTATAGACCTAATTCCGTCACACGTTCTAAATTTCATCAAATACCTAAAATCGGCGAAAAATATATATGGGAGCTATATCCAAATTTGAACCGATTTTCACCAAATGCAATAGCGTTCTTCCGACGTCTAAAAAATGATCTTTCCCAATTTTCAGCCAAATCGGACAATAAATGCGACCTGTACGTTGCGGACGGACATGCATAAATCGACACAGAAAGTCTCTCTTTTTCTTATGCATGTTCCATACAAATGCACTAATACATAATCCCCCTTACCACAGCGTGGTGTAGGGTATAAAAATGGTTAACTGTCAAAGAGAAAATTACGATTTTAACGAAAATAATGGACAATTTTTTCGCCATAAATCCGCAACAAAAATTTTAAGATAAGTCCCTCACTTAAGGACTAACTAGTTTTAGAGCTACAGTGGACACAGCATTCAAAACTGCTATTTAAAAAAACCACAATGAATTTTCCTTTTCTAACACTAATATCTCAGACAATTTTTGTACGATTGACTCGACAATTTTTGCATCTATCTGTACTTTAAAACGAGCCAATAAAAATTCCGACTTTTTGTTGTTGTAACCCCTCAAACAAAAACTATCCTTTGTGGCATACCCATAGCACACATTAAACAAGATATTAACAAGCTGATATGGATATGCATACATGCCATATAACTAAAGAGAAAAAAGTGGATACCATTGTATTCATCACTCAATACCCAGTTTTTCAGTCACACAGAAGCATCTATTGATTCTCATCTTCATGAGATGAGGAAGTACAAGAAATCTAATAATGCCATGTAGTGTTTGTTGCAAGTCTTTTGTAAATGTTCTTGTTTGCAGTTTTTTTTCAGTTTTTATTGCGGACGTGTTGCACCAATAACAGCTACAACAACGGTTGAAATGAATAAAATAATTGCATATTGACTGGATTTGTATCACCAACAACTAGCAAGTTAGCTAACTTCTGGAGCAACGTTTTTTTGTATGTTCACTGGAATCAGTAGCAACAGGCGCCGGTCGTTTTGCCTAGGCTCTGTGCCACAAGACAGTAGCAATGATGCTGCCACTGCAATACAATTCAATTTACTTGTTGTTTGTTACTTGTTTTTGATGTCTATATGTGATAATAGATATACATGGCAGATGTATACCCACTGTACGAAAGAAGAAGAAAACAATAATAAAATTAATTAAAATGTTTTGTGGATTTATATTATCTCTGTACAGTTTTTTTCTGTGGAGAATATCGAGTTGTTGCGGATGATGCGGTGATGATGACTCAATGAAAGAATATTATTTTTTTCGATGTTAATAATAACAATAAAAGCAACAACAAGGCATTTACAACAACTTAATTATATTACTTATCGACAAACAAATAATCTTATTAGTCAACATATTGTCAAACAGCTCGAATTAACTACTAGAACGTTGATGATATCCACCGCCCAAAGAGTAATTTAATTCCCATAATGAAATGTTCTTTGTTATGTGTTTTTTGTGATTGTTGTTGTTATTATTAGTAGATTGTTTCGGACATTACAGTTTAAGTATAAAGGACAATATTTAGGGGATTAAAATAAAGGACAATGTTCTAATATTTAATTACGCTTGGGCTTGGTTTTCAAGGTTTCTAGGGTCCATAGAAGCACCCTTACTTGCAGAAAGGGACTATAGAAGCCCACTTTCTTGCAGGAAAGGACTATAGAAGCCCACTTTCTTGCAGAAAGGAACTATAGAAGCCCACTTTCTTACAGAAAGGGAGTATAGAAGCCCACTTTCTTGTAGTAAGGGCAAGGGACTATAGAAGCCCACTTCCTTGTAGAAAGGGCAAGGGACTATAGAAGCCCACTTTCTTGCAGAAAGGGCAAGGGACTATAGAAGCCCATTTTCTTGCAGCAACGGACTATAGAAGCCCACTTTGTTGCAGAAAGAGAAAGGGACTATAGAAGCCCACTTTCTTGCCGAAAGAGAAAGGGACTATAGAATCACCCTTTCTTTGAGAAAGAGGAGCTATAGAAGCACCCTTTCTTTGAGAAAGGGACTATAGAAGCACCCTTTCTTTGAGAAAGGGACTATAGAAGCCACCTTTCTTTGAGGAAGGGACTATTGAAGCCACCTTTCTTTGAGAAAGGGAGTATAGAAGCACCTTTCTTTGAGAAAGGGAGTATAGAAGCCACCTTTCTTTGAAAAAGGGGCTATAGAAGCCACCTTTCTTTGAGAAAGGGATAGAAGCACCTTTCTTGGAGAAAGGGGCTATAGAAGCACCCTTTCTTCCCGAAAGGGACTATAGAAGCACCCTTTCTTCCCGAAAGGGACTATAGAAGCACTCTTTCTTCCCGAAAGGGACTATAGAAGCACCCTTTCTTCCCGAAAGGGACTATAGAAGCACTCTTTCTTTGAGAAAGGGACTATATAAGCACCCTTTCTTTGAGAAAGGGACTATAGAAGCACCTTTTCTTTGAGAAAGGGACTATAGAAGCACCCTTTCTTTGAGAAAGGGACTATAGAAGCACCCTTTCTTTGAGAAAGGGACTATAGAAGCACCCTTTCTTTGAGAAAGGGACTATAGAAGCACCCTTTCTTTGAGAAAGGGACTATAGAAGCACCCTTTCTTTGAGAAAGGGACTATAGAAGCACCCTTTCTTTGAGAAAGGGACTATAGAAGCACCCTTTTTTTGAGAAAGGGACTATAGAAGCACCCTTTCTTTGAGAAAGGGACTATAGAAGCAACCTTTCTTTGAGAAAGGGACTATAGAAGCACCCTTTCTTTGAGAAAGGGACTATAGAAGCACCCTTTCTTTGAGAAAGAGACTATAGAAGCACCCTTTCTTTGAAAAAGGGACTATAAAAGTACCCCTTATTTTAGAAAGGGACTATAAAAGCATCATTTCTTTGAGAAAGGGACTATAGAAGCGCCCTTTGTTTGAGAAAGGGACTATAGAAGCATCCTTTGTTTGAAAAAGGGACTACAGAAGCTTTCTTTCTTTGAGAAAGGGACTATAGAAGCACTCTTTCTTGCAGAAAGGGACTAAGAAGCACCTTTCTTGTGGAAAGGGACTGTAGAAGCACTCTTTCTTGCAGAATGGGACTATGGAAGCACCCTTTCTTGCAGAATGGGACTATGGAAGCACCCTTTTCTTGAAGAAAGGGACTATTGTGGCACCCTTTCCTGGAAGAAAGGGACTTTAGAGGCACCCTTTCTTGCAGAATGGGACTATGGAAGCACCCTTTTCTTGAGGAAAGGGACTATAGAAGAACACTATCTTGCAGAATGGGACTATGGAAGCACCCTTTTCTTGAAGGGACTATAGAAACAGTCTTTTCTTGAAGAAAGGGACTATATAAACACCATGTCTTGCAGAAAGGGACTATAGAAACACCATGTCTTGCAGAAAGGGACTATATAAACACCATGCCTTGCAGAAAGGGACTATATAAACACCATGTCTTGCAGAAAGGGACTATAGAAACACCATGTCTTGCAGAAAGGGACGATATAAACACCATGTCTTGCAGAAAGGGACTATAGAAACACCCTGTCTTGCAGAAAGCGACTATAGAAGCACCCTTTCTTGAAGAAAGGGACTATAGAAGCACCCTTTCTTTGAGAAAGGGACTATAGAAGCACCCTTTCTTCGGGAAAGGTACTGTAGAAGAACTCTTTCTTTGAGAAAGGAACTATAGAAGCACCCTTTCTTTGAGAAAGGGACTATAGAAGCACCCTTTCTTTGAGAAAGGAACTATAGAAGCACCCTTTCTTTGAGAAAGGGACTATAGAAGCACCCTTTCCTTGAGAAAGGGACTATAGAAGCACCCTTTCCTTGAGAAAGGGACTATAGAAGCACCCCTTCTTTGAGAAAGTGACTATAGAAGCACCCCTTCTTTGAGAAAGTGACTATAGATGCACCCCTTCTTTGAGAAAGGGACTATAAAAGCACTATAGAAGCACCCTTTCTTTGAGAAAATTACTATAGAAGCAACCTTTCTTTGAGAAAAGGACTATAGAAGCATCCTTTCTTTGAGAAAGTTACTATAGAAGCACCCTTTCTTTGAGAAAGGGACTATAGAAGCACCCTTTCTTTGAGAAAGGGTCTATAGAGGCACCCTTTCTTTGATAAAGGGACTATAGAAGCACCCGTTCTTTGAGAAATGGACTATAGCAGCACACCTTCTTTGAGAAAGCGTCTTAGAAGAACCCTTTCTTTGAGAAAGGGACTATAGAAACACCCTTTCTTTGAGAAAGGGACTGTAGAAGCACCCTTTCTTTGAGAAAGGGACTAAAAAGTACCTTTCTTGTAGAAATGGACTAAAAAGTACCTTTCTTGTGGAAAGCACTTTTTCTTGCAGAAAGGGACTAAGAAGCACCTTTATTGCAGAAATGGGCTATAGAAGCACATTTTTTTTACAGAAACGGGCTATAGCAGCACATTTTTTTTTTGCAGAAACGGGCTATAGAAGCACATTTTTTTTTTGCAGAAACGGGCTATAGAAGCACATTTTTCTTGAAGAAAGGGACTACAGAAGCACCCTTTCTTTCACAAAATATCTAAGAAGCACCCTCTGTTTCATAAAGGGTCTAAGAAGCACCCTTTCATTCACAAAGCGTCCATAGAAGCACCTATTCTTTCAGAAAGCGTCTATAGAAGCACCCTTTTTTCAAAAAAGTATCCAAAATTGTATAAAACATTTTGTTCTCGCAATCGAAAATTATTTACAACATATATGTATTTTAGCGCCTAAAACTATGCATCACACATTGTAGCATATGATTCAGGACATTGACTTAATTTTTTTTTTCTTGGAGACCATACAAGAACCTGTTCTAAAAATTATTTATGCAATTAATTTTATTTAATTAAACCCATGCATCTCTTCTCTAATACAATTATCAAATGATTAATTTCCTGTTTATAATTTAATTTTAGTTGCCCTCAAATTTCCAAAAAACCAAACATTTTGAGGTTGTTGAACATTCAAACAACATTCCACAACTACTGGCGTATACATATTTCAATTCAAGTAAATGACCAGCACGGGTTTTTTAATTTCAATACAACCCCATGCGTCCCATATGTTGATGGCCTGTCTGTCTGTCTTATTCATGGTGGTCGTTTAACCAAATGGACTTGTCTAAAATTAATTTGGCAATGTTTATTGCTCACTTTATCACTATAAAAATGGTAACAGCAATAAAACAAAAACAACAAACGAATGCAATGCAATGTCATTTGCCATTTGTACTGCCAATTTTCTCAGCTGTTGCATTCAAGTCAAGTACTTGATATGACTTCACCTCGGCCCAACCATATGCGCAAGTATTGTTCTTTTTGTGAGGCAGAAGGGTGGAGAGTTAATAGTTCTTTCTGTGAAGTACGAAAGAGGAAAATTTGTGAATTTAACTCACACCCTCCACCTCCCCCAATTTTTGCATATTGAGCTAACTATTACTACTTGTCTGGTTTTTTGGGTTTCGGCCGGGGGCCAATGGTGGAATTTTGTCCTGAATTTAATTTTACAGTCACAGTCGTTGTTTTTATAGAACTCTTCTCTTCACTCTCATCAGGGATTCCATAGAAATATTCAGTTAAATGTCAGAACAATTTCATATTTGTATGAGTGCCTGCATACATACATATCGTCACCATAAATGCCCGAAGACGTAACCGACATGAAAATCGAATTTAGTTTTTTTGATGGAATCTGATACATAAAGCTAAAATACATGCTCTGGCAATTTCAAGCTTCTACTTTCAAAAATAACGATTCTATTCAAGAAATGGCATTTCGGAAAATGGAATAACATTGCAGATGTTGTTGTAATGACAGATTGCAAAACCAAGCGTTTTCGCGATTTTAGTTTCATTACTTACTCCCATTAGTACGTGATTGATAATACTGCAAATAATCGCCCTAATAAGATTGATATTCATAAAACAGTTTTTCATTTTATAACGTTTTTTGCTTCTCCTGTAAAGTTTTGATTTTGTGGGTTACGTCTTCGGGCATTTATGGTGACGATATGTCATATAAATGTAAAATATTTGTTTGCAAATTTCATTATAAACTTTAAATATGCCACTGGGGTAGAATTGAATGGAATTGTGTCACATGCCGTGGTGACGTCGTCGTTAAATGTTAAAGGCAACTGGATTCGGATCACTATCACCACAACACTCACTTTATATTCATTGGAAGAAATTGTGTACAAAAAGTTGATTTAATTTTATATGCACACAGAATTCTTTGGTTGATTACTGTATGATTTATTGTTCAGTTTAGAGGAAAGATTTGAGGATACGGAAGAAATTCTTGAATACCAAGTAAATATAAGCTTCTGGTTGTCATAAATTAGCGAATATAGTTTGGAATTTTAGTTTATACTTATTCTATTCATGTAAATTTAATAATCTTATCCACCAACGCGGTTATAGTTTTACACCAACGTGAATAAATAAAGTGGATATTATTATTCACTAAAGTGGATATTATTATTCACCAACGAGGATCTTATTATCCACCAACGTGGATATTGTTATTCACAACGTGGATATTCTTATCCACCACCATGGATATTATTATTCACCAACGAGGATCTTATTATCCACCACCATGGATATTATTATTCACCAATGTGGATATTGTTATTCACCAATGTGGATATTATTATCCACCAACGTGAATATTTCAGAAAGGGGTGTCCTTTCTTTGAGAAAGGGTCTATAGGAGCACCCTTTCTTTCAGACAGGGTATATATGAGCATCCTTTCTTTCAGACAGGGTCTATTGGAGCACCCTTTCTTTCAGAATGGGTATATATGAGCACCCTTTCTTTCAGACAGGGTCTATAGGAGCACCCTTTCTTTGAGAAAGGGTCTATAGGAGCATCCTTTCTTTGAGAAAGGGTCTATAGGAGCACCCTTTCTTTGAGAAAGGGTCAATAGGAGCACCCTTTCTTTGAGAAAGGGTCTATAGGAGCACCCTTTCTTTGAGAAAGGGTCTATAGGAGCACCCTTTTTTTGAGAAAGGGTCTATAGGAGCACCCTTTTATTTGAGAAAGGGTCTATAGGAGCACCCTTTTATTTGAGAAAGGTTCTATAGGAGCACCCTTTCTTTGAGAGAGGGTCTATCGGAGCACCCTTTCTTTGAGAAAGGGTCTATAGGAGCACTCTTTCTTTGAGAGAGTGTCTATAGGAGCACCCTTTTATTTGAGAAAGGGTCTATAGGAGCACCCTTTTATTTGAGAAAGGTTCTATAGGAGCACCCTTTCTTTGAGAGAGGGTCTATCGGAGCACCCTTTCTTTGAGAAAGGGTCTATAGGAGCACTCTTTCTTTGAGAGAGTGTCTATAGGAGCACCCTTTCTTTGAGAAAGGGTCTATAGGAGCACCCTGTTTTGGAGAAAGGTACTATTGGAGCACCCTTTCTTTGAAAAAGGGTCTATAGGAGCACCCTTTCTTTGAGAAAGGGTCTATAGGAACACCCTTTCATTCAGAAAGGGTCTATAGGGGCACCCTTTCTTTCAGAATGGGTATATATGAGCATCCTTTCTTTCAGACAGGGTCTATTGGAGCACCCTTTCTTTCAGAATGGGTATATATGAGCACCGTTTCTTTCAGACAGGGTCTATAGGAGCACCCTTTCTTTCAGACAGGGTCTATAGGAGCACCCTTTCTTTGAGAAAGGGTCTATAGGAGCACCCTTTCTTTGAGAAAGGGTCTATAGGAGCATCCTTTCTTTGAGAAAGGGTCTATAGGAGCACCCTTTCTTTGAGAAAGGGTCTATAGGAGCATCCTTTCTTTGAGAAAGGGTCTATAGGAGCACCCTTTCTTTGAGAAAGGGTCAATAGGAGCACCCTTTCTTTGAGAAAGGGTCTATAGGAGCACCCTTTCTTTGAGAAAGGGTCTATAGGAGCACCCTTTCTTTGAGAAAGGGTCTATAGGAGCACCCTTTCTTTGAGAAAGGGTCTATAGGAGTACCATTTTTTTGAGAAAGGGTCTATAGGAGCACCCTTTTATTTGAGAAAGGGTCTATAGGAGCACCCTTTTATTTGAGAAAGGTTCTATAGGAGCACCCTTTCTTTGAGAGAGGGTCTATCGGAGCACCCTTTCTTTGAGAAAGGGTCTATAAGAGCACTCTTTCTTTGAGAGAGTGTCTATAGGAGCACCCTTTCTTTGAGAAAGGGTCTATAGGAGCACCCTGTTTTTGAGAAAGGTACTATTGGAGCACCCTTTCTTTGAAAAAGGGTCTATAGGTGCACCCTTTCTTTGAGAAAGGGTCTATAGGTGCACCCTTTCTTTGAGAAAGGGTCTATAGGAGCACCCTTTCTTTGTGAAATTGTCTATAGGAGCACCCCGGAAAATGGAATAACATTGCAGATGTTGTTGTAATGACAGATTGCAAAACCAAGCGTTTTCGCGAGCACCCTTTTATTTGAGAAAGGGTCTATAGGAGCACCCTTTTATTTGAGAAAGGTTCTATAGGAGCACCCTTTCTTTGAGAGAGGGTCTATCGGAGCACCCTTTCTTTGAGAAAGGGTCTATAGGAGCACTCTTTCTTTGAGAGAGTGTCTATAGGAGCACCCTTTTATTTGAGAAAGGGTCTATAGGAGCACCCTTTTATTTGAGAAAGGTTCTATAGGAGCACCCTTTCTTTGAGAGAGGGTCTATCGGAGCACCCTTTCTTTGAGAAAGGGTCTATAGGAGCACTCTTTCTTTGAGAGAGTGTCTATAGGAGCACCCTTTCTTTGAGAAAGGGTCTATAGGAGCACCCTGTTTTGGAGAAAGGTACTATTGGAGCACCCTTTCTTTGAAAAAGGGTCTATAGGAGCACCCTTTCTTTGAGAAAGGGTCTATAGGAACACCCTTTCATTCAGAAAGGGTCTATAGGGGCACCCTTTCTTTCAGAATGGGTATATATGAGCATCCTTTCTTTCAGACAGGGTCTATTGGAGCACCCTTTCTTTCAGAATGGGTATATATGAGCACCGTTTCTTTCAGACAGGGTCTATAGGAGCACCCTTTCTTTCAGACAGGGTCTATAGGAGCACCCTTTCTTTGAGAAAGGGTCTATAGGAGCACCCTTTCTTTGAGAAAGGGTCTATAGGAGCATCCTTTCTTTGAGAAAGGGTCTATAGGAGCACCCTTTCTTTGAGAAAGGGTCTATAGGAGCATCCTTTCTTTGAGAAAGGGTCTATAGGAGCACCCTTTCTTTGAGAAAGGGTCAATAGGAGCACCCTTTCTTTGAGAAAGGGTCTATAGGAGCACCCTTTCTTTGAGAAAGGGTCTATAGGAGCACCCTTTCTTTGAGAAAGGGTCTATAGGAGCACCCTTTCTTTGAGAAAGGGTCTATAGGAGCACCATTTTTTTGAGAAAGGGTCTATAGGAGCACCCTTTTATTTGAGAAAGGGTCTATAGGAGCACCCTTTTATTTGAGAAAGGTTCTGTAGGAGTACCCTTTCTTTGAGAGAGGGTCTATCGGAGCACCCTTTCTTTGAGAAAGGGTCTATAAGAGCACTCTTTCTTTGAGAGAGTGTCTATAGGAGCACCCTTTCTTTGAGAAAGGGTCTATAGGAGCACCCTGTTTTTGAGAAAGGTACTATTGGAGCACCCTTTCTTTGAAAAAGGGTCTATAGGTGCACCCTTTCTTTGAGAAAGGGTCTATAGGTGCACCCTTTCTTTGAGAAAGGGTCTATAGGAGCACCCTTTCTTTGAGAAAGGGTCTATAGGAGCACCCTTTCTTTGTGAAATTGTCTATAGGAGCACCCTTTCTTTGAGAAAGTGTCTATAGGAGCACCCTTTCTTTGAGAAAGGGTCTATAGGAGTACCCTTTCTTTAAGAAAGGGTCTATGGGAGCACCCATTCCTTGAGAAAGGGTCTATAGGAGCACCCTTTCTTTCACAAAGGGTCTATAGGAGCACCCTTTCTTTCAGAAAGGGTCTAGAGGAGCACCCTTTCTTTCAGAATGGGTCTATAGGAGCACCCTTTCATGCAGAAAGGGTATATAGGAGCACCCTTTCATTCAGAAAGGGTCTGTAGGAGTACCCTTTCTTTCAGAATAGGTCTATAGGAGCACCATTTCTTTGAGAAAGTGTCTATAGGAGCACCCTTTCTTTGAGAAAGGGTCTATAGGAGTACCCTTTCTTTAAGAAAGGGTCTATGGGAGCACCCATTCCTTGAGAAAGGGTCTATAGGAGCACCCTTTCTTTCACAAAGGGTCTATAGGAGCAACCTTTCTTTCAGAAAGGGTCTATAGGGGTACCCTTTCTTTCAGAATGGGTCTATAGGAGCACCCTTTCATCTTTCATAATCCTATTTAAAAAATCTGCACTACTAAACGAAATTCCCCAAAAAATTATATAAACCATCTCTCTTTCGTTCGTTGTTTGTTGTCGAATTACAATTATTAAGTTCTCTAAAACCGAAACACAACAAACAAAACAAGCCACCGTGTGTCGCTGTAGTGTGGCATACAAACATAACAAACATACAATTAAAATGAGTCTATATAACCAAAAATTTAAACCGTCTTCATAGACACCGACCAACTTTGTTCTTTAGTTTATTTACACACCTATTCACAGACGCACACTCAAACATAAAAATTTGTGGCATCATGCACCACCCTTAGCCTTATTTTTAACCTATGTGAACCTCATAGCCCTGCCTGCTGGGTCCAACACGATCTGTTTTGTTGTTGGTGTTCTTTGGTATTTTTTTCTTTGTACAATGCTTGCCACTGTAATTAGTTCTTTGTTTGTTTGTAGTCTCATATTCATCATTCGTTCAGTCGGTTCGTTCACTTGTTGTGTTGTCGTAATTGACGTCATCAAAGAAAACAATAATTAGACATTGGTAGTTGAAGTGTGCTGAGTGTGTGTGTGTTGCGTGTGTGTTCTTTTTTATGATGTGTATAACGCCTCTATGTACATCCTCCCCATCACCCACAAGAACCACCCAACCCGCATTCATGTATTTATTTCAATTTTGTTTGGCCTCATGAGCAGCAACAAGTTGAACGACAATAGTCAGCCTGCCGAACTGTTTGACACCAGGCCCATCAACCCTGCTAATATTGTCATGTAAACGTAGAATTTAGCCGGGTGATTAGTAGGTGCATATTAAACTTGTCTGCTGTCTTCTCTTTGCCACCTCTGTTCACTGTTAGCAGCCTGTACTATTTAAGAATGTGGTGTTGTAGGTATGTTTCCCACTACCCACCGCCCGTTCCTCCCTGTGGTGCCAGGTGTTGTTGTTGGGTTAATTAGACTGTTGTCTGTTGACATACCCACCCGCTCCCCTAGTGGTAGACAGTATTGTTGAACCACTTGAGGTCTCTTTGTAGCGTATTATGTAAATTGCTGTAATTTGCAGTAAATCAATTCAACGAATTACATTTAAAGCTTAAAATATTTTTAATGCTTATGACGAGGTATTTAGTAATTAAATGAACATTGAAAAGTAGATAAGTAGTCGTGTAGGAAAATGTGATCATTTGGTGAAAAGTTTGTGTATCAAATTATATTAAGGTAAGTTCACATTAGAGCAAGTGAGCATAAATTTCAATGCATTATTAACGTTCACTTGCTCTCAGTAAGCGCGCACTGACGCTGGAGAAAATATTTGCCTAATGTGACCTTACCTTAAGTTGTGGATATTCACATGGAGGGAATTATCCACACTTCAGTAAGTTATGTTAATAAATTATTAATATTGCTTTCATCACGGTCTGAGGATAGAGCTGGTTTGTCTTAGTTGATTTTAACTTTTTTTATAAGGATCAATAAGATCATTCATATTAAGGGATTACCTCTACTTTTCACTTTCAAAAACTCAAAAAAAGCATTGGCTTATTTTGAAGTATAGGTAGTCTAGAGTATGCCGCAATAAAATTCAAGTCGATCGGAGCATAATTGACTGAGATATATTACCGTTCAAAGTGAAGAACCTGTTGTTTTGGGTGTAGATGCGTAACTTAAAACGTGTTTTTCTTAAATTTGCATTTTTGAAGTCGGTGCCAACGATAGCTCGAAGACGAATGGAGCGATCTTCAAATAATTTGGTGAACTTATTAAAAACATAAAAATCTTGTCTTTAAGCTAAACAGATTTGTACAGGGTTTTATTTAGTTCAAATCTAGTAACTCATTTTTAACACAGTTGCAGTTGACCAATCGAACTAAAACTTTGCATACTTTTCAGATTTGGATGACAATACATGAATATGAAACCAAAACCAATATGGGTCAATTTTTTCTTATAGCCACCATTTAGCGGTACCACCCGATTTAAAGTATTTTAATGATTCTATCTTCATTTTTAGGCCGAATTGGTTATAATTTGGCATTTGGGGTTCCCAATGATACAAAAACTTCCTCACCAACAATGTTGAACATAGGTCAAGGTTTTGGTATAGCCTCCATATAGCGGTACTACCCGTTTTTGGTTCAAATCTAGTAACTAATTTTCCACACAGCTGCAGTTGACCAAATCGAACTATAACTTTGCACACTTTTCAGATTTGGATGACAATACATGAATATGAAACAAAAACCAATATGGGTAAATTTTTTCTTATAGCCTCCATATAGCGGTACCACCCGATTTAAAGTATTTTAAGGATTCTATCTTAATTTTTAGCTCAAATTGCTTGTAATTTGGCATTTGGGTTTCCCAATGATACATAAACTTCCTCACGAAAAATGTTGATCATGGGTCAAAGTTTTGGTATAGCCTGCACATAGCGGTACCACCCGATTTCAGATATTTTAAAGATTTTTTCTACATTTTCGGACAAAATTGGCTATAATTTTGTTATGAGGTTCTCAGTGGTCAAACAAATTTAATTACTGAAAAGATAAAAAATAAATTAATAAATTAAGTTACAGTGTTTTATTTATAAATGTACTTAAAACTACAAAATAATTTTTCATGATGGAATCTCTCAAATAAAACGCTTAAATTTGAACTAAAAATTGTGACAATATTAAACGGCAAGCGTTTTATATGAGAGATACGATCATGAAAAATTATTTTCTGGTTTTATAATAAAACACTGTAACATAATTTTTTTATTTTAAAAATTTTTTGCGCGATTATTGGGCAAAAAGCGGTAAATTTTTTCGTTAAAATCGAAATTTTGACAGTTCTCAAATTTTTAAAAATCGATTTTTTAATATTCTGTTTCGCTTAAAGGCAAAAACACCCCCAAAAATATAGAAAGATCGCCCCATTCGTTTTAGAGCTATCGTTGGCACCGCAACACGCTTTTAGAAAAAAGGGTTTCCTAGGCAGTCATTTACCACAAAACTATGCAATATTTTTCAAACACAAAAATTCCAAAAATGGTGTAAGATGTGCTCTTTCAGACGAAAGAAAGAAATTCTTAAAAATATTATCTTTGAAGATTTCATGGAAAATGAGTTTTTGTTTGGTTTGCACAACTAGGGATGGGATAACCCTTTAAAAAGGCCGAAAAATTCTAGGCCAAAATCCGTCTTTATAGATGGTCTACGCCACTTAAAATATCTCATCATATAAGATACTAGGGAGGTATAAGTAGGATATATTTTATAAGTAGGATATATTTATAATGGTATCGTTATAGAACACCACGAAAGTACTCAAAATTAAGTCCAAGAAGCGGCATTATGATTCTGATATATTGGTGTCTACCTTGCAGTCGATGAATATGTGGGATTTCATTGGCCTATTATAAAATTTGATATAAAGTTAAGATCTGGTTTGTGTCATTTATCAGCTGCCCTTCACTCCCTTCTCTTTATCTTCTAGAGAATATTCTTAATATGTACCCAGTTTGATGTTTAACTATCTCTCTCCTTATGCCATGCTGAATGCAGTGTCACCGTGCCTCCAATAAAAATGTTGTGTTATTCTTGTAGATTAAATTTGGTCACGGGTCCAGCGAGGTCATTTGATCTTAAAGGCCAATAAATTATGTATTTCTATAAAATCCTTGTACTTTTCTTAATAAAAAGTTTAGAAAGTAAAGAAGGCTGTCTGAACGGCAAAATATCATATTAGGATGTCTTGGTATGGAGATCAGAATAAAATACGGAAGGACTAGAACGCAAAACATATATGAAAGAATCCCACAATAATGAAGTTCTTGGAGAAAGTCATTAATGTTTTCATATAGCATTTTTTTGCAACATTTAATGATTAGGAACCACGTTTCCTGCCGAGGGAAGTTTCATCCGTGCCTGGTTCAAACATTTGGTGTCACGCGGATGCATTAATTTTGTTTTAGTTTAGGAAAGGCAAGATAAAAGACTTAAAAACTCTAATAAATAAAGTGTGCAATGCCTTTATAGACTATACGTTAGGCCGGGGCGATTTGTATGGAAGGAAAAAAGTGATAGTGGGCGCCTGGAGTTTCTGATTCTTTGGATTGTACTGAGCAAAAAAGTCCACTAGACCATATGTCTACGGTGAAAATCGAGCCCCCGGATTTTGACTTGAAATTTTTTTCAAGGATATTTTGGCCAAACCATATCTCAGAAACTTGACATATCCTGAAAATTTCCTTTTCCGTTCTTAGTACACTCACCAAGGGCTTTCATCTCCAAAAGGAAATTTCCACCCACTGACTTTAAGTCAAATTTTGTAGCACATTGTAATTTATCGATATTTTCCGAAAAATGTGCACATTCTCGGGGCCATAACTGCCTGAAGGAGCGTTCCAATGCTTTTGCTGTGTACTAGAGAGTTCTTAATTATTGTCTTGGCTACAATTTTTGTCTTTGTGTTGGATCGAAAATCTCAGTGGTTTGGCTGTTACATATATGCCAAAATATCCAAAAAACCTTGAAAAAAACTTCAAGACAAAATCCGGGGGCTCGATTTTCACCGTAGACATAGGTCTAGTGGACTTTTTTGCTCAGTACAATCCCAATAATCAGAAAATCCAGGCGCCCGTGGTGGTGTTCAAATCGCCCCACCCTACTATACGTGCCTCCCATAAATATGCTGTGTCACGCAGATAGATTATTTTTGGCCGGTCACATATCCAGCGAGACCTTCTATCAATATAATGTCGCTAAGTCCTGCCAATAGCAAGAGTGCTGTCAATTTTTGCTTGAACTTTTGATTCACAATTTTGCGTTTTAGTTTTACCGATTTTTCAAAAAATAATTTAGAGATTGCCACTACTGATTTCCATACAAAGATAATATAGTATTGTCTTTGTATAGAGATCAGAATAGGGCTTATATAAAGCTGAGCTACCGTTACCGGGAAATTTTGAAAAACGCGTGTAGATTAATTTTGTTTTTAGATTTAAGGAGGCGAGATCACCAAAATCCGCCTCATGCAAGCTTTAGAAGCTCAAATTAAACAAAGGTGTTATGCTGAATGAATACATTGGAGGTTATTCTGAATAAACAATTCACTGTGAGTTTTCTCACTATTTCCGTTAAGTTGAAATGGCAAAGAAATAAAAATCAGGAGGAGTTTTACTCAGAATAACCCCAAAAAGTCGTCTTATAGACTTTATGTAACATTTTTTTCCAATAAATTCACACACGTTTTGCTATTAGTGATGATTCAGCCGCGTGTCGTGCAGTGTTTAATCCGTGCCTCTAGAAAAATGTTGTGTCACGCGGGTAAATTAATTTTTTTTTAGCATAGGAAAGTCAAGATTTTAAAAATCCTTTTAAGGAATCATATCTTAAAAGCTCAGTTTAAATGAGGATTGCAACTTCTTATTGTACAGAGTACATCAGGCTTGTTTCAAAAAAATTCGCAAACGTTTTGGTATTAGTTATAAACACGAGTAGTAATAATGCAACAAGTGCATAATTTTTTCAATCGAATGAATGAAAGAAATATGAATTCGTAGAATGGATTTACAATTGAAGTCCTAAAAGCTCTATTTTTAAACAAAGCCGGTAAATTCTATAGAAGTCCCAAATTGAGTTATAAACCTTTTTAATATCATTGACTACATCCTTACCCCATCGGCCTTTGTGCTGTGAGTGTACCGGTATATGGGACGTATTAATACGCCTTTTCAAGTGAATTTGCCAGTGTTCATTCTCCTGACATAGTCTATCCAACGGGAACATTGCTTAACTATACCAATGTCGTTGTACAGCCGCTGTAGCTCGTGGTTCATGCAACGTCTATATTCATTATCCTCCTCGATTGAGTAGTAGATCTTTTGAATCAAATTTGCCTTCAACGCACCAATTACTGCCTAGCAAATTCCCTTAGAAGAGTATTGTGAAGACCATGAAAGTTTCCTAAAGAATCTGTCCTTAAGCTAAAATATATAATGCGTTTGGTTTTCTAGATTGAGTCATCAGCTAGACCATAACCTTCAAGTCTGGTCCATAACATTCAACTCTAGACCATAACCTTCAAGTCTAGACCATAACCTTCAAGTCTAGACCATAACCTTCAAGTCTAGACCATAACCTTCAAGTCTAGACCATAACCTTCAAGTCTAGACCATAACCTTCAAGTCTAGACCATAGCCTGCATGTTTAGACCTAAACCTACACTATAACCCTCAAGTCTAGACCATAACCTTCAAGTCTAAAAGACTAAATTACTACTTAATTGTTATCTTATATACCTCAGTCCTTATAAAAGATTACAAAGTACATCTTCACCTTATGGTTGTTGCATTTTACCAGTTCAAATTTCCACGGAATTTCCCATTCTCAACAAAATATTTGTTTATGGTTTCACAAAAGAAAAATATACAACCATTAAAGTTTTTCCCTCTGTTTTCGTATTGGCCATCAAATTTGTTAATAAAAATTTATGTGATCTGATTTGATTGATATTTATAGTAGACTACACCCATGCATTTTTGTGTTGTTGGTTCTTCTTTAATTGGTATTATTCAAATATTTATTTTAAAAATATTTATTTAATATTGGAATTTTTTGTCTAAAACAGTATCGTAAATATAAACAAGTTCGAATATGTGTGCATAAATAAATAATTGTGGTCCAATGCAAAACATTTAGTTTGTTTTATTATTGACACAGGGAACTGTGGTGGGAAGTGTTTAAATTGGGATGCGGGATAAATTAGTGTGGAAGAAAATTTTGCTAACATTCAAACTAAGTTTTTCTTAGTGATCTTTTTGATCACTAAAATCTTTGGCTAAATGTTTTATAGAAATGTTTTCCATCTAACTTGCTATCCATGATAATATCCATGTTAAAATAAGGAGTAAGTAAGCTAGTTTGTAAGTAGTGATGATGCATATTTACATTCTGAAACTACGATTCTATCTAATCAAATATAACCGTTTTTAGTAATATCAAATTTGATGACAATTGCCTTGTGAATCAATCTATCGATGGAAACATTTGTGAAATCCTTCGCTTTTGACATTTTTGATTCTTTTTTTTTTGTTAAATCTGAATAACAAACAAAATTTTGCATTTTCCCGTTTTTTAATATATACACGCAAATGTTATGGAAAATTAAAAAGAAATATTTATTATCTGTGAATCGTTTCGCATGAATTATTCATTTGTTCAACAAACTAAAGAGGGAAAACTAAAATAAATAAATTACAAAAATTCCCATAAATTATTGTGAATTATTTTCACCCTCTTGCCGTTGTCGTTCCCAATTCTTTGGCAATTTCCCATAAAACTAAGAAAAGAAAAAAATTTAATAACAAAAGAAAATATAATTTTCTTTAGACACTGCCACCATCGAAGGCATAACTAAGAAATTCATTGAAAATATTGCATGGCATTGCAGTGTTTAAAATTGTTTACAATAAAGGCCAATGTCAAAGTTTTTTGGCTTGGGTGTTTTTTAAACAAATTCAAAAGGGTTATTGAAATGTGAAGTTAAAAAAAATACTCTGGAACATCCCAAAGGCGATAAGGGGACATTGTTCTTAACTTAAAAAGTGTAGCTAGATTACGTTTTTATCTGAATCATATGTGACTGTCTAGTCCAATTGCAGATACCTTTTCAAGGCTGAAAGGAATTAAATTTTGTCTTGTCGAGGACTCGTACCATTGCAAAACGGTGCAACAAGTTATTGAATATAAATAACAAATTCCAGTTACAATTTGTTATAAATATATGCCAATTAACATTCAAATCTAGACCAAAACCTTTAAGTCAATATCACAACCTTATATTCTATACCATAATCTTTAAGGGTAGATCAAAACCTTCAGGTCAAGGCCATAACCTTCTAGTCTAGACCATAATCTTCCAGTCTGGATCATAACCTTCAAGTCTAGGGTATAAACTTCAAGTCTATACCATAACCTTCAAGTCTAGACCATAACATTCATTTTCGCCATTTTACGAGTTTAAAATCGACGCAATTGCCTATTTGTAGCAAAATATTTGTTTATGGTTTCACCAAAAAAAAATATACAACCATTGCGTTAACGTTTTTCCCTCTCTGTTTTCGCATTGGACGTCAAATTTGTTAATAAAAATTTATGCGATCTGATTTAATGATTAGTGGACTACACCCATACATTTTTGTGTTGTTTGTTGTATAGTTGGTATGAATTAAATATTTACCAACCAAAACATTTAAGTCAAGACCTCAACCTTACAGTCTAGACCATTATCTTTAAGTGTAGACAAAAACCTTCAAGTCGAGACCATAACTTTCTTGTCTAGACCATAAACTTCAAGTCTAGGTTATAAACTTTAAGTCTAGACAATAACATTCAAGTCAAGACCATAACCTTCAAGTCTAGACGATAACCTGCATATTTAGGCCACAATCTAAACTATAATCCTCAAGTCTAGACCATAAACTTCAAGTGTAGGTTATAAACTTTAAGTCTAGACAATAACCGTCAAGTATAGACCATAACCTTCAACCCTAGACCGTAACCATCAAGTCTAGACCATAACCTACATGTTAAGACTACAACCTAGCCTAGCTCTAGTACTCAAGTCTAGAGTATAACCTTAAACTGTCTTCATGTCTACACTACAACCTAGACCATAACCTTCAAGTATGAACCATAAACGTGAAGTCTAGAAAATGAAATCTAAATAAAATTTTTTAATCAATGTGTACTGTAAAACAGTAAAGTTAGTATCAATTAATCTCCCAAACCATAATTTTCAAGTCTAGACTATAACCTTCAAATCTAGTCGTAATTAGGCGTATGCACAAGACAAATACAACCCTGATTTACTAACACATATATACATTTGTCGTTTGTCTCCAAACTCTCCATCATATTTTTTTTTCGCAGACAGTAGGGGTAGCAATTTTTTTACATTTTTGTAAAAGTAAACAATAGAAGGTAAATAATAACAAAATATGTGAACGAGAAACCAAAAGAAATCGATGATTTTCATTCATAATTTTACAACAGTTTTTGCAGCTGTCAAGACGCCTACGTCACACAGGAAAGTTGTGGGTTTTTACTATCAATATATGAACTCAGCTGTACTGTCATGTGTAAACGCAGTGCAAGTACAGGAACATTGCCCATTATATCAGAAGTTTCGCTTAAAAATTAAACAAATCTTTAATAAATGGATGGAATTCTTCATTCACAATTTATTATAAATATATGCCACATAACCTTTGAGTCTAGATAATAATCTTCTAGTCTAGACCATAACCTTCTAGTCTAGACCATAGCCTTCTAGTCTAGACCATAACCTTCTAGTCTAGACCATAACCTTCTAGTCAAGACCATAACCTTCTAGTCTAGACCATAACCTTCTAGTATAGACCATAACCTTCTAGTATAGATCATAACCTTCTAGTCTAGAACATAACCTTCTAGTCTAGACCATAACCTTCTAGTCAAGACCTTAACCTTCTAGTCAAGACCATAACCTTCTAGCCTAAAACATAACCTTCTAGTCTAGGCCATAACCTTCTAGTATAGACCATAGTATTCTAGTCTAGACCATAACCTTTTAGTCTAGACCAAAAACTTCTAATCTAGACAATAGCATTCTAGTCTAGACCATAACCTGCTAGTCTAGACCATAACCTTCTAGCCTAGACCATAAATTTCTAGCCTAGACCATAGCATTCTAGCGCAGAGCATAACCTTCTAGCCTAGACCATAACCTTCTAGCCTAGACCATAACCTTCTGGCCTAGACTATAACCTTATAGCCCAGCCCATATCCTTGAAGTCTAGACCACAACCTTGATTATAACCTACAAGTCTAGACTATAACCTTCATGTCTAGATCGCAACATTCAGGTCGTATTTATATTTAGAATTTCCTTAATAAAGGTGTAGTGTAAAACAGGGCATGAATTAGTTCCAGGACTCGTAACAGAGGTTGGTTGAGGATGGTCATTAACTGTCCTTTGGTATTAACATAAATATAAGATTATATTTTGTAAAACCCTTTAAAGATTTACATGTATATTTAATTTAACAGATGCGCCCCAGTCGGCTACTCGTTTCGTTTATGTAAATACAGGAATATTGCCAATTTTTCTTTTTAAAAATATACAACAAACAACAATATATCCAACAACGCAGAAATGATAAACAAGCCATAAAAAAAATTAAATGTAACCCCATAAAAATTCGTCTGGTCGTTCAACGCGATTTGTTATATGTATATGAAATTTTAATTCACGATTTTACAAATCATTTTTTTTTGGAAATGTAATGTATGGATTTTTACACAGTATTTGAGGCTTTATTGCGTATAGTACGTCAAGATCTACGAAATCCACTTGATTTTAAATGTCAATTTTAGGACTTACATATATGTAAAATACATCCTCGTCATAAATCCAGATAGAAAACGGAATAGTACTAAACTCATGCGATTAAATCAAAAACGTTAGGTGGTTCATAAAATTCACTGTGGTATGTTGATGCTAACTTATAGGGTTGTTAAGCAATCACATGTGTGTGTGCCTGAGTGTGTCATGACCATAACGCACAGAAAACGTTTGCCAAAAATTCTTTTTGTTTGGGTAGTGAATGAAACAACTTGGCAAAGCATAGCCGAAATACATTTCAGCAATCGTACAGTTTTCATCGTTTTACATTGAAAAGTTTGTGGTTTTGTTTTGGTTGTGAGAATGAAACGACTCAGAGAAGCTGAAAAGTTTGTGGCTTTGTGTGATTGGTACGGGAATCGTTTTGTTTGTTTTCGTTCATTGGTATTAACAGTGTTGAGCTTTTTTTTCTCATTCAACCTGTATGATTTCCACGAGTTTGACTCTGAACGCTAACACGCCTTGATAAACTTTTCATATGTTTTTCAAACCCAGCCTGGCTCAACCAGATTTTTATTTTTCGATGATTTTTTGCAAGTGAAAAGGGAAAGCTGAAGATTCGAGCCTATGCAACCACCACTATGTGACCGGTTTCGCTTTTGGTAGCAGCTCATCAGACATATCGGTTGTGGAGTGACTTCTCTGTCATCGAACTTTTCATTTCTTACAAATTTTACATAATCGAAAAATTTTTTATAGGCTCATTTTAAAGTACAGGTAGAATAGAATATGTGGTAAAAAAAACGATCGAACAAAAATTAGCTAAGATATGGGCGTTAGAAAGTGAAATTTCATTGTGATTTGTATGTAACATCTAAGTTTGAAACGCGGTTTTCTCAAAATGACATTTTGGAATGCGGTGCCCACTGTAGGTCGAAAACGGATGATCTGATCTTCATATGGTTTTGTGGGATTATTATACATATAAAAACATGTACATAAGCGAGAGACTTTTTAAAAAAATATTTTTGACGGATTTATGGCGAAAAACTATCAATTTTTTTAGTTAAAATCGAAATTTTGAACTTGACAGTTCACATTTTTTTTAAATTGATATTTTTAATTCCGCTTCGCTCAAGTACAAGATTATGAGGTTCTTAATGATCCCACAAAAACATATGCTGATCGATTTATTCGTTTTCGAGCTACAGTGGGCAGCGCAAACTGCTTTAGTAAAAACAGCGTTTCGTAGGCGGCCATTTGTCGGAACACTGCAATATTTTTCAACAAAAAAAATCCGAAAGTAGCTCAAGGTGTGATATACCAGTAGTGGGATTCTGTAACTCATTTTTGCTGTTATCGATAATTGTCGGTAAAATTAAAATGCTTATAATTTCGATAATTAACGAAATTTTTCGGTAAGTTAACGATGAATAGAAAGTAGTCGCTAGCCTCTACCGACACAAACAGTGATGCCAACGTTTCTTTATGTTTTTAGTCATAATTTTGCGATTTTATTTTACCGATTTTTGTCGGTAACAGCAAAAATGAGTTACAGAATCCCACTACAGGTAACAACAAAATCTTCTGAACAAATTTGTTAGATTTCTTGTAAAAAATCATGAAACATTTCATTTTTCGTGCTCAATAAATGGCCATAACCCCTTAAATGCAAGTTGTTTACAGTGATGTTTATGTTTAAACTATGTGCCTTCATTTAACTACCTACAATTTCGAAATATATCGCTCATTTACTCAATGAGGGGCATAACTAAAAAAATGGTGTTTTTGAGCTAGCAATTTCTATTTTTTTACGACTTCTACTTTATATAGTGTCAAATTTTCAAGTTTATATCTCTAAAACTCAACGAGTTGCAGCTTATCTGTTAGGAGTTTCTCATAAATCATGAAAAAAGTTTTTTGAAGTTATGATGCACTTAAGCACTTTAAATCATGCTTGATCTTGCACAAAAATTTAGCCCTGCTATCTGGCTAGCTCTTTACAAAAATGGTCCAATTAGTTATTTTATTTTTTGTGTAATATTTTTTTAAGTTTTGAAGTCAAATTTCAATCAACAACTTAAAACGCGTTTTTCTCGAAACATGATTTTATGAGATGTGTCACTCTTTGAGTAAATGAGCGGTACATCCTGATAATATCGTTGCTTCTTACCTTACATTACACATCATTTTTTAGTTTAGATATATTTATATTTGAAGCTAATGAGAATTATTTCTTCAAGTTGCTGACACCATCCATGTTCTTCAAGCAATGAAGTGAACATGTTGTTCGTTAAGAGAGTACATACAAAACAACATAGTTCCACAACATCCCATACGGGACAAGGGAGACTTCTTTCATATCAATGAGTGCACCCCGATTCATATTTAGCTCAATGATACGGGACCTACTGTTTATCGCCGAGTCCGAACGGCGTGTCTTAAGACACCACTTGTGGAGAAGTTTTTCAAGGCTGAATTACTCAGGAAATGTCGCCAACATTACTGAGGGGTATTTTGCCACCGTTGAAAAATGTTTGATGTTGCCTGGCCGGGGAATCGAACCCCCAACCTTCTGCGTGCAAGGCGGGCGTGCATACCATTGCATCACGGGCGTTAAGAGAGTACACTTTGGCAATTTTATCTAATCTAGTAGTTTTTTAATGTATTTTTCATTCTTTCTATAATAAATTTGCACTAATATCAAAAAATAAATTTATATTCCTCATTTGACTATTTTTCATGCATTTATAGGTGTCATAAGACTTTTTTGTATTTATAATTTAATTTACAATTAAGTGTAGGTGTTTCAAAATGTATAAGCAAGTTTTTTTCCTCGAACAGTTAACTAGTTTCCTTTCCATTAAATACACAAGCACTTTCCAAGTCCAATGTATTTCCATTTTACATGTCTGCAATTATGAACTATCCAACCTAAATGATATTTTAATAAATTTATTTATCATAAAAAAGATATCCACACAAAACGTGAAACTTTAATGCCAGGCAACGGCCTATGCCTCTCTCTGCAGCCTATTATTACAATACTTTGTAGGTTTTTTTTTTTGTAAAAAAAAAAAATTATGCCAAAATGCCAAAGTATTACAATCAGGCCTACAGTAAAAAAAAAATATTATGTATTACGATGTTTTTTAAGCATGCTGTTTTTCTGCTTCGCTGCATTACAAACAATAATTGAAAAAAGAAGGAATTGGATGCATTTCTTTTTTTAATCCTGGTAGTTGGTCCTGTATATGTGTCGACTGGCTCTTCCGCCAAAGTGTTGTTATTAAAAAAGAAAAACTTGGAAATACTGCAAATAAATGTGATGAAAACTGGAGCAGTAAAGCCAGTCGGCAGCAGCCGTTTCTGCAACAACAATAAGTATGGAATTACAATGAAAAATCTTCATTTCTTAATGTTTTTTTTTCAGTTTTTGTTAATTTTGTATGCTTTAAGAGCTCTCTTAAGAATAGGTCAAAATTTGTTGTAAAGCACGAATAGTAAAAGGAAATTAAATTTTAATGAGAATACATTATGTTGCCACAGCCGTTTAACTACTTAAGTTTGAGATATAGATTAAGATAAGTTTGAATAAGAATTATTAAAAATGTTGGCAACGAAGCTCAAGAAGGTACAAGAACTGATTTATATAGCCAACGGTAAAATCCCATGCATAACCATTTTGACCAGCTATTCAGCTTATCAAGATTTTTGTCTGCACCCAATGAGAATTATTTCTTAAGCAACTAGGATTTTCGCGCAACGAAGTGAAATATTTTACATTAAGACAGTTTGATTAGCAAAGTTTATTATCCAAACTAACAATATTTTTCAAAACCCTATTTCTTTTCAGTTTCCAGTAATAAATTGTTGATTCTCTATGCTGATATAAAATAATAAAATTAAATTTTTGTGATATATGTATTTGTTAACAGTTTACAGTCTACATGATAAAGCTTTCATTCGCAAAAACATATTTTAAAATTAATAGCTGGCCACTTCCTTATTTACAAGCACTAATGAATTGCATTTCTTTCTCTTATATCACTCTCCTCATATTAAATGCACTTTTTAAAAGTCCTTGCAGCATAAACGACACATGAAATGCGCCGGGTTTTTAATCTGTTGATTATGTTAATTTATAAAATTATTTTTTTACGACTCTTTTGCTAGTTAAGCCGCCTCTTGTTTGTTCATACGCATAAGAGAGAACATGAGTATGAATACTAATTAAGAGACGTTTAAAAACATTTTAATTTTGCATATGTATTATCAGGATATACGTTTCGGCATTGTAGGTAGTTAAAGGGTAGGTGGCATATGACGTTGGAAAAAATACTACAATTTAACTAAAAATATCGTTAAAGTATGGTAATCCGAACTATTTGCATTATTTTTTTTAACATAATTAATTGTAATAAAATTTAAAATAAGTTAGAAGGGTTATATGCCATTTATATAGATTTATTTCTGAAGTGAATGAGAATTATTCAAAGTTTTTAGATACTGATGTGAAATTTATTTTATATGCCATTTAGATATGACACCATTAGCCGGATTTAGCGCATTATCAGGATTTATGCGCTAAATCCAGCCAAAATCTACCAGATTTCCCATACAAAAATAAATCCTCCTATTGAGTGGATTTGTTTTAAATCTGGCATAAATCCTCGTATACAACTCTGTTTTTAGCAACATGTTGCTAGAAAATACAAAAAGTTGCAAGCTGGCACAAGAAACAAGGTAGATGCATCGGTGAATTGCTACACTAAAAATAATTTAAAATGTAAAAATTTGTAAACAAAGCGGAAAAATTAAATTTGTTTTGATGTACAAAGTTGATTTTAATCAACCAAGACTAATATTTATGATGTCTAAACGATAAAATAATTCGTTTATTTATTTTAGATGGGAAAACTGCGTTAAAATAATAATTTATTTGCTCTTTAGTTAGCATTAGTAGCATAATGTGCTAACATTTTCAGTATTAAACAATAAATTTGTAATTTGAAGTATGTTTTTTGGGACGAATTCAATTTTCAAAAAATTCTTTTAACGTTTCAAATTCGATCAGATTGGCTAATGCATCTACCGTGGTAATTGTGCTATGAACAAAAATCAGCTGACTGCCATTTAAATCCTCCAAAATGTATATCTAAATGCAATGAGATTTGTACTGGATTTATTAAATCCAGTCGAGGATTTATGGCTAGTCTAAATGAGCTATTAAGTTAAATACGACGGTGTAGGTAGTTGGGGTATGGCGTTGGAAAAAATGGTAAAATATACCATTAAACAATGGTACTCCCAACTATGTGCATAATTTTAACATTATTAACATTAAAGAGAAGTTAGAACCATGTGATGGCTAATGTATTTATATAGATTTATTTCTGAAGTGAATGAGAATTATTTCAAGTTTATTTACACACGGATGTGAAATTTCTTTAATATTAAGTATGTATAAATATATGTGAATGTTTTAAATTATAAATCAAACCCTAAGAAATAATGAATATCGATGGAATAGTGGAAGATAATATAAGAATGGCGGATAGTTAACGTAAGGAGAATGACACATAATAATCCAGAATTTAAAGCTGAGCTAAATAGGAATAAAATAAAGAACTAACACATGCAATCAAGAGATGTGTCAAGCAAAAAAAAAAAAAAAAAAAAAAAAAAAACTGAATAATTTCAATGGAATGAGAAGTGCAGCACAACTGGCAGCAAACAAACGCAATACGAAACAAGTTTTCAAAATCATAAAGCAAATGACCGGTAGTCACGAGAGGACTTCAACACAAATCGGAAATGAAAGGAATGAGTAAATCACAGATAAAACGGAACAATTTAATATATGAAAGAGACATTTTGAGAGGACGTTAAACGTTATTCATGGGCATGATCAGCCTAACGATGGAGACGTATTAATAGATGAGTTTACAGACTCCAACATTGACGTAAACTCACCTACTTACTTCCTTACCTTAACAAGACATTTGGTCCATAAGCCGAACTAATTACGGATTTCCATTCCTCTCTGTTTGTTGCTGTATTTTCCCAATCTAATATATGAAGTTTTCTAATGTCGTGTTTCACTTGTTCGCTCCAAGAAAGCCTTGTCCTACCAGTTCTACGTGAGCCGCCATGCGGTCCGTATTTAGATGCCTTTTTAGCGGGTTCGTCATCGCTCATTCTTATGACCTGGCCTAGCCAACGCAATTGTTGTATCTCGATACGTTTAATTATACTGATGTGCTCGTGGTTCAAACGACGTCGATATTCATCATCAACGTAGATCGAACAAATTTTCTTTCAAACACACAAAGTACTGCCTTACCTGCCTGGCTTCGGAACCATACATTAGCACGGGTCTATAGCACAGTGTTCACACACACGAGATTATCTATCCCTCTCTACATAAACATCGTGTGCGTTAATTCATTGCTAAAACAAAGAAGATGATCGGTGGTGAGAGTATCGTTGAAACTCACCACAATTTAGATTGTGTGTGTTCACACAGACACGGCTCGCGAGCCCAGTGGTGATTAACGCTGCTATAGAAGCACCCTTTCTTTCAGAAAGGGTGTATAGAAGCACCGTTTCTTTCAGAAAGTGTCTATAGAAGCACCATTTCCTTCAGAAAGGCTCTATAGAAGCATCCTTTTATAAAGAAGCACCGTTTCTTTCAGAAAGGGTGTATAGAAGCACCCTTTCTTTCAGAAAGGGACTATAGGAGCAACCTTTCTTTCAGAAAGGGAGTATAGAAGCACCGTTTCTTTTAGAAAGGGGCTATAGAAGCACCCTTTTTTCATAAAGGGTCTATAGAAGCACCCATTCTTTCAGAGAGGAGCTATAGAAGCAACCTTTCTTTCAGAAAGGGACTATAGGAGCAACCTTTTCTCAGAAAGGGTGTATAGTGGCACCCCTTCATTCAGAAATGGTCTATAGAAGCACCCTTTCATTCAGAAAGGGTCTATAGAGAACACCTTTCTCTCAGAAAGGATGTATAGAAGCACCGTTTCTTTCATAAAAGGTCCATAGAAGAACCCTTTCTTTCAGAAAAGGTCCATAGAAAAACCCTTTCTTTCAGAAAGGTTCTATAGGAGCACCCTCTCCTTCAGAAAGGGTCCATAGGCGCACATAGCAAATTTATTTTAGAAAGGGTCTGTAGAAGCACCATTTCTTTCAGAAAGGTTCTATAGAAGCACCATTTCTTTCAGAAAGGTTCTATAGAAGCACCCTTTCTTTTAGAAAGGTCCTACAGAAGCACCCTTTCTTTCATATAGGGTCTATATAAGCACGCATTCTTTCAAAAAGGGTCTATAGAATCACCTTTTCTTTCAGAAAGGGACTATAGAAGCAGTCTTTCTTTCAGAAAGGGTCTACAGAAGCACCATTTCTTCCAGAAATGGTCTATAGAAACACCCTTTCTTTCTATATAAGTAGCCTTTCTTTTGGGGGACTTTAATGCTCATCTTGATTTGTGGCATTCGGTCCCCGGAAATGACCAGATAAGTTTTTTGCCGGTTGAGCAGGCTGATAGCTCTAGGTCTTGCACGGCCAATGAGGATGCCCCTACCAGAATTAACGGAAAGTGTCACAGTTCGCCCGACATAATCAACGTGTCACTTGGTCTGAGAAATGACGTCACTTGGCAATCCATAGTTTGTCTCTATCAGCAAATCGCCCGGTTTCATTACAGTAGAATATCTCAGTTTCAAAGAAGAATGTTGAATAGATCACACGAAATGGTGTTTCCTTACTGAAACCTTTCTTGGTACTAACATGTTCGGAGAGGTTCTTTCCAATTTTAACTGAGAACCTACAGAAGCACCCTTTCTTTCAGAAAGGGTCTATAGAAGCACGCATTCTTGCATAAAGGGTCTATAGAATAACCGTGTCTTTCAGAAAGGGACTAAAGGAGCAACCTTTCTTTTAGAAAGGGTCGATAGAATCACCCTTTCTCTCGGAAAGGTACTACTGAAACCTTTCTTGGTACTAACATGTTCGGAGAGGTTCTTTCCAATTTTAGCTGAGAACCGAGTATCAGTTAATCTCATCTTACAAAGCCGGTTTTTAACAGTTAGGTTGGTAAGCTATCGGTTCCCGCTGCCTTATTATTCTTCAGCCGGTTTGTTGCTGTAAAGACATCTTGACCGGGCGGTATACATTCAATACCATCTTCTGGAATTGTATCTGTGGTATCTTCCCGGACACACTATCTGTATCAGTTACCAAATTATCTTGCTGAGGATGTGCTTGGACCAAAGTCATCAGTTTGATGTTTCACGCTTTGGTATAATTTTCGGACTTCATTCCGGCTGCTACACATCTCGATTTTTTCAAACTCCCGCTTTTCCATTTCTTTCTTTTTCCTGCCGTATACCTTTTCTCCCAATACCTCTCTCATGCGCTACGGATTGCCACCGATTGTAAAATAGCCCTATATCCCACATTTTTATACCCTCAGCCTTTAGGCTAAAGAGGGTATATCACCAATATTTTTGAAAATTTAACTTAGCTGAAGCCAAGGTTTAACCTTTTAGAACATGCGACTCGTGATTGTATATTGTACAAATTAAATTCTTTTGGATAAAATGAAATGTTTAGGCAAAAAATATTGGCTTAAAAAGATAATTTGCGTGGAAGCTGTGGCTATATTTATGTTAAAAAATTGGTGAAAATGGGTTGAAGCCACCATGTCTTTTTTTTGTTATCTCTCGATTTGTGAGTAAACCACACTTCCCTCGAGTTTTATGTCAAAGTAAAAGCAGAAGCAAACTAAATAAGGATCATCTCACTAATGTATTACTTTTCAAAATTTCGTCTGCTTCTACCATTAAATGATGCTGACATTTTGAACCCAGATTTACAGTGTTTTTTGAAATTTTCTTCTAATTTCATTCCGCAAACAGGTTTTTTGATACGAATAGTGTGAATGTAGTCTGTACAGCTTCATAGAAATCTGCAAACAAATGCGAACATTTTGTGCGAACATTTTTCTAAAAATCATATTTTTCGGGCCTAATTTTATCAATTGTCATTCGATTTCTTCGTACTTGATTGCACATTTTAGTTTTTTACGTTCCTGATCCATTGAATCATTCCCCGTGAAAATCCGTCTACTAAAACACGAGTTACAAGAAATAACATCTAAGATTGTTTTTGGAAATATCACGTATTTTATCGCGTTTTCTACGGTTCGTTTCCACTGCAATGAATCAACTAGTATAGCATCTTCGTTTTAGTGGAAACAGTGATTTGAAAACTTCACTGATAAGGGAGCTACATTCAGTTTATCCCAAAAAATAGTGTGGGATGCTACATCCACGGTTCTTGATTGATCGTCTTAAAATAATTAAAATAAATATATATCGATATAGATTTTCATGGTGAACACTGAAATCGGATGCGGACAAAAATTGTATGCACTTTGCGCAAATTAGCGATATTTTATAGGTTTTTTAATGCTAGGATGCAGCCGATGCTACATCTTAGTCTCCAATGTAAATTTCGAAAAATATATTTAAATTAAAAGATATGATCTTGCTGTACATCAAAATCAGATGCGGACAAAACGATTTTGATAATTACGCGATTTACGCGTATTTTAAAATGCATATAAATTAAAATGGGTTATTTGACCTCTGTTTCCATTTCATAAGCTTTGAGATATATCCTCATCAACCCAATTAGCTTCCCTAATAGGAAAGCTTTAATATAAATGTCAATAAAGCAAAATACGTCTATTTTATTGGAAGATTTAAGCAAAATGAAGGAAGTATTCCTATAGATTTTTCCAATATTTTCTACTACATAATGCATGTAAAAAAAATATTTTTTCAAACAAAAAAATCTATTTTGACAAAAATATATGCATATTTTGGCTGTAACATCAAAACTATAACACGATTGTAGTCTCATTTGATTCGCCGTGAAATTTTGATCCACAACTAATTTTTATGTAATTTTATCACCACTAAATGGGCCTTAATTTTGAAAAAAAGTGACTTATATTCAATAATTTATCAATTTAATGTACATTCCGCGAATTCTGTGTAACATTTTGCAGGTATTATGCAATCTACTCGCTGAAGTCACTTCGAGATAACTTTTTGTAACAATGGTGCTCCTTAAAATAATTAGCGTTTTTATAATATTTTCTTTCTTAAAAAGCGAAATAAAAGCGCAATAACTTTTGTCCGCAACAACCAAAAATTGGCTCGCGACCAGATTCGTTCTGGGAATTTTTTTCTTAACCTACATATCAAAAATCGTTGATGTAGCGCGAAAAAAAAAAAATTATCCTCATCGAAATAATGGTTTTAGACCCCAAGTATGTTTGGACGAAATGTGTTTCAGACAATTTGGAGTCAATCTAGCCATGTCCGTCCGTCTGTCTGTCCTGCTGGCTGGAGCGCACGATAACTCTCGAACGGATGAACCGACTCGGTTCAAATTTTGGCTTTCGTAATATTTTGCCCAAACTTAGTTTAAGTTCGAAGATAAGTTACATCGGGCCATTCCTTCCCACAAAAGTTCGAAAATTTTCGGAAAGTTTGTGCACACGATAACTCTTGAAGAGAGTGACCGATTTGGTCCATACTTTGTACAGCGTAAACTTTCTACCATAGTAGTATGAGGTTCAAATATGGACTCAATCGGTCCAACCCTTCGGGTACCTCCCACACAAAATTTCGGAAAAGTTCAGTTTAGGACCTGCTCTCGAATCGCTTTGGTTTTTGTTGTAGCAACTTGTATTCACTGCCCCCCATACGACGGTACAAGTTTCACCAGGGCCAAGTCCACACTTCCTGAGAAACTAGCCTTAAAGGTGCAAAAAACCCCTATGACACCGTGTGTAGTGGTTGGAGCGCAAGATAACTCTCGAACGGATCTACTTAGTCGGTCCAAAATGTGGCCTTCGTAATATTTTGTGCAAACTTAGTTTAAGTTCGAAGATAACCCATATCGGTCCACACCTTCAGGTACCTCCCCCAAAAAAGTTCAAAAATGTTCGGAAAAATGGTGCGCACGATAACTCTGGATGGGAGAGAGCGATTTCGTCCATACTTTAAACAAAAAAAACATTGTTCCACAACATCCCATACGGGACAAGGGAGACTTCTCTCATATCAACGAGTGCACCCCGATTCCGAACGGCGTGTCCTAAGACACCACTTGTGGAGAAGTTTTTCAAGGCTGAAATACTCAGGAAATGTCGCCAACATTACTGAGGGGTATTTTGCCACCGTTGAAAAATGTTTGATGTTGCCTGGCCGGGGAATCGAACCCCCCGACCTTCTGCGTGCAAGGCGGGCGTGCATACCATTGCACCACGGTGGCATACTTTACACATCCTAATATATTTACCAGATATAGATCAGGTTCGAATATGGACTATATTTGGTTTGTTCAGTCCTTCGGGTACCTCCCACACAAAATGTTGGATAAATTCACTTTAATATCTGTTCTCGAATCACTTTGATTTTTGTTGGCGCATCTTGCATTCTCTGTCTCAATTACGACAGTAAACTTTTTTCAGGGGCAAGTCCATACTTCTTGAGAAAACAGCCCGAAAGTTGGAAAAAACCCTATGGTACCATATGTTGTGGCTGTAGAGCTCGAACCGAATACTGCGTTCGTCCACACTTTGAGCCCTATCGGCCCAATACTTGGGGTACCACTCATACAAATGTTCAAAACATTTTTGTAGTTGAGGGTCTGTTCGAGGATCCTTTGGACATTTTTACTGAAGGTTTCACTAGTGGACCGATATTATGCTTTTCGTAGGCTAGTATGGTACAAAAGCCCTATCTATTGATATCTTCCGCAAATTTTTAAGCTTTAATCCAATCCATATTTCTGTCGGTTCACACTCCCATACATTTTTTTTTTTTGATAGCCGATAGCCTTAGATGCTAGTGCTATTTTTTATAAAATTTTATTGTAATTTTTTATTATAATAAATATTTGAAATAAATAAATAAAAAACATTTTTTTTTTGGAAAAAAGTGTTTCAAACCACACAGGGTATATCTCTGTCGGCAAAGCCGACCGATACTTTTTTACTTGTTCTCATTGGCATCAGCACGACACTCTTGGTCATACAATAAGTTCCTTGGTGGAGGTCTCTGGTACCCAAGTACGGATTTTGCGCGGCTGTTTGCATGGGTGTGGACAATACTTAGCATATCAGCACAATGCTGATATGTCATTGGGACGTGGAGTGCTTTGATTAAGCTATTGGGCTGGTTTGGTATGCTGTGGGTATCAGTAGTGATGTCAAACTTCCGTGTTGTGTCTGTTCGTACTTTATTTGCTACGGAACTCGGAACTATCGTACATGCAACACTCTCGATGAACGTAATCATTTTGATTTTTGCCGCTGCAAAGTTTATTAGCATCATTCCATTGTCAGATGTTTAACTTTGAAGACTGAATTTCCCGACCATTGGCTCAAAGATATTAATTTTAATATCATGGGTGGGACAAGGGTCATATGTTCCTTCTATGCACTCATAAAATATATCTTTGATCTGTTCATCCTTGTCTTCAGTGGGAGCAAGAGCGCAAATAAAGCTGATGTTGAAGAATTTTGCTTTTATTCGTATTGCAGCAATTATTTCATTCACTGGGGTGATGCTGGAGACCAGATGTTTTAACCTCCGAAAGATCGATCCACTCCGGAAACTACATTGCCCAACTCTAGAATTATTTACTCAGAATATTCAAAGTATTTTTATATGTATATGTGAATGAAAATTACTTCTTTAGAATTTATTGTTTCATATGCAAAAGCATAATTTTTTCCCAAATTCTTGACCTACAATATGTAGAAAATAATTGTAATTTAAATTTATTCTTGACTTCTTTTTGTGTTGCATATCATCGAATGTTTTTCCATTGCAATTTATTAGGCGAATGCTTGAAAACGTGATTTGCATAAATCACTGGCACTTGCTATTTTGATCAATGCTATCAGCAGGTGTTCTATTTATATAAAGCAACAATTTCCAAATGCATTAATTAGCTAAATTTAAATTAGAGGGTGGAACAAAAAAACGTGAGAAATTTTGTGATAATTGCCTGAATGTAATTAGAAGTAATTATAAAAAAAAAACGAAAATTGGGTAACATATAAGGGCAGGAATGCAATGCAAAGTTTCGCTTTGCTTTATTATTTCAATCTATTAAGGTCACAAGATTATACATGAATCGATTTATTAATTTTGCATTGTACCTTCACCTCTTTTTGCCTTCTTACTGTTTTTGTTTTGCCTTTAATTTTAATTTGCTTACATATATCCATATTTAAATAAGTTGTCTTTTGATTTTTTCATGGCTTAATTAACTTCCTGCCATTGCACTTTATTAAATTATTTATTAGAAATAAATTTTCAATTTGTTTATGTCACTAAAACTAATTAAAAGGATAATAACTAATACAGATGATGAAACGATGACGATGATGATGATGATGTCGATGAACATTGATTGAATTCCTGAGTGTATTTGTTGCCACGAAGCCTGTGTGTTGATATCAAATTAAATTGTTATGTGTGTTGCAGGTTATATAAATCACAAACAATGTTTATTAGGGTTATGACTTTTCGAATTTTTTTCTCAAACACGATTTTCTGTAGCACGGATGAATGATAATATAATACGAATAACGTTTTTTCCATTGAAATATAAAAAAAAATACACGCACAAATCGATTTAAAAATATTTTTTCTTTAAAAAAATTATGAAATGGAAAATAAGTTCTCAAAAATTATTTCCTGTTGCACTAAGGAATAAACTTAAGCCTACTAATAACTAAAATAACATTTATTCCATTCAAATATTGAAAAAGGTCAGGCACAAACCACTTTTAAAAAAATTTTACTTTTTTTTTTTTGTTAAAAAATTATATCGTTGAAAAAAGCGACATTTTTATGATTCTCAGAATTAAAGAAAATTAGTGAGAAACAAATGTTATGCCAGGTTGGTTATCTTACAGTGACTTAAAAAACTTACCCATAATTCTGTAAAAAAGTCATTACCCTAGTGTGCACATTATATTACATTAAGCTGGGTTACAACAACTCAATAACATGAATATTAATATCAAGCAAGGCTTTACTTATGTAAAAATTTAAATTTTAAAAATAATATTGGCATTAATTTGCGAGGTATTCAAATTAACTCGAAAGTTTTTTAGAATTCTGAATGTGCTGTCAAAAAAACTAATCTTAATGTTAAGGTGACTTTAGGCAAATATTTGAACCAAATTTGTTTTTCCATATTTTCCCAAACACAAGTGTGAATTTCACACAGAGCTGATTTTGTGTGTCTGTGCTCATTGCGAATGCGCATTGGTCAAATGTTTGCCGGTGATATATTTTTGTTATCCTAAAATCAGCTGTTTTCTTGTTTGCCTTTGAATAATACTTGGTGGCCACATTATGGCAAACAAATATTTGACACTTGTTTTGGCAAATATTTGCTCAATGTGACCATACCGTAAAAAAACATTTTTCATATTTATTTTATTTAATTATATTTCATTTCTAAAATTCTAAAAAATTATCTTTTCTTTCTTCTTTTGTTTTAGGTAAGTGATTTTCGATCAATCTATAACAAATATTTTGGAGCTAAAAGGGTTTGTATACTGAAATTCAATATTGTCTCGAAAATTCATACCGTCCAAAATAAAAAAATTACAAGGAAAAAACGGAGGGAGAGGTCAATCCTACTAATTTTTTGGAAATATTCGGCTTAAGATTCGGTGAACTCATTGAGTTTTAGGTTTATAGTGTATTCAGCAATATTACTGATCTGTGTTTAATTTTAACCCTCTTAAAAATTCTTTGATATAATGTATGTCGTGCTTATTTTGAGCTGGAGCCTAATAGATCCAAATCCAATCAACACAGTTTCAAAATATACGCTGCAATATAAATCCCAAATACAAGCTGCAGTAAAGAATTAGACTTAATTGTCCATAGGTGCGGAAGGTGTATGAAAATATATGGGAAATTTCAGGGCCATATCTTTGAGAAGTGTTGACATCCCCTAGAAAACACGATCTGAGAAGTGACCTCAGGCTGTGTTTAAGCGCAAACGTGTTCAACTTTGTTGAAAGAATTCGCATAACGTAGTTTAAGTTCAAAGATGAGCCATATCGGTCCTCTTCTTCAGATACCTCCCCCACAAAAGTTCAAAAATTTTCGGAAGAATTGTGCGCACGATAGTTCTTGAATGGGGGAAACCGAATTGGTCCATACCTTGCACATCGTCAAATTTCTACCAGACATAGATGAGGTTCCAATATGGACTCTATCGGACCACCCTTTCGGGTACTTCCACCACAAAAGTTCAAAACTTTTGGCTAAAATGATGTGCACGATAAATCTGGAAGACAGTAAACGATTTGGTCCATACATTGCGCATCGTAAGTTCAGTTTAAGGCCTGCTCTCGAAACGCTTTGATTTTCGTTGCAGCCACGTTTTTTTTTTTTCGCTGCCTTCATTACGACGATACATGTGTTGGCAAGAGCAAGTCCATACCTTCTGAGAAAATAGCCCGAAAGCTATCAATCTCCATGGTACCTTATGTTGTGGTCTTCGTAATATTTTGTTCACACTTAGTTTAAGTTCGAAGATGGGTCATATCGGTCTACTCCTTCGGGTACTTCCACCAGAAAAGTTTAAGTTTTGGCTAAAATGATGTGCGCAATAAGTCTCGAAGGCAGTAACCGATTTGGTTCATACATTGTACATCGTAATATTACTTCTAGACATAGATCAGGTTCGAATATGGACTATATATATGTCAACTCCCTCGAGTGTCTTACTTACTTACTTAGCTGGCCCATTACAGAACATTTGTTACATATACCGAACTAAGAAAAGATCTCCAATTCCGCGCCTTGTCATCTCTTCCTCCACTTGTTTGAGCCATCTATTCTTTGGCCTGCCAATTCTGCGTGTACCGTCATGTGGACCGAATTTATACGCCTTTTTAGAGGGTTCATCATCGCTTATTCTTATTATATGGCCTAGCCAACGCAATCGCTGCATCTCGATACGGTTAACTATATTGATGTCGTTGTATAGCAGATACAGCTCGTGGTTCATACGACGTCGATATTCACCGTGAACGCAGATTGGCCCGTAGATCTTTCGAAGAAATTTTCTCTCAAACACGCCAAGCACTGCCTTATCTGCTTGCGCAAGTACCCAGGCTTAGGAACCATACATCAGCACGGGTAGCATCAGTGTTTTGTAAAGCGTTATTTTTGTTTGACGAGTTGTGGCTTTGTTTTTGAAGTGCTTACTTAAGCCAAAGTAGCATCTGTTGGCCAATACAATTCTTCTTTTTATTTCGCAACTGATATCGTTTGTTGTGTTTACTGCGGTGCCGAGGTATATGAAGTCTTTTACTACCTCAAAATTATAGGAACCGATCTCAGTGGACGCATTGCGCGTCGACACCATCAACTTTGTCATCTCGCCGTTTACCGCCAGACCCACTTTAGATGATTCCCCTTCGACCTTCATAAAGGTATCGATTACTTCCTTTACTGATCGTCCCATGATGTCTATATCATCAGCATAAGCAAGTAACATGTGGATATTGGTGTAGATTGTGCCACTTCTTTTGACGAGGTCACACGAAAGGAGTCTCCTTGCCTGAAACCTCTTTTGGCACAAAACTCTTCGGAGAGGTTCTTTCCTATTTTAACTGAAGATCTTGTGTCAGTTAGAGTCATTTTAGAAAGCCGAATGAGCTTTGCGGGGATACCAAATTCGGATATGGCTTGGAACACCTTTGAACGTAGCGGGCTGTCGTTGACCATGGGCTTTAATCGTTCGAACAATATCCCTGACACGATCTTGTAGGCGATAGTGAGAAGACTTATGCCCCTATAGTTGGAGCATAAAATCGTATCTCCTTTTTTATGGATGAGACATAGGATGCTCTGGTTCCAATCGTCAGGTACGCTTTCTTCCTGCCAGATGGAGCTTGGTCGGGTGGTATACATTCAATACCATCTTCTGGGATTGGATCTGTGGTATCTTCGTCGACTTCGCTACTATTGGATACCAAATGCTCTTTCCATATACTTGGCACACTTGCTGGTCTCTACAGGAGGATGTGTCAGTTCCAAAGACATCTCGTGCGCTACTCGTGCGCTACTCGTTGCTACTGATTGTAAAGCGGTGGTGCTCAAAATATTTTGTGCATTAGTCTCTCTGAGCTAGACATTTCTTTGCTAAACCACGGCAGTTGAGAAAAAAGGAGAACATATGTTGTTGTAGTCACGTTAACGTATATGGGTGATCTTGGCTGTTGTAAAGTAGCCCTATATGCCGCATTTTTCTCTTCGGTAGCAGCACGACACTCCTGGTCATACCATGGATTCCTTGGTGGATGTCTCTGGTATCCACGTACTGATTTTGCGGCTGTTTACATGGAGTGGACAATGTTTTGCCATTGTCCTGATATGCTATCGGGACGAGGAGTGCTTTGATTAAGCAGTTGGGTCACTTGAGTGAAATATGCTGTGGCTATCTGTTGTGATTGCAGCTTACCGATGTCTAACTTCCGTGTTGTGTCTGTTCGCACTTTTTTTGCTTTAAGTTTAATCTGGTACGTACCTTTGCTGCAACAAGGCAGTGGTCCGAGTCTATGTTTGCACCTCGGAACGATCGTACATCCAACACGCTTGATGCATGTCTTCCATCTATCACAACGTGATCAATTTGATTTCTTGTTCTTTGATCTGGCGACCAGGTGCCCTTATGAATATCGAGATGTTTAAATCTAGTACTGCTAACTACCATGTTTCTTGCAGCTGCAAAGTATATCAGCATCATACCATTGTCAGATGTTCTCCTTTCCAATTTTGGCATTAAAATCGCCTAGTATAATTTTAATGTCATGGGCAGGGCAACGGTCATAAGTTTCTTCTAAGAACTCGTAAAATATATCTTTGGTCTGTTCGTCCTTGTCTTCGGTGGGAGCATGAGCGCAAATTTTGAAGAATTTTGCTTTTAATCGAATTGCAGCGAGTCTTTCATTCACTGGGGTGAAGCTGGACACCAGATGTTTTAACTTCCGACCAACTACAAATCCGCAACCAAACTCATGCTTTGTGTCATGACAGCTATAATACAGTGTGTCACCTTTAGGTGTTGTTGTGACGCCTTTCTCAATCCATCGTATTTCCTGTATGGCAGTAATGTCGGCCTTGTACTTTTCAAGTACATCTGCCAATGCGTAAACTGCACCTTCTCTATAAAAAGTGCGTGCACTACAGGAGCAGATTCGCAGATCATGGTCCTTAAAACGTTTGCGGGGTTCGTCAACTTTAGAGGAGTTTGTTTTTCTTTTCTTTCGTTTTTTCATAGTAGGCTGCTTTTTCTAGGGGAAGGTTACTAACCCGACGCCCAAACCCAAGTTTTTAACGTTCTTATGGGTGAACGCGCGGCACATGTTAGCTCACTACATTTAACGGGTGTTAAAGGCAGCACCCCAGGTGACACCACGAGGAGGTCAGTGTCCACTTGAGATGAATGAGGGACCAAGATAAATCATGGGCTTTGGCATGTTAAAGCCGGTCAGGACCCTTTCTTGGTATCTTCCACCCCCTACGTCATATTGGGAAGAAATATTCGAGTTATCATGTTAACCAGCAATTCCGGACAGACGAACGGATATTAGGTGTTTTAAAATCATTACTTCAATGAGGCACATTTCTACTCGTTAAGAAGATTATATAACCTCTGTAGCCTTAAGTCTAAGGGTATAAAAAAGTTTTAAATAAATTTGAAAAGGATTACAATTCTAGCATTGATATGTTACAATTTTAATTCCCATTTTTCCCTAAACACTTTCATGTTCAAATCAAATTAAGACCATATAAATTCTATGTTCACCAACTCCCTAGCCACTTCAAAAGAATAAATGCATTTCTCTGCATGGATTTATTATTTAATCATTGGTTAGTTATTCTATTCGTACATCGTCGTTGGAGGTCAATTGCGAAGGCGGATGCACAAGCAAGCAATTGTATAGGGGTGAATTCATTCATTCATGTTGGCATTCTGTCCATTCGTTGCTGCACTTTGCTATATGGCATTGTTTTGCTAATGATGATCTATTGTTAATAGAAGGGGTCTTAACATATTTGCTTTCTCTCTAAGTCTTTTAAACTCTATTAGCTGGAAGAGGATAAGTGGGTCAGAAGGACAATTATGGTAGGGAGGAAAATTGGACAGAAAGGTTATGATTGTGTTGAGAAAAATTTTAAACAATTTATCTGGTAATAATAAAGCTCCATTTCAGAAAAAAATTCTTACTAAATAATGGGGTTTTAAAGTATTTTTGGTAGTCGTAACTACTTACAAAACCCCCTACTAACTCATTATTTTAATGGGGGCTTGTCGCACTGAATTACTAGTTACTATTGCCACTAGAATAGAAAATAGGCTAAACAAAATTATTTTTAGAAAATTCGAGGTGGAATTTGTTCTCAATTTCAACACACTTCATATTAATACCCTCAGCATTTATGCTAACTAGGGTATATACACTTTCATACGGGCAAAATATGCCTCATCGAAATAATGGGTTTAGACCCCAAGTATGCTTGGACGAAATCCGTTTCAGACAATTTAAAGCTGATTTAGCACTGTCCGTCCGTCTGTCTGGCTGGCTGGTGCGCACGATAACTCTCAACTGGATCGACCGATTCGATCCAAAATTTGGCTGTCGTAATATTTTGTACAAACTTAGTTTAAGTTCGATGATGTGTTATATCGGTCCACTCCTTCCGGTACCTCACCCACAAAAGTTCAAAAATGTTCGGAAATGTTGTGTACACGATAACTCTTAATGGGAGTCACCGATTTGGCCCATACTTTGCACATCGTGAAATTTCCACCAGACTTAGATTAGGTTCCAATATGGACCCAATCGGTCCACTCCTTCGGGTACCTCCCATACAAAACTTAGGAAAGGTTCAGTTTAGGACCAGCTCTCGAATCGCTATGAATTTTGTTGTAACAACTTGTGTTCACCGCCCCCACTCCCCAAAAGGACGGTACAAGTTTCATCAGGGGCAAGTCCATACTTCATGAGGAAATAGCCTGAAATGTGCAAAAATTCCACCGTGAAACCGTGTGTAATGGTTGAAGCGCAAGATAACTCTCGAACTGATTTGCCGATTCGGTCCAAAATTTGGCCTTCATTATATTTTGTCCAAAGTTAGTTTAAGTTCGAAGATAAGCCATATCGCTCCACTCCTTCAGGTATCTCCCCCACAAAAGTTCAAAAATGTTCGGAAAATTTGTGCGCACGATAACTCTTGAAGGGAGTGACCGATTTGGTCCATACTTTACACATCCTAATATCTCTACCAGATATAGATCAGGTTGACATATGGACTATATTTGTTCACTCCTTTGGGTACCTCGCAAACAAAATTTCGGTAAAGTTAACTTTAAGACCTGCTCTCGAATCACTTTGATTTTTGTTGAAGCAACTTGCATTCGCTGCCTCCATTACGAAGCTAAAAGTTGTTTTTTTGGGGGAAAGTCCATACTTCTTGAGAAAACAGCCCGAAAGGTGTAAAAACCCAGAGCTCCGAATACTCGCTCTAATTCGCTCGAATTCCACTCGCGAGTGAAACTCTTCTTGAATTTGAGCAAGTTGAGGGGGGCAAATTGCCCCCTTCCCCCACCCAAACAAAAACTTACCGCAACCTTAAATAAACTTGCCCCACACCCACCAAAAAATTGCACGCAAAAAACTTACAACCTCCCCCCAAATTTTCACTCGCGAGTAAATCGGAGCTCTGTAAAAAACCCTGGAGATTTGATAGATTTGGTCCAAAATTTGGCCTTCGTCATATTTTGTCCAAACTTTCGGTACTTCCCTCCAATATTAAAAATATCGCCAAAAAGGGTATGCACAATATCTCTTGAACGGGTCAATCAATTTGGTCCAAACTTTGGATCTCCTAATATTTCGTCCAAATTTAGATTAACTTTTAAAGTGGCCCATATTGGTCCTCTCCTTATGGTACCTTGCTCACAAAAGTTCAACATTTGTGTCTAAGTGCAGTTTAGGATCTGTTCGAAGATCCTTTGGAAATGTATACCGATGCTGTTCGTTGAGGTCCTGCTTACCTCGATATTACGTTTTTCGTGGACAAGTCCATACTTCGTGGGATACTGGTCCAAAAGTTATACGATGACCCACTGAAATGACTAGTGGGCGCGATATCTATCGAAAAGATATGACTCCCAAAATAAGATTCACTTCCGTAATGGACTATATCGGTCCGTTCCTTCAAGTACCTCCTCCGCAACACTTTCGAAGTTTAGTCCTAATCCAGATTTTTGGCAAGTTCAAATGTCCAAAAAGGGCAAAATTCTGAAAAGACCCTAAGTACATTCGATCTATCCGTAGATAAAAGTTTCAATTCACATAGGCTGAAGGGTATATCTCTGTCAACAAAGCCGACAGATACTTTTTTACTTGTTTATTTTTTTCGCTCTCTGCTGAATTTGATCATGCGAACTTGTGGTTTGTAGCCGAACACACTACACACTCGGCCACGCGTGCTAACATTAAGAGGTTAGTTTAAACACAAACACGTGCATTACCATCTGTTCTTTATTTTGTCAACAAAAGGCGCACGTAGTCGGACCCAGTACTAACGGACCCGAATGTGCCACAGTACTAACGGACCCGAATTTTTGCAGGGGTGGGATGAAATAGCGTTTAGTGAAATATTAAATAGCGGACTTATGTACATCTGCGGCAAGGTAATTGCCAGAATTTAAAAAAATCTACCCTCTATTCCTAGCTTAAGAGTTTGCTTCATATATCTGGAAAACATTAGTTGAGGTTGTTCAAAATTTCAATGGGCAACCTCATTTCGAATGTTCACCAAAAGCAAACTGCCAAAAATATAAAATTTATGTTCTGTTCAAGAACCTGCAAGAAATTTTGGAATTTTGACAATTTTACAGTTTACCATTCTTCAAAGTTAATTTTTCCTCCATGTAATATTGCATTTTTTTACCACTCCACCATTTTTATTGTCCACCTGTTAATAAAGTAGCTTTCATTTCCTTAATTTATTGCTCATATATTTCACCACTGAACAGTTTTTCCATTTTCATCTGCATCCAAAAATGAGGGAGAAAAAACTCTTCTTAATTTTATGTTCATGTAAAATGCAACAAAGTCTCGAGTACTATTTCGTTAATGACGTCCTCATTAAACAGATGACATCCAACAGAGTGTTGGATGGGTGGCGGTAATGGTACTGCTGCTGGTGCCTCCACACTGGTGATTCAAATCTAAATGGACAATGACAATGGAGATTGGTACCAAGCAAGCAACCAACCAACCTACCAGCTCCTCGTCAGTTACCACCCGCGTGGCCTGGCTATTTGCCTAGAAACCATGTCATGAATATTCATAATAGTAATTTTTTTCATTGGCATTGATGGTGCACTGGGCAGACAGCCGAACGACAACCGACCACGTCGAGAATGACATAGAAATGTAAATAAAGAAAACAACTGAACAAAAACAAATTCATTCTACTGGGGTCAATGAATTGTCACAAAAAAGACAGAGGAAAATCGTACACAGTGGCCCACTGTGATGAGGATGATGACGAAGTTTGTTGTTGGCAATTTTGTTCAGTCACTGCTTTGCGAAAGAAAAGCTTGTTGTTGTTGCACATCCAAACTGTAAGCATTTGCTGCTGTTGCTGATGGCAGTCATCGCCATTGTCAGTCATGAAATGAACAACAAAAGCAACAATTTCATGCCGAGCGACAGAGCATTCACTCCTCCGCAATTGTTTGCCCATTTAAATGGAGAATTTTTTTGGGGTTTCAGGAATTTATAAAAATTCTTTAGAAGCAAAACAAGTTTCACGTTTGTTGCCGTTGAAGAATTATTTTTACAGAATCGGAGATAAAAGTCTGAGGGTATTCCAAATAAATGTCACTGTATGGCAATGCTGATGGTCTTTCGATTATGGATCTACCATTGGTGGTCGGGCGTCTGGCTGTTTTGGTCCTCCGATAGTGGCTGAGAGCGGGCAAAAAGGAGTCTTTATAGACGAGCGGAAGGGAGTCTTTACAGACGAACAGAAAGGTGTATTTATTGACTTTGTAAACGAGCGAAAGGTAATCTTTATAGACGAACAGAGAGGTGTATTTATAGACGAGCGAAAGGGAGTCTTTGTAGACGAGCGAAAGGTGATCTTTATAGACGAACGAAAGAGAGAATTTATTGACGATCTGTATAGACGAGCGAAAAGGAGTCTGTATAGACGAGCGAATGGGAGTCTTAAAATACGAGCGGAAGGGTGAATTTATTGACGAGCGAAAGGGAGTATTTATTGACTAGTGAAAGAGAGTATTCATAAAAGAACGTAAGGGAGTCCTTATAGAAGAGCGAAAGAGAGTCTTTATAGAGAGCGAAAGAGAGTCTTTACAGACGAGCGAAAAAGAGTCTTTACAGACTGGCGAAATGAAGTCTTTACAGATGAGCGGATGAGTGTATTTATGGAAATGGAGTCTTTATAGACGATTGAAAGGGATTCATTATAGACGAGCGAAAGTCAGTCTTTAAAGAGGAGCTTAAGGGAGTCTTTACACATGAACTGAAAACAGTGCTTATAGACGAACTGAAAACAGTCTTTATAGAGGAAGGGAAGTCTTAACAGACGAGCTGAAGGGAGTCCTTACAAAGGAGCTAAAGCTAGTCTTTATAGACGAGCTGAAGGGAGTCTTTACAGAGGAGCTGAAGGGAGTCTTTACAGACGAGCTGAAGGGAGTCTTTACAGACGAGCTGAAGGGAGTCTTTACAGACGAGCAGAAGGGAGTCTTTACAGACGAGCTGAAGGGAGTCTTTACAGACGAGCTGAAGGGAGTCTTTACAGACGAGCTGAAGGGAGTGTTTATAGATGAGCAAGAGATTCTTTATAGATGCGCCGGAAGGGATAGGTGAGTGGCAAGGAGTCTTTAAAGGGGAGTCTAAATGAGCATTTATAGACCAGCCGGAAAGATAGAAAGGATTTTTAAATATTTTTAAAAAAATTCACGTTCATAAAATTATTCTTAAAACATCCACGTTCATGGATTTATTCTTAAAACATCCACGTTCATGGATTTATTCTTAAAAACTCCAAGTTCATGGGTTTATTCTTATAACATCCACGTTCATGGATTTATTCTTAAAACATCCACGTTCATAGATTTATTCTTAAAAACTCCAAGTTCATGGGTTTATTCTTATAACATCCACGTTCATGGATTTATTCTTAAAACATCCACGTTCATGGATTTATTCTTAAAAACTCCAAGTTCATGGGTTTATTCTTATAACATCCACGTTCATGGATTTATTCTTAAAACATCCACGTTCATGGGTTTATTCTTAAAACATCCACGTTCATGGATTTATTCTTAAAACATCCACGTTCATGGAATTATTCTTAAAACATCCACGTTCATGGATTTATTCTTAAAACATCCACGTTCATGGATTTATTCTTAAAACATCCACGTTCATGGATTTATTCTTAAAACATCCACGTTCATGGATTTATTCTTAAAACATCCACGTTCATGGATTTATTCTTAAAACATCCACGTTCATGGATTTATTCTTAAAACATCCACGTGCATGGATTTTTTCTTAAAACATCCACGTTCATGGATTTATTCTTAAAACATCCACGTTCATGGATTTGTTCTTAAAACATCCACGTTCATGGATTTATTCTTAAAACATCCACGTTCATGGATTTATTCTTAAAACATCCACGTTCATGGGTTTATTCTTAAAACATCCACGTTCATGGATTTATTCTTAAAACATCCACGTTCATGGATTTATTCTTAAAACATCCACGTTCATGGATTTATTCTTAAAACATCCACGTTCATGGATTTATTCTTAAAACATCCACGTTCATGGATTTATTCTTAAAACATCCACGTTCATGGATTTGTTCTTAAAACATCCACGTTCATGGATTTATTCTTAAAACATCCACGTTCATGGATTTATTCTTAAAACACCCACGTTCATGGATTTATTCTTAAAACATCCACGTTCATGGATTTATTCTTAAAACATCCACGTTCATGGATTTATTCTTAAAACATCCACGTTCATGGATTTATTCTTAAAACATCCACGTTCATGGATTTATTCTTAAAACATCCACGTTCATGGATTTATTCTTAAAACATCCACGTTCATGGATTTGTTCTTAAAACATCCACGTTCATGGATTTATTCTTAAAACATCCACGTTCATGGATTTATTCTTAAAACATCCACGTTCATGGATTTATTCTTAAAACATCCACGTTCATGGATTTATTCTTAAAACATCCACGTTCATGGATTTATTCTTAAAACATCCACGTTCATGGATTTGTTCTTAAAACATCCACGTTCATGGATTTATTCTTAAAACATCCACGTTCATGGATTTATTCTTAAAACATCCACGTTCATGGATTTATTCTTAAAACATCCACGTTCATGGATTTATTCTTAAAACATCCACGTTCATGGATTTATTCTTAAAACATCCACGTTCATGGATTTATTCTTAAAACATCCACGTTCATGGATTTGTTCTTAAAACATCCACGTTCATGGATTTGTTCTTAAAACATCCACGTTCATGGATTTATTCTTAAAACATCCACGTTCATGGATTTATTCTTAAAACACCCACGTTCATGGATTTATTCTTAAAACATCCACGTTCATGGATTTATTCTTAAAACATCCACGTTCATGGATTTATTCTTAAAACATCCACGTTCATGGATTTATTCTTAAAACATCCACGTTCATGGATTTATTCTTAAAACATCCACGTTCATGGATTTATTCTTAAAACATCCACGTTCATGGATTTATTCTTAAAACATCCACGTTCATGGATTTATTCTTAAAACATCCACGTTCATGGATTTATTCTTAAAACATCCACGTTCATGGATTTATTCTTAAAACATCCACGTTCATGGATTTATTCTTAAAACATCCACGTTCATGGATTTATTCTTAAAACATCCACGTGCATGGATTTTTTCTTAAAACATCCACGTTCATGGATTTATTCTTAAAACATCCACGTTCATGGATTTGTTCTTAAAACATCCACGTTCATGGATTTATTCTTAAAACATCCACGTTCATGGATTTATTCTTAAAACATCCACGTTCATGGGTTTATTCTTAAAACATCCACGTTCATGGATTTATTCTTAAAACATCCACGTTCATGGAATTATTCTTAAAACATCCACGTTCATGGATTTATTCTTAAAACATCCACGTTCATGGATTTATTCTTAAAACATCCACGTTCATGGATTTATTCTTAAAACATCCACGTTCATGGATTTATTCTTAAAATATCCACGTTTATGAAATTATTCATAAAATAACCACGTTCCAGAAATTATTCGTGAAAAAATATTATTTTGAAAAAATCCGTGTTCATAAAAATATTCTTAAAAAAAATCCAAATTAATAAAATTATTCTTAAAGAAATCCATGTTCATTAAATTATTCTTAAAAAATCCATGTTCATGAAATTATTCTTAAAAAAATCCACGTTTATAAAATTATTCTTAAAAAATCCACATTCATGAATTTATTCTTAAAAAAATCCACGCTCATGAAATTATTCTTAAAAAGATCCAAGTTCATAAAATTATTCTTAAAAAATCCAAGTTACTAAATTATTCTTGAAAAAATCTTATTTTGAAAAAATCCACGTTCTTGAAATTGTTCTTAAATAAACGTACATGAAATTATTCTTAAAAACATCCAAGTTAATGAAATTATTCTTAAAAAATCCACGTTCATGAAATTATTCTTAAAAATATCCATGTTAATGAAATTATTCTTAAAAATATCCATGTTAATGAAATTATTCTTAAAGAAATCCACGTTCATGAAATTATTCTTAAAAATATCCATGTTAATGAAATTATTCTTAAAGAAAATCCACGTTCATACAATTATTCTTAAAAAATCCACGTTCATAAAATTATTCTTAAAAACCCACGTTTATTAAATTATTCTTAAAAAAATCCACGTTCATAAAATTATTCTTAAAAAATCCACCTTCATAAAATTATTCTTGAAAAAATCTTATTTTGTAAAATCCACGTTCATGAAATTATTCTTAAAAAATCCACGTTCATAAAATTATTCTTGAAAAAATCTTATTTTGTAAAATCCACGTTCATGAAATTATTCTTAAAAAATCCACGTTCATAAAATTATTCTTGAAAAAATCTTATTTTGTAAAATCCACGTTCATGAAATTATTCTTAAAATTCCACGTTCATGAAATTATTCGTAAAAAAATCAACGTTCATGAAATTATTCTTAAAAAATCCACGTTCATAACATTATTCTTGAAGAATCTACGTTCATCAAATTATTCTTGAAAAAAATCTTATTTTGAATACTTCCACGTTCATGAAATTATTCTTAAAAAAATCCACGTTCATTAAATTATTCTTAAAAAATCCGCGTTCATGAAATTATTCTTAAAAAGTTCGCGTTCATGAAATTATTCTTAAAAAATCCACGTTCATGAAATTTTTCGTAAAAAACCCGCGTTCTTGAAATTATTTTTAAAAAATCAATATTCATGAAATTATTCTTAAAAAAAATCACGTTTATGAAATCATTCTTAAAAAATCCCCGTTCATGAAATTATTCTACAAAAATCCACGTTCATGAAATTATTCTTAAAAAATCTACGTTCATGAAATTATTCTTAAAAAGATCCACTTTCATGAAATTATTCTTAAAAAAATCCACGTTCATGAAATTATTCTTAAAAAGATCGATGTTCATGAAATTATTCTTTAAAAAAATCCACGTTCATGAAATTATTGTTGAAAAATCTTATTCCGTAAAAATCCATCTTCATAAAATTATTCTTAAAAAAATTCATATTCATGAAATTCTTAAAAAATCTACGTTCACGTTGAAAAATCTTATTTTGAATAAATCCACGTTCATGAAATTATTCTAAAAAAATCCGTGTTCATGAAATTATTCTTAAAAAATCCGTGTTCATGAAATTAATCTTAAAAAATCAACGTTCATACAAATTTTCTTAAAAATCCACGTTCATGAAATTATTCTTGAAAAATTCCACGTTCATTAAATATTCTTGAAAAATTCCAGGTTCATTAAATATTCTTAAAAAATCCACGTTCATGAAATTATTCTTTAAAAAATTAACGTTCATGAAATTATTCTTAAAAAATCCATTTTTGATGATCCGTACAAATTATTTTTTAAAAATGTACTTTGATGATCCTTAGATATTATTCTTAAAAAAAAAAACACACATTTATGATCCCTAAGAATTACTCTTAGAAACTCCACGTTGATGGTCCTTAGAAATTATTCATAAAAATTCACGTTTGTGACTGTGTTGGCCCCTCAAAAATAATCTTAAAAAATCCAGGTTTCATGATGGCCCTTAGAACTTATTCTTAAAAATTCACGATTGTGACTGTGTTGGCCCCTCAAAAATAATCTTAAAAAATCCAGGTTTGTGGTAAACATATTTGTTTGCGTAGCAATGAAATTAAAAGAAAATAAATAAAAACACAAAGGATTAGAATTTTTTCTCAAACAATATTGAGTTATGTTTTATTATGGATTGTTCGTGGAACAATCACTTATTTACCTTTTTTACAGAGTGTAAGGGGTATGTGCTTATAGGACGATATCCAATGAGCGAGTGATTTTAGAAAAGCTAGGATGTAACAAAGCGGAGCTTAGAAAAAAGTTACTCGTTAAATTTTGTTACTATCCTTGTATTTGTGTACGAGATACACAAAGTTGTATACAAAGGTAGGGGACAAAATTTAACGCAGGGGTGGAAAACCCATATAGAATATAAAATCATTTAAATTACTTAAACCAAGTTTGAAATTAAACATTGCCGCCCGCGTTGCAACATCCTGCTATGTTGCAAAATTAATAATAAATTTAAAATAAAAATATATTTACAAGTTTTTTTTTCATATTCTTTTTTTTTAATTCTCTTTTTTTCATTTTTTTTTTTTCAAAAAACACTATAAACTAGTAAAAGTTATTGCTCGATGAGCAGGATCGTTTGTTGGCTCGAAGAGACCTGATCCGTTAACTTTTATATTTAACAAATGACTCGAAGAGTCGTGTGACTAGGGCTCGATGAGCCAGAGGCAATTGAAGATTACCCCTCACATTGAACTTAAATATTACATGGACCCGATATCACCCAACCGAAAATGGTGAGCTGGGCCCATGGAAAACCAGGGCTCGAATAAGTTTGAGGCCTCATTACCTTGTGATAGACATCGGGGCCTATGATCATACTGACCGCAGCAGCTTCATTGAACCGTGGGTCCGCTAACTGCAGGCCAGCATAATGATCCCTAAGGCCGACGGACACAGACTCCGAGGGAGCCACAAGGTGCCCCAGATCAACCACACGCGCAGACATTAATAGTTGTTGTGCTCCGTCGTATGATGATGCAACGGAGAACTGGCAGAACCTTTCCGGACCAACCATGACATGACACAAATTGATACTATCAGCCAACGACCGACAAATCAAGCTATGGCCTGCACATGGGTCTAGTAGGGCTCTGACAGGTATCCGAAGTCCATTAGACAGAAGCTGTACCACCATTGTAGGTCCCAGCGTGGCTACGCGCTGTAAGGCAGATACGTGCCTTTGGGTAACCGGTTGGGAGATGTTAGTGGTATTATGTTGGGGTGGAAGCAAGGGACCTGGAACAGGAGAAATATAGGTACCAACGGACGGACGTTTCGATGATCTACTCTTGCGCAATTTTTTGGACGGCTTGGTTGCAACATTAGTGGATCGCGATAGTTCTGGCTGCGAAGATTGGTGGAGCAACGTGTGATGCCCCTTATTACAGATCTTGCAACTGTACCGACTAGTACAGTCGCGAAGGGAATGGGTGTTGGACAAGCAATTGCCACAGCACTTGTGAAGTGCGACCATCCTCAATCTTCTCTCAACACGCATCACCAGAAATTCTTTGCAATCTCTCATAAAATGATTGCCGTCGCATATAACGCATACTTTTTTCGAACCCTGGTTCTTTCGACGGGGTGCCGAAAGTGGTGGCGTGGCCACAGTTTCTCCTGAAGGAGCTTCAGGGACCGTCGATAACGGATTTTTTGTTTCCTTAGACGAAGGAGCGGCCTGAGGAAGCTCAGAATCCGCAAGGGGGACTGCCGAGGCATCAAGCTCCCGTTCCTCATCAGACATGGGGACGTTGTCCTCAATCTCAGGGAGAGTTGCAGCCATCTTGCCTAAATCTTCCATCTTCTGTGAAAAATAGAGAGGATGCAACAATACAATGACGAGGAACGCATTATTATTATTTGGCCAGAATGACCAATGTAAAAAAACCGTAGGTCGTTTTGCAATTACCATAGCCCGAATATTCGCGACTCCTTCGCTACCATCAATAGTCGTTTTTCATTTCGCGAAAAAGTATAGAGGACGCGAAAGCCGACACGAGATATGGACTATAATAATTAAGGTAGCGCAATTAATTTAACGATTGGCCGTCTAATAGTGCCGCTTTCCGTATAAATGTCTGCGACACGTACTCGATTATCAGTACCCGGGTGCACCGCTATTATTCGACCTAATTTCCACGAAGTGGGAGGTAGATTTTCGTGCCGTACTACTACCAAGTCACCCGTTTGTAAATCGCGTTGCGGAAACTTCCATTTATATCTTTTATGCAAGCTCTTTAAATACTCTTCTTTCCACCGAAGGCAGAATTGTTGAGTAAGAGCTTTCATTTTCCGGAAGCGATTTACTAGGTGAAGAGGCGATTCATCTATTAAGGGCTCCGGAGGAGCTAGGATCGGAGATCCAATAAGGAAATGGCCGGGTGTGAGTGCTACCGTATGTTGAGGATTGTCATTCATGGGACACAAAGGACGTGAATTTAAACAAGCTTCGATTCTGGAAAGAATCGTAGAAAGTTCCTCAAATGTAAATTTGAAGTTTTTAGCTTGTTTACGGAAATGTAATTTAAAACTTTTTACTGCGGCTTCCCAAAGACCACCCATGTGGGGAGCGCCGGCAGGTATGAACTCCCACGAAAGTTCTTGATAGTGCAGCGTGGAACACAGACTATTTCGACTTTCGCGGACTACGGCTTTGAAGTCCTGCTCTAATTCCCTAGAAGCTCCAACGAAGTTGGTGCCGTTGTCAGAAAATATAGTTTTTGGACAACCTCGCCTTGAAATGAAGCGTTGGAAGGCTGCTATAAATGTTGCCGTGGACAAATCTGAAGTAGCTTCCAAATGGATTGCTTTCGTAGAAAAGCAAACAAAAACACAGACGTACCCCTTAGTGATTTTAGTCAAGCGGCCTGTAAAGGATTTGAGGTCGAAAGGACCTGCAAAGTCAACACCAGTAGTGGTAAAAGGCCTTGAACAAGTTACTCTTTCCGGTGGAAGAGCAGCCATAATTTGGGTACACGTACGACTTTTAAATAAATGGCAAGTTTTGCACTTATTAATTGTTGTCCTAATTAATGCAGTGAGTCTTGGGATCCAATACTCAATTCTGAGGATGCGTAACATCAATTGATTTCCACCGTGGATGGAAATGGTATGAATAAAATTTACCAGAAGACGTGCAAAGAGACTTTGGTAAGGGAGAAGTATGGGATGTCTTTCTGAATAAGAAAGAGTGGGTGACCGTGATAATCGTCCGTTAAGTCTCATAACACCTGACTCATCCAGAAATGGATTTAATGGGAGAAGAGAGCTTTTTGGATTCAAGGGAACCTTATCTAACAGACACTGATACTCATCCGCGAAGTGTGTTTTTTGAGCTAGAACAGCTAGACGTAATCTAGATGCTTTAAGCTCCGAACTTGAGAGGTTGTCATCATTGTAAATGTAACGACCTCTATATGCACGGTGAGTATTATGGATAAACCTATACATATAAGATAGGACTCGTAAAGCCCTATCTAAAGATGAAAATCTCGCTAAAAAGTCCTCGGAATCAGTTAAAAATGAAGCATGCGCCTTGACAGCACGTATTTCAATATCGGTGTCAAGTGAGGTTAAATTAGAAATATCCCACTGAGAACTATCTTGGCGAAGCCAATGTGGTCCATGCCACCATAGTTGGGATGACGCGAGATCAGAGGGCGAGACCCCCCGGCTGCCTAAATCAGCGGGATTATCTTCAGAGCGCACGTGATGCCAACTACCTCTGTCTGTAATCTCCTGAATCTTACTAACACGGTTGGCAACAAACGTAGTCCATGTAGATGGAGTTTTGTTTAGCCATGAAAGGACGATCGTAGAATCGGTCCAGCAATATATTTTTTGGAATGAAATGTCAATTTCATTCTGAATATTTTTTAATAATTCGGACGCCAGAACGGCTCCGCAAAGCTCCAACCGTGGTAAAGAAACTGACTTTAGGGGGGCTACCTTAGTTTTGCAGGTCAGGAGGTGAGTATAAATGGTTTTATTCGGAGTTATTATCCGAATATATATCACCCCCGCGTATGCCTTTTCTGAGGCGTCAGAAAAGACATGAAGTTCGGCGGAACAATCTGGCGTATAATGAACCCACCGAGGAATATGAATGGAATTCACATCCTGGTAACAGTCCACGAAATTTTGCCAGTCACGTTCTGTCGTAGACAGAAGTGCATCATCCCATCCGATTTTATCTGTCCAGATCTTCTGCATAACTATTTTGGCAGTAACTATAATTGGGCCTAACCAACCTAAAGGATCAAATAGTTTAGCAATAGTTGACAATGTTTCTCGTTTCGTGTAGTGATCTTTTGAGGGTAAAGCACTCACACTGAAATAAAATAAGTCAAGCTGAGCATTCCAACGTATTCCCAAAGGTTTGGAACTGCTAGCTTCAATAAAGGAGAGAACCTTAGCATCGATTAAATCTTCCGTGGGAAGATTTTGCAAAATAGCACGGTCATTTGCTGTCCACTTCCTCAATTCAAATTTTGCAGAGGAAAGAGCTGCTATTAATTGATCTCTAGAATCTAGGGCTGTACATATGTCATGATATCCTGTTAGTACGTCGTCGACGTACATGCACCTACGAAGTATGTGTGCAGCGAGAGGATATCGATCGTTAGTATCGTCCGCTAATTGTAGAAGCGTCCGTATAGCTAAGTAGGGGGCGCAATTCACACCAAATGTCACCGTCTGCAATTCAAAATCCTGAACAGGTTTTTGTGGAGAATCCCGGAAAACTATCCGTTGAAGTGGAGTATGTGCCGGATCGACACGTATTTGGCGATACATCTGGGTGATGTCGCAATTAAAAACGAATTTAAATAGTCTCCACCTCAGAATAAGCAAAACTAGATCCAATTGCAGAGTAGGTCCCACATGTAAAATGTCGTTAAGACTTTTCCCGTTGGAGGTTTTGTTCGAGGCGTTGAAAACCACTCGAAGTTTGGTAGTCTGTTTGTCGGGATTTATCACGGGATGACGTGGCAAGTAACAAACAGAAGTGTTTGTTGAAGCGGCACCAACAGGCCTCATATGATCCAATGCTAAGTACTCATTAACAACTTGATCATAGACTACCTTTACTTGTGGCTTTCGAAGGAGGGATGCCTCATTTCTAAGAAATTGTCGTAAACAATTTGCTCGGGAGAAGCCTAACTCCACCTGTCCAACTATCTCAGTCTTGAGGGGAAGGCTAACAACGTACCTACCATTTGAATCCCGACGTGTGGTACGCTTATAATAGTCCTCGCATAATTGGTCAGAGGGCGATAGAATTTTACGTTTGGGAATTTCCTCAAGTTCCCAAAAGCGAAGAAGAGTCTTGTCAAGATTTTCCTCTTCTGAAAAGCTAACCTTCGTTGAAAATACAGGAATATTTGGAGGGGGAATAGGACCAGTAATGATCCAACCAAAGACCGTATTTTGTGCTATTAGGGACCCTAAGATATTGATGTGAGTACCCTGTTGTAGGATCTTTGGATAAAGATCTGCTCCCAGCAAAAGATCAACAGGTCGACACTTGAATAAATTGGGATCTGCCAAACGAAGATTTGGCAATTGAGAAACAATGTCAGCATTGACGGTAAAAGAGGGCAGGTTGCCCGAAATAGATGGCAAAATTAGGGCCGTAGTATTTATTGAACGCGATGCATCCAATGGAGAAGTAATGCTAAACGATGTTCACCATTGCCGTGCCTAATAGGACATTTCTGCTTTGTGCAGTATGGAAAACCTGTCTATTAGCAGAAGACGAAGAATCTGATCTAATACCTGTAGAGGTAGAGGGTTGATCAGAAGAAGCTACACTCCTATTGTTGGACGTTGCTGTCGAAGACGTTCCAGCAGTTGTATTGTCCCTGTGTAATAAAGTATGATGTCTTTTATTACATTTACTGCAAGTGTAGGGACTACTGCAGTGATTAACTACATGTTTAGGGGACAGACAGTTAAAGCAAGAGTTATGTCGCCTAATTATATTTATTCTTTCAGGAACTGAAAGTTTCAGAAACTTTTGGCATGCTCTGATGTGATGCGTTTGTCGTGGACAAAGAACACATGTTTTATTTGAAGAGGCACGAGAGGACCTCGAAGAAGGGGGGGAATTCCGAGGAGAAAATGTGGGGGATCGGTTCGTGCCAGCATTCGTGAAATGCGAACGAACTTTTTTACTGGTGGATGGTTTGCCAGTATCTATACCCCTAATGTCACGTAGACAGGCCAGAGTTTGGATACGTTCCGTAAGAAACGCGTCCAAATCTTCCCAAGAAGACAAAGCAGACTTGTCTTTAACACTTTGTTCCCAAAGCGTGACACTATTTTTAGGAAGTCTCTGAAGACATATGAACACTAGGATCGGGTCCCAGTCTTCAGTTGAGACGTCATAATTGGACATGGCAGAAATACATCCATTGATACCCCGCTGTAATTTCTTTAACCCTGAACTGGTCTCACTATCTAAAACAGGTAGGTCAAATAAAAGTTTAAGTTGGTGGTTCACCAAAATACGTGGATTGTCGTAAGTCTGTTTAAGAGCTTTCCACGCAGGACCAAAGTTTTTGTGGGTTAGTGAAAACTTTGCCACAATTTCATGGGCGTCGCCACTGGTCTTTTTATTTAAATGGCATAGACGTTCAATGTCACTAATGCCAGTATTATTAATATACACAGCCGAAAATAGGTCTCTAAATGTCGGCCAAGAAAGGAAGTCACCGTTAAATACTTCAATGTCGCAGGGTGGTAAATTTAACCTATGTCCAATATGTTCATTACCACAGGATGTGAATGATGTATTGGAGGAATGGTGAGAATGATGCGTGACATCCAACATTGAAGTTGCACAGTCGGAACGATGTGACCTATTGCCTACACTCGCGTGAGGGGAAGATGTTGCTACTGATGACTTGGGCGGAGCCCGAAGTCGATCTAACTTCCTATTAATAGAGGCGAGAGCATTTAGATAAGATCTAAATGCAACCTCATATTTGCCATCAACAGCAGTAACGTCGTTACCAGAACAATCATCTTCTTTAAAGAAATTGAGACAATCTTCAAACGTAGTTTTTACCCTGTCCCATAATCTCTTGACCTCAGCTTCTTGTAGCTCTAATATGTAAATATCGAGCTCCTCGTCCCGTTGGGCACTGAAGCTGGCGTCAAATTTAACCAAAGCGTCAGTAGCTCTGATAAATAAATCTAGTCGGGTGACAGACATTTTAAATTAAAAACTGAACGTAATTCAGAAAAATTTAAATTAGAAAATTAAAAGTAAAATTTCGTTGAAAACGATTTTTTTTGTTATAAAAAACTATGAAAATTGTAGCACTTACACCAGGAATTTCCAAGGTAATTGTTCGAAAAACAATTTTTTATAAAAGAACAACTCTGTAAAACTGCACGAAAATGTACCAAAGTATTTTGGAAATTTATTAATTTCACGAGATGCAATAAATTTAAAGAAAGTGACACGTGATGTCAAAAACTGTATGCGAAAATCCAATAAAAATGTTAAATTTTCACCAAAATATTGGCAAAAATAATTTTAAAACACGTGATGCTTTAAAATAAAATAATTTTATTGGTTAGAATACACTGAATTTATAAGTAGTCGTAGACTATTTCAATAATGTATCGTGGATACGGCAATATATTTGAGGTTTAACGTGATTAAACCACCAAAAATTCTTTAAATTTTAAGAAAAACTCAAAACTCACTCTAAATTTCTCTCAGTGTATTAAAATTTTCACAAAATGTTTACAATGTATCGTATAATACACGTAAACTATGGCAATGTATCGAAGATAGCACTTGCCGAAAATAAATTTCCAAAAATATTAAATAAAAATCGAAAATTCGCAAAAAATGTCGCTAATATCGATTGTAGGGTGCACGGACTGTAAAAATGCACGCTAAAAATCGCTAGCGAACAACAACAAATTATTCAAAATAATCAATTTAATACCAAATATTTAAATGAATATTTGAAATAAATGTGTATGTAATATAATATATAAAAATAATAATAATTTTAGAAATATGACCGAATATAGGGTGCACGGTGTCGAAAACACGAATAAAATTTATTTTTAGTTTATATCCGAAATATTCAACTCAACAAATCCCGAAAACGGCACTAAAATATTTTTATAAAATTGAAATGTAATTATTAGTTATACTTGGATACCCCTAATACAATTGATTAGGTGTAAATGATATATAAGTGCCAAATCTGCCACCCGTATTAATTAAAGGTGGAAACAATCAGCAGTAATGACAAATGAATGACATTTATTCTTTTTATTGGAATTGTTATTGTTGTGATGATTTTGGTGTTTTGGCGAACAAAAAGAAGCAAAATAAAAGGAAAACACCACAATAACAATTGATCATGTATTAAAATATATAAAAGAAATGCGCGGAAACAAAAATAAAAATGAATGTATGCAAACGGAATAGTTAAAAAATCACTGTGATTGTTGTTGTTTTTTATGTGAGAAAATCGTGGACAATTTGACACTTGTATTTGTGGGAATTTCAATATGAATGTTGCCGACGGCAAATGGACGGACACTTACGCGCGTTTGTAAAACGACCGACGGCTTTTTTAATTATTTATCACAACACTATATTTTCGCGGTATGTCACTTTTATTTGAAAAATAAATTAGGCAGTGTACATACCTGTGTTGTTGATGAAATATTATTTGTGGAAAATAAATAAAAAGTAGAGGTGGGGATGATCGTGGATCAGTGTAGGTTGTTGTTGTTGTTCTCGACGTAGTCGAATTGCCTTGTAAAGGAAGAAAAGGAGAGCGTTAGTAGTTTTCGTTGAAAACAATCCGGCTCGATTGGACCAATGTTTGCGTAGCAATGAAATTAAAAAAAAAAATAAATAAAAACACAAAGGATTAGAATTTTTTCTCAAACAATATTGAGTTATGTTTTATTATGGATTGTTCGTGGAACAATCACTTATTTACCTTTTTTACAGAGTGTAAGGGGTATGTGCTTATAGGACGATATCCAATGAGCGAGTGATTTTAGAAAAGCTAGGATGTAACAAAGCGGAGCTTAGAAAAAAGTTACTCGTTAAATTTTGTTACTATCCTTGTATTTGTGTACGAGATACACAAAGTTGTATACAAAGGTAGGGGACAAAATTTAACGCAGGGGTGGAAAACCCATATAGAATATAAAATCATTTAAATTACTTAAACCAAGTTTGAAATTAAACAATATTTTTAAAACGTCCAAGTATATTACTTTGATAGGCAGATCATAAAAGTATTTCTTGAGATCCGTTTACACCTAAAAATCTGCATACATTTTTCACATAAGAAATACAGTCCCGTTCCACGCTCCATACCCCATGACAGGTAGCCTTTAAACCAACACATTTTTCCCTTTAATATTCATAAAACAATAACTAGGTCAAAACGGACATCGACCTATATGAAGCTGTTAATATTCGAATGTTATTCACTTCAAATAACAAATGTTGCTATTTGTATTTGGAAATATCTTTTTTCCTGCTTCACTTCTTGTGGTTAACTGGAATAGTCAGAACTTTGCCGGTCCATCTAAGTTAAACGCCTAAAGAATAGATGAATAAACAAAAGTAGCAAGTGTTGCTGTTGGCTTAGGCTTAAGCAATGGTGATGATGTGCGGAAATGTTGCTGCTAGCTTGGCTGTGGAGGAAATCGTTGGTTAGTTGGCTTTGACTGACATTGCTTTAACTGCTGTTTATGCTGCTTCTATTTTGAACAGAATAATTTTTACAGTTCGTTGCATTTTGGCTTGAACGTTACTTTTCCTTCAGTTATTTTTGCTATTTAAATTCCTACTTGAGTTTTATGCCCTCCCTCCACACATAGTGTAAGCGAACCTAATGACCGCCAACTGTTATTTTTTCTCGTCTCTTCTTCTTAGCTGTTCTAAATTACTATATTCTAATAAGGGGGAAAAGTGGAGGAAGTTTTATTTTCTGTGGTTTATAGAGCGCTATGTGAACAGACACAATTGTTAGATGCAGAGACGGGCGTTCGGACAGACATCTAAGCATCGCCATTAGCAGTACTAATTTTTTCATGTTTAATGCCTCGATTACAGGCTCGTATTTAAGGTTCGTTCCATTAGAGTGCAAATGAGGTGCTGCACCAACATTCACCGAACTGAATTACTACGGAATTACTATTAGCGTTCTTTCTCTCAGGCAGTCAGTTATTCAGGGTGATGTTGTTTTTTTCGATTCTTTATAGACGAGCGGAAGGGAGACTTTATAGACGAACGAAAGGGGGTCTTTATAGACGAGCGGAAGGGAGTCTTTATAGAGAGCGAGAGGGAGGCTTTATAGAAGATTGAACAGAGTCATATACGATCGAAAAGAAGACTATATAGACAAGCGGAAGGAAGTCTTTCTAGACTAACGGAAGGGGGTCTTTATAGACGAGCGGAAGGCAGTCTTTATAGACGATCGAAGCTATTATTGTACCTAGATCATGCAAACTATCAGTTTGTACATACTTTTGTTCCACTTCGTTGCATAGACAACACTTAGCATTAACCGGCAGGTAGTATTCATCACAATATACCGGCAGATATGGTGAAGAGCGTCTTTCCTTTACCGTAGGTTGCTTAATTTCCATGATTTTTTTCCATGGTTGTTGTTGTGATGACCAAACATCATTATGATGTTTGTTATAGATTGTTTATTTTTCTTCATTCTCTACCAATTTAATTTTGTATTCATTCCACAATTTCAAATGTTTATGTTATGTTGCGTTCTGGTTTAATGACTCTGAAGCACGTGCGTTCCACTGCACAACACCACAACCGGCATGGCGTGGCAGTTATATTTTGTATTATTTCATTCTTATATGTTTTTTTTATTTTCGTTTTGTATTCTGTGTCTTTCTTTGCTTCCATGATGGCTGCTTGTCATTGTTACTGTTCATTGCTCTTTTTAGGATATTCTTTTTTCATTTTCCTTTTTTTCACATTTTGTTATTTTTTATAAAATTTTTTGTTTGAGTTTTTTATTTATTACCAAGTGTGGTTGTATAAATGAGTGAATGACTGACTGACAGACATGCTAAACAACAAACATGTTGCTATGTGTTATGTTTGTTTGTTTGGTTGCATGAAGAGTTTACACTTTGTGGCTGGCTAGCTGACTGGGCATAAACAAATTGAAATATTTTTTAACAGTCTGGGGTCACATAATTGGGCTAAAAGAAGAAAATTGCAAATTTAGTATATCGGAGAAGAATTCCACGTATGGAAACCACAAAAATGGAGCCCGAACCACAGCTCATGGCATACTATATAACCCAAAAAGTTTGAAATTAAACCCAATCCTTTCTTATTGGTGGGTTATGTTCCGAAAAATGAGAGGTAAATGATTATCGTCTCTCTTTTATACTGTTATATAGCGTTAGTCAATCTCAGTCCGCCAGCGAAGCAAGTGTAATTGGCACCAATTTACAAGTTGCTGAATCCTCATTAGTCATGACTAAAATATGTTAATTTGTAAAACTTAATAAACTAGAAGAACTTAATGAACGAAAGGAGCTAAATGAGCGAAAGGAGCTAAATGTACGAAATTACCATTTAGAGATGAACGATATAAACGAATGATCTGCATAGGGTCCGTTTGTTCATTTACCGGAACCGCTCTTTTGAACTAGTTCGTTCATAAGCGCCACACTTGATCTATTATGTGGTGGAGACCATTAAAAATGCATTTATCTGGTGTCTATTGAAGCTTTCTAATCACTGAAGTGGTCAACATTTTTATTCAAACACCAACTTAACACAAATTTAATCAATCACAGTTTTACTTAATGAAGTTCAGATATTATTTATTGGAAGTCGACACATGTGACCCTTCCGCTTTTATTCAATATTTAATTTGTTTCCTCCCATTCCTATTTCACAGACCCATCGACTGTAGCCACCACTAGACAAATGGACGGGCGGACATACATAGCTCATTTTCCCTACAATTGTTTGGAATTTGTGCTAAATTCATTTGGTTTTCAATTTTTTTTTTCTAAATAAAAACCCACTTCTCTTATGGTGTTGAATGGTTCCGGTTGGTTGTTGGTATCTATTTATCTAGCTGGTCATTGCAGTTTTATGTTGGTTCTGTTTGCTTTGTTTTGTTTGTAACCATTATGAATTGTTTAGAAATTTTGAAAACAAAAAATATATTTTGTAAAAAAATACTATGAAAAGTATATCAAGCACACAGCATGACAGAATGACTGACACACCAGTCATATTGGGTGTGTTTGTGATATTTTGTCGGATTATTATTGTTTAAAGAAAAATTGATTGGCTTGGCAGAAATCGAAGCTGTTGGGAGGAGTGTGTGCGTACATTTTTTTCGAATATATGGATACCCTCAGCCTTAAGTCTAAATAGGGTAAATGGCGCAAAACCTCTAAAAAAACTTTGGTCACTAACTAAAATCGTTGGCTGGTTCACAATTAGGGTGAAAAAAATCGAAAGACTTTATTTTCTCTAATTTTTTTCCTGTAGCAGAAATGAATGAAATTTTGCTTATCAATGACCAAAATAACTTGGAAAAATCACTTTGAAATAAAATAATTGTGATCAAAACTTTGTTATAAGCTCCAAGTTGTACTTGGACAAAGCAGCAACGGCGTGCCACAAACTTTTCGCTGAGGGCATTGAAATACTAACAAGGAACCACAAGACTATCTACAAGGAAGGTGCTCGGGTGAAAGATATCGCTTGGAAATCTTTGAATATCACATAGTGGTTCTCAAAAATGAATCTAGAATCTTGAATCTTGTGAAAGCTCAAGAAGGACTCCAAAATGAGTTAGATGTGTTTAACCTGTGGTGACCAGTAGTGCGATTCTCTAACTCATTTTTTGAGTCACCGACAAAAATCTGTAAAATTATTTTTGTCAATAAGCTGCCGACAAAAAGAGAGACAAGTAAAAATCATTAGTCTTTGCCGACAGAGATATACCCTCAACCTGTGTTCGTCTATGGACGGATCGAAAAGCGGCGGAAAAGAGTAATTTCTTTTCTTTAATATAGATCTTTTGGAGCACTACGTCAGGATGCATGGATGAACTTGCCCACGAAAAACATAATATCGCTTTAAACAGGACCACAAGGAGTAGTTTTGATACAAATTTCCAAAGGATCTTCAAACATATCCTAAATATGTTGAACTTTTGTGTACCCTAAGCAGAAGACCGATGTGGACCATTTTCGAAGTTAAACCAAATGTGGACAAAATATTGCAAAGACCAATTTTGGACCTAATCGGCTGGTCCGTTCGAGAGTTATTGTGCGCTCCAGCCACTATGAATGGCGCCATAGAGGCAGCGAATACAAGTTGTTACAACAAAAATCAAAGGGTTTCGAGAGGAGGTCTTAAACTGCACTACTCCGCAATTTTGTGTGGGAAGTATCCGAAGCAGTGGGACTATATAGCCCATTTTCGAACCTGATCTATGTATTTAATTTCTTTAAAACTATAATTAATTTTTTAAAGCTATAATTAGTATTGGAAACGGTATGGAAAAACAGATATTTTATTTACCCTTGCAGTTTCAATTCTTTTCGACTTATAAAAACACAATAATAACAAGTAAAAAAGTATCAGTCGGCTTTGCCGAAAGAGATATACCCTCAGCCTGTGTATATTGAAACATTTTTTCCCAAAATGTATGTATGTATTTAGGGGATTTTAAAAATTTTGGGCGTTTGAACCGACAAAAATGTTGATTAGGATTAAAGATCAAAAGTTTTGCGGTGGAGATGCTAAGAGGAATGGATCGACACTGTTATGGAAGTGAATCTCCAGCCACAACATATGGTGCACTTTCACCATCGTAATTGAGGCAGCGAATATGGCTTATCTTCAAACTTAAACTATGTTTGGACAAAATATTACTAAGGCCAAATTTTGGACCGAATCGGCAGATCCGTTCGAGAGTTATCTTGCGCTCCAACCACCTCACATGGTGTCATAGGGTTTTTTTTTGCATCTTTCAGGCTATTTTCTCAGGAAGTATGGACTTGCTCCTGATGAAACTTGTACCGTCGTATGGAGGGCAGTGAATACAAGTTGCTGAAACAAAAATCAAAGCGATTCGAGAGATGGCCCTAAACTGAAGTTTTCCGAAATTTTGTGTGAGAAGTACCCGAAGGAGTGGACCGATTGAGTCCATATTGAAACCTTATCTAAGTCTGGAACACATTTCACGATGGGCAAAGTATGGACCAAACCGGTTACTCCCTTCAAGAGTTATAGTGCGCACAAATTTTCCGAACATTTTCGAACTTTTGTGGGGGAGGTATCGGAAGGAGTGGACCGATATAGTCCATCTTCGAACTTGAACTAAGTTTGGGTAAAATATTACGAAAGCCTAAATTTGAACCGAGTCGGTTTATCCGTTCGAGAGTTATCGTGCGCTCCAGCCAGCCAGACAGACAGACGGACGGACATTGCTCAATCGACTCCAAATTGTCTGAAACACATTTCGTCCAAACATATTTGGGGTCTAAAACCATTATTTCGATGAGGCACATTTTACCCTCGTTAGCATAAATGCTGAGGGTATAAAAACAACAATGGGAAATATTTACCTATTTGGAGATTTTCCCATTTTCGGGGTCAAATTTATATAAATAAAATGGGATATTGGTCATAAGAAGAAATTGGAAGTTATTCTGAATGTAAATTTCTCCGTGTGTTTGCTCACTCTCTCCCTCAAGTTGGGACAGCAGAAAGACAAAACTCACAGGGAATTTCTGATCAGAATAAGGCTGACTGCATTACCTTATACCCTCGTTCTTTAAATTCTACGCATACATCCAAATCTCTTACAACTTACTCAACGTCTTGCATAGTGTCATTATACGATGCTGACACCAAAAGAATACTAATGAAGACAAACAGCAACAACACCCTTTTGCAGGAGGAGAGCATTAAAAAAGGAATATGACACAAGTTATCGTAAAGGATTACAATAGAAAGCAAACGTTTTGTTAAGAACAAGGGAAAAACCAAAGTACAACTACAATATTCTCTTTCTAAAACAACAACATAAATTTCCTCTTCTCAAATCGTCTAGCAAGTTGAAATGACAAGCACTTGTTGCAACTGACATCGTTGTGTGTGTGTGTGTGGACAGACAGGAGGAGTCACCACCTCCACACCATAAAAACCATTAAAAACTATAACAAAATCACTTTTAGTGATTTCAAGTAGTGGCAAAAGGAGCGCAAGAAGAAGAAACTAACGACAACAAGTTAGTAAAACGGTGTCATGTAAAACAATTACAAATCCACTCGATAGATATACACGCACAAGCAATGAGCTCTCGCTTGCAGTGAACTAACGGCTCACACCCATTCGACATTATTCTTTACTAACATTGGCAATTAGAACAGTCAGTCCAGCCAGCCAGCCCAGCCAGCCAACAAAGCACCAAGCAGTGATGACTTACATCCATACATATGTACTTGTACATCCAATTCATACATGCAGAACATGACATAATTACAAAACTGTTTGTATAAATTCCATAAAAAACGTAGCGGTTGCTAGACAATGGTTGGGAAGAGGGGTGCCCCATGAAAGAAGCCACAGTCATTGTGAATTGTGTGAAAACGGAAATGACAACTCCCACCCTCAATAAATTTAAACGACAAGCAAATGCAAACACCTGCCACAGACGCGGACTCAGCCGCATAGTACATCGTCAACCCTTGAAATTTAATTTTCCAACTAATGCCTTTAGTTTTCTTTCACTTTGTTAGTTTTGTTGCAAACATTTAAAGTGGTTTGAAATTTTTACGTTTTTTATTCTACACCAAAGAGCTGAACGTTTTTAAAGCCCAGCGAAAAATGTCTTAATTGACCCTTTTCAGTTGAAAAAAGAAAATTAAATTCCGAGAGCTGAAACTTTTTAATGAGATACTTTCTCACACTTAAATTCTTTTAAATCGCAAGTTTTCTGGTAGTGGAAATGTGGGAAATAATGTCATGTAGACGGATTTTGTGCTATAAAAAAGTAGTTAACGCTAAACTTAGTTTTGATGATCCTCAAATAATTTCTTAGTTCTAATCTTGAAGCTGAAATTAAAGTCAAGAACTCGGTTTTCAGTGCTATTTCAACAGACACGAAGTTTCTCATTATGCAACCCGTTAATTAAATTGAAAAATTTCCAAACAGGAAAATATTGCATAGTCTTGTGGTAAATGATTTCCTGCGAAACCCTTTTTCTGTAAAAGCGAAAACGGATGGGCCGATTTTAGTATAATTTTGTGGGCGTTTTAAAAACGTAATCAAATCATAAAAGTCAAAATTTCGACTTTATCGAAAAAAATTTACCGTTTTTTGTCAAAAAATCGGGCAAATTTTTCTTTTTTAAATCGGTCTTGCTTAACGAGAAAGTTTTTATGTATTCAATACGAGGGCAGTTCGGAAACTTCTTAGCCTAGCACAAAAAGCGGTATAAAGGTATAAACTGAAAAAAGTTAAGTGTTTTGGAAACTTCCATCTCTGTTATGAACACATGTTAAATTTTGTTTCGATCTGGCAACTCCTTCATATAGAAACAGGTGTTCAAAAAAGACGCATCCGCAATTTTTTTACAATGGAAAACTTAGAAATGCGTGCTGTCATTAAATATTTACATAAGAAAGGTTTATCGGGACAAGAAATTCATAATGATATGGTGAATGTGTTAGGTGAAAGTGCTCCTTCATATGCAACAGTAAAAAATTGGGTTGCTGAATTTAAACGTGGTCGTACAAGCATTGAAGATGAACCACGTAGTGGACGTCCAAAAACAGCAACAACAACAGAAATTGTAGCCAAAGTGCATGATATGGTATTAAATGATCGACGAATAAAAGTGTGTGAAATTGCTAATATCATGGGCATCTCAAACGATCGAGTCTATTTAATTTTGCATGAATGAAAAAGCTTTCTGCAAGATGGGTGCCGCATTTGTTAACAGCCGATCAAAAACGCATAAGAATGAACATTTCTCAAGCTTGTTTGGATCGTTTTAAGCGAAATAAAATGGATTTTAAGCGTCGTTTCATAACTGTTGATGAGACATGGATCCACCACTACACTCCAGAGACAAAAGAACATTCCAAACAATGGACTGAAGCTGGAGGAAGTGCCCCAAAGAAGGCAAAAACAATTCAATCGGCTGGTAAGGTTATGGCAACGGTTTTTTGGGACTTCAAAGGTATTTTATTGATTGACTATCTGCAAAAGGGTAAAACAATAAATTCAGAGTACTATTGCAACCTTTTGGATCAATTAAATGTACAAATTCGATAAATACGTCCTGGCTTACAACACAAAAAAAATAATTTTTCATCAAGACAACGCACCAGCGCACAAGAGTGTTTTAACAATGGCTAAAATCAACGAATTAAAGTACGAGTTGCTTGACCACCCACCTTATTCTCCTGATATATCTCCCAGTGACTTTTACTTGTTCCTAAATCTAAAAAAAACCCTTGTTGGCAAGCGTTTTACCTCAAATGAAGATGCAATTACAGTTGTAAACCACTATTTTGAAGACCTTGAGGAAAACTATTTTAATCAAGGGATAGAATTGCTAGAAACGCGTTGGACTAAGTGTATTGAAGTTTCAGGAGATTATATTGAAAAATAAAAATATTTTTGAAAAACTAACTATTCTCTTTCATTGATAGGCTATGAAGTTTCCGAACCGCCCTCGTAAGCTGGCTGAACGATAACTATCTGACCTAACAATTCAAACGCCAATATTTACCATTAAAAATAGTTTTATTGTTTTCTTAAGTAGTCTCCAGCATGATTTATACGCTTTTTCATGCGCTCAAACCAATTGTAGAATCCCTTTTCCACTCCGATTTAGACACCTCCAAAACATGGTTTTGAATGGTTTTACAGCATCTTCCGGCTACGAAAATCGATGACCACTATTTACTAACAAATGCAAGAAACTTTGCTGCATCAGATTTTAGGAAAATTGTTGTAAAATATCTAACTTCATATTTGCTTGATTGTTAAATAAATTCTTAATAAAACTAAACATAGTTTATTTTTAATTAATAGAGGAGGGTATACATTTAATGAAAAAAATGTTTGGGGCCTGGAGGTACACAGTTAAATAGTAATAAATTTTCAAAAATTATTATTTTTCTTCTGTTTTTTAGTGTAAAAGTTTTGTGACCCCTAGAAACCCTAAGTACCAAATTGCAACTAATTTGGAACTAAAGGATTGTTTAAATCCTCAAAATACCGAATATCAGGAGGTACCGTTATATGGGGCTATAACAAAATATTAGCCGAAGTTGTTCAAGTTTAGTCCATTATTACCCAGGGACACATACTACGCACGGTGTACCTTAAAATGGAAATGGAAGGTGCTTACACCTGGGAAGTTTTTGCAGATTCTGAAACTACAATGCTCATAGATGAAAAATATCAAGAAACAAAAAAAAAAAAAATGCCGGAGGGATTTTCAAATAAATCGCGGTTTAAGTTCACATTTTTAGGGGTTCTTTAGGTTTTCACGATTTTGCTTGGAAACCGCAAAGAAAATGTGGTAGCTGTGAAAATTCTCCACAAGGGTGACCTTTATGATATTTTCGTAGGTTTTACCGTTTTTGAGATATAGAAGTTCAAATTGAGACAATGCACTGACTGTATCGCCTCCTTATAAAACAATATCATGCTCAGTGCGCCTTAACTAACTTGATGAAAACATGGGAAGATTTCGCGGATTCTAAACCAGCAATGTTCATGGATAAGAAAAATAAAACAAACAGAAAAAATCGCCGGAGGGATTTTTAAATAAATCGCGATCAAAATTCAAAATTTTACGTTTTTTTAGGTTTTCACGATTTTGCTTGGAAACCGCAAGTCGAATCAAAATGGGTCTAAAGAAAATGTTATAGCTGTGAAAATTCTCTACAAGACTGATTTTTAGGTTTTTTCGTGGGATTTACCATTTTTGAGTTATAGATGTTCAGTTCAGATTTTTAGGTTTTTATCTTAAGTCTTCAAGATTTTGCTTGGAAACCGCAAGTCATATCAAAATGGGACTAAAGAAAATTTTGAAGCTGTGATTGTGATCACTACAAGATTGGATGATTTATTTTTCCTAGATTGTACCATTTTCAAGATATATAAGTTTAATTGGGGAAATTGCTGTAATGACATTGTTTTATAAGGAGGCGATACAGTCAGTGCATTGTCTCAATTTGGACTTCTATATCTCAAAAACGGTAAAACCTACGAAAATATCATAAAGGTCAATCTTGCGAAGAATTTTCACAGCTACAACATTTTCTTTAGACCCATTTACATAGGACTCGCGGTTTCCAAGCAAAATCGTGAAAACCTATAGAACCCCTAAAAATGTGAACTTAAATCGCGATTTATTTGAAAATCCCTCCGGCGATTTTTTTTTTGTTTCTTGATATTTCTCATCTATGAGCATTGTAGTTTCAGAATCTGCAAAAACTTCCCAGGTGTAAGCACCCTCCATTTAAAATTAGTTAAGGCGCACCGTGTACGTTTGTGCAAAATTTCAGAAATATATCTCCCTCCATTCGTTTGCAAGTTATTAATTTCGCGCCGCTAGATCAGTGATTACGACCACTGTTCGCTGGTTTGAATTGATGTGTGAGAGCTCGCATTGTCATGATGCAGAATGATTCGTCTTCTCTTGTTCGTTTTTCGAATTTCTCAGGAGACTTGGCAAACAAATTATAGTGTACCACTCAGAATTAACCGTCCTACGTTCCTCAAGCCGCGCAGTCGCTACAAAGTCAGTTTAGCCGAAGAAACGGGCAACCATTTGCTTCGAAGTGCTTCTTACATGAACAACATTCATTGGATTTGGTTTATTTTCGAAGACCTAAACAGTCGATTCCTGTTTTGTTTCGGGCTCTTAAGCATAGATCCCAGATTCATCGTCCATGACGATCTTATAAACGTCGCTGGATCTTACGAGAAAAATCTATTTTTGCGACCCAGTGTGATCCTGTATTATCCGTTTTTTCTGGCACAGCTGCCAATTTTCGGCTCCCCTCACGACCTTTTTTTCGGGTAGTGTCGGCCACGATTGAATTCATTAAACCAGTTTTTCATAGTGCTATAGGGTGGCCCTTTATCAACATACAAAGATTTAATTTGATCGACGCACTGTTGCCGTGATAATCCATGTCTAATGTTGTGAAAAATTATCGGACAAAAAGGTTCATAAGTAAATTCCATTTTTTTGCAAAGTGATTTTGTCAAGTCACTGTAAACAACACAACACAAGATCGTATGACAAACTGTCCTGAGTACGTATAGGCTAAAAACTGCCAAACTGTCCAAAAAAGATTTCAAATGGCGCCTGGCAACACGCGATATTGCCTAGGCCAGATAAGTTTCGTACAAATCACAATAACTTCCAATGCTCATATCTCAGCCAATTTTGGTCCGATCAACTTTTTGAGAGTGACAAGTAGAGGTAACCCCTCAATTCATCTCATCAGGCATACTTTAACTTGATAAGAAAAAGACTTCAAAAATACTTCATTTCTGCAAATTTGCAATAATTTTATCAAACTCAGTTTTTGACTTCTAGCCATTCACATCCGATATGCCTGATGATCTCAATTAAACCACCAGCGAAACGATCGTAGCATACTGATTGGGTGTGTGGGACTTCAACCCCAAACACCGAATTTTAGATAATTTGCTAGCCTAAAAACTGGAAAATACCTGAAATCGGGAGTTTTAAGGGATTAAATCAAAGCTTCAGAATGTCTTCATAAATAATATCATATTCAAATCAAAAAATCTTTTTGGGAATTTCCCTTTAAAAGCGTAGGTATTCGCATAAGAATAAAATTTGAATATGAGTTTTTCTCCGCATTCCTAAAATGCATGTTTTTTTGGTAGATAAGTTTCGTGGCCACTAGTAACCCTAAATACCAAAGTATAGCTAATTCGGTTTGAAAATGTGGCTAGGAACGTCAAAATACCTCAAATCGGGCGATACCGTTATATTTGGGCGCTACTAAAATATGGGCCTCTGTCTATAATTTTTGGTAGATAAGTTTCATGGCCACTAGGAACCCTAAATACCTCATTATAGCTAATTCGGTCTGTAAATGCGTTAAATCGAGCAACCGTTATATGGAGGCTATACCAAAACATCGACCTATGTCCATAAATTTCGGTAGATACGTTTCTTGACCGCTGGAAACTCATAATGGCAAATTATAGCCAATTGGGTCTGAAAATTCGAGTAAAAGCGTCAAAATACGGTACGGTCGTAATAGGGGCTAAGGACAACATGCTGCGAATAGCATCTGGAAGGAATATTATGGGGTGAATAGATTTTTAGCGCGTACCTGACACCCAGAAAATCGTCTCAGAATTGTATTTCTATTCGCCTACTTGATTCTTCGATATGAATTGGCCCTTTATATCAGTGTGTTTTTGTAGATGGGACTGCATAGGCTTTTGAGAAATTTTGGGCTATTATCTTGAATGTTGGGAGCGCTCCGAACAATAATTGCTAGGGACCCACATTGGGCGCCACTTAACTATTTAATTTTGTGATACCAAACGACCGCTTTCCACTATTAATTTACTTGTGATATTAATATCATCAATACTATTCGATGGACTGATGCATATATTCTTTCGGTAGCACACGAAGCAGTACTTCAATAAGAAATTTCTGTTCGTCTATTTGGTCCTTCGAGCAGAAATTATCCAACTGTTTGACACCTTTCTATCAGTGTATTTTTGTAGATGAGACTGGATAGGCTATTTGAAAATTTTTGCGCCTTTATCTCAAACATTGTGGGCATTCCGAACAATTATTCTTAAGGACCCCACATTGGGCGCCAATTAATTATTTAATTTTACTTGTGGTCTTAACATACACGCATACATATATGAGGTCTAAACTATAAAAAATTTCAAAGAACCACACTATAGGTAGTAACTTTCTTTATCCGGAGACCAAGGGTACAAACAGTAATTATTAAATCATTTTTATTTTTATTACGGACTCTAATTCTTCACCTTCTAACAATGTAGCAAAAGTTTCGCATAAATAATAACCCTGACAGGCCGAGCAATAGATGGCATATTCCATTGTTCTATTTAGAAAGGGTTATAATGTAGAGTTTTTAACACAACACACACAAACTAAGGACCAACTAAGGACAAAAGGAAATACACAATAATAGCAACAACAATTGAAAAGGAAAGCCCCAACAGGAAAAACAACAATGAAGAAGCACCTGTCAGCACACTTGAAGAAAAACTCTTGAAAAACGAAAGAAAAAAGTAATAATGGCAAATACAAACAACAACGAAAACAATTTAAGCATTTTATGAAGTACCCCACCACACTACCACCCTTTTGTGCAGCCCTGTCAAATGCACCTGTTTAAGAACAATAAAAATATAACAACAATGGTTGTTTTACAAAATGCATTGCCATGGAGCATCGACGATGTTGCCTCGACACGACAGAGCGAGAGAGCTTACATTGAATTGAATGTCAGACAAATAGGCTATAGAATACCATCCGCCGCACCGCCCAACCTCTCCACGTGCTGCTAAGCCTTTTAGACGGCAAATAGGCAACAGGGCTTAATAAAAACAACCCGGCAATGTATACAGTGTAAACTGCTCACACAATAACTGCATTAAGGTATTTGCCATAAGTCCTCTCTATGTACGCGAGGGTGTGGAAAGTTGATGTTCAAATCAAAGCTGCCTGCACTCACTAAAATAAATGCCATTTGTACAACGATTAGTCGAGTACACAACAATACACTCACAAAAACAGGCGTTTAATGAATATAAAATTATATTTGGCGCCACTTAAATATTTACCTTTATGGCGTCCAACGTTCGCTTTCTACTATTATTAATTTACTTGTCATGTTAAACACCGGTATTGTTCGATAAATTGATACATATATTCTTTCGATGGATGCCACCGTGGTGCAATGGTATGCACGCCCGCCTTGCACGCAGAAGTTCGGGGGTTCGATTCCCCGGCCAAGCAACATCAAACATTTTTCAACGGTGGCAAAATATCCCTCAGTAATGTTGGCGACATTTCCTGAGTATTTCAGCCTTAAAAACTTCTCCATAAGTGGTGTCTTAAGACACGCCGTTCGGACTCGGCGATAAACAGTAGGTCCCATATCATTGAGCTAAAAATGAATCGGGGTGCACTCATTGATATGAGAGAAGTCTCCCTTGTCCCGTATGGGATGTTGTGGAACAATGTTTTGTTTTGTTTTATATTCTTTCGATCACATGAAGCACATGAAGCAGTACAGCAATAAGAAATTTCTATTTGCTTATTTGGTCCTTCGAGCAGAACTTATTCAGCTGATTGACCCCTTTCTATCAGTATATTTTTGTAGATGAGACTGGATAAGCTTTTGGAAATTTTTGGGTCTTATCTTGAATATTGTGGACGTTACGAACAAAAATTTTTAGGCACTCCACATTGGGCGCCACTTATATATTTAATTTTATTACACCCAGCGTCCGCTTTTTACTATTAATTTACTTGTGGATTGACCCCTTTATATCAGTGTATTTTTGTAGATGAGACTGGATAGGCTTTTGGAGAATTTTGGGGTCTTTATCTTAAATGTTGGGGTATTTATGTTAATGTAGTGGGCTTTCCGATAAAAAAATATTCCTAAGTACCCCACGTTGGACGCCTCTTTAATATTTAATTTTGTGATACCCAATGTTCACCTTCCACTATTAATTTGCTTGTGCAATGTTCGATGAAATAATGCAGGCATTATTTGCTAAGAAAATTCTATTTGCCTATTTGATCCTTCGATACGACGTCTTCCAAATGATTGACCAGTTTCTTTCAGTGTACATTGAATGACCAGCCTGTAACTCCCTACATATTTAGTATTACTCGCAGACATCACACACATGTCTGCATTTATTTATGTATGAGTGTAGTAGGATCACGAGAGGGAGGAGGCCCATTCAAGTGAATGCATTGCTGCTAGTTTTCGTTTACAATTGCATTGTCGCTCTCTTCATTTTATGGCTCGTCGTAACTGGGTCAACAATAAATCTATTGTTTTTAGCCCGAGCTCGTGTCCTTTAAACGGATGAGGCAATTGTTACATGTTTTGTTGTTATCTGTGTCACTCACAACGTTAATGTAAATGGGCGAACGAACGGGTACTCCTCCCATTTCATGTCACGGAGCTTTTGTTCATTTTTTTCTCACTCAGATGTTTTTTGTTGTTGCTGGCTTATGTGTCGTTTTACAGCTTCACAAAAAACACACAAACTAGATAAAATAACCAAAAGGTGTTATGAATTTATGATTACGCTTAAGGAGAAACATTGCAACACGTGACGTAGGAGGGGGAAAAAAGAGAACATATTTTTGGGGGGAATATCTAGGAGCTTAAATTTTACTTTTTTTTTAATATTTTGGGGAACTTTTGGAGGTACAAGCAAGAATTTTGTATGAGTGCTATTTGAGGGAGTCTTGTGGAAAAAATCCTGGTTCAAGGTTCCTAGTGGAACCTTGACCCAGGATTTTTTACGATGAATGTTTATAAAAGCCCTACAACTACAAATATAGATTGACATTTGAAATTTGGATTTTTGATAATACTTTTTTGAACTTTGTAACTGTAAACATAGATTTTTTGATAATACTCTTTGTGGATGTTGTTCTTGAACTTAAAACGTTGATTTTTAAGGAAAGTTTTTGTAGCTCATATATTTTTCCGGGCTTATTAAATACATCAAAATCTTTAAACGAATGATGTTTGTCTATTCGACAAATTATCATTTTGTTTTTATGCGTTACGGAATACAGTAATATCCATTGCGTGGTAAGATAGGTGTATTTTCCTACCTGAATATAGAGAAATTCTCCCTTGACGTGGGCAAAAGTTTTGAAAATATCCTTTACATTATACTAATGCTATGACGCCATCTATACTTCACTTTTATTAATATTGGAGAAGAGTTTTTGCGAACTATGGCGAACATACTTTTAGGCGAAATATTTTAATATATTTAATTTAAATATATGAATGTAAGGCAATTTTTCTTTTTATCCCATGATGTCAATTAAGTAACATCTTACCTTTCCTTTGGTCAAGAAAATGTCTGTGGAAGGAACTTCTATTTTTAATTAAATTTTATGTTTATAATATGTTATTAATTTCACCTGTGCTTTCTAGAACTCAAGTCATATTGTATTTAAATATTGATTTCCCCAATACAAACCAAACTAATATTTTCTTCAATATTTCTTTTTATCTCTTTACAGATATTCCAGACATTCCTGATGATATCAAACACTTGAAAAGTTTACAAGTGGCTGATTTCAGTTCAAATCCAATTCCAAAATTACCCGCTGGCTTTTCACAATTAAAAAACTTAACAGTTTTAGGTTTAAATGATATGTCACTTACAACATTACCGGCAGACTTTGGTTGGTAAGTATGCTACAATAATTAATTCAGTGGATTTATTAAATAAATAAAAGTGACACGTTGGGCGCCAACATGATCCACATGATTGTTATAAAAAGAAGTTGCGAATATGTACCTACGTTGGACGCCACCTCATGAAAATGTTTGATTGAGATCTAAATGAACATTATTCCCATAAACTCTAATTAGAATTTATGAAAATCCGACAATCGTTAACGCTGATTATAGCTTTGTTCCTTTACATTCATCAAATATATGTACGTATGGCATTGTGCCCCACGTTGGGCGCCGTCTAATAATTTATTGATTCCATGTATTAGTCCACATTTACATTAGGCAATTTTGCTCGCGGCAATTGCCGGTTTGTCGGTGAGAGAGGGTTGAGAGGCAAAGGGTTACCATATGTCTCACCTCTCTCTTCATCAAACAGGCAATTGCCGCAAGGAAAATTGCCTAATATAAATATGGACTTACATAAATTATTGGCTTCTAACTGAATACTTCGCTTATAAGACGAAATAAGAATCGATTTCCATGATTTTGCGTTTTATCGATTTTATCGATTTTTATCGGTACCGCAACAAATGTGTTAGAGAATCACACTACTGGAGGGTAGATAGATAACCCGTAAAAGTAAATCTATGTTAAACTTTTTATTTAAGTTCTTATTTTTTATTTTTTCAATGTCTTGAAAAATAATATAAAATATTATAAAAAATTATTAAATAATAACATATAATAAGAAATAATCAAAAATAGCATTTAATTAAAAATAATAGTAAAATAGTAAAACTATTAATTAAGAATTTAAAAAAAATAATAAGAATAGTAAAAAATTAAAGCATTTTGAAAATCATAATAAAAAAATATAAAAATAATAAAAAATATAAAAATACATATATTATAAAAATATATAATAAAAAGTTATAAAATTAATTTAAAAAAAAAACATTAAAATTAATAACAAATAAAAAATAATAAGAACATTTAACGTAATAAAAAATAAAAAAGAATAAATAAAATATTAAAACAACAACAATGGGATGAAGCCAGACTATTTGAAAAAAAAAACAAAAATTAATAAATAATAATAATAAATTAAAAAATAATAGAAAAAAAAATTAAAAAAAAAATAAAATAATAATACAAATTAAAGAAATAACAAAAAAAGAAACACAAAATAATAATAAAAATTAAAGAAATAATAAAAATAACAAAAAATAACAATACAAAAAAAAAACAGTAATAATAAATTAAAAAAAATAGTGATAATAAATTAAAAAAATAAATTAAAAAGAAAATAGAAGTAATAATAAATCACATTTTACCGATTTATGTCGGTAACTCAAAAAAAATTTTTTGAGAATCAGACAATTAGACAATTTTGTTGAGATACTTCTAAAGCAGTCAAACAATTTAATATAACTTTTTTTCGATTTTTGTTATGTTTTAATTTTACGTTTATCTTTTTATTTTTGCTTTTGTTTGTATTGTGACGTAGGGGATGAATGATACCAAGCAACGGTCTTGACCGGCTTTAACATGGCAAAGCCCAGGATTTATCTTCGTCCCTCTTTCATCTCAAGTGGACACTGACCTCCCCGTGGTGTCACCTGGGGAACTGCCTTTAACACCCGTTAAAGGTAGTGAGCTAACATGTGCCGCGCGTTCACCCATAAGAACGTTAAAAACTTGGGTTTGGGCGTCGGGTTAGTAACCCTCCCCTAGAAAAACATCCTACTATGAAAAAACGAAAGAAAAGAAAAACAAACCCCTCTAAAGTTGACGAACCCCGCAAACGTTTTAAGGACCATGATCTGCGAATCTGCACCTGGAATGTTCGCACTCTTTATAGAGAAGGTGCAGTCTTCGCATTGGCAGACGTACTTGAAAAGTACAAGGCCGATATTACTGTCATACAGGAAATACGATGGATTGGGAAAGGCTTCACAACAACACCTAAAGGTGACGCACTGTATTATAGCTGCCATGACGTAAAGCATGAGTTCGGTTGCGGATTCGTAGTTAGTCGGAGACTAAAACATCTAGTATCCAGCTTCACCCCAGTGAATGAAAGACTTGCTGCAATTCGAATAAAAGCTAAATTCTTCAACATCAGCTTTATTTGCGCTCATGCTCCCACTGAAGAAAAGGACGAACAGACCAAAGATATATTTTACGAACGCTTAGAAGAAACATATGACCGTTGCCCTGCCCATGACATTAAAATCATTCTAGGCGATTATAATGCCAAAATTGGAAAGGAGAATATCTTTGGCCCAACAGTCGGGAAATTCAGTCTCCACAGTGAAACATCTGACAATGGTATGAGGCTGCTAGACTTTGCAGCTGCAAAAAACATGGTAGTTAGCAGTACCAGATTTAATCATCTCGATATTCATAAGGGCATCTGGCTGTCTCCAGATCAAAGAACAAGTAATCAAATTGATCATGTTGTAATAGATGGAAGACATTCATCCAGCGTGTTGGATGTACGATCGTTCCGAGGCGCAAACATTGATTCGGACCACTACCTTGTTGCAGCAAAGGTACGTACCATATTAAACGTAGCAAATAAAGCACGAACAGACTCAACGCGGAAGTTGGACATCGATAGGCTGCAAACACAACAGATAGCCACAGCATATTCCACTCAACTAGCCCAATTGCTTAACGCGAGCATTCCTTGTCACGATAACATAACAACACAATGGCAACATATTGCCCACTCCATGCAAACAGCCGCAAAATCCATACTTGGATTCCAGAGACCTCCACAAAGGAATTCATGGTATGACCAGGAGTGTCGTGCTGCTACCGAAGAGAAAAATGCGGCATATAGAGCTACTTTGCAATCAGTAGCAACGCGTAGCGCGCGAGAGAGATATCGGGAGAAAAGGAGAGAAATGGAAAAGCGGGAGTGTGAAAAAATCGAGATGTACAGGAGCCAGAATGAAGTCCGAAAATTCTACCAAAGAGTGAAACATCAAACAGATGGCTTCGGTACAGGCACATCCTCATGTAGAGACCAGCAAGGTAATCTGGTACCAGATACAGATAGCATGCTCAGGATATGGATGGAACATTTCTCCAATCTGCTGGTCTCCAATAGTAGCGAAGACGGCAAAGATACCACAAATCCAATCCCAGAAGATGGTATAGAATGTATACCGCCCGGCCAAGATGAGGTAAAAACAGCAATCAACCGGCTGAAGAATAATAAAGCAGCAGGAGCCGATGGCTTACCAGCCGAGCTGGTGGCTTTAGACCTGGCAAGTCCACCATCGACCAGATATTTACCCTGCGACAAATCCTAGAGAAGACCCAAGAGATGCAGATCGACATATTTCACCTTTTTGTCGATTATAAAGCAGCATTCGACAGTCCCCTCCGATCAAAGGTATTCCACGAAATGTCTGAATTTGGTATCCCCGCAAAGCTCATCCGGCTTTGTAAGATGACTTTAACTGATACTAGGTCCTCAGTTATAATTGGAAAGAACCTCTCCGAAGAATTTTGTACCAAAAGAGGTTTCAGACAAGGAGACAGCCTTTCGTGTGACCTATTCAACATTTTGCTGGAAAAGGTAATACGAGATGCAAATGTCAAAAGAAATGGCACAATTTACACCAATAGCCACATGTTACTTGCCTATGCTGATGACATAGACATCATGGGACGATCAGTAAAGGAAGTAACTAATACCTTTAGGAAGGTCGAAGCAGAATCTGCGAAAGTGGGTCTGGCGGTAAACGGCGAAAAGACCAAATTGATGCTGTCGACGCGCAAAGCGTCCATAGAGCTCGGACCAACTGTGGAAGTTGGTACCTACAATTTTGAGGTAGTTAAAGACTTCGTCTACCTCGGCACTGCCATAAACACAACAAACAACATCAGTTGTGAAATAAGAAGAAGAATTGTATTGGCCAACAGATGCTACTATGGTCTAAGTAAGCAATTTAAAAACAAAGCCACATCTCGTCAAACAAAAATAACACTATACAAAACGCTGATACTACCCGTGCTAATGTATGGCTCCGAAGCATGGGTACTTGCGCAAGCAGATATGGCAGTGCTTGGTGTGTTTGAGAGGAAAATTCTTCGAAAGATCTACGGGCCGATTTGCGTTGACGGTGAATATCGACGTCGTATGAACCACGAGCTATATAAGCTATACAAAGACATGAATATAGTTAAACGTATCGAGATGCAACGATTGCGTTGGCTAGGCCATATCATGAGAATGAGCGATGATGAACCTGCTAAAAAGGCGTATGAATACATGCCCCATGGCGGTGCACGCAGAATCGCAGGCCTAAGCTTCGATGGAGCAAACAAGTGGATGAAGAAATGGAAAGGCGCGGTATTCCAAAAAGTCAAGCGAAAAACAGAGAGGAATGGAGATTTTATCTTAGTTCGGTCTATGGAACAAATGTTCTGTAATGGGCCAACTAAGTAAGTAAGTATTTTTCAATGTAAATTAGCCTTAAAAATAACGAAAATATCAGTATAGATTTAAAAAAAAAGTAATATTAAAAAATAATAATAAAATATTATAAAAAGTAATTAAAAATAAAACTAATTAAATTAATTATAAATTAAAATTAAATTAAAAAATTAAATAATAAATTAAATTAAAAAAAAAAAATAAAAAATTAAATCAATAAAACGTTAAAATTAATAACAAATTAAAGCAATAAGAAACTTAAATCTAATATAAAATAAAAGAAAAAAATAAATGAAATAAACAAAACAACAACAATGCGACTAAGTCAGACTAACTGAAAAAAAGAAAAACAAATAAATTAATTAACAAAAATAATAATAAAAAATTAAAAAAATATATTTTTTTTTGAAAAAAGAACGCCAACCCTTCCAAATAATAATAAAAATTAAAAAAAAAACTAGTAATACAAAATTAAACAATGATAATAAAAATAACAGTAATAATATTTTTTGTTTTGCGGTGGAGATGGGAAAATGCCTTATGTATTCACGCTAGATCGTCACTCAATGTGGTATGTCGGACTTGATCTTCCTACCTACTAAGAACCAACCTCCTCACCTCTGGGATTTGAATCCACCTCGGCACCACTTTCGTATTACTTTGATGTGGCTCCCAGGTCTCTAGGACCTTCTGCTCGTTTTGGTTGCGTCCAAGCTCCGCTGTGTTTCTAACTTTTAGTTTCCATTATTGACATTGTTAACATTATCTAGGTCTCTCTTTTTCATTCTCAGCATTACGTCAGAGTACCTCGTAACGGCGAGCCAATTTACGGTGCTCGTCAGCGTTTTCTTCACTATTCACTATTCGGCTGATAATGTGCCTCTGTTCTTCTGTTGTGGCTCGGAGTGCAGACCATCGAGTGTATTCAAAAAATGTGCGCTCCGCATCATCAATGATGTCCTTTTCTTCATAAAGACAGATATTTTCCTCTTTAAACAAATATTTTCGGAAATACCCATGGCCCGATAGCATCTGCGTCTGTTGTCTGTCAAAAAATAATAAAAAATAAAAATAAAATTAATAAAAATAGAAATTATAATAAATCCCATTTTACCGAATTTGTCGGTAAATCCGATGTGTTTAACAATGTCAATATCAGTGTCTAGTTGGTAGAGCTCCTAACTCATATGATGCCAATCTTAAGAATTTTAACTTTAAACAAAAAGTATTTGACTAGTATGGTTGGCTGAAAGTAGGCGACCAACGTGTTAGCCCTTAAATTTATTGTTCTAAAAGGGACGCACAAGGAGTTTCCCAAGGCGGGGTAATATATATCCGGAAATATTTATCCTCTACCTTTCTAAAATTCCACACCATCCAACAATCTTTGAATCAGGTTCTATCGTCGACGACATTTGATATAGTTTAAAATCTGAGTTCCATCTGAGGTATATGAACATATCCGGTGCTAAATTAACTGAACTCTATTCACCCCCTCAACTGTTGAATTAAGCCACCCTCTGAACATATTGGTCGATGGTGTCCTGATTCCGCCCACTAACTACCCCAAGATATTGGTTGTAACGGCCGATAGACATATTTAAGACGTCATCGCAAGACACAACTATTTATGACAAGAACTTCTGAAGAAGATCAAGGGGTGGTTGAAAACTGGCGCCCAACGTGAGTCCTGAATTTTTTTGTCCTAAAAAGGATAACTGTGCATTTTAATTTTTAATTCTCAGAAACTTATTCTCAAATTATTCGTGTTTTATTTATATTTGTAAACTTATTTACATACATTATCAGAACTAAAGTGGCGCCCACCATGGGTTATTGTATACAATTATATTTTTTTAAAATTTATCTAAATATATAAAATTATCTTTTATTTATTTATCTCTTCTTTCAGCCTTACCCAATTGGAATCACTGGAGCTACGTGAGAATCTGTTAAAACATTTACCCGAATCCATTAGTAAATTAACGAAACTGAAACGCCTTGATTTGGGCGATAATGAAATCGAACAACTGCCACCATATTTGGGTTATTTGCCCGCACTCCAAGAACTTTGGCTAGATCATAATCAATTACAAAAATTGCCACCCGAGTTGGGATTGCTAAGCAATTTGACATATTTAGATGTGTCGGAAAATCGCCTTGAAGAAGTACCAAATGAGATAAGTGGTTTGGCGAATTTAACGGATTTGGATTTGGCACAAAATTTGCTTGAATTTTTACCGGATGGTATTGCAAAATTACATCGTTTAACGATATTAAAATTGGACCAAAATCGTTTACAAAGACTCAATACAAATATTGGAGAGTAAGTAAAAGTAAACAAAATATAATTGCCAACAATTGCTAACATATTTTCTCTTTCTTTCCTTTCCCTTCTTTCCCTTCTTTTTTCCCTTCAGCTGCGAAAACATGCAAGAACTTATACTCACCGAAAACTTCCTATCCGAATTGCCAGCCTCCATTGGTCAAATGACCAAATTAAGCAATTTAAATGTGGATCGTAATGCTCTCGAATATCTGCCCATTGAAATTGGCAATTGCAGCAGTTTGGGTGTCCTCAGTCTACGCGATAACAAACTGAAAAAATTGCCACCAGAGTTGGGTAATTGCAGCGTTCTGCACGTGTTGGATGTCTCGGGAAATCAATTGCAATATCTCCCATATTCTCTGGTGAATTTACAATTGAAAGCCGTTTGGTTGTCGGAAAATCAGGCACAACCATTGTTGACATTTCAGCCGGATACCGATGAGGAGACTGGTGAACAGGTAAGTCGTTTTTTGTTGTTTGTTTGTGTTACGTTATTGTTACTCTTGCTTTTGCAATGTGCATTCTAAACGATTTGAAAGAAGAGGAAGTGAACAGCTTTATGGTTGTTTGATTTGAGTTGGCGTGATGGAAAGTTTAATGAAAGAAGTACAAATGAATCAGTCGACTTTACCGACAGTTAAATACCCTCAGCCTTTGACTGTACGAGAAGATATAATATGAGTGGTGGACCTATATATACTATAAATAGATAACTAATTTAAAAAATGGGTAGTATTTTCGTCGGTGCCAAGAGACGTTTTGGAACACAGTCTACACCAAAGAAAAATGTTCTCCATCCTGCCAAACTGAAAATACCTAAATATGTTTATTTTTTCGATTTGCTAAAACAACAAAAGATAAATTTGTATTTAGTTTACTAATCAGACTACCTGTGTTTTATTGCTAAAATAAATAAAAGTATTCTGTTAAGTTGTTGTATTAATACACTAATGTTTGTCATTATCATTAACCCCGTTATTTCCTCTCCTCCTTATAGGTCTTGACATGCTATCTACTGCCACAACAAGAATATCAGCCAATTGCACCCGGTATGTATATTTGTACAATTCATTGTCTCTACCTCTACTAACTTCTAGAAAATTAACAACAATATTTGGCATTCATTTGGTGGCAATTAGTTTAAAATTTAAGTTTCGGTATTTGAGCTACCTCTTCTTTTGACCCAAAAATATTCCTCAAAAACTTTGCATTGCATATCTAAAACAAGTATCAATTTCAAGTTGTCATCAAGTGTGTGAATTAACAACGAAGAACGGTCAATCGATCGATTATAATCGCATTTTGATGAGATTGCATCATTTTCGTGTTTGTTTTGCTATATGTTCGCCACAACAACTTAGTCAAATATTGCTATCGAGGTTGGTGCTGTAGTTTTTGTTGGAGAATCTTATCTTTTGGCGTAATCAGGAAATGTTTGTTTTTTTACTTTTATTTTTTTGAATGGACACAGTTCCATTGACGATTACCAACCGGACCGACGCCATATCAATGTTGTATCTGATTTGTTATCGTTTATTTGTATAATGCCGTTTTTTTTTTCTTTCTGCTGACCCAAGCACCTTACCAATTTCTAGGTGTGGTGTGTTGGCCGTGTATATGGTGGGATCAGTTTCATGTTCGCCTCTCGTCTTCTGTTGTTTTGTTATCAAAAACATTGGTGTTAATTTTAAATCTTTCATTTGAAACTTCTGCAAAAACGAATTCATTTATGTCCATTCATATTTATGTTGCCCAACAATACCCCTTCATTTATTCAAAGGTGTCGCTGGTATTTAATTTTGGAATGAGGAACACAATAACGTATGACAAATGATATGATTTTTTGCCGCCGCCGTCGCCGTACCTCTGTTGTGTCATTTGAGAATTTAATCCCTCCAAGTAGTGCCCAACAAACGGAGGGAAATGTAATTATGAATGGTAATATTTTTTAATGGCGAGAAGTCCACCACTATTTTATAAGGGGTCACTCTAATTTATGGAGATGATGACTGCATTTTAATTAAATTTTGTTCTAGAGAGTAAGCTAGATCCCGATGTCTGAATAAGTGTTGTTTTTAGTGAATAATTCTAGTGTTGATGAAGCATCCAAAAAGTTCTTATATTTTGATTTTTTTATGAAGTTTCAGGATCTTTGCCAAGGGTAGTTCGTTGTTCGTTTTTGTGGATGCTAGAGTGATTACCACAGACGGACGGACGCATGGACATGCATAAATCGACTCAAAATTTTACCCTGATCAAGAATATATATACTTTAAAGGGTGATTATTTCAATCAATTACAAATAGAAAAACAAATTTTTTTATACCCTCCACCATAGTATGGAGGCTAAATTAAATGGATGGATCAATCTCACGGTGCGCCTGGGAAGTTTTTGCGAAGTCTGAAACTACAATCCTAATAGGTGAGAAAAATCGAAAAAAAAAGAAAATCACCGAAGGGATTTTCAAATAACTCGCGGTCAAAGTTCACATTTTTATGGTTTTTCGGTTTTCACGATTTTGATTGGAAACCCCAAGCCCTATCGAAATGGGGTTAGAAAAATTTTGTTGTAGCAGTGAAAGTTCTCTACAAGATTGACCTTAATGGTATCTTGGTAGGTTTTACCATTTTTCAGATATAGACTAAAGAAAATGTTGTAGAGGTGAAAATCCTCTCTAATCACATTTGGATAGCGCTTGCGATTTCCAACAAAATCGTAAAACCTAAAAAAGCCCTAAAATCGTGAACTTTGACCGCGATTAATTTGAAAATCCCTCATCTATGAACATGTCCATGCCTCCGTCCGTCTGTGGAAATCACTCTAGCATCCACAAAAAATGGAGATAAGACGCTGAAATTTTGGGTAGGTGCGTCTTTTGTTTGGGTGATTTTGCAGACAGGTCAAGTTCAATGTAGCGGCCCACGTTTTGGTATAGTCTCCATATAACGGTACCGCCCCATTTTAGGTATTTTGGTAGAGCTCCCATATAACGGTACCTCCCGATTTTCGGTATTTTAACGGTTTTAGCTACAATTTTTCTCCGAATTAGCTGTAATTTGACAGTTGAGGTTCTCATCTGTCACGAAACTTTTCCACCAAAAATCGTCAACATATGTCCATGTTTTTGTATAGCCCCCATATAACGGTACGTCCCGATTTTCAGTATTTTAAGAAATTTAGCTACAATTTGTAACCGAACTAGCTGTAATTTGACATTTAAAAATTAGAAAATTATTCACTAAAAATCGTCAACATATGTATTTCCATTTTTTGGTATAGCTCCCATATAACGGTACCTCCCGATTTTCGGCATTTTAAGGGTTTTAGCTACAATTTTTAAGCGAACTAGCTGTAATTTGACGTTTGAGGTTCTCTGTGGTCACTAAAATTATTCACCAAAAATCGTCAACATATTTCCATGTTTTGGTAGAGCTCCCATATAACGGTACCTCCCGATTTTCGGTATTTGAAGGGTTTTAGCTACAATTTTTCTCCGAATTAGCTGTAATTTGACAGTTGAGGTTCTCATCTGTCACGAAACTTTTCCACAAAAAATCGTCAACATAGGTCCATGTTTTTGTATAGCCCCCATATAACGGTACGTCCCGATTTTCAGTATTTTAAGAAATTTAGCTACAATTTGTAACCGAACTAGCTGTAATTTGACATTTAAAAATTAGAAAATTATTCACTAAAAATCGTCAACATATTTCCATTTTTTGGTATAGCTCCCATATAACGGTATCTCCCGATTTTCGGCATTTTATGGGTTTTAGCTACAATTTTTAACCGAACTAGCTGTAATTTGACGTTTGAGGTTCTCTGTGGTCACTAAAATTATTCACCAAAAATCGTCAACATATTTCCATGTTTTGGTATAGCTCCCATATAACAGTACCTCCCGATTTTCGGTCTTTGAAGGGTTTTAGCTACAATTTCTAACCGAACTTGCTGTAATTTGACAGTGGACTTTCTCATCTGTCACGGAACTTTTCCACCAGAAATCGTCAAAATAGGTCCATGTTTTGGTATAGCCCCCCTATATAACGGTACCTCCCGATTCGGTATTTTAAGGGTTTTAGCTACCATTTTTAACCAAACTAGCTGTAATTTGACATTTGACGTTCTCTGTGATCGCGAAAAGTCTCCAGCAAAAATTTAATTTGGCATTGTGGGTGCTTTTGATTGCAATGAGGCCTTTCATTGTTCACTCCAGGACACTCAGCTTCTTGAGAAAGTTCTAGTGCAACTGCATCCTGAACTGGTGGCTGGAAATAAGGAAGTTTGCCTATTTGGCGGATTCACTCAAAGTCCATTGTCATGATCCTAGCCTGACATTTTAATCACCGCTATAGATTTTAGTTGTCCGAAGCACAAAGTTAATAATGATATGACCAAAACATTGCACATCGTAAAATATCTTCCAATCGAACATGAAGATCGAAGAAAGTGTATATCGCATTAGGCCTTCGGGCACCTGCCTCACAACAGTTCGATATGTTTGCTTAAGTGCAATTTATGAGCTGTTTGAGAAACTTTAGAATTTCTCGCCGAAGGTATTCTTTGTGGTCCTATTTACAGGGATATGTTTGTGGGCTAGTCCATGCGTCCTGACATAATGGTCCAAAAGCTTTAACAAATCCTACGGTGACCAACAAAAGTAGTTGGTTGACATAATACTTATCGTTGTCATTAACGATTCCCACGATTAAAGCCACTTTTAAAATGGACTCCGTCAGTCCTTTCCATCATCAGATATCGCTCCTCAAAAGTTCAACACTTTTGCGTCTTACGACAGAAACTCGATAACTTAATTCATAGGGAAATGATTTCGGATGAAGAAAAGCCTCAATTCACACATGCTAAGTGTTGGTATATCTCTGCCGTAAATCCGACTAATACTTTTTATACCCTCAGCATTTTTACTAACAGGATTATAAACACTTTCATGTGCCTCATCGAAATAATGGTTTTGGACCCCAAGTATGTTTGGACGAAATTCGTTTCAGACAATTTGTAGTTGATGTAGCAATGTCCGCCCTTTTGTCTGTCTGCCTGCCTGACTGGAGGGCACGATAACTCTCGAATGGATCAACCGATTCGGCCCAAAATTTGGTCTTCCTAATATTTTGTACAAACTTAGTTTAAGTTCGAAGATGGGTTATATCGGTCCACTCCTTCCGGTACCTTCCCCACAAAAGCTCGAAAATGTTCGGAAAATTTGTGCGCACGAAGGGAGTAACCGATTTGGTCCATACTTTACACATCCTAAAATATCAACCAGATATAGATCAGGTTCGAATATGGACTATATTTATCTACTCCTTCGGGTACCTCCCACACAAAATTTCAGTTAAGTTCACTTTAAAACCTGCTCCCGAATCACGTAGATTTTTGTTGAAGCAAAAGTTAAACTAAAAGAGAAAGCAGCCCGAAAGGTGTACAAATCCCTTATGGCACCATATCTAGTGGCTGGAGAACACGATAACTCCCGAACTGATTAACCGATTTGGTTCAAAATTTGGCCTTCTTCATATTTTGTCCAAACTTAGTTTCAGTTCGAAGATGGGCGGATTGTCACTAGAATGGTATGCACGATATCTCTTGAACGGGGCAACCAATTTGGTCCAAACTTTGAATCTGCTAATATTTTGTCCATAATTAGTTTAACTTTTAAAATGGTCTATATCGGTCCTCTACTTAGGGTACCTCGCCCACAAAAGTTCAACATTTCTTTCCAAGTGCAGTTTAGGGTCTGTTCGAAGATCCTTTGGAAATGTATACAGATGCTTTTCGTTTTGGTCCTTTGGACAAGTACATGCTTCCTGGCATACTTGTCCAACATTTATAAATAAATAGTGGGCGCGGTATCTATCGAAAAGATATGACTGCCAAAATAAGACCTACTTCCATAATGGACTATGTCGGTCCATTCCTTCAAGTACCTCATCCGCAACACTTTGAACTTTAATACTAATCCACATTTTTGTCGGCAAGTTCAAAAGTCCAAAAAGGGCCACAAAATCCTGAAAATACCCAAATACATTTGATCTGTTCGTAGATCTGTGGAGACCAATAAAATACAATCAACACGAAAACGTGTGTGTATGTATGAGTGAAAAAAGCAACAACCAAATGATGTTTATTATTTGTTTTTGTTCAGGTACAGTGTGCGTGAGGGAGAAAAGCAAATGCAAAGACAACTCAGTAGGATCGCTGAGTATACTGTCTTTGCAAAAAAGCGCATCCCTGTCGTAAATGAATGTTTCATTCCACATAGGCTGAGGGTATATCTCTGTCGACTAATACTTTTTTACTTGTTTAATTGTTCTTAAATGAATTGATTTCAATTCAATTTTTTTATACTGCTATAAATTTATGTTTAGAAACTTAAACTTTTTATTATAAATCATAATGATTTATGTGTGACTCTTAGTGATTTTAATGATCGGGTCTACAAGAAAGAAAGGAGAAAGATGTGTCAGTCTCTCAGAACTTGTTATTTTCAGAATGGAATTGCCCTCAATGGAATTTCTTTGAAGTTTTTTGTTAATCTGAAATATTTTCTTTTAGTATTTTAGTTTTTGTTTTCTACTGCCAATGATCCTCTTTTTTTTTTAAACAACATAATTTGAAACTTTGGAATGTAGTTGGTGCACACTAGAAATTAACACCTCAAAGGCAAATTTCCGAGAAACACATAACAGATTTAGAAATTAGTTCAAATGAATTTGCCACATAAAAACCCATAATCATAACATGCATAGGCACATACCTACCTGCATTTTAGCTTTGACCAGACAAGTCTATTTAAAAAGCATATGCTAGGCAAAAACTCGGTAACTATTAACACCACCATCACCTGTTGATATTGGTGTTGTTATTGCTGCACTCTGCCATGGCAACACCAATGACAAGACTTTTTTCCTAAAAATCCTCATGGGAACCAAAAATAAGTGCAAGCCAACCAGATGTTGTTTGTTGTAGAAAAACTGTGGTGTTATTCCTTGGAAAGTACACAACAAAAAAAGAATGAAAAAAAAAACAAAAATTCCAAAAATAGTTTTATTTAATTGCCATATATTTCATCCATGCTTGCTAGCTAGCTGGCTGACTGCCTCGCTCATTTTGGGAGAAGTTCACTAGTTAGTTAACTGACGAAGCTAAGTGGGAATAAAAGCAAAAGATGGGTTAATTGAAAAAAAAAAAAAAACACATAAAATGTCAACGGTGTGTGTGTTTGCCGCAGCTTGTTGTTCAGTGGTGGTGATCTGGCCCCCCTCCTTTTGGTTGACATGACTGCGTTTACCATTTTTATTTAACCTGTTTTTTCTAACGTTTTTTGCTGTTGTTGCTTCAACTCTAATGCACCTCCATAGATAGCTGGTGGTTATCTGTTAGTATTACCATGGCGACATAGACGACTTTTAGACTAGCGCTCATTCACTAACCATGCTATTGGGCAATTTTTTTGTTGTTATATGGAAACTAGAGAGGAAAAACAAACTCGACAAACTCTTTGTCGTTTTGGGCCTTTTGGTCTCACAAAGCCGGTGATGGTACATAAAAGGTAACGAGACACCATACACCACCACAATCACCTTCACATCATCGTTTCTAGTAACAATTAGAGGTGTGATAAAATGTTTGTTTTTTATTTCCTAAGAAACCGAGTTTTATAAAACAAAATAAAATAGTTTCAAATAATTGTTTTTTATTATGGCTGTAACTGTAGATTGCAAAGGTTTCCCATAGATCGAAGAATATCTTCCAAAAGTCTTCTATAGCTGAAGACCTTCTAAAGGAATAATACCTAAAAATCAACGAATCACAGTCGGCTTTTAAATTCATTCCATAGACATAATACCTTTCCCGAAGGTCGTGGATTGGTCATTGTATAACCACAACCTTCAAAATACGGAAAATCGGGAAGGTCGTTCCATGGGGGCTATATGAAGGCCTGAACCTAAACCGACAAATTTTAGGTGGAAAGTTGTTTACCCCAAGGAAGACTTAATACCAAATTTCAGCCATTTCGGTGGGATAGTGAGGCCACAACTTTCAAAATACTCAAAATCGGGAGGTACCGTTCTATGAGCACTATATAAAAACGTAGACCTATACCGACAAATTTGAGGTGGAAAGTTTCATACCACCAAGGAAGACTTAATACCAAATTTCAGACATTTCGGTGGGATATTGAAGCCACAACCTCCAAAGTACCGAAAATCGGGAGGTACCGTTCCTTTGGGGCTATATGAACACGTTGACCTATACCGACAAATTTCAGGTGGAAAGTTTTATACCACCAAGGAAGACTTAATACCAAATTTCAGCCATTTCTGTGGAATAGTGAGGCCACAACTTTCAAAATACTGAAAATCGGGAGGTACCGTTCTATGGGGGATATATGAAGACGTGGACCTATACTGACAAATTTGAGGTGGAAAGGTTTATACCCCCAATGAAGACCTATTAGAAAATGTCAGCCATTTCAGTGTGATGTTTAGGCCACAACCTTCTAAATTTCGGAAATCGGGGGGTACCGTTCTATGGGGGTTATATGAAGGCCTGAACCTAAACACAGATTTTAGGTGGAAAGTTTTTTACCCCCAAGGAAAACTTATTACAATAATTTCAGCCATTTCGGAGGGATATGGAGGCCACAACCTTCAAAATACCAGAAATCCGGAGGTACCATTTTATGGGGGCTATATGAAGACGTGGACCTATACCGACAAATTTCATGTGGAAAGTTTTATACCACCAAGGAAGACTTAATACCAATTTCAGCCATTTCGGTGGAATAGTGAGGCCACAACTTTCAAAATACTGAAAGTCGGGAGGTACCGTTCTATGAGCGCTATATAAAAACGTAGACCTATACCGACAAATTTTAGGTGGAAAGTTTCATACCACCAAGGAAGTCTTAATACCAAATTTCAGACATTTCGTTGGGATATTGAAGCCACAACCTCCAAAGTACCGAAAATCGGGAGGTACCGTTCCATTGGGGCTATATGAACACGTGGACCTATACCGACAAATTTCAGGTGGAAAGTTTGATACCACCAAGGAAGACTTAATACCAAATTTCAGCCATTTCGGTGGAATAGTGAGGCCACAACTTTCAAAATACTGAAAATCGGGAGGTACCGTTCTATGGGGGATATATATGCAGACGTGGACCTATACTGACAAATTTCAGGTGGAAAGTTTTATACCCCCAACGAAGGCTTAATAGAAAATTTCAGTCATTTCAGTGTGATGTTGAGGCCACAACCTTCAAAATACCGAAAATCGGGAGGTACCGTTCAATGGGGGCTATATGAAGACGTGGTCCTATGCGGACAAACTTCAGGTATAAAGTTTTATACCCCCAACAAAGACTTAATAGAAAATGTCAGCCATTTCAGTGTGATGTTGAGGCCACAACCTTTTAAATATCGGAAATCGGGAGGTACCGTTTTATGGGGGCTATATGAAGACCTGGACCTATATTGACAAATTTTTCGGTGGAAAGTTTTATACCCCCAACGAAGACCTAATACCAAATTTCAGCCATATCGGTCATAACATACATATGTTCCCACAACATCCCCGAAGGCTCCAAGGAGACTTCTCTCATATCAATGAGTGCATACCAATTCATGTTGACTCAATGATATGGGATCTACTTTATATCGCCGAGTCCGAACGGAGCACAGGGATTCAGGAATCGATATTCCTCGCCAAAACCCCAATTTTTTGTCGTCACCGATTGTTCATTTCTATATTGGATTCGATAGTAAACATATTGAAACTAAGGAAACCAAAAAATTAGGTCAAAATATTGGAAGGTGTGGGCATGGCGTGCTGCTAAAGACGACCTTTTTTCAATTTTGGAAAACACGTAATTTTTTCTAATTTTTGGAAAAAGAAATAGCTATTACTCGGAAACTAAAACAGATATTGTGTTCATTGTTTTTTGTTAGGTGGGTACGATTGTTGGCTTTAAGAATCGTGTCTATAAATTACCGTAGCATTTACACGAAGTGAGCTATTTCATTTTTCCTCGGGTACTAAATTTTAGTGAAATTCCAGCTTTAGTGGACTAGAACTCTCAGTGAACAGCTTGGAACAAAGTTTCGTTTTCACAGAGTGATGCCCGAGAATGTCCTCTTTCAGTCCAAATAAACTTTCGTTTAACACTTTTTAAATTTTTTGAAATTACGTGGGTAAAAATGTGTGGTTTTTTTACATTTTTTAATATTGAGTTTTTATAAGAGTATGAGTTTTATGAAAACCCAAAGTGTATTTCTTTTAATTTTGGAAAAAATTTAATTTTTTTAGAAAAAAAATTTTCCAAAAAAAAAAAAAAATATGTACATTAAAAAAGTTCCAAAAAAATTTCTAAATTTTTTTATTTATTTTTTTTTTAATTTATTTATTTTTTTTTTAAATTTTTTTTTAATTTTTTTTTATTTTTTTTTATTTTTTTTTTAAATTTTTTTTTATTTTTTTTTATTTTTTTTAAATTTTTTTTTTTTTTAATTTTTTTTTTAATTTTTTTTAATATTTTTTTTAATATTTTTTTTTTAATTTTTTGTTTTTATGGTTTGTTTATTGGTGGATTGATCATTATTGTGCTTTAATAAACCCTAAATTTAGATCAATTTCAATTTGCTTTTACAAAACTAGGCCATTACCCAAATAACAAATTCGGTTATTGTTTGAACTCAGTAACCATAACCTACAAAAATAACAACCAAAACAGCTTACTTTATTAACATTTTTTTTTTGTTTAACATCGATATGGCGACGGTTTCTCACCTTATCTCTGCGATAAGATTTTCCAAATACCACAGTGAGTTAAGCACCACTAGCGTGCTAGGAAAAAACACGCACGCACAACAACAACCTCCGAAAGTAAATTGACTTTTATTGCAATCGAGTGTTGTTGTTGCTGTTGAGTTGCAACAGGTGGAGAAGAATATAACAAGCAAAACAAATATAAACAAATAAAGCTAAAAATAACAGCAACTACAAGACAGATATGCAATACATGTTACCCCCTTAACTTTACCACTTATTGCAGGTGATATAAATTCTACTAGTTTTGTATTTCTCTTTACTTTTGCTTTTTTCAAAACTTTGTTTTTTATCTTCTTGTCCGGCCGGTATAGTTTTATTATATCTTCACAAACTAAAAAAAAACTAACTAAATAATATTACACAACTTTTTTGATTTACGCACAATTTTCCATTAAAACTTTAAAAACCAACAACAGCAATCAAAGCAGGCAAACAGTAAAGAGCAAAAGTAATTGTCACCTCACAACACATAAAAAAAAGAAAACAAGTTGAAATTAAAAAAAAATTGGTTATACTTTAGCTGATGGCATAAATAATGATGACATTTTTTCTGAATCAAGGTAAATTATTGAATGTATTTTTATACTTTAAAATCTTCTAAAGGTCTTCAAAAGACAGAAGACCTTCTTTGGGCAGGAAGTTACCATAAGGACTTTTGAACACCTTCTATAGAGAAAAAAAAACAACATACAAACATTCTAGTAAAGAAGACCATTGAAAGGTCTACCATAAACAGAAAACCTTCAAAATGTCTGCTCTAAACAGAAGACCTTCTAAAGCTATTCTATAAGCAGAAATGGTTTTATATAGACAGAAGTCCTTATAAACAAACGTCTTTCATAACCATAATTTACTTCTAAAGACAGGAGACCTTCTAAAGTTCTTCTATAGTTAGAAGACCTTCTATAGGTCTTCCATAGGCAGAAGACTTTCTAAAGGTTCTATAGACAGAAGACTTTCGAAAGGTATTCAATAGACCAAATACCTTCTACAAACCGATCGTCTAAAGACAGAAGGCCTTCTTAAGGTCTTCTATAGGCAGAAGACCGACTAAAGGTCTTTTATAGACAGAAGGCTTTCAAAAGACCATCTATGCACATAAGACCTACTAAAGACCTTCTGTGGACACAGGGACTTTAAAAGGTATTCTATGGATAGATGACCTACTAAAAATCTTCTGTGGACAGATACCTTCTAAAGTTCTTCTGTCAATAGAAGAACTTTAGAAGGTCTTTGTTTTCTGTAAATAGAAGATCAAAAGGTCTACTATAAACAGAACTCCTTCAAAAGGTCTTTATAAGCAGAACACCTTCAAAAGGTCTTCTATAGACAGAAAACATTCTAAAAGACTTCGATAGAAGACCTTTGAAATGTATTCTATAGACAGAATACCTACTAATAGCCTTCTATGGGACAGAGGACCTAGAAAAGGTCGTTGTAAAGGTCTTCTATAGATAGAAGACCTTGTTAGGATATTCCATAGAGAGAATACCTTCTTAAGGTCTTCTTTAAACCTAAGACCTTCTAAAAATCTTCTATAAACAAGCAGGAGATCATTTAAAGGACTTCTATAGGCAGCAGACCTTTGAAAAGTCTTCAGGGATGTTGGCATATTCTTCCACTGCGTTGGTCTAACATTTGTATGACACATTGGCGCCGCATAGCTTATCATTACTTATTACTACTTCCGATCTTGTCGTAAATAGCTGTGCTTGCGTGGACAACTTAAACATGCTATCGATCGATGCACCCAAAATCGTGGGTAGTTAGTAGTCGGTCCAGGTGGTCAATTGTGTGGCAGTGGTGGCGGATTTTTTCATGCTCTTTAATCATCTACATATGTGGATAATTAACCTATCACATATGCTATCGACAAAAGGATTATACGCCAAGATCGTACAATCGCGTACTTTACGAAATGTAGAAGTTCCGTAGATATCATCATGACTTGCTGAACTCCCTAGAATTCCTTTTTCTGAATTCTACAAACGACTAGCGCGTACACATATAGTTTTCTATGCAATGTTTCAAAAACGTCTGGAGGTAAGTTTTCTCTATGTTCTCAAACAGGATTCTTGTTCAGTCCTAAACTGACATGAGCGTATATATTGCTGTTGAGGTGCTGTGCATTTTCCACAATTCATGCTGATGTTGGGCAAATTCATGCTGATGTTGGGTCATGGGGAGGAGTAGTGCTTCAAAAATCTTCGCTACTGGCGACAAGAGGAAGATCGGCCTGTACGATTCGTCTCTACTAGCTCTCTTCCCTGGCTTCAGTAGCGTGATTCTCTTTCTACCATCCATGCATCTGGTACAATGTGAGTGGCTTACGACAAATTGAGGATATTTGTAAAATCCTTAACCTCGGGTTCATCTTTCATGCTTAAGCATTGCCATTGAGATTCTGTGTTTGCGCAAGACATTGGATGATTTCGCGTTTCGGATGATAGCCGAAACATCACTCGTTGTATATTGTCGGTCCTCAACTGAGAAGCCTTGTATACGGCGTAACACACTTATCTTCGCCTTATCACTATCAGGGTACTCTATATATTGACGCCTAAAATAACATTCGCATCTCTTCGGATCTGTTACGGTAACGCCGTTGAAAGTGACAGTCGTTCTATCATCATTCTCTTCCTGATTCGAGAGTGATTTAATCCTTGCCCACAACATTATAAGTCCTGTAGCAATTGTGCATTGCTTCAGGCTTTTTCCACTTATGCTCGCCTAATAGTCTGTTGACTTCAAAAGTAAGTTCCCTAACTCTTGAGTCTGCAGGGTTCCCGTCGCCTCTACTGGGAGATTTGGTCCACCAGGTATGTAGCGACCAGTTTCAGCTGTGTTGAAGTCCTGGAACATTCCGTTAGCTATCCAAGGATATGAGGGGATGATTTGTTAATACTCTGAACCCTTTCCAATTACTTTTTCCATGGGTCAGAAAAATACGGCGGTATGATGATAGCCAAGCGAAATGATGGGTTGCCAGGATTCATAATTTATGTGGCAATCTCTTCTGATCATCGTAGGAACGTATTCGACCAACGCGCAAACTGTGGAGCTGTACCCCTCTGGTTATTACCTAGGACGGAATGCCAAAGGCCATGCTGAGCAAGGAAATCCCCTAGCACCAGGCGATTATTGCCCACCAAAAGCGAACTAATGTCAGGCATATAACTCATGGCCCAATTATTCATCGGTGGTATGTAGACGTTAAGTAAATCTACCGTGGCAATCCCCTAATTTACTGCTATCTCCATTCATTCCATGTATCGGTCACTAGAGTAGTGATGGCCAAAATATCCCAGCGACGTCGTCGCTTTCGGAGTTAGCAGCAGAAACGGGTGACGGTATGCTATGTTTCCTAGATTGCGACATCCATGATATTCTTCCGACTAAACTATTTCATGAGATGTTACATGCTGCGGTTTTTGATGTGGGAAGACTGCGCACTCCGACAAAGTCTTCGAAGTGCACCTATTCCTTACATCCATTACACATCACCGATGTGTTTGAATGCGGAGAAGGACATGTCGCCAGAAATAAGAAGTTATTCTATGACCACTAAAATTCGACAAATAAGATGAAATAAAAACAATAGAGCGAAAATATAGCAATTTTTAGACAATTTCACAATACTTTATTGTTATTTTCCCTCCGCCTGAATTGAAATTGCGAACTTCTGAGATGGAGTTAAACATACTACACACGCTCCCGAACATTAAGGCCCAATAACGACAATACTTTTTTTTAAAGGCCTACCCCGTAATTTTTTCCCATATGATCGAAAAACCTTATACATATATACAATTTTAGTGCGATCGGTTAACGGTAACCCGTGCCACCGGAGCGATCTTTGTTTCCATAGTAATTTGTGTAGGTCAAAGGCGAATTTACACGAAAATGCTTAAGACCGCATTTATGGTCCAGTCGATAAAAAATACTGTACCAGTTCATTGTTGTGGCTAAAAAATGAATCCTTATCAAAGTAGAGAAAATCAGATCGGGTTTTGATATAGATATATAGGGTCAAAAATACCTAAAACCGACTAAATATGCATATTGGAGTTATATCAAAATACGAAGCAAATAAATAAATTATTTGGGTCAATCCACTCCAAAATTATTGCTGGGTATAGACATAAGATCTTCTAAAGTATAGCTATGTATATAGAAACATACCTATTGAAAGTACTCTGTAGACGGAAGACCGATAGGTGTTCTATAGAGAAAAGATCCTCCAAAGGTCTTCTGTAGACTAACGATTTTTTGTAATATGACGAAAATTTATAGGAAAACATTTGTGTAAATTGATTCAAAATGTCATCTTTATTTCCTTGGCAGTAAATGTTATACATTATTTAACAATTTAATAAATATAAATAAACAAAAGAAATAGCCACCAGAAAATATACTAAACAATTAAAAAAAGTCAGTGCTAAATATTTATTAAATGTTCAAGTACTTGTTATTCAAGTATTATTTAAAAGCAAATTAAAATTATATTCACAATAATATTGAAATCTCTAACGTATTATAAAAATAAATAAAATAAGTAAATTAAAGTATTTATATTTTCTAAAACGTCGATTATTCAGCTCATTTGGCTAATAATTCTAGAAAAGATAATAGCAAAATTAATATAAATTGGCCACCCCTTTATAGGTTTTTAAAAAATAAATAACAAAATTTATGTTATCTTCAATAAAGTCTCGAATAATCGAGGTTCAACAAATTCCTTATAAAAATATTTAATAACTTTTAAAATAATTTATTATTTGTTTTACCATAAATTATATTTCTTTTTCTCTCTTTATATACGCACCACAAACAATGGCACCAACAATACATAAATAAAACAACAATCTTTGAAAAAAAAAACAAAAAATCCACGTGAAAAACACCTAATTAATTCACCCTTTTTAAAATAAATGGTATTTCCTTTGTGGCACTCTATAATTTTTCACTAAAAAAATATCTATGTGTGTGGGCTTTAAAAACAATCAACAAATTCCTTCTTACTCACAACGCTATGTATTTTTGTGTGTGTAAAAAAACTATTCCCACACTATTGGTCTATGTTTTTCACGGTTACTATTCTACCACTGCTGCTGCTAATCCACCAACACCATCAACTCTACGACCATCGTCATTACCATCACAATTGGTGGCGGGCTTATCTCGTCTCAACACACAAAAAACACACAGATTTTCCACCCGGCCAACTTTATCGATCGAGTGAGAAATTCGATTCAACGGAATTCCATCACTACCAACAACAAGGTTTGCTTTAGTTTGTTTTCTGTTTTTTTTTCTTTCTTTCTTTGGTTCCAACAATATTCCAATACTCCAACTGAGTGATGATGATGATGTGCACGCATGTAAAACCCTAAAGCTGGCTTATTTACATTTTTAAATCCCTTTAACTTTCCATAAAATGAAAATTAATTGACTTGGTACAGATCCACCCTCTCCACTTCCATACCTCCCAAAATGTTTGTATATAACACAAAATTGGCTGAACGAAGAACACACATCCTTTAACCAACCTTTAGTAAAATCGAAAAAAAATTTCCCAGTAATTGCATTATATCGCCTCTATTTTAATTTCAATTAACTGCATTTGCCACTACCGCCTCCTGCTTTGCTTCATATCAATCTGTCTGTTGTTGCTGTTTTTTGGTTATCTGCTGTTCTTGCCACAATTGTTTGAAATTCTGTTGCATGTGAAGTGTGTGCCTGTGTGTGTATATGAGAGTGTGGTATCACTGTTGCAATAAACACTTTAAATTAATTTAATTAACAAAAAACAAACTCAGAACTAGTGTTTGACGTCATTGATTTATTTTCGTGATTGACTCAATGGTGGTAACAGAATTCAAATTTTAAATTTGAATTGATCGGTGGAATTATTTTGTATAACACTAAAAATTGTAACATATATATAAATTATGGACTTATTTTGAAAAGATATTTCAGTTTTATTTTGTTAGATCGTATGAATCAGGCCTTCGCCTAGGAATCCGAATAAATGTTACTTTATGCTAATAGATTTAGTGGTGGCATTTTTTCTCTATAGAGAACGATTAAAAATGTGCCTACAATATTTTTATAACTAAAACCGTTAAATACGAATATAACGAATAGTTTGAGAGATTTCCTGCCCATAGAGGACTCTAAAAGCTGAATTTCAGAGTCCTTAAATTACGTGAAATTAGAAGGTTGTGTTTTATGGGTGTATACTAGGGTGGGGCGATCAGTATAGAAGGAAAAAATCTTAATTGGCGCTTCGTGTTTCCGTTTCTTGGTATTGTACTGAGGAAAAATGCATACTAGACCATACGTCGACGGTGAAAATCGAGCTTCCGCATTGTGACTTGAAGTTTTTTTTTATTTTATTATTATTATTATTGTTATTATTATTATTATTGTTATTATTATTATTATTATTATTATTATTATTATTATTATTATTATTATTATTATTATTATTATTATTATTATTATTATTATTATTATTATTATTATTATTATTATTATTATTATTATTATTATTACTATTATTATTATATTTTTTGAAAATTTGCAAAATTATTTGGGCTAATATTTGGTAAACTATTTGAGATTTTTACCAATTTTCAAAAGAAAAATTTTAGCTATTATCTCGGGCTACAATTTCGCTGAACATGTTACTCAGAAAAACTTTATTTTCATGGTTAAAAAGTGGAAAATGACATTAATAATACAGAAATTGTAGTCAAGACAATAGTTAAGAACTCCCCAGTATATCGTAAAATCATAAGGCCAAAACTGCCTGAAGGAGTGTTCCAATGCTTTTGCGATGTACCAGTGTGTTCTTAACTATTGTCTTGGCTACAACCTCAATGGTTTGCCTATTTTAGGCCAAAATATCAAACAAAGTTACATAATAATGGCACATTTGCTACATTTTCGACTTTTTGACTAGGGAAACGACATTTTTCTAACAGCTATACCTAATTTAAGTCGTGACGTACAAAAATATTCACCTACCAACGCTCTCTGAGCGTCCGTATTACCCAAATACGTTGAATCCGAAATCCCATTTAATAAACACACAAAAACCGCGACTGAAGCTTTATTAAATGTTTTCATTCGTAAAACAAATATTTTTTCCTTTGCAATAAATTGTATTTCATGTTTTGTTGGGCTTTTGTTTTCAAAATAAAAAACACACACATAAATACATACAATAACATATCGTACGTTCTGTCAAAGTTGAAAATGTTCAACTTACAAAAAGTATACGCTCGACGTATTTCGGTAGTTTTCATAAGAATACATGTGTTCTACTTTTTTCACCACACACGCCCTGGGTATACGTCCGTATATAGGTATGGGCCTTACTAATATAATAGCTACAACTTAGTTGTGTTCCTTTACTTACCAGAGGTTACCATTTGTTACCATTTTAACCTGTAAAGCTTTCCTTAACCCCAAAAAGTGGTAAAACTGGAAGCAATTTTTAAGAGAGAGGAGAGAGCAAAAACGCCATTCTCTTCTACCACAGGCTACCAGACAAATTTCTTGGGGTAAAAAATTGTGGAACTAATTTTCGACATTTGTTTGACGATTATTTGACAAAAAAAAAATGAACAAAAACAGAAGAAAAAAGCGAACGCTGACAAAACAAAAGTAAAAACTGTGAAATCAAAGAAGAAAACTGAATTTCCATGTTTCTTTTTGACATTGCTACCAGATCTACCATTTTTTCATTCCTTTACTTTTCAGGTAAAACTGGTCATGAGAGAGCAATTTTGAGTATTGTTGACAGTTTTCTCTTTTACCACTTTTACCATTAAAAAGTAAAGGAACAAAGCTCTTGTCCACAGAGAACACAAAAAAGCATTGAAAATACTGCCAAAACTATCCCAACTTTAGAGGATGAGGTACCGAAAGCAGTGCATCGACATCGCCCATCTTCGAATTTGATGTAAATGTGTAGCAATTTTAGTTGGTAGCAGTAGGAAAAAAATCGCCCAAAAAATATACAGCCGTACTAAAGGCCGCAAGGACTATATGCAGTAAAATTTCAAAACAATTCGAGACATGTTCCTAAAGATGACCTTCTTCTGTAGACAGAAGACCTTCTAAAGTTCTTCTATAGACAGAAGACCTTCAAATGGCCTTTTATAGACAGAAGGCCTTCGAAAGGTCTTCTAAAGACAGAAGACCTTCTAAGTGTATTCTTTAGACAGCAGATCTTCTAATGCTTTTCTATAGAAAAAATAACTTCTAAAAGTCTTCTATAGACAGCAGACCTTCTAAAGGTATTCTATAGACAGAAGACCTAAAGATCTTCTATAGACAGAAGACCTAAAGATCTTCTATAGACAGAAGACCTAAAGATCTTCTATAGACAGTAGATCTTCGAAAGGTCTTCTATAGGCAGTAGACCTTCTAAAGGTCTTCTATAGACAGAAGATCTTCCAAAGGTCTTCTATACACAGATGTACTTCTAAAGGTCTACTTCTTACTTCTTTTGGATTTTTCTGTCAGGAAGCATGGTCATTAGGGCGGGGCGATTTGTATGGAAGGAAAAACACCTTAATGGGCCCTTCCCGTTTCTCATTCCTGGGATTAAACTGAGTAAAAAAGTCCACTAGACCATAGTCCTACCGCGAAAATCGATTTGATTTTAAGTTTTTTATCCACGTTTTTTGGACATTTTAGCATATAACGGCCAAACTATTGAGATTTTCGATCCAATACAAAGACAAGAATTGTAGCTAAGGCAGTGATTAAAAACTTTTTAATACATCGCAAAAGCATTGGAACGCTCCTTCAGCCAGTTTTGGCCTTGAGAAGGTGCAAACTTTTCGGAAAATGTCTATAAATGGCACTGTGCTACAAAAGTTGACCAGAAAAATATTCAAGCGTTCTGATGCAAAATTCTATCGTGTTGGGATCCATGGTCACCGAAAATGCCTTTAGTTCGTTGGGGTCACTTCGTTTTATTTTTTTATAACGGTAAAAGTAGTGAAAATCTGGGTTTCTTACATTTTCAAATTTAAACGGGCATATCTTCTTTTTTTCACAACGGATTTCTATTGACCCTTCTTCCTTTTAAGGGGGTGAATAGTATCTTTCGAGCATGTTATTATTTTTTTAATCGGTTTTCAAATGGCTAAGTTATAGTGGTTTATGTCTGAAAACCCCCACAAAAAACTATAACTGAATTTATCAAAATTTTAAAAAAAAATATTGAACAAAACAAAGAAACATATTTTTGAAAATTATGAGAAATTCAGTTAAAGTTTTTTGTTGGGGTTTTCAGAAAAAACTTGTCGCTGTAAACAGGACCACAAACAGTACATGCGGTAAAATATTCCAAACTATCCTTGAGCACTCCTTAAAATGCACTTAAGCGAAAATTTTGAAATTTTGTAATGGAAGTATTGTCCGATATATATCTTCTAAGAACTTGATGCACGTGTGGAAGATACTTTACGATGTGCAAAGATTCGGCCAAATCGGATACTGAATTCGTAAATCATCGTGCTCGTCAGTAATTTTAATTTGGTGCTGTCAGTGATGTTTTAGAGATCTTTGTGAACCTTATCTCAGGAAGTATTAGACAATCTGTTACGAAAAAAATCAAAAAAGAAAAAAAAACGAGAACTGAGGCTCAATCCTCGTTCTATGAAAATTTGAAATGAAAACTAATAGGTATAAAGGAAATAAATTTGAAATGAAAAATTTTATAAAGAAAAAAATTTTGCATTAATTCTCATTGGAATCGAGAGAAAAGGAAAAGGAAAGCCAAAGATTCGAAGCCACACAACCATCACTATGTGACATGCATGTTTCGCCGTAGGTAGATCGGCTCCTCAGACATATCGTTTGTGGAATAGTTTCTCAGTCATTGAACTTTTCTTCTTTCAAATATTTGGATATTTCACTATTCAGTTGTGCTTTTATGACAAACGCTTAGTGATGGTTTTTTTGAGTAATGAGAACAAGAAGCCAGCCCCTGGTTTTAATATGCACTTGTGTCTGTTTCTTTCATCTCAATTTAACCATTGGAGAAGACTGATTTCAATTGAGCATAATTGTTCATCAAATCCTGCACAAAGATGCACTCGATGTGTGGTGATTCAATCGAACCATGTAGCTCATATTCCATGCACGCGGGAAGAGATATTGTAGGAGCAATCTAAAAATATATATTGTTATTTCAACCATATATTGTGTGCCAAGCACCATTATGACACAAAATATATTGTTGCACTAACAATTTATACTTTCAGACTTTAAAAATATACTATTTTGTTCTTAGAATATGATGGCTCCTATAATATCTCTCCTCTACATAAGAGTTTCTGCAGTCTTCATTTAGCTGCTTTAAGAAAAAACTGAATAAAATAACTTATAAAAAGTCACACTTTTAAAACGAAAAAAATGTATAGAAACATCGTTGAACGCTTCTCCTTATTTGTTGTTGAACGCTTCTTCTTAAAGTTGAAATCATCAGCGGGAAATCGGCATCTGGAATCAAATGATTATATAATGTAATAAATAGGTACCTACATCCATTTTTCAAATATACATATGTATGAATGTATATGCAAAATGTATTGGCGTAATTACCAATATTAAATGCGATATCTTCCTTGTCCAATAAAATATTTCCATTCACCTTTTTGATTCAATTATAAAATGTATTGGGCAATTAAATTACTAAAAAGCACCATTTCTTAAAGAAACGACAAAACACTGATTTATTCACTCACTTTACCGTCTTTACTCAACGATTGTATTCAAAAGACTGACCGCGAGAGCCCTGATGTTACTCTCTTTTACAAAAATCCTCTCTCCACCCATAAAACATATGTTCAAACATAAAAAATATGTTGGTACCCAAACAAATAAAATTGTGATATGTTACAAAATGTTGAAAACATATATTTGTTTGGATCCAAACATATATTTGCTTGCAGTCAGTCCCAAACATATATTTGCTTGGATCCAAACATATTTCTAACATATACAATTAGTCAACTTAATTATTGCAAAACCAAATTAATTATAAAATTTTAAATAAAACATCATTTTATTAAATAAAACATCATTTATTCTTACACATGTTTATTAATATAATAAAATAAAAAGTAGCTAAAATTCACTAAAGATTTTATTAAAATTAACAAAAATGAGTACAACTCATTATTTGCACTGTTAACTAAAGAATTGCAAAACTCACAACTTTTCCGTCTTTCACGGTATTTTTCGAAAATTTGGTTCTAATATTTCGTATGCCCCACATTTGGCATCAAAAACAGCTTGTAAACGTATCTGAATTTAATAAATAAGTTTCAGACTGTCTTATTCCAATGGTATTTTTTAGCCATTCTTCTTTATTGTATTTTATTTAGTCCCCCAGGTTAGTGGGCGACCTATTCCCGACTTTTTCCTTCAGGTGTACCTATGAATTTTCGATGGGGTTAATATCTAGACACTGGAACGGGGTGTAAATGACTTTGGTACAGTTGTATAACAACCATGTCTTAAATAAATTAGATTTATGCTTAAGGTCGTTGTCTTGGTAGTACTTATATTGCAATTTGTTTGAATTTTCAGGGTCAACAGGCCCAAATTTCTTGACGCTTTTGGTTAAATCTTTTCTTAAAACATCTAAATAAACCACCTATGTCATTGTTTCTTCCAAAATCAGGATTTTACCAACGTCACTGCTTGGTATACAACCCCAATCCATAAGTGACAGTTTTCCGAACTTTACGGTATGTATTTAATTTTTGTTTTCCATGGCTTTCAAGGGTTTTCCCAATAGCTTTTGAGGTCCATTGTGATAGTACAACATAATTTTGTCTCATCAGAAAATATAACGCCATCCCAATACTAAAGATGGCGTGGAAAGTTGTCCATAACAATTCGGAATAGTTTCTATATATTGTGATGGGAGGGCAATGGTTTTTACCTAGTCACTCGAGAGGAGTGCTTGTTATTGTGTAGAACTTTTCTGACTTTTCCATGTGACACACTTACTCCAAAATCATTTTTAATTAGAAAAAGCTATTTTCTGGTGCTGCTTTGGGTTATTTCGTTAATTTCTTTAATCATTTTACAGTCAATTCGTGAGGTTACTATTTTGGACCTGCCATGTAACGCCCTCAGTTTGAGCCTGGTTTCTTTCTCGGTGCGGTATATGATGTTGTATACACTTCTCAGCTTACGAGAACTGATTTTAGGGATTTCTCTTTCGGATTTACCATTATTATAAAGGGAATAGAACAAATGTATCATATTTTCTGAAACCGTTTACCTGACTTTCTCTTTTTCTGAATATACCGTCTATGTTAGACACACAAAAATTAATTTATGATCAAAAATTACATACCATAAAAGTCTTAGAAATCCTTAAATGCAAAAAATCGCGGGGAAACCCCACGATTATTGCACATTAATTCATTTTGCAATTATTTAGTTGACATCAAAAAAACCAGGTACTTATACTTTTTGCCCGTTGTTTTTGTTATTTCCAACCGATTTCTGGATTTATTGGCTTGATGTTGCCATTAATAGGTTAATCAACAGATATTTACAAAAAGCCCAACATTATTGAAAGAATTTCTTGTAGTAATTCCTAATTAAACATCTAAATTTCTAAAAATGCATCATTTGCAATAATATAGTTGACCAACTGTATTTTTCTGCGTGTATATGACTGTAAACTTGGAACTAGTACAGGTAATGCATATAGGGTTGGTCAATTGGTTATAGGAGGTAACATTAACATTCCCATGTCAAAGTTTACAGTTGATTGCACTCTAAAGTGGAACTAGTTCCTGTAACCCAGAGAATCGATGAGTTTCCGATACCGAACTAGTTCATCTTGCTAGCGGGTAGCTATTATAAAAGTACCCGAAAAGCAATTCAGCACACACATTTAGGATAGTTTATTAGTATCCTACCACAATCATAAACATTACACTTCCTTTGGTTTCTCACTAATTAGACTTGTCAAGATTTTTCCCAAAAAAAGAAAAAGAGAGATAGGAATAAAAGCTATTTTAATCATTAATAAGCTAAAGTTCATTATTTATGCTACTGGAAAATATTTTTGAAAATATAGTCGAAAAGTCATCACCCTAGTACGGCATAGTTTCCTGAGAATCTTACAATCATCCCAAATTAAAAAATATTTTAAAATAAATGTCACCTCATTCTATAGATGAATTAATTTATCAGGTTCATGTTATAATCGCAAATCGTATAACAACAAAATCTATCAAAAAACCGGTTACAAACTTTATAAAAAGCTCTTAATTAATGCCAAGTTCACAATATCTTATTAGAGAAAGAGACCTCGTCATTTTGTCTGTCTCCCACTTATTGTATCGTAGATTTCACATAGTTTGGTTAGCGTGTTGCTGCTAAATAAATAATATAAACAAAAAACGAAAATAAAATGGAATAAAACAAAAACCGGCAGTACTGAAATCGGCAAACAGCAGTAGCACCTCCCCTCACTGAGAAACAAAACAATAAATTGCGAAGGAGAGTCACAACAAAACGGCGTTTAAATGAAAATTACGTCATTTTTTCGTAAGGCGTTGGCTTTGCCGCTATGGGGCAGTAGTTTTTGTTGCTTTCTTTCGATTTTTTGCCTTTATTTGAAAAGACAAAAAATACAATAAATTCTGATACCCAGTTTCAGAATCGGGAGGGAGTTGTGGCAACCTGAGTAAATACCAAAATGACAATAACAACAAATGACTCTTTTTTATTTTCTTCACTCAACTTAAAGTCAATATTTATGATACGTGCTGAACTGAAGTCCACCTCTAAAAATTTTGCAAATTCCACGCGCACATGTGTGCATCATATGTAAATGCCATGCAATATTGAGCATTCGAATTCACTGAGAGTGTGCTTTTTTTAAGGTGCATTGAATTTGTTTTGAAAATTCGTGATTCGCACCTTATCGGGTTAGAAGCCATGGAAATATGAATATGGAGTCAATGCATTTTTAGTGTTGGTATTTAAAAACCACAAATATCTCTTTAAGTCTGAACGAAAATGGTAAAAGGTATTTTTTCGTAAGCAACATAAAATTTTCAAGAAATTATAAATTACTTGCACGATTTGCTTCTATAAATTCTATAAACAATTTGTTTTTCTTTTTTTTTGTAATTTGTTTATACCATAATCTCCTCTCTAATGCCCAAGTAAATCTTTGCCACTTTTCATTGCCAGATCAACAGGTGGCTGTTCATCATCGACATCTGTTGTGTAAAACGTGCCCCCCTATATATGAGAATAGCGATTATTTTGTTTTGTTTACCATCTGACAGATTCAATCAAATGAAATATAAGAGTTTGTTGAGGTTTGCCATTACTTCTGTTCTTTGCGATTTTCTCGTGTACATTTCAATCAACAAATTTATTAAATATTTTTATAGTCATTTGTTGTTATCGTGGAATCTATGTTCGCATGTTCTTTTATTTTTTAAAGTCGTATTGATGATTGTTGATTAAATATTTTCCTTTCATTTATTGGATTTTAATACTTTGTATGAGTGAGAAATTAATGTTTGCATTTATATTTGAACAAGTGTTTTGTTTTCATTTTCGTTTTATGTCGATGAGTGGAAGCCGAGAATTTAGCGCACTAATGGAGAGGGAAAAAATTTTATTACCAAATTTTTAAAACTGTGTTATTTCTATTCCTTTTTTTAATAATAAATTCCTCAATTTTCAAATACAAGCACTATTTCCTATTCTTTTCGTAGCAAAAGTTAACTTCCATTTGCGCCCACACACTATTTAACCGGTATTTCATTGATACAGCTATGGAATTTCTAACCAACTTACACATACGTTTATATTAACAGCCTGTTTATGTATGTCGAAACGAAAATTTATTCGAATGAAACACACCTATCTTCTTACGCATTCATTTCCTTATCGACATACATAAACAGGCTGTACATTTTTTTCAGAAATACTCTTTGGGTAACTTTTTCTTCGCTACTATAGCTTAAAAATATACAAGGAAAACTTCTCTCATAACACTGAGTGCATCTCAAGTCATAAATATTCGCTCAATTATATAGAAAATACTTTTTATAACCGAGTCCGAACTAGAGTTGATCATGAACGAACTAGTTCAATTGAACGATTCATTGAATAGAGCGTATGAACTAGATCAGTCGATATATTTTTTGTTCGTAATTAGGAGGGTTGGCGTTTTTTATTTAGGATGACGACTTCTATTTTGTTTTTCAAAATAGTCAGACTTAATCCCATAGTCGTTGTTTTAATATTTTATTAAAACAACTTTAATTTATTAGTGGGAAAAAATTGGCGATGTTTACCAAGGGGTAAGGCAGGGAAGACTATAGTTTCAGATCTCGCCACATATCTTCATCAGTTCCCTTGTTTCTTGTTTTTCAACAAGAAACTTTTTATACCCAAGTGTCAATTGCTCGCTCAAATAGATACGTGTGAAAATAAATTAAAGTTGTTTTAATAAAGTATTAAAACAACGACTATGAGATTAAGCCTGACTATTTTGAAAAACAAAATTTTGTTCGTAATTTGAATATCTTCGTTTATTTTTAAGCTTTAAAATTTAAATTAAAAATGTATAGTTTCAAAAATTCAAACACAGTTGCTTTTTCATCACGCCATGTCTATTTTTTAGAGTTGTTCAAAAGAATCTTTTGTTTTTTGGTCATTTTCGGTGTATGGATACATGTGTTTTTATACAAATGATAGAAATTTCAATCGAACGATTCAGAGCCGGTGAACGATAGAACGAAAAGACAGATTACCGGCAACGAACGATTGAATCACTGAACTAAAAGAACGACCTAGTTCACTTAACAGAGCTGAACTAAAAAGAGAGATCAGCTAAAAGAGCTAAAAAGTACAACTCTAGTCCATAGCCGACCAAGAAGATGGCACACAAAATTCTCAATATTTGCAACTTTTGACAGTGTGTTAGTAACGTTGTATGCACGCATGCTGCAAAATAAAAACAAATCAAAACATTTGTGTGCTCTTTTGTTGCGATCGGGTCGTGTGTGTGAATTGCCGAAAAACTTCGTAACTTTAACAATATCAAAGCACGACATTGCTCTAGTCCGAACGGCGTGTCTTACAATTCCACTTGCTGAGAGGTGTTTCAATGCTGTAGTACTCAGGAAATCTAACTCAACATTACGCTGCACAGTGTCGCGAGAGAACAAATATATTGATGGGAGTCGATAGAAAACATTCCAATTAGAAGTATTATGTATTTTGTAGTATTATTTGGATATTTGCAAGTGCTGCCAGCTGACTTTTAATCAGCTGTTCGATATAAACAAAAAAAAAAAATATAACTAAAATCCAATAAAAGTTTTTGTGCCATTTGATTTAAAAAGTCAAAAGCAATAAACACAAGTAAGCCAAGGCTATAGTCGGACGGGCCGACCATGTGATACCCTACACCACTACCCCAGGGAATTAGCTTTCCACGGCGTACAGAAATAAAGCCCCAAGAAATAACGCCCCAAACGGGAATGAAAATGGACCCCAATTTTTGGGGTGTTTTTACAATTTGAAAAATTGCCCCAATACAAAAAGGCCCCAAACTAGGAAATTTGACCCCAAAAGAATATTACAATTATGCCCCAAAATTTCATTGGGGCCAAAATGCATTTTTGAAATTGGGGTGCATTTGCAAAATGCATTATCACCCCAAACAACGAAAATGCAATTAGGCCCCAAAGTATGCATTCACGCCCCAAAATATTTATTCACTTAAATTTGGGGTGTAAATGAAGCCCTAAATTTGGGGTGTAATTTCAAAAAATATTTTTAAAGATATTCATTCAATAGTTTGTAATATGTAACTAATTTTGACTGTACTTTTTTACGATAGTAGCATGTTAAAACCACCTAGAAACAAGCTCTTATTAAAAAGTGTACTAGCAGGCGTCTATGAATGTGATAAAAATTAAAATTTTAAATAAAATTAAAGACGATTGCGTAGGAATCGCAAAATCTTTGGGAAGTGGATCGTCGGTATCAAGTACCGTTCGTAATGTTTTTCTAACACATTGTGATAAGTGAGTATTTCTGTACCAATTTCTATATACAGAATTAGAAAGAAATGGAAAGTAGCTGAAAAAAAAAATATTTTAAAAAAATAATTTAAAAAATCAAATCAATCTGTTTGAATTGATTTGGAGAGAAAAAATATACTAAAAAAATCGCGCGATTTTTTTAATATATGTTTTCATTCCAAATCCATTCAAACAGATTTAGAAAAAAAGGGAGAGAAGCTGAAGAAAAATATATTTAAAAAAATCGCGCGATTTTTTAAATATATTTTTCTTCAGCTACTCTCTAAATCTGTTTGATTTTTTAAATATATTTTTCTTCAGCTACTCTCCATTTCTTTCTAATTCTTTTTGAATTGATTTGGAGCGAAAAAAAATTTTTTCTAAAAAATCGCGCAATTTTTTAAATATATTTTTTCTCTCCAAATCAAGTCAAACAGAATTAGAAAGAATTGGAGACAAAATATATTAAAAAAATCGCGCGACTTTTTTTAGTATAATTTTTCTCTCCATGTCAAGTCAAACAGAATAAGGAGAATAGCTGAAGAAAAAGATATTTAAAAAATCTCGCGATTTTTTTAAATATATTTTTCTTCCTTCCTCTGTAAAAAAGGAAAAATAAATGCCTTAGCATTTTTAAATAGGATAGTGTTTGAAGAGAACGCTATATGCACAAATATGCTCCCAATGGAAGATGAGGTATATAAATTAAACATTGTTAATAGGTGTATCTTTTTTACTTTCTTTTGTATCTGTGTATCTTTTTTACTTAATGAAACATTTTTCAGCAGCTTTTCCTTTACACAACTGTCAAAATCTGCAACATTAGTAATAATTATTACCAATAATTATTACTTATCATATAATTTTTTGAATTCTATGAAATAAGTGTTTACTTTCGCTTATTATTACTAAAAATTATTGTTATTTTGAGTCCTTTAATTTTTTTCGCTTTTTTCTTAATAAAGTTTTCGAAATTGCACCCCATTTTTTTATCATATCTTAATAAAAACATTAGAAAATGCACCCCAATTTCTTGTTTTTGTTAAACACTAAAATATATTTAGGCCCCAAACATGTGCAAAAAGGCCCTAATGAAAAATTCAATTAGGCCCCAATATTATTTAGACCCCAATTTGATTTTCAAATTTTCGATTTACTTGTTGTGAAGACAATTTGGCCCCAACAGTTAAATGAAAAAAGGTCCAAAAAAGACGAAATTAGACCCCAAAAGTTTTGTTGTTGTTTTTCATATACCTGTTTGGGGCCTATTTTCATTTTCAATTTGGGGTGTTATTTCCTGGGGCCTTATTTCTGTACGCCCTTTCCACAAATCAAAATTTCTTTCTGTAAGCAGCGTACGTAAAAATACTTTAAATAACATTTCCAATCGTTTCGTTTTGTATTTTCCATAGGTTCGCTGTTTAGTTTCGTTTTGTTTACATTCGTGAGTGCGAACAAAACAAAAAGCGAAAAGTACTCAACTCCCCAAGATCAAATAGAAAACTAATAGGTGGTTGATAAAATATTCCCTGTGGTATGTTGATGTTAGTTTAGAGGGTTGTTAGGCAATCACATGTTTGTGTGTGCCTGAGAGTGTCATTGACCGTAACGCACGGCAAACGTTTGCCAAAAATTCTTTTTGTTTCGGTGGTGAATGAAACAACTCGGCAAAGCATAGCCGAAATACATTTCAGCAATCGTACGGCGTTCATCTTTTTACATTGAAAAGTTTGTGGTTTTGTTTTGGTTGTGAGAATGAAACGATTCAGAGAAGCTGAAAAGTTTGTAGCTTTGTGTGATTGGTTTTGTTTGTTTACGTTCATTGATTGTAAGAAATAACCTTGTGGATTCTGGCACCGTATCACACCAAGCTTAAATAATATTATAATAATTGTTTCACAAACATCCCAGAAGGGACAAGGGAGACTTCTCTCATATCAATGAGTGAGTGTACGCCGATTAATATTCGCTCAATGATATGGTGCCCTCCGAGTACGAACGGCGTGTCCTAAGACACCGCTTGTAGAGAAGTTTTACATGGCTGAAATACTCAGAAAATGTCGCCAACATTACTGAAGGGTATTTTGCCACTGTTGAAAATTTGATGTTGGCTGGCTGGGGAATCCTTTTGAAAATAAATGGCAAAGCGACCCATGTACAGTGGATCCACTAGTATGGAGAGCGTGGCCAAAAATATTTAGAGTGTAAAAATCAAGCCAATGCGCCGGTTACAGATTTGTGCTGCTGCGAAGAGTGTTTTAAGAAACCACGAGCGTAACATTCTCCCCCCTTTCCCCTCTGGAGAAGAATTGTTTTATGCTGTAAATACAAAATGACATGAACAAAGGTCCCGAATATCTTATGATGCAAAAATAGGCTTGGAGAAACAAAACAATCTCCAAAACAACATAAAATCCAACCAATTTAGCGGATTAAAAAAATCAACATTTTTGTCGGAAAATTGGTAAAATTTTTAATATAGATCTTATAACGTTCTTCCTGGAAGGCACGTACCGCCAACGTAAGACTAATTTGAAAGAAGATGTCTTCATCTTGCCACCGATGCCAATTATTGGTCTGTTCCAGTACTGCACTATTTTCTTCGATAACATAAAGGAAAAAATGTTATCGTAGTAAAAAGTAGTAGCTTCTTGCAGGTTCTGGAACAGAGCATATGTTAATGTACGTGGTCAGATAACAGAGTTATACGCTAATATATCCATAGAAACCCTATTCTAGGGCAGCTTAAGTCAGCGACCCACCATTTATAGTCTGGCACTAGATGACAGCTGATTTTAATATTGAATAATCTTAAACCCATGACCTACTTTGGAAAATTTTTCCCGAGGTGGGCACTGGTGGTTCAAAATATTGGCTAAGTGCAATTTAGGACTGTTCGAGATTGTTCATCATTCACGATATAAATTGTTTTCATGGGCAAGTACATATGTTTCCTGGCATACTGACCCTAAATATCTCTAAAAATGCGCTGGTGACCAATAGCTGGATATCACGATAACTATTGATTGATATTGGTCCAAACTTGTTCTCTCAAACTTAAATTAAGTTCGAAGTTGGACTATAACGAGTAAATTCATTCCTATTGGTTTGAAGTTTACGTCGAAGTTAGTCCTTCTGATTATAAAAATATATTTTCTTTTGTCAGCAAGCCCATGCTTCCTTACAAAGGTCCAAAATATCATATGGTGACCAACTTATATTGCTGGTTTCACTATCAAAAGGAATAACTCCCAAAATTATATGCAAAATTAGGTACATTCTCCATTCACAAGTTTAACGCGTTTCCGGTTTAATCCAGTTTAAGGCAAGTTCTCGGATCATGTTGATTTTTTATGTTATATGGACCCTGATATGTTCCGGTATTTAAGGCAACTCCCTCATACGCCTTTCGTACTAAAGTTTTAGTAGCGTTTGTTTCAATTCCATAATTTTATTCTCCATACACCCTTCGATAATGACAGAAATTATCCATTCTTAAAATATAAGAAGCATTGTGTAGATTGGGCCTGTCACTAGAATAATTAGGTCCACTGTTTATGATACCTAGCCCACCAACGCAAAAAAAAAAAATTACACCACTAACTTTAAAAACGTCTTTTGTCGCCTACGAAAATACTATGTTTTTGTAAAATTAGGTATCTGCTAATATTACAGACCTTTCTTGTTAATATTTTTTTGTCCAATCACAGACTGAGGGGGGCTATTCAGATGTCGACAAACCGACTGATTCCTTTGTTTTTGTTTTTCAATTGATACCTTTAGCGTATAGTGCGTCGTTTTTTTATTTCACACTTTCCTAATTCACTTGCTGACTAATATCCTCTGTTATGCCAAGTTTATACTTGCGCTCCAAAATCCACTGGATTTCACGAAATCCTGAAATACGCCCCGGTGTTTACACTTATTTTTTTTGTTGATTTCAAACATATCACAATGATCAAGGTGGATGCATATGCGCAGCTGATCGAACATGAATTTTCAAAACAAGTTGTTGTAAATTGAATTAAGCATCAAAAATATACGACAATATAGAACTTTAAAACTTTATTTGGAAAATTATCGTAAAATGATCTATATATCGTATTAATTGTGTATAGTACTAACAAATGAAAATATCAAAAAAATGATTTTATCGTTGAGACTTCGTTATAATAAATTTTAGCTCTGTTCCAGAATTAAAAAGTTTTTACAATGTTTACCACTTTTACACATTTTCGTTCCCTTACACAAAATTTATATGAAAATCGTTTACGACTTTTACAACTTTTACCACTTTATAACAGGAACAGGCCATTTGATAGATAAAAATTGTGCCATAAAGGCTTTGTATTACAGTATGAAATAAATAAATAAATATTAGCTCGATAAAATTAGTACTTGCAGTAGTTTTGCCGTTTAGTGCTAAAAATGCGTTCCCATACTCCGAAATCTAGCAAGACTTGCACTTCTCTTTAAACAAAAATAGCGCCGAATAACACCCTCTTCTTCTGTTTTCTGCCATACAATTTTGGCCTAGTAGAAACTAGCAGCAAGCATGTTCATTGGCATCTAATATGATAGCCGATACGTTGATTTAGCTATTTATGCTGGAGTTTTTGCAATTTCCGTCATTTTTCCGTTCCCTTATTTTTTAAGAAATTTGTATGGGGAAGCAAGTTTTGACAATTCGCTCTTTTTTCTAACATTACCATTAAAAAGTACGGGAACACAATAAAAAATATCATTGTAACAAAGTAATTTAATATTTTTTCACATTGTTTACAAATTTTGATACTAAAATTTTCTGTTGCAGCAATTGACCATCTACCTTGTTTATTGTGATACGTGAAAAGTGTTGCAACTTTTGGTACTTTTTTAGGCAAAAGCAGGGTTGTATATCATGTGTACTGTGATTTCGATGTTGATTTCGCTGAAATCACGAAATGAGAGGATTTCATTTTTGTATGCGAAATCATGATAAATTTTGCTTGATTCCGCGCGAAATCACGAAACGCCTTCGAAATCACGAAAGGACGCCAAATGTAAACTAAGCATTAATATCCTTGCCTATTTGTATAAATTTCATATGAATATCAAATACAGCCATGGACTTGGAATTCATTTGATTTTATTAGTCGACGAGTAAGTGGAAAATATAAATTTGTTTATAATTAGTCTCTGTCGAGGGGCATTTGGCTTATACTAAAGTCTTTGGTCTATGTGGTCCCTAGTGGGTCTAAAATCACATTTTGATTAATCCGTGTACCATGGTTTTTTTTTATTTTCATCTTTTACACAATACGCTCGATAACACATTTCATGCGACGGAATATTGTAGAGTGAGTTCTTATCGTCTTCCAACCAATCGTTTAATTCATAAATTTTATCAGCATGACATTTAGCGATCTTTAATAGTTTAGCTCGAACCCCACCACTTTCTGCTCCAGGCGATTTATTGTTCTCCTGTCCTTAAATTGTCTAGATGACATAAATTCAATGCCGTCGTTTGGCATGCGTTCTGGTACCAGTATCGCTGCCATTAGAACATGCTGGTCGCCTTTGAGCAATTCTTCTAAAATTGGCTAAAGAATTTAAATTTACTTAAACGTCTTGAATGAAATTAGAAGCAAAAAGTTTAGTGACTGCAGTTTATATCGTCATAATAACTTGAGAATTTCTTCAGACATGTCTCAACCTTAATATCCGTTTTCAATGTCCTTCTACAATGTTTATACCCTCAGCCTTTAGGCTAAAAAAGGTATTTACACTTTGATACGACCAAAAATGTGCCTCGTCGAAATAATGGTTTTAGACCCCAAGTATGTTTGTACGATATCCGTTTCAGACAATTTTGAGCAGATCTAGCAATGTCCGTCCGTCTGTCTGTCTGTCGGTCTGTCTGGCTGGTGCGCACGATAACTCTCGAACGGATCAATCGATTCGGTTCAAATTTTGGGTATCGAAATATTTTGTCCATATTCGATTTAAGTTCGAAGATGAGCCATATAGGTACACTCCTTCAGGTACCTCCCCCACAAATGTTCAAAAATTGTCGCAAAACTTGTGCGCACGATAACTCTTGCAGGAAATAACCGATTTGGTCCATACTTTGCACATCGTGTAATTTCTACCTAACTTTGATGAGGTTCCAATATGGACTCAATCGGTCCACTCCTTCGAGTACCACCCACACAAAATTTCGGAAAAGTTCAGTTTAGGACCTGCTCTCGAATCGTTCGAATATGGACTATATTTGTCCACTCCATCCCGTACCTCCCACACAAGATTTTTGATAAGTTCACTTTAAGTCCTGCTATTGAATCAGTTTGATTTTTGTTGAAGCAACTTACATTCGCTGCCTCAATCACGATGGTAAAAGTTGTTTCAGTGGCAAGTCCATACTTCTTGAGAAAACAGCCCGTAGGGTGTAAAAACTCCCTATGGCACCCCATGGTCTATGTCGTTCCATTCCTTTAAGTACCTTTTCCTCAAAATGTTTGAACTTTAATCCTAATCAACATTTTTGTCGGTTCATACGACCAAAATTTTGATACCCCCTACATACCTAAGTTTTTTTGTGAAAAAAGTGTTTCAATTTGCACAGGCTGAGGGTATATCTCTGTCGGCTTAGCTGACTGATACTTTCTTACTTGTTTTTATATAACATGGCTCGTATGATATTTGTCAATATAATTATGCATAAAAATCGTTCAGGGATAACGGTCTTGTAAATCAAATATATGAAATGTAGCACACTTTTAGGGGGAATATACAAATAATAAACTCTTAACTACAGACTGCAACTATATAGTTCCAGAGTTATTGCACTTATAAATTTTTTTTTCAAAACTATAGTTTTCTCTAAATCTGTTCACATTTTATTCTTCAAGTTATATTGCGATTGATGAGAAAATAGTAGGTTCATCAAAAAAAAAAAAAAAAAAAAAAAATACCTATCAAACTACTCATATTTGATTTTGAAAATTATATTATGATTGTAAAATAATTTATTCGGTTCATCAGTAGATAGAACATAATTTTAATTTGAAAACTCACCTCATAAAATTAAAAAAAAATATATTGTTCTAATGATTGTGTATCAGATGTTGTTGTTTTAGTGCCATCTATACTTCAAATTTGAATCTAAATGGAGAGATGCAGGAGAATGTTAAAATTATAGGCACAATTTTAGTGGATATACAAATAACAAAAACCAAACAGAAGACTGCAAGTAGTTCTAGAATTGTTGTGGATTATATTGTGATTGTTGAATAAAGTTTTTGGTTCCTCAATAAATAGAAAACAAATGCTCACATCTCTTATAATTAAAAAATAAAAGAAATATATTGTTCTAATGATTGAAATGCATGTGCTTTAGATGCTGCTAATATAACGCCAACTATAATTGAAATTTCAAACCAAATATGAGCATAGCTTTAGGCGGAATATATAAATAACAAATTCGGAACGGCAAGATAGTTCATTTAATTAAATTTATTATATTTTGGTTTTGTTTAATATTTTCCTAAAAAACAAATATTTTGTCAATTATATTCTGACTGCTGGGTAAAATTTTATCGACACACAATTGCAATGTTCCAGAACCTGCAAGAAGCTACTATTTTTTACTACGATAACATTTTTTCCTCTATATTATCGGAAAAATAGTAAAAATAAGTAGATTCTTGCAGTACTGGTACAGACCAAATATCTATTCCATTTTCCCACTTTCACTTCTTTAAGAATTATTTTGACGTAGTACGAGGGCGGTTCGGAAACTTCTTAGCCTATCAATGAAAGAGAATAGTTAGTTTTTCAAAAATATTTTTATTTTTCAATATAATCTCCTGAAACTTCAGTACACTTAGTCCAACGCTTTTCTAGCAATTATATCCCTTGATTAAAATAGTTTTCCTCAAGGTCTTCAAAATAGTGGTTTACAACTGTAATTGCATCTTCATTTGAGGTAAAACGCTTGTCAGCAAGGATTTTTTTGGATTTGGGAACAAGTAAAAGTCACTTGGAGCTAAATCAGGAGAATAAGGTGGGTGGTCAAGCAACTCGTACTTTAATTCGTTGATTTTAGCCATTGTTAAAACACTCTTGTGCGCTGGTGCGTTGTCTTGATGACAAATTATTTTTTTGTGTTGTAAGCCAGGACGTTTTTCTCGAATTTGTACATTTAATTGATCCAAAAGGTTGCAATAGTACTCTGAATTTATTGTTTTTCCCTTTTGCAGATAGTCAATCAATAAAATACCTTTGAAGTCCCAAAAAACCGTTGCCATAACCTTACCAGCCGATTGAATTGTTTTTGCCTTCTTTGGGGCACTTCCTCCAGCTTCAGTCCATTGTTTGGATTGTTATTTTGTCACTGGAGTATAGTGGTGGATCCATGTCTCATCAACAGTTATGAAACGACGCTTAAAATCCATTTTATTTCGCTTAAAACGATCCAAACAAGCTTGAGAAATGTTCATTCTTATGCGTTTTCGATCGACTGTTAACAAATGCGGCACCCATCTTGAAGAAAGCTTTTTCATCTGTAGTGTTCTTCATGCAAAATTAAATGGACTCGATAATTTGAGATGCCCATGATATTAACAATTTCACGCACTTTTATTCGTCGATCATTTAATACCATATCATGCACTTTGGCTACAATTTCTGTTGCTGTTGCTGTTTTTTTTACCTCCTCTACGTGGTTCATCTTCAATACTTGTACGACCACGTTTAAATTCAGCAACCCAATTTTCTACTGTTGCATATGAAGGAGCACTTTCACCTAACACATTTACCATATCATTACGAATTTCTTGTCCCGATATACCTTTTTTATGTAAATATTTAATGACAGCACGCATTTCTAATTTTTCCATTGTAAAAAAATGCGGATGCGTCTTTTTTGAACACCTGTTTCTATATGAAGGAGTTGCCAGATCGATTTTCTGTTTATACCGCGCTTTTTGTGCTAGTCTAAAAAGTTTCCGAACTGCCCTCGTAGGTAGGAATGGCGGCAACGTTTTAGTGTCCATTCATTTATTATTTATTATATTTTCTTCTTGCTGCAAATTTGTTGACCATAATTTCTTAGCGTTGACAATTTTATAATTGCCATAAATATATTTGAATGGAATGCGGCACATTTATTATTTGGTATTCAATGCAGCAGTGAATGAATACCACACTGTCGTCAATACAATACAAATTTCATTTGTATTATTCTATGAAAAAGTTCATTAACTTGTTGATGAGAAAGTTGACGAGACAATTGTACAGTCGAATTTCTCTAAAATGAACATCTTCATAAAGAATAATGCTCTGCAACAACACACACAAAATTGTATCTTTATAACGAATTTTCTCTATAAAGTAGTTATTCTTCTCTTCGTCACCAGACAGCTAGCTTATAGAGAATTTCGATTGTAAAAAGTCAAGTATTTCCTAATAATCTAACTTTAATCCCTTCACTATAACGCACACACTATTAACTACATTTTGATGATAAATCAATAATGTTGATTGTATTTCAATACATATTGAAGCTTGTTATTAACGCAGCAGGTAATGCATTTATATAAATTATAACTGATCAATTGCACCTCATATTAGATTTTATTATTTCTATATCCATCATGCGGTACGTATGGTTAATATCAAAACCTACACATATGCGGTTTTGATATTAACCATAAAATTTTTTATAATAAAAAATCAATCTTGAAATTATATTTCTAATATTAACATAATACTCTGTGTCACCATAATAAATATATTTGTGGTCTTAAAATTTTATTCTAGCAAAACTTTTTTCTTCTTCGTTTACATCAATGTGTACTAAAGTAAATTTCGAGGTCATTTTAGTATTCATCTTCCATTCGAATTAAACAAAATAAGGTTGGCATATTTTTTTTTTTTTGCTTAAAAATTATAAATGCTTAGTATTATCCAATTAGGGGTCAACAACAGTTAACGTCTGGCGGAATAAGTGGCTGACTGACTATTTGGCTTGTTTGGTCTGTCTATTAAAATTGAGTGCTTGCTCCTTAGTTGGCGTTAGACTGAAAAATTACAAAAAAAAAAAAAAAAATGTTTAAAAAAACTACTTGTCGTCTTCGTCATCATCGTTGTTTGTAATCATCATGTTGTTATTTTCGTTAGGTCACCGCAAGCCGGCTTGAAATTTTTCCAACAACTTTACTTTACAGCTAATGTTGTTGTTATATTAAAAGTTAAATTGTTGAATTCCATTATATTTTTCATGACTACTATATTCGTAGTTAATGAATTTTTATTTAATTGAATTTACATACATTTTAATAATTTAGCCTTAAAAAGCTAACAAACATGTCAATAGCAATTTCAATTTATGTCTTATGGTTGAATTATTGTCAATTAATAGATGTGAATTTTGTTAAAAATAGTTTTAGAGGCAACTAAAAGCTGCTGTGAATAGATGAGATATAAAACGTAAAGTAGTAACCAAATTTCCCTCAAACATAATTCCAATTTCATTGGGAATTACAAGTAAAAATTAAAAAATTGGGGAATATACGTATATAAATAACACTGTGCTACAAAAGTTGACAAAATCTTTTTGCTGGGGTTCTGATGCGTATATTCTGTTTCGTGGGAGTCCATGGAAGACGAAAATACCTTTAGTTTCTTTGGATCACTTCGTTTTTTGATTTTATATGCGTAAATGTAGTGAAAAACGAGGTTTCTTGGATTTTCAAATTAAAACGGACATAACTTCGTTTTTCCACAACGGGCTTTCACTGCTTATCTTTTATTTAGAAAGGTGAAAATCATGCCTTTCGAACAAGCCATAATTCTTAAAAATCGGGTAACAAATGGTTATGTTATAGTGATTTAAGTGTGACAAAAACGCATTAAAAAACAGGAAAATGCTTTTCCTCGTGCTCTAGGCGGCGTATAAGACACCAAACTGCGTAATTATTTACATTTATCAAGAAGGACATTTAGTTAGCCTTACAAAATGGGGGAAACCAATGAAATGGGTTGAAAAATAGATGAGATATAGCATTTTTTGTGTTTTAACTTTATGGTTTTTCCTTTATAAAAGTTGGTACCTTTGAGCGTATGATTGTAATTTGAATTTGTCTACTTAATAATTACGCGTAAGGTACCAATCTTTTATAAAGGAAAAACCAAAATGTTAAAACACTAAAAATGGCATAACTCACTCACTCATTTTCCAACCGATTTGTAAAGCTAACTAAATTTCCTTCTTGATAAAAGTAAATAATTAAGCAGTTTGGTGTCTTCTACGCAGCCTTGAGCACGAGGAAAAGCATTTTCCTGTTTTTTAATGCGTTCTTGTCACACTTAAATCACTATAAAACAACAATTTGTTACCCGATTTTTAAAAATTATGGCTTTGTCGAAAGACATGATTTTTACCTTTTAAATAAAATATAAGCTGTAAAAGTCCGTTGAGGAAGAAAGAAGTTATGTCCGTTTTATGTTGAAAATAATCCAAGAAACCCCGCTTTTCACTGCATTTACCGTTATAAAATAAAAAAACGAAGTGACCCAAAGAAACCAAAGGTATTTTCGTCTTCCATGGACTCCCACAATACCGTATTTATGCATCAGAACCCCTGCAAATTTTCACTGTAGCACAGTGTAATTAATACCGAAACCACAGATTGCGATTAGATCTAGAATTATTGTGGATTATAGGGGATATTGTTCTAATGTGTCAGATGCTGTTGTTATAACGACATTTATACTTCAAATTAAATGCTAAATGGAAAGTTGTCCAAGACAGTTAAAATGATCAGCGCTCACTTAGAGGGAATATACAACTGTAAATACCGATCTGGGGCTTAATTATGTTTCTATGAAAATGTGAAATGAAAACTTTTATAACGGAGAAAACTGTCAAATGAAAAAAATTACAAAGGAAATAATTTTCATTTCAAATTTTCATAGAGCAAGAATCCAGCCCCTGCTGATTGCACATAGGTCTACAATTATTGTGGTTTATAGGATTTTTTTTTTTTCAAAATTATGCAATTATAAATTATCACATTTGAATATGCAAATTATATAGTGATAGAGCAATAGATTTTTGCGTTCTTCAGCAAATATATAACTTTTGAGACTTAAATTTAATTTGAAAAAATTCCTCTTACAACGCCATCTATACATCAAATTTAATGATAAACAAATGAAATAATTCGAGTTTCCAATGAAATTCTCAAATTACAAATGAAATAATTTGAAATTCAATGGGAATTCTCAAATTACAAAGGAAATGTTTCGAAATACAACTGAAATTATTCGAATTACATGTGAAAATGGTGTATGTGTCAGATGTTGTTGTTAAAACGACATCTATATTTGAAATAAAATGCTAGGTCGAGATTTGTGCAAGCAAATTAAAATGATGAGCACACTTTTAGGAGGAATATACAATTGTATATACCGAACTACTAACTGCAACTAGTTGTAGAATCATTTTGATTTATAGGAGACTGTTTCAAAGTTATGTCAGTCCATTTTCTAACGATGGGCCTTTCTTGACAGTACGCTATAACACCGCCTACATTTGAATACTACCTAGCTGGACCATTACAGAACATTTGTTCTATAAGCCGAACTAAGAAAAGATCTCCAATTCTCTCTTTTTACTGCTTCGCTTTCTGGAATACCGCGCCTTTTCATCTCTTCATCCACTTGTTTGCACCGCCATGTGGCACGTATTTATACGCCTTTTTACCGGCTTCATCATCGCTCATTCTTATGATATGGCCTAGCCAACGCAATCGTTGCATCTCGATACGTTTATCTATACTGATGTCGTTGTATAGCAGATACACCTCGTGGTTCATACGATGTCGATATTCACCGTCAACGCAGATTGATCCATAGATATTTCGAATAATTTTTCTCTCAAAACACCGAGCACTGCCTTGTCTGCTTGCGAAAGTACCCAGACTTCGGAACCATACATCAGCACGGGTGGTATCAGTGTTTGGTAAAGCGTTGTGTTTGTTTGACGAGATGTGGCTTTATTTCTAAACTGCTTACTCAGACCGATGTAGCATCTGTTGGCCAACACTATTCTTCTTCGTATTTCATAACTGGTGTTCTTGGTTGTGTCGAGGTAGACGAAGTCCTTTACTACCTCGAAATTATAGGAACCAACGTCATCAGTTGGCCCGATCTCTATAGACGCATTGCGCGTCGCCGTTTACCGCCAGACCCACTTTAGCAGAGTCCCTTTCGACGTATCAGTTACTTCATACATACTGATACTTTGAAGTATCAGTTACTTCATTTACCGATCGACCCATGATGTCAATGTCGTCGGCATGAGCAAGTAACATATGGCTGTTCGTGTATGTTGTTCCACATCTTTTGACCTTCGCGTCCGTATGACCTTCTCCAGCAGGATGCTGAAAAGATCACACGACAGGCCGTCTCCTTTTCTGAAACCTCTTTTGGTAATAAACTCTTCGGAGAGGTTCTTTCCTATTTTAACAGAGGACCGAGTATCAGATAATGTCATTCTCCAAAGCTGAATGAGCTTTGCAGGAATACCAGAATCAGACATGTCTTGGAACACCTTTGAACGTATAGGGCTGTCGAAGGTTGCTTTATAATCGACCAAAAGATAGAAGATGTCGATCTGCATTTCCTGAGTCTTTTCCAGGATTTGTCTCAAGGTAAATATCTGGTCAGTGGTGGATTTGCCCGGTCTAAAGCCGCACTAATAGGGTCCAATAATTTCATTGACCATAGGCTTTAGTCTCTCCCACAATATGCCAGATAATATCTTATACTCAATAGGGAGCAGACTTATGCCCCTGTAATTGGAGCACACAGTCTTATCTCCCTTCTTGTGGACTGGACATAGGATGCTCACGTTCTAATCGTCGGGTACGCGTTCTTCCTGCCAGATGGTGCTAACTAGCTGATGCATACACCTTATCAGCGTGTCGCCTCCGGTTTTGAACAGCTTGGCTGGTAGGCCATCTGCTCCTGCCGCCTTATTATTCTTTAGCCGGTTTATTGCTGTCCTTACCTCATCTTGGCTGGGCGGTATACATTAAATACCATCTTCTGGGATTGGATCGGATCTGTGGTAACTTCGCCGTCATCGCTACTATCGGATACCAACAGTTTGGAAAAATGTTCTTTCCATAACCTGAGCACACTATCTCTCTCAGTTACCAAATTACCTTGCTGGTCTCTAAAGGAGGATGCGCCTGTACCAAAGCCAACAGTTTGATGTTTTACTCTTTATTAGAACTTTCGGACTTCATTCTGGCTCCTGTACATCTCGATTTTTCACACTCCAGCCTTTCCATTTCTCTCTTTTTCCTGCGGAAAAGACGTTTCTCCTCTCTCCTTTTCTACCGATACCTCTTTCGTGCGCTACGCGTTGCTACTGATTGTAGTGTAGTCCTATATGTCGCATTTGATTTTTATTTTTTCTATTGGGTAGCAGCACGACACTCTTGGTCATACCATGGATTCCTTGGTGGAGGTCTCTGGTATCCAAGTATGGATTTTGCTGCTGTTTGCAATATTTTGCCATTGTGCTGATATATTATCGGGACGAGGAGAGCTTTGATTAAACAATTGGGCCAGTTGAGTGGAATATGCTGTGGCTATCTGTTATGATTGCAGCATATCGATGTCTAACTTTCATGTTGAGTCTGTTAATTCTTTATTTGCTACGTTTAACCGGGTACGTACCTTTGCTGCAACCAGGTAGTGGTCCGAATCTATGTTTGCTCCTAGGAACGATAGTACATCCAACACGCTCGATGAATGTCTTCCATCGATCACAACATGATCAATTTGATTACACTGTGAACACAAATTTTGGGGAAGAGATAATTCCTTTTGCAGATGAAAGCCCTTGGTGAGTATATTAAGAACCTCGAAAGACAGATCCGCCGTGAGTCGAACTTCCGCGTTATGGCTTGATGAAATTTTTGTTGGAGACCCTGTAAGCCATCAGGAATTAGCGTTATATCTTTGTTCACTGTTTCTTTAGCTTATTTTTGAGATGACATGTCTTCAGTCAAATCCAATGAGGATTATTTTCGTAGAGCACTTCGACCTTCTAACTCGCTTCCTTCAATGTCCATTTCGTCCTTTATTTTAAGAGCCACTATAAAAGTACCACAAGATGAGTTTTTTTTAACATTAAACGTAAAATTCAAATAAAAGTTGACAACACTGTTGCTATCGGCAGAACTATACGACCAATTTTAATTGCTCGATAACTTACCAAATAATATCGTTAACTACCGAAATTTAAACAATTTAATTTTACCGATTTTTGTCGGATGTTAAGGATTCTTTTCGATAGCTAATGCGAGCGCCAGCCATTTTATTTGATCACCGTAGAATTCTTTTAGACCTTTTGTATCCTTATGTCAGTACCCAGTAAACCAATCGTTCCGACATCGTAAAAAATTGGTACGAACTTCGGATGTTACGTCTGATATCGGATCCGAAATCGTAACAAAAGTTGTATGTAGTGGTTGAACGAAACCACCAAATGGAGTGAAATCAGAAGAAAATCCTTGGGAGATTTACAAGGGAAATTTAGTTTCGAACGTATTAGGAATGAAATGAGTGAAAAAATTCCTTACAAGGATTGGAAAAAACCGGAACGATTTTGTCGGAATGTGCTTCCGAAATTGTTTAGACGTGTCGGACATCCGACATTTGGTTTGTTGGGTAAGCATTGACGTGCCCACGAAAACATTATATTGCTGTATCACAAGGAGTATCTTCGGTAAATATTTTAAAACGATCCTGGAGAAGCCTTTGGGCTGCACGTAGCGAATATTTTGAACTTTTGTAAGGGAGGTACTCGAAGGTGTTGTCGGATATAGACCTTTTTGGAACTTGACGTAATAATCTCAATACTTCTCATCACCACTGTACTTCCGTAATATGATAAATATGTATAACAGTATTATTAACATTGGTTGGTTATTTTGCCCTATTTTCATATATACATAAACATACATATACATAAATCTGCATAAATATCTCTATAAATATATTACTGTGTTTATGTCTGTTTGTCTTACTCACTTGAATTTGATTGAATCATTGTTTTTGTTTTGATGTTAACGTTATTTTATTTACAAAATATCAACTCAATCCCCACAAAAATGTTCTCTCAGCCAGGCCACTTGATTGTTGTGGCATTACAGTGTACAAGGATTTAATAGAAGCAGATGGCAATGGGGAATAATAATATCAGACAAAGTGGAATAGAGCGACTAAAGACACAATGAAAAACAATAATAATAAAGCAATCGAGCCTCAATTAACTTGAATAATAATTTAATGATTTTGACTAAAATGATTTTATGTAGTTTTTCCATTTTCTTCTGAGAGAGAGGATACGGCATCGAGGCTCAACTACCTCGAATTCCATATTTTTATTTTTTTCAAGAGAGGACAGCTGTTATTTTTCTGAGAGAAAGCGATATATTTGGCCCTCAACATATCTATGAAAAAATTTCCATAGGCATTCGAGGCTCAATTACCTCAAATTCTATATTTAATAATTTTGTTCCAAATCTTTATATATTTTTTAGTCTGTCATCTATTATTTTTATGTGAGAAAAGGATACATGTTTTTGCCCACAACAGTTCCCAGTTCCCGAAACCGAGCGATTTTCAGTATTTTATTTTCCCATTATTTCATTACAATATCCGTCCGGCGAACTCTAACAAAATATTTCGTATATTATTACCACCATACTATTAATGCTCGTAAACGAATTTGGAGCAGTGTATTTATTATTTACATACATACCGACGAGCAACCAACCTTCTTCATATCTATTCATATATTAAATAACATTAACATATCTACTCATATATAAATATAAATAAAATATACACACATTTGCGTAGAGTATATGCAAATATAAATTAAGTACCTTGCATGCTAAACATATTTTTTTGTAAATATTAAAACAAAAAACTGTATAATAATTGCTCGGCCAAAATGTATAACCAATTGTATGTATTCCTATTACTGTTGTTGTTTTTGTTCTTCTTATTGTTACTATTATCTTTCTTTGCATATTTCGTCAGTCGTTTCTTTTTTTACCAAAACTTTGAATTAATTTTTAATATTCGTTTTTTGTCTTCTTCTCTTTTCCCCTTTTCCTGTTGGTGGTTATTTCTCTTTAATGACATCGCAACATGCACAGCACGTGAATTGGAATCAGATTCCGAGGGCTGGGAAGAACGTGAGAATTCTCGTACACATTCTGTTAAATTCAATTCCGATGTACCAACACACGAAAAAGATTCAACATTTACACGCCAAAATACCCCGCATCCCAAGGAGTTGCGGGACAAGGCTAAAAAGCTTTTGGCCAAAAATCGTCCGGATGAGCCAGTTGGTGGTTTGGAACCACTATCGGAGGAGGTGAGTAATGAAAAATTTGGATTATTTTTATTAGCACTTTCATTAAACATCTGTATAAATATTTCTTGAACTTCAGTTAAATTTTACGACGACTTTATTTTCGCTGTGATAACTAGTTTTATTTGGAATTAGTAATATTTCAGTTGTAAACATTGAAGGAAAGAAGAAATTTCCAAAAAAAAGGAAAATTTTATCGAGAGGCATCTAAAATGAAAATGAATGTTATGACAATTGATACGGCTGTTGAGAAAATTCGTTCTGGCAACGCTATACATATGGTTTCCTCTTCAACTGAATTAGTTCAGTCATGAACCAACGCTTTTAACCAAATTCACCACCGCTTTAAATTAATCTAAGTTATCCACCGCACCAATATCTAACTTTGTCAGTAGATGGAGCTATAATTGACTTTATACGGTCTTTTCCCTAATAAGAGTGTATTTACGTCAAATAAGGGCGCATAAAAAAGGTTAACCCATCAAAACAGTAAAAAGGGGGGTTATTCAAAGTTGCAAACAGAAATTTGGATTAGGATTAAAACACAAAAGTGTTGCGGAGAGGTACTTGCAGGAATGGATCGACATAGTCCATTTTGGAAATGGATCTTATTTTGGCATTAATTTATTCTCGACAGGGTTGAAAATGCTAACGCCATATTAGCAAAAGCACCGAATATTTGCAGCTTTGCCTGCTAAAATTTCTTCGAAATATGTTTAGCAACAATGAACAACGGCAACATATAGCAACAATTTTCACAAAAATATACCTAGCGATGCTGATGCTATTTGATATTGTCGCTTTAATAAAATAGCATCGGACGCGCATACTCATATTTTGCAGCACGCATGATCAACACATATCAGAAAAGTGAATAAGCAACAAAGTTTCAACGACTTAGCCAGGTTTTCAGCAAACAATTGTTTTTGAGATCAGAGTTACCAGTGTAATGCATTAAAAATCGCGATATAAATAATTCCACTTTTTCGTTCAAAGGACATGTGAATTTTTGGTGAAGCCAATATATATTTTTTATTTTTAAACAATAATAATTAGCATTCTTTAGGTTCTACCATATGATGGGGGCATTTTGACATTAAATGACACAGTTTTTATTACTGCGTTGGCAACTCTAATCACAAAACCACCCTCAGTTGCTAATTCGCTGCGACGAATGGTCAACCGACTGCAAAATATGTAGCGCGGTACAAAAATAAATATGCGTTCGGTTGCTTATTTAGCCGTGTGTGCAAATATTGTGTACCATTGAAGTGTACAGCTAATGCTAATGTTTTTAGATGCTGGCTTTTAAACCCTGATATTCGATAGATATCGCGCCCACAAGTCACTTCAGTTGGTCACAGTATAATTTAGAGCTATTGGCCTACTATGTTAGGAAGCATGGACTTGCCCACGAAAAACATAATATCACTGTAAACAGGACTACAAGGAGTAGCATCGGTAAAAATTTCCAACGGATCTTCGAACAGACCCTAAACTGCACTTAAATAAAAATATTGAGCTTTTGTGGGGGAGGTACCCTAAGGAGAAGGCCGATATGGACCATTTTAAAAATTTAACTAAATGTGGAAAAAATATTAGGATATCCAAGGTTTGGACCAAATTAGTTGCTCAGTTAAAGAGATATCGCGCATACCATTTTAGTGACATTTTTTAACATTTGGGCGTGGTATCGGAATTTGTAGACCGATATTGCTCATCTTCGAACGTAAACTAAGCTTCTACAAAATATTACGATGGCCAAATTTTGGACCGCGTCAGTTGATCAGTTCGAGAGTTATCGTGCACTCTAGCCACTACACATGGTACCATAGGAGTTTTTTAAACCTTTCGGGCTATTTTCTCAGGAAGTATCTACTTGTAAGTATGTACTATTTCGATTAGGCACATGTGCCCGTATGAAAGTGTATATGTTGTAAAAAATGAGACAAGCCAAATCCAACAAAAGCCGTTTGTGGTAGAAGCACTTCAAAGCAAATGGTCGCCTGTATCTTCGGCAAAACTGGTCATGTAGCGACTGTTCCGCTTGAGCAACGTAGGACGGTAACTTCTGAGTGGTACACCACAATTCGTTTGCCTGAAGTCTTCTCAGGTCTATTTTCTGGCATATACGCGGACCACACTAGCATCGACTAGCTTACCACCGACCGACCTATCGTGTTATATGTGGTCAACAAGGTTTCTTTATCTGCACCCCAAGTGCTGCCGGCTAGGGACTTGAGGACCTTTTTGCTACATCTCAGGTTGTCGCAGATTAGACTACATGAATATGAGAACCTTGTTGCTAGATCTCAGGTTGTCGCAGATTAGACTACATGAATGTGGTAAAACCAGTCAAATAAGAGTTTAGCCTCTCACAAATGACATCGAAGTAGATATCTGACGCCAAGATCGTACAATCATACGCATGCGTTACGATCTGAATACTGACTGGAAGGGTTGGAATACAGAAGAGGTAGAGGGGTTAGACAGTTCCAGAGATATCATAACACCTAGGTGAATTCACTGTTTCACTTTAGGGGGCTTGCACTTCATGTTCCTTAATTCCACGTACGACTGGCGTCCACACATACAATTGATTATCCTAAGTTTCAAATTTGGTCGGAGAGTTGTCTGCTCGATGGCCTCAAACAGCGTGGAGTTCTTGACAGTATCAAAGGCTTTTGATAAGTCAAGCGCCACCATCACTGTTCTTGCTCTGGTTGAGTCCTCGAATAATATGTGTGGAGATAGCGTTCTTCGCTGTTATCTCGCTCGCTTAAGAAACCCATCGGCAACTGGGTTGCTATTTGTGACTCAAGCAAGCAAGGTGGTTGAGTCTGTTTCTGTTCCGACGCCGATATCAAACCCAAAAGGTAACAAGAAGGCCAAATAACTTACCCCAAAATCGAGTATGAGAAAGAAAAAAAGTAAAGACCTCTGCACTATGGTTCCGTTGAGTGACGTGTTAGGCGTTGAAACAACAACCACATAAAAATATATGAGAAACGACATGCGTTGATCTGGATGGCGCGGTTATGGTAAACATAATATAATTTTGTGCGACAGCGAATTCAACAGACCGATTGTCCCGATACCTTAAAGATGAGGATAGTCTGTTGCTGGCGTACAGAGTATAGGGAATCTACGATGGTTGGATGCCTGAGAAACAATCGCATTAAGGGGTTATCCCTAGCTGTGCTGGCAAAAAAACAAAATTTTCATAATTGTTTCTGGGAAGACTACCAATATTTTTAGGTAAACCTTTTATTCCTATGAAAGAGCACATCTTAAACTAAATTTTGAATTTTTGTTGTTGAAAAATACGATCACCAAAATATACGAAGATCGGTCTATCCGTTTTCGCGCTATCGTTGGAACCGACTTCAAAAATGGCATTTCGAGGCGTTTTAAGTTTTTATTTCGGTTTACATGAATAAAAAAATATATTTTTGGTAAAATTACAAGGAGTCATATATTCCTGGTCCATACAGGGGCTCTTACGCCGACAACGCAGCTTGTAAAATGGAAATTTGGTGTTGCCTTCGCAACATTCCTCCTTCACGAGTGCACTCGGCCGCACGTCTCTTTGCTTGGTCGATTTTTTTAACGTTTTGTCCACAGCTCGCTCCGATCGAGCTCAAATAAAATAACAATGATTTTGTAACTTCATTAAAAAGATCAATCGCAATATAAGCTGCTAAATTTACAACGAGTGCTCCACTCGAAAGGGTTTTGTGGCAAATGTTCCAAATAAGTTGATTGAAGTTTTCGTTGCTATTTTGATTGAAGTCGCCGACGCATCTTTCGAGTAAATACTCTTTACTTAGATAGTTGTATATAGGTTTAATAGCATCCAAAATATTTGATGGACGTGGTCTGTAATCTTGTATGAAAGCCTCTTTTCTTGCCCGAGCCCGTTGATATGAACACCACGAGTCTTCACCGGTTGGACATCTCTCGTGACGTGGAATTTGTATCGCTTGAACTGTAATGATCAAATGTCGCCCATATTGCCTTATGCATATCGTGAATTGAATTCGAATGGCGTCGAATTGCAAGTCCATAGTAGACAGTGAGCTTGTCAATCAATTTTCCTGTCAACATTCCTTTGCCTCCACGCTTTTTGTTACTTTTTACTAAACTTCGAAGGCGGGACCCCATACGCTTTTGGACGTGTCCGTTACATACCTTCTTTACGACTTCTGCATCGCCATATGGATTATTCATTCCTTCATTCTTTATTAAATAGTTAGTTACATTATTTGTCTTATATTCATTCTATAATACATTGCACAGATGTGGCTTCGCCTTATATCTAAAGCATTATATACATTCATATATTGAAAAAATATTAATCATAGATAAAGTTAATTTGCATGAAGGAAAACTATTAGCAAAAACCTTCTACACTAAAGACAAAAAAAAAAAGAAAAATAATAATATAAAATTATTTATAAATCATTCTGCATAAATATTTGATATTAATGGATTATCAGAAAGCAAGCATTTTTCACGAAATCTGCTTATATTATTATTATATACGTTGCTCATGATATGTAACCAATCAGTTGGGAAATCCCAAGGTAATTTTAGAGCCATTTTAATGACTTTATTTTGTGCAATTTGTAAGCGCTTAATATGCGACTTAGCACAATTTCCCCACACAGGACAACCATATAAAATAATTGCTTGGAAGATCACCTTCACAATTATTATTTTATTTGAGTTGCTGAGCAGTGAATTTCTGTTCATTAAAGGATAAAGAATTTTTTTGTACATATTAACTTTATCTATAATATGGGTAACATGACAATTAAAAGTTAATTTTTTATCAAGAAAAATTCCTAAATATTTTACATTATCCAACCATGATATACTGTTGCCTGTTATGACCAGATTATGTGTTGGTAAAAAGCAAGCTTTTCTTTTTCTACTGAAATATATTGCTTGTGTTTTGGAAGAATTTACTTTTATTCTCCATTTATTGTAATAATCAGCAATTAAGTCGATAGCACGTTGCATATTTGTTAAGATATTTTGACTTAGGACATCTGTGTAAAAAATTCCAACATCATCAGCATAAGATGCTAATTTACAAGGGGATAGAAGAGGCATATCAGAGCAGTATATGTTGTACAAAATAGGACCTAATACAGACCCCTGAGGAACTCGTGCTGTGATGCATTTTAAATCAGAAAAGGAATTATTGACAGAAACACAAAAATGCCTATCAGTTAAAAAGTTTTTAATCATGTTTACTAGGTATAGAGGAAACTGAAAGTGGAGCATTTTTAAGACTAAGCCTCGATGCCAAACACTGTCGAAAGCTTTCTCAATATCAAATAAAACTAAAGCTGTGGACATTCCAGCACTTAAACCATTTTTAATGTCAGTACATATACGTTTAACTTGATGTATAGTAGAATGACAGTTTTTAAATCCAAATTGCTCATTTGGTATGATTTGCTTATCGTTTATAACTTCTGATATCTTTTGCTTGATAATCTTCTCAAATATTTTGCCAAGAGTGCTGAGTAAACTTATTGGCCTATAATTTTCAGGTTTATTTTTTGTTTTACCGGGTTTGGCAATCGGGATAATTTTTGCTGTTTTCCATGAGCTTGGAAAATATTGAAATTTAAGACAGAAATTAAGTAGCTTTGTTAAGTATAGTTTAGCATATACAGTTAGATGCTTTATGATTTCGTTACTAATTTCATCTAGACCACAAGCTTTTCTTTTGCCTAGGGTACTTATAATACCTTCAAGATCGTCAACTGTAATTAGTTCAGAGTTGGGTGTAACAATATCCAAACTCTCAAAGTTCACTATAGTCTCATTTACATTTTGAATATGTTCTGGAATTCCAATATTATCACAAATTCTATGATTTGCACTAAATGTTTTTGCAAAAGCATTTGCTTTGTCATCATCTGCTACCAACGTTTTATCTTCAAATATCAAACTATGACAACATTGAGTTTTCTTCTTTAACAATCTAGATACATTCCAAAACGGCTTGGATCCTTTATCTAGAGTTTGTAGCAATTTATTCTTAAGTTTGATCAGATTTATTATGTAATTTGGGAGTTTGCAGTACTTCGCTTGAGGTAAATATAAAGGTACAGAACGTCTTACACCTTCAAGTAGAGTACTTGTAAAGTAATTGACATGATCATCAATATCAGCACATATATCAACATTAAAATTAGTGTTTTGAAATTTAGAATCAATAATTTCTTTGAATAACACCCAATTGCACTATAGGTCAAACGGGCCATTTTATTGGCCATAAATCTTAAAGTTAAAACAAGTATTTGGTTTAAGTTAATATATCGTTTTTAGATTCAGGGAGACAAATGGAACAACGTGGGCCAAAAAATTAACCCTTTATGGACCAAATACACAACTGGTACCTTAACCCTTTGGGGACCAAAAACTGGAAGGTCTGTTATTTGTCTATAGAATTGAAGGCATCGACGTCCGATAAGTTCAGAAGCCTTTTTGTTGTGTTTCGTTTTAGTTTTAATGTGAATATGCCTTAAAATTATTACCTTGAAAATCGCACAATATGATGTGACATATTTTGACTATAACTGTATATATTTATAAAAGATTTGTAAACAATTTGACTTTAGAACACAGCAGAATGATGTAGACTCCAATTTGGCTAACATTATTTGGTAAGAGGTTTAACCCTGACTTCAAAAAAAATCATTATTATGGAAAATATGGTAACCTAAAAAAGTTGTATAATTCTTGTTGAGCAAATTTACGCAAAATCACATAAAATTTTCTGCATTCGGCACGAGTTAATAAACCAATTTCAATTTTCACTTTCATTGCCGAACGTTGCCGAGACTTTAAAAGCGTACAAAACCTCAAAATGTTCTACTTTCTTCGAAAATTCAAAGTTAACACCCATTTAATAACTATTTATACACATAAATGATGATAGGAGGGCATTTTTGATAAATATATATCAGATACTTTCTAATCAAATCGTTACTTATGCTAATATTGTGATTTTGTTTCACCATGAACGTATACAAGTAAACATATTTCGTTAACATGTTTTTAAAGATGTTTGGATAATACATATTTGGCAGCCTACCATGTAACGGTATAATTTCTCTCACAAAAACAAAATTTATTCTTATTATATTTGAAGTGTTTCTTACAAGAAAGTAACACAAAATAAGTGAAAATACAAAGTGCGAAATCTGACTTTTGGCCAGTGAAATGGGCTGTTTGACCTATAGTGAATTGGCGCGAGAAAAATTATACTTAAACAAATTGGACGGTTGATGAGTAGCAGAGAGATCAAAATGGATTGGCAGGTGATCTGAAGAAAGGTCATTAATTGTGTGAGGGTTGGATATTAATTGTGGAATATTAGTTAGAATTAAATCTAGAGTTGACGGATTACATCCAGAAGAGGCAGGTATATAGCTAGGACTTCCAGGATATGTTATTGTAAATGGATACAGAGGAGTTAAATCATTCAGGATATTGCCCCAGACGTTAGCTCTTAAACAATTCCAATTACGGTGTCTAGCGTTTAGATCACCACAAAAAATGTAATTTGAGCGTGTATTAACAATTTTTCGTAAATCAGCTTTATATGCACTACGAGTTGTGCTATTGTTCAGTCCTCCAGGGAAATAAATACTGTATAGTTTGACAGAATTAGTATTATTCAATTTTATCTCAATCCCCACGTTTTCAATCAATTGTGTTGAAATACATGGAACATGTTTAAAATAAATGTTACTTTTAACAAGTATTGCAACACCACCACCGTTTTGCTGATATCTATCTTTTCTTACACATTTATAATTAGGTATATTAAATGTATCTTGATCATTAAGCCAAGTTTCAGATAAGCAACAAATATCAACATGGTTGGATATAAGAAAATTAGTAAATTCAATAATCTTGTTGCGGATACTACGGGAGTTCCAAAATATTATTTTTAAGTTTGAAGAAATCATTATTTATTGTTGTAAACAAATTTAAATGCTAATTCGGCAACAACATTAAATTGTTGCTCTCTCGTTGTACAGGTACTGAGTTTTGAGATCATCTCTGTTGTTAGATGTAAAAGTTCTTGCTCACTAAAGAGATTGGTAGCAGCATTGTTGTTGTTGTTATTTCTCCAATTATTGTTTACAATAACGGGAACCTCGGCAGACTTTCTCAAGTTAGGGAAATTTTGAGAGGTAGTGGTGAATTCAGCACTCTTTCTCTTGCTGTGGTGAGTTTTATTTGCAAGTTACTCTCTAATTTGTAGGTATGACTCTCTGTTTGGACAAATCAGTAGATTTGTGATTTTTGCCACAATTAGCACATAGGATTTTATTGTTGTTTGTACACTCAGCAGTAGTGAGGTGTTTATCAGCACAGTTTGCACAACGTATACCAACGTGACAACCTTTCTCTCCATGACCGAACATTTGACACTTTCGACATTGAACTGGTTTGTTTTTTATTCTCCTTTGGTAGTCCCACGAGATAATAACTTTAAAGAGAGATCGAACATTCTTTCTCAAATCTTGGAGTTTTACAGAGCCCCTTTCAAGGTGAACAATGTATAGAGTATCAACATATTCTCCGAATTTACGTGTAACTTCTTTAACGTCAATGCACTTTAAACCGAGTGAGATTAACTCGTTTTTAACCTCGGTGCTTGTTTTGTTAGCAAGTTTGTGTATGACAACTTTGAAAGGTTTATTGTTTTTGTGATCATGAGTGAAATATTTATAGTTTTTTTCTTGCAAAGCTACAATAATCTTATTGTAAGATTCGTTTGAATTACACATGATTTTCATTCATTTTCATCATTAAGTGTTTGTATGATAACATCACTATTTTTAGTCAACACTTTAATTGGTGAAATTTTATTATTTTGGCCGCTATTTTGCTGTTCACTGTCCATAGCAGTTGTAGAATTATCATCATCGTCATTGTCTAACATTTGTAATGGGGTCCAGAAATTACTTCTGGACCCAGTTTTACGTTGTTTTGATGAAGGCATTTGCACTTCATCATCCAAACAGGAGAGATGATTGCGTTTGGGAATGTTAACTTTTTTTAATTTCAAGAGAGCGAGAGTTAGTATGCACGTCTGGCACTTGCGAAAGCCTAAGCAAGACTGTCCATATGGATTAGAATTTAATAGAAATTTCAGGGAAATCCCAACATGTATCCATTGTGAGGTACATTAAAATTATGCAAAAAGAATTGGTATAATAAACCAATAAAGTACGCCTAAACACACAAACCACTACGGGTTCTCCACTTTGAAAGGTCATATCTCAGACAATTTTGCTCCGATCGACTTGAAATTGTTTGCGGCACACTCTATACAACCTGTACTTCAAAATAAGCCAATATTTTTTTTTTTTTTTTTAGATTTTTTGAAATAGACAAGTAGGGATAACCCCTTAATAAGTCAAACCAAAGGTCACTGTTACACAGACAAATGATAAAAGGCCTGCTGAGTGAAAGGCTTTGTCTTTAAAGAATATATTTTTGGTTTGGATTTTTCTTAATATGTTTGGAGCACCAGCAGTCCAAAATTTTAGGAATATTTTAGAGTGATCAACAGCTTGGAACACGTGGCTCTTTTTTCGATACATCTGTAGAAAGAAAGACAGCTGAATCTTTGAAGAATCGTCTATAGTCTGAGGCCCATTTGAAGGGTCTTCTATTATTTAAGTAGCAAACAGGGGATTGTTCTAATAAAAGTAGTAAATGTCTTGGTGAGGGTTTCTTCAGTAGAGGAGAGATATTTAGTTAAACAGGGATCTTCTTTTAATATATAGTCACTAAAAGAGATAGCCATGTGGTGAGCAGCAGGCCCATTCTGTAACTTTTATCGATTGAAAAGTTGTTAAAATTTCTTTCATTTTGTAACAACCACAAAACAAACAAATGAAATTATTGTAAAATAAACAATAGGTAAAGTTGTTAAAAAGTTACAAAAAATAACGCCCCAGGCCACCTTAGAATAATGTGAGATAAGATTTTCCATTTCCAAATATGGTATTTCTGCATCCTTATAAGGTATAGGGCGATGTTATTAATTTTTAAAAATATTTTTGGACCAATAGTGGATTTTTCAGAATTTTTTTTGACCAAAAGTGTGTTAACGCCGGGAGCAAGCGTGTCTTCTTTAACCTAACACATACATACGTTCGTATACATTTTATTTGAAAACCACGAGTTGATAACCATTTATTGTTATTAAAATAATACGTAATAGTTTTAAGTTTTCCATTGTAACGTTTCGAATTCTTTAATTGTTATACAAGTCTCAATAAACTTCAACTTGACCAAAAGTGGCTTTTATAGATTTCTGGATCTCTTAACTTTATTTGAACCTGGAAAAAATTCATGGGCTTTACATCTGGGTGTCACCTCTTATGGGGTTTCTACACGGTATGTTTTTTTACATATTTGTGCATACCAACTGCCACTTTTTACAAATCTGAATTTTGTACACATGGTGTGAACCATACAGAAATTTCAATGCGTCAAAGTGGTATGTGCAGGAATTCAGCGGAATATATTAACTTCCTGAGAAATTTGAGGAAAAACGTGCATTAATCGAAGTCCAGGAAGGAATATTTTGCTCAATAACAACTCTAAAGCTTTCTTGCGTCTCAAGATTTGCAATCTGAAACTAATTTTGTGTTTTTTATAAAGTACAATACCTAAAAACGCAAAAAATTAAGCAAGGGTCAGCTTTAACGAGGTATATAAGAAATGGCATTTGACCCCCAAAAGTTATTTTCTTTTCTCTAAAATATATCTCAGACACCCAGAGACATTCGCCAAAATTAAAAGATGTATACATTTTGCTATTAATTCCATAAATTTTACTATAATACTCGTATTTCCTTGGGGTGTATGTATACTTTTCTGTATTGTGAAAATTGAATTTCTTCAATTGTAATAAATATAGGCATTAGATTGAAATAAATTTGTGTAATTATGGTTATTTTGTCACCAAGGAGCCACACAGTGCAGTTGTTGATGTAAAAAACCCAACGATTTAGCCAAAACTGCATTTTTGTAGGGTGTATGTATAATTTTCTGTGTCACTGTATGTATATTTTTCGAATAGAACGCGCTCTATTCTCGTCTGTACAGCCAAAGGTAAGCAGCTGTTTTGTTTGTATGCGATATAAATAAAGAAAACAACAGACAACGAATGAAAAATAAAATTTTGCCGTGCAGAAGGAATTACATATGTGCGAAAAAAATGACAGTTGCTATGCATGAATATGTAAAAAACATACCGTGTAGAAACCCCATTAAGGGATGTTGGTTGGAAATAGTTTTTTACGTAACTTTGCATTTTACATGTTCTTGTCAGAGATTGTGTGCAAGAAAATATCGTTGGCAACTCTTATATACCACTGGCCACCTGTTGTTGAAATTCGAAATTAAAAACCGTTCACATTTTTTCCATCAGAAATAAATTTCACCTTTTTAACACGTTCGCGGACGTGATTGCTATAGCATTCCGATGCAAAATGACGTGAATGCTATAGCATTCACATTGTCAGTCAATTTTTGTTCATTTACTTGTATACAATCTTAAGTTTTGGTGATTAATATACATAATACGATTTATTTCAACAAGATACATTCTATAATAAATAAAAATAATAATAATAATCAATAATTAATAAATAAAAACAAAAAAACTAATTTCGTAAATAATTGGGTGTCATTTTTTTCAACCCTCTGAATTTGCTTGCGTCCGCGAACGTGTTAAAGAATAAATTCACCATCTCATGATTCTTTTGTTCTCTTTCCATAGAAACACTCAAAACAAGAATACAGTTCCGCCACTGTGGAGAGTACAACATCGCCATCTAGTAACTATAGTGAAGAACCATCACTTAAGCAGGCAACTCTCCATGGGCAACCACAACAATTGCTAGTAAAGACACAAACCGTAACACAACAGCAGCAGCCTGCAGAACCAAAAACAGAAACTATGACAGCAGCCAGCACTGTTTCACATGACGATGAAGATGATGACGACGAGGAGGATGATGAATATGTATGTTAAAAATTTACAACCTTTTTCTGAATATAAACTCCCAGTGAGTTTTGTATTTTTGTCATTTCAAATTAAAGAGGAGAGTGATAAATAAAACTACGGGGAATTTACGTTCAGAATAAGATTGTTAATTATTTATAATTAAGAACTATGATTAATTTATATGAATTTCTGCAGGATCAATCTGAAAGACGTGTTGGTTTCCAAGTTGAACATGATGAGGAGGAAGATTTCCGTAACAGACCACCGAAATTACACAGAAGGTATGTAGTAATAAATTAATAATAAAATAGGTATTTTAATACGAATGTTTTATCTTTTCACCCCCAGGGATACTCCTCATCATTTGAAGAACAAACGTGTCCAACACAGCATCAGTAACAAGAAAGATCATGAAATTCTCACTAATGCTTTGCAACAAGAGAAGAAAGTACAACAGCTACCCACTGTTGTACAATCTCCAATTGCTGAAAATCCTTCAGAAAATGAGTCAGAATTACATGAGACAAATGCCGTGGCTCCAGCTCCATTTGATGCATCACTTTCGCCCATTCCTGCAAAACCACAAGCAGTTGAAACCGCCCATCCAGCAACAGCAGCGGCCATCAATGCTGATGGTGAGTACGCACAACAAAAATTACAACTCAATGTCAATTGAGTTGATTATGGTGATGGGTCATAATATTTTTAAATTTTTATGAATCAACTGTATTTTCCTCCTTACATCCCGATTTCTCCCACAACTACCACCTACCCTTTTACCCATTGTTATTCTTTTATAAACAACATTTTCCTTATAATTCAACGGAGAATTTATGACGTATTTATATTTTAATGATAATAAGAGTCAAAGTCCATTTGATAAAATGAAGCGAAGTATGGTGAAGGTGTATCCTTTGAATTTTTTTATTGTTTTTCTTATGTTTAAGTTTATTGTGTTTTTGTTCAATTTGTAATTATTTTTATTTTGTATTGTGTTTTGTTTCTTTTGCTTAAGTTAATGTTGTGGGTTTTAGAAAGTATTATAATTATTATTTATTCTCTTTAATAATATTTTTAAGTTTTCATTTTATTTTTTTATATATTTTTTTTTTTTTTTAATTTTTGCTAATAATTGTTAATTGTTTTCCCTTTCTAATATTCATTAATAAATAAATGAAAAGTTGCTTATCTCATTACCTTGACTACAAATTAAGAAATCTTTTTTATTTGTATAACACTGAATTTGTTTTGAAATTGGTTTACATTACAATGGATCCTTATGAAGGCCTTAATTTCGAATTGAGTGTATGTTTTGAAGAAATACATACTATATGTGGTTGGACTTACGACTTTCATCAAAATCTACGCCGGTTTCATTAGCCAAGCTTATGCAAACAAATTTCCAAAATAAGAAATGCTTTTAATATATACCGAGCAGGCGATTTTACCACAAATGTGATGACTTTATTACAATCTCATATCTCTGGGTAATATTTTGATGAGCTTTTCTTGAAGATTAGAAAAAATCATACATATAAGATGATTCGATAAGAAAAACTCTCATTTTGAAATTTTATATTTATTTTGAAATTTATGCATTTTTGAGCTATTTTAATTTTATACCTTCCACTATAATATGGAGGATATAACTATATTTGTTATTCCGTTTGCAACACATCAAAATATTCGTCGGAGACCCTATATAGTATATGTATTCTTCTTGTTGTTGTAACAGCATGAAACCTATGTAGAAGCATAGGTTTCATGCTGGGTTGGCAGCCGCTGGCCGAAACACTATGGTTTCGGGTCAATTCGGTACGAAAGAACCCGCTGCCGTGGGATTGTATTCTTGGTCATCGATATAACAATGTTTGTCTGTCCGTCCGTCTGTGTGTAGAAATCAAGATTTATATTTTGAAGGAATATTCCAAAGAAAATTGATATTTAGTCTTCCTTCAGGGTATGATATTTAATCTTCCTTCAGGGTATGAAAATTTCCACCAGAAATTTCATATAGCCCCCATAGAAGGTACCTCGCGACTTTTGATATTTTTAAGGTTGTAGCCTCAATATCCCACCGAAATGGCTGAAATGTGGCATTTAGTCTTCGTTGTGGGTATAAAACATTCAAGAAGGGAATTATCAGCATAGATCCCCGTCTTCATATAGCCCCCATAGAACAGTCCTATCCGATTATTTGTTGAATGTTTCAGCGTCACTTTCAAACCGAAATGGATGAAATTTTACATTTAGTCTTCTATGAGGTTATAAAACATTCCAGAGGAGAATTATTAGTATATGTCCAAATTTTCATATAGCCTCTAAAGAATGGTACCTACCGGTTTTCGGTATTTTGAAGGTTGTGGCCTCAACATCCAACCAAAATGGCTGAAATTTGGGGGTATAACATTTTTCACCTGAAATTTGTCGGTATAGGTCAGCGTCTTTATATAGCCCTTCGTAGAATAGAATCTCCCGATATTCGGTATTTTGAACATTTTAGCCACATTATTGTACATATTAATACATCCCTTGCTAAAAATCTGAAAGTATAGCTCCCATATAAGGGTATGGATTGTAGTCGGGCCGATTGGTTATTCTTTTTTCTGTGGGTCTTTAGAGCTTTTGGGTAGTCATTCAGGGTTACAGATAGTTTTTAAAATCTTCAGGGCGGAACAATTGACTACGGAACCAATGATACGCCCATGATTAAGAAGAAATAAACATATAACAGATTTTAAGAAATTTGTTACGGGTTTTAGGCATCACGATTCCCACAGATTGAACAACTCGAACACATTCTGCAGTCCGTCTGCGATTGTTTGAACTTTTCCATCATTCAATTTGAGCGCAGCTAACTTAATTTCTATAGATTCATTTTTGATTACCCAAATCGAAATTTTCTGGCCAAAACTATTTCAACGTCCAGTTGGTTTTGAAATTGATTATTATTTTAAGTTTTTATACCCAACACCACTCTGTGTGGGAGGGTATTATAAGTTGCTTTTGTCCAAAAAGTTTGTATCGCATCGAAATAATGGTCGTAGACCCATACTTATATATACCAAAATGAATGTCTCGACGAGTTACAGGTCGCAATTTTGATCGGATCGTCACCAAATTTTGGGTGTTGATGAGGCTCCCGGAGCGGAAGAAGCCTATTGGTGATGGTCGGATAATATTCAGGGCTCGGAATGGGCAAAAAACTTATTTGGAGAAAAAGTCAACGTTTTATTTCAAAGCTCATATCTCCGCATATGTAAGGGGTATATCAAAAGCAAAGCTTGCAAATGAAAGTAGAATATCCCATCTTTACAATGATAGTGGCCAAATAACGGAGATATAGCAATAGTCGGTAATACATCCCATTTTTCGTTTTTTTTTTTCGAAATCGCGCTACAGGTCGCAATTTTGTTCGGATCGTCACGAAATTTTGTGGGTTAATAAGGGTCCCACGGAGGAAGAAGCCTATTGATTTTGATAATGGTCGGATAATATTCAGAGGTCGGAATGGGCAAAATTTTTTTTGGAGGAAAGGTCAAACGTTTTATTTCAAAGCCAATATCTCTGTTTCTTTAGGAGGTATATCAAAAGCAAAACCTAGAAAGTAGAAAACATCACCTTTACAACGATGTAAAGTAGGTTGTCATAGGTGGTCAAACAACAGAGATATCGTAATAGTCGGTAATGCATCCCTTTTTCCGATTTCGTTGTAATCACGCTACAGGTCGCAATTTAGATCGGATCGTCACGAAATTTTGGAGGTTAATGGGGGTCCCAAAGAGAAAGAAGCCTATTGATTTTAATGATGGTCGGATAATATTCAGGAGTCGGAATAAGCAAAAAGCTTATGGAGAAAAGACAAAGTTTTTTTGCAAATATCTCCGCTTCTGGTTGGAGTATTCCAAAAGGAAAGCCCGTCAATGGAAGAAGAAAAGATCTCCTTTATATTGATGCAAAGTATGTTGGCGTAGTGGGCACACAACTGAAATATCGCAAAAGTCAGTAATATATCCAATTTTTTGTAATCACGCTACAGGTTGGAATTTTGATCGGATAGTCACAAAATGCTTGGGGATAGATGGGGGCCCCACAGAAGAAGAAGCCTATTTATTTTGGTAATAGTCGGATAATATTTAGGGATCGGAATGGGGAAAACTCATGTGGAGACAAATTCGAAGTTTTATTTTTTGTCAATATATCAGATTTTAGTAGGGGTATTCCAATCGCAAACCCTGTCAATGGAAAAAGAAAACACTACCTTTAAATTGGTGTAAAGTAGGTTGGCGAAGGTGGTCAAACAAGGGAGATACCACAATAGTCGGTAATACTTCCAATTCTTCAATTTTTTGCAATCACGAAATTTTGGTTGCTTATGGGGGTCCCAGAGAGAAAGAGGCATATTATGTTTGGTGGTAGTCGGATTATATTCCCTAAAATAAATGTTTACCAGTGAAAAGTTTATGCACAGGGATAGTGGTGTACGGTATCACATGGTAGGCCCCGTCCCGACTATAGCCTTTGCTCACTGTTTTTTTTTTATAATTTTGAATCTTCAAAAAAATAGTTTTGGCCAAGAATTTTCTGATTTCCATAGCCTGATACTCAAAGCTCTCAAGATGTTTGTCGTCAAAGTGCATGCTCCACTTCTCCAGAAAAAACGTATCAGGTACTTCCTCACTAAAGCACCTTTCGTATAAATATCCTTGTGGATTCCTGACTAACATGGAATTGGAATTTAAATGTCCTCGGGGGAAAGCTGGTGCTACACAGTTGCTGCTTTGTGGAACCACAGCTTTGGGCTTAAAAGAAAGCGCCTTGAAATATCTATACTGCTGTCGTATGAGTCCGTGCTAATTTCGGAACAATCAAGTATCGTTGTTCTGGTTAAGTCCTCAACTGATATGCATGTGCATCTAGTGTACAAGATGATTGTCGGCAACTGGATTGTTATATTCAATGCTGGGAAGGAATACAAATTCATCAGCCTTTGCTACTGGTGATAAGAGTGAAATCGAAATACAGACACTAATTTTGCTGACTTGATCAGCTTCAGTAAGAGGGTTAACCACGATTTCGATTCAATTCGAGAATCACGTGAATGGTTGTCCACAGTTTGAGGACATTGGTAAGCTCATTCAGCTGTTTCTGTATTACCACGAATATTACATCAGAGCTTAACTCTTTGGCTGAATGTGTGTTACGGAAGGCATTTGCATCATCATTAAACTGTGGTGGTACTTCCACCTTCCACACCGAAAAAAGATAATAGTCATCCCAGCAAAATTTGAAGGAAGGGGTTCCATGCGATGACGTGGTTTCATGGCATCTTTTACATTGGTTAAAACGAAGTCATGAAAGAATCGATCTTTTCATTAGCATTTGAACCAATGCAAAGAAAGTCGTGAAAGATCCGATGTGTTCATCAGCATTTCAACCCATGCAAAGGAAGTCGTGAATGATCTGATCTTTTCATCAGCATTTGCACCCATTCCATCTATCTAATAGAGATGAATTTTGAGTTTTTATTTATATAACTTTTTATACCCTACACCACTATGTGGGGAGGGTATTATATATACCAAAATGAATGTCTCGACGAGCTGAGTCGAACCTTGTAATCACGCTACAGGTCGCAATTTTGATCGGATCGTCACGAAATTTTGGATATTGATGTTGGTCCCGGAGGGGAAGAAGCCAATTGATTTTGGTGATGGTCGGATAATATTTAGGGGTCGGAAAGGGCAAAAAACTTATGTGGATAAAAAGACAACGTCTTTTTCCAAAGCGAATATCTCAGCTTCTATATGGGGTATACCAAAAGCAAAACCTGACAATGAAAGTAGAAAATATAACCTTTCTAATGATGTAAAGTTGGTGCTCATAGGTGATCAAACAACGAAGATATCACAATACTAGCAAATAAAACCCCAATTTTCATTTTTGCGATTTTAATTATATTGACGAATATCACAGCTTTGGTTGGAAACTTTCCAAAAGCAAAGCCTGACTATGAAAGTAGAAGATCCCGTCTTTACAATGATGTAAACTAGGTCGGCGTAGGTAACCAAATAACGGAGATATCGCAATAGTCGGTAATATATCCCATTTATCAATTTTTTTTGGAAATCACGCTACACGCCAATTTTGATCGAATCGTCACTAAATTTTGAGGGTTAATGGGGGCCTCACAGAGGAAGAAGCCTATTGATTTTGGTCATGATCGGATAATATTTAGGGGTCGGAATGGGCAAAAAACTTATTTGGAGAAAAGTCAACATTTTATTTCAAAGCCAATATCTCTGTTTCTTTAAGAGGATATATCAAAAGCAAAACCTGGCAAGGAAAGTAGAAAATATCACCTTTACAACGATGTAAAGTAGGTTGTCGTAGGTGGTCAAATAGCAGAGATATGGCAATAGTCGATAATGCATCCCATTTTCCGATTTTTTGTAATCACGCTACAGGTCGCAATTTTGATCGGATCGTCACGAAGTTTTTGGAATTTTATGCGGGTCCCACAGAGGAAGAAGCCTATTTATTTTGGTGATGGTCGGATAATATTCAGGAGTCGGATTAAGCGAAAAGCTTATGTCGAGAAAAGTCAACGTTTTTTTGATTAAAAACCAAAATATGTTTGGTGGTAGTCGGATTATGTTCCCTAAAATAAATGTTTACCAGTGAAAAGCTTATGCACAGGGGTAGTGGGGTAGGGTATCACATGGTCGGCCCCGTCCCGACAATAGCCTTTGCTCACTTGTTTCGAAATATACATATATGATTAATTGTCTGAGACTCGAAGTCATAAACAACGTTGTTAAAACTCTCGTCGTTATGATAATGTCATTGCAAAGGGTTGGTGAAAATGACATGCCAAAGCATTGGTGAAAATGCATTCGTGTAAATGACATGCTTTGGATCCAAAAATGAATAGCATCTTTTGGGGTCCACGCTCATATAAAATTCATCGATGAAGATGCTAAAAAGATGACATGTCAGCTCACTTGCACCCATGATTGAATGGCATCTTTGGCATCGAATATTTTACTGGGACACTTATCTTTATCCTGCCACTACCGGAATGCTCGACTAAAAGTCTGTTCATATGAAAAGCCCCAAAATGAATTCTGAATTCTGAACTCCTGAACGTGTTAATAAAACCCAATTTATTGAGGCATCCTTAATAAAAGCTATGCTTTATAAAAAATCTTCGTTTGGCAAAGAATGATTCTATTCTAGGGAAAATCAATTCTCATTTCTTAAATTATTAAACAAATATTCCCTTAAACAAAAATCATGTCATTTAATTGTGGGTCAAAACAAATCTTTTCTTCTTAATTAGACACTTCGTCATATGTTTTTGTAATGAGAAAAAAGAAAAGATATCAACAAATTTTGTTTTTCTTAAAGATAATGGAAAAACAATTTAACAAAGACTCAATGAGACTACGCAGCAGCAGACCATGGCGGCTGGGGCAGCAAAGAAAAAGAATAACAAACTTCAACAAGTAAGGCAAAAAAAAGTAGAACAAACAAAAAATACATCATTCACGTTTTTATACAATTATTACGTTTTGTTTTTCCTTCTGAGTCGTTGTTTTGTTTTTCTTTTATTGGGGGGACTAGACCAATGGTAGCTGGAAGAAGAAGAAAAAAAACAAAGCTTATAGAACACTTGCCATAAAAGTAATTGCAACAAAAACTGTTGATTATGATGACGATGATGATAACAACAACAAACAGGGCCCATTCCTCAGTCATAAAGATGTCCCCTTCACCTAATCACCAAAGTTCAAGAAAAGTTGTTGATTGTTGGTAGCTGCTAGTCTTAGCTCATAACTGTGGTCTGTGTGGCATGCAATCACACTTTGCTTGCTTGCTTGCTTTGCCACTGTACAAGTGGTGTGGATGATGATGAATACCAACAAGACCTGGATAATATCAAGACAAACATTTCCTATCATCGATAGACGACACGACATATGGTTTGTGTTCATATGTGGCAAACGGCTGGGCATCACCACCGCACCAATTGATGATTGATTGTTTGATTTGGAAATTGCAAGTCTGGTAAGAGGAGGTTATTCCTGTTCTCTTTGTCGTGTTGTTGGGGAAAATCAATAAACAAATAATATCTGTTTTCTATAATGCATCAGTTCTGTATTACACATAAGGTGTGGGGTTTTTTTAAGGAGGCCTCCAGTACAGCAGCCACTCCATTTTTATTTTTATGGTACATGGTGTAAATTCTGCCTAGTGTTTGAAGAACCTTATTAATGTCCTAGTTGGCCACAAAAAGGGGAAAAAATCCTACACATTTTTGGAATTTATTTTTGAGGCCTGTTTATTTCTTTCCTCTAACTTATCAGACTGCCTGCTTAGTTGAACTGGAATGATGAACTGAACTGTTTGTTGTTCTTCACCTGCTTGTAATTCTTTGCAGTTATGTGACAGATACATTTTTCGTCACCCTAGTACTACTGGATGGTCTTTGTTTTTGTCTGTTTTTCCTTTATTGCATTACTGCGCAAATATTTGTTTGTTTATTTTGTATTTCTATGTTTTCCTTTCTTTATTCTTTAGTACATAAATATTGGCAAATCGATGATGATATTGTATAACTTTTGGGGTAGTCCATTTTACTCTTTTGCGTTGTCACTATCGAGTCGAATAATGTAATACCCTCAAAAAAGATGGAGGTTTAAACCAAATGTAGAGGTACGAATGTCATAGACCCATAGCGTAAAAAGCTTTATCGTGTGAACGGATAAAATCTATAACCAAAGGGGTCATCTCATTGCGATAAACTGTTGCAAAAAAATTTCAAACCGATCCGAGACATGTCCCTAAACTGCACTTTTACGATTTTGATACCCTCCACCATAGTATGGAGGATTTATTATGTTTGTTTTCCAAAAGGAAAAATCTTGGTTAGGGTAAAATTCTCAGTCGGTTGAGCCATGTACGTCTGTTGTAATCATTCTAGCGTCCGTAATAATTGAGCTAGATCGCTATATATTTTCCATAGGAAAAATTGTCAACATAGGTCCATGTATTGGTATAGCCCCCATATAACGGTAACTCCCGATTTTTGTTATTTTGATGATGTTAGCTACATATTTTGACTGAACTACTTATAACTTGACATTTGAGGTTCCCAGTGGTCACAAAACTTCTCCACCAAAAATTTTCAACATTGGTCCATGTTTTGGTGTAGCCCCCATATAACGGTACCTCCAGATTTTAGGTATTTTTGAGGATTTTATCTTCGTTTTTTGACCGAAATACCTGTAATTTGACTTTTGAGGTTCCCAATGGTCACAAAACTTCTCCACCAAAAAATTTCAACATAGGTTCATGTTTTAGTATAGCCCTCATATAACCGTACCTCCGGTTTCAAGGTATTTTGAGGATTTTGTAATCGTTTTTTGTCCGAACTACCTGTAATTTGACATTTGAGGTTCCTCGTGGTAACAAAACTTCTCCACCAAAAATTATCCACATATGTTCATGTTTTGGTATAGCCCCCATATAACGGTACCTCCGGATTTTAGGTATTTTGAGAATATTATCAGCGTTTTTTTTTTGGCCGAAACACCTGTATTTTGACTTCTGAGGTTCCCAGTGGTCACAAAACTTCTCCAACAAAAATTGTCTACATAGGTCCCCGTTTTGGGGTGGCCCCCATATTTATTTATTTATTTAGAAACAACTTTACATTAATTCAAAGCCATCTGGCCGGTACCTCCGAATTTTATGTAAATATTTTGAGGATTTTATCCTGGTTTTTTGGCCGAACTACCTGTAATGTGACATTTGAGACTCCCAGTGGTCATAAAACTTTTCCAACAAAAGCTGTATACATAGTTTCCCGTTTTGGTATGGCCCCCTATACCGGTACCTCCAGATTTTTGTTATTTTGATGATTTTAGTTGCCTTTTTAGTCCGAATCGGTTGATGATCGGACGGACTGGATTAAATCTACTCCAAATACTCTGAAAAGTATTTCGTCGAAACATACTTGGGGTCCAGAACCGTTATTTCCAAGTGGCACATTTTAGATTGTAGCAACATGTATATATGTATCCTCGTTAATCTAAAGACCGAGGGTATAACTACTAAGGTGTGTTGAGTCGAGTGACGGTCCTTTGCTGCGATAGTGTCTGGGGAGGACGTTTCCACCATGTAATGTTTAGGATGACTCCACGGAGACTACAACGACAGCATATATTTACGCTGACGTTTGGGAAGAATATTCTTGCCCCATGAAAGTGATGAGGAGGCGCAACCTGTTGCAGCTCTTAGGTCAGCGTTGTGACAGTTCTGAATACCAACCAGTAGGCCTATTCTGTAATTTTTTTCGATTGAAAAGTTGTTAAATTTTCTTTTATTTTTGTAACAACTACAAAACAAACAAATACAATTGTTGTAAAATAAACCATGAATAAAGTTGCTAAAAAATTTACAGAATAGACCCCATGGTGCCGCATAGCTTAACACAGACTGACCTATTTATTGCATTATTAGAAATCGACAATCGGCAAATTCCGACCTAAACAAGCTCTTCACTAGGACTTCAGGGATATTGTAGAAGTGATCTGAACTGTTCCACTGTTGACCCCGTAGTCCATGTGGTAAATAGTGTGGAATTGCTGATAGTTTGAGGAGATTGGTGAGAAACTGGTCTCTTAGATGGCTCATGCAGTTGCATCACAATGAGGATAAAATGGAAAAGTAGCTAGGCCAGTGGAGAAGCAGTTTCCCAGTTGTCCAATATCAACATGGATTCCGGATACCTCAAGAGCATTACACGACATATCCACACATTTCAGTCGTGAACTGAAACAGAACAGGCCGTGCTACCGAACAGTCATGATGGTTCTTGACCTATCGAAGGCTTTCGATACCGGCAACCATGCAATGCTATTGGAGAACATAAAAAAGACTTTCCTCCAATACTGCTTGAAACGTTGGATAATATGTGTAAAGCCCAGTCGTGTGTGGAATTCAGAAATAACATGTCTAGGATCCGTACAGAAGAGAAGTTTTACATGGCTGAAATAAATACTCGGGAAATGTCGCCAACATTACACAGAGTGGTATTTTGCGACCGTTAAAAAATTGATGTTGCCTGGCCTGGGAGTCGGACCGCAGATCTTCTGAGTGCAAGTACCATTGCACCACGGTGGTACTTCTCTGCAAGTGGTGTCGTAAGGCACGAAGTTCGGACTCGGCGATAAACAGTAGGTCCCATATAATTAAGCTAATATGAATCGGGGTACACTCATTTATATGACAGAAGTCTTTCTTGTCCCTTTTGGGATGTTTGTGGAGCATTATAAGATCCGTAGAGTGAGGAGCATGAAATATTCGCCACTAACTGCTCACACCACTTGGACGACCTAGATTAGGCTCCCCTTGAACATATTGGTCGATGGTGTGATTACTGATTAGTTCAAGACATTGGGTGTAACGCTTACCCCCTGTTTTTGTAACTATTTTTTGTTCGTTCGCCTATATTCGTAATAATATAGGCATCCATAGCTCAGCCCCTGGATGACATACGGACCTAATTTTTCGTAGACGCGTTTCATATATAGTTAAGAATTCCTCTTTTAAAAATCAGAGCTCTCCATTTGCCCTGAGGCGAGTAAATCGATCTACAAAATTTGACAATTCGTGTGAGAAGAATAAAAACTTTTACAAAAACAGGGGGTTAATAGCATGTTTAAATCGTTCGCGCAAGCCGCAGCTATGCATCGAGATTAGCTGGCAGGCAGCACTTGAGGTACCGAAAATTAAACCTTGTTGACCTTTTGCAAAGCAATAGGCCGGTCTGTGGTAAGCTATGCGGTACCAGCGTGGTATGCAAAATTTGATGCAGCGTTGTGGAAGAATATTCAAACCTGGCAGAATGCCGAATGCAGTGGACCATCTTCATGAGTAGACGAAGATTTTACCAGTAGTATCTGTTTGTTTGCTATCGCCGTGAGCACCCATGCCACTTCTGACCAAATGGACGACTAAAATGAAGTTCGCACTGAACATATAGGTCGACGGTGTCTTGATTCCGACTACTAACAACTCCAAGATATTGGATGTAACGTTCGATAGTATGTTTAAGTCGTTCACGCTAGCCAGGGTTCCCAAGTCGCGGCCTGAAGCTACCTGGTTGACCTTTTACAACGCAATAGTCCGGTCTGTGGTAAGCTATGTGGCGCCAGTAAGTACGCAAATGCTAGCGCCACGCAGTGGAATAGTAATCAAACCTGTCAGAAAGCCGACATGAAAAATGCAACTGTGCGCCTCCTCGGTCTAACTCCATGAAAAGACTAAGATGTTACCGATGCATCAGCACAACAAGATGTGTTATTGCCGTGGGCATTTCTGCCGCCATCTTGTGGAAAGGCTTCCCTTCTCTCTTCATTATCTAGACGGAGAGGTTCAAAGGTACACATGAGAACATAGGTTAACGAGCCTATCAAACATGCATGGATAGAATTCACACTGATGTAGTTCCTCAGCCAGTAAAAAAGCGTGAATGTCATACTTGGACACAACTCCCATCCATCGCTGCCGAAGAAAGCCAGCTGCAAAGCCAAATACGAGTGGTTTTAACCCAATTAAGAAGCGGGCGATGCAGCCGCCACAATTCGTATTGGGTCGCTGTGGACCATTTTCATGAGAAGAAGAAAGAAAAGAAGAAAGAAAGATCCAATCAGACGGTCTTCGAATGCATTCACACTGATGAAGTTGCGCACACTTTTAAAAGATACAGTGTGAATGCCTCGGAGACCACCCCGGTCCATTGCAGCAGAAGAAAACCAGCTGCCAAGGCAAACACGTGTGGTTTTAGGCCAAATAAGATCAGAGGAACCAGAGCCGAATAACTGGAAGATATACGAACGAACATTTTTGCGATGTTACAACAACAACTACGAAGATTCCGTGGTTCCCACGTCAGCGGGTTCTTTGTATCCAATTGACCCTTATCCCAACACTTTTCGACTAGCGGAGAGGCATTTGTGATTAATTTTGAACCTTAGGACTGTTAGGCGTAATGTCAGGTCGAGGGTCAACATCTTTTACGAGGACTATATGACCGTCATATGCAGCATAATATGATGAAGTCATGCCACAGTTTGATATCCCTACGAAATCAATACATGACCATTAATGCGAATGATCCTCTCCGAGCTTTTTGAAGCCAAATGAGATTTTGGTCGATGGGTCAATGTATCAAATGGCCTATGTAACATCCTGGTGGAAAGATCTTGAGAGACTACTGGTTTTAGTAGGAGATTTCGAAAATTGTTCATTTTAGACCTGCTCAGTACGCGAAGATTTCTATTCCCTCGTACAACTTTGGATTAAATGTTACAGCAAACATCCTCGAAGGGAGAGAGGGCGACTTCTCTCATATCAATGAGTGCACCCCGATTCATTTTAGGGGTTATATAGATCTACTTTTGAGTCCGAACGGCGTGTCTTAATACGATACTTGTAGAGATGTAGTATGTTCAAGATGAATGTTCTACATTACACTGAGGGGTGTTTTTGCCAACATTGAAAATGTGATGTTGTTTGACCAGAGACCCCAAACCCGAATATGCAGTGTGCAAGGGGTTGTGCTTACCATTGCAACACGGTGGCACAAAAGACATAGACCTCCCTCATACTACCTTTGCCATTGCTATGATAGGTCTCTGGGTTGCACTTTTACACAAGGAAAACGTGGGCTGTATAGCTTAAATGCTACGATATGTTGTGCATGTCAGGTATATAAAGGCAGGTGAATGCTTTTATTTGTTTTCGTGTAATCGATGCTCCTCTTCTTGTTGCGCTGTTGGTGGTGTTTGTTGCATTTACCATTATCCAAAACCACCCCCCATAGGCGTTGTTCATTTCTGATGTTGCCATTTCACCTTATTTCCCCCCTTGCCAACCTCCACTACTTGACTTCTTCTATCCACAGCCTTGGGCTCATCGTTTATTTACAATCCATAATCAGTCACTCTCTGCTAAAATAAGGCAAGCATGAGGCGGTGAAAGGCGGAAGGCAGCAGCAACAGGGTCGTTGTAATTGAGAATGATAGCTGGGTTGAAATCAATTCCAATGATTTTGATGAGGTTGATGATAATAATGATGATGGGTGGGTAAGTGAGCATTTATGCCGCTACATGTATGTGCGCTCCATTAATTTCCTTTTAGCTGTTAAGTTGTTTTTTTCATTTTGGTCTCATGCATTCATTAAGCCTGTGTGGTATGAGTGCAGGTGTATGTGGGTGTGTATAGTAGTGCATCGGTTGCCACAGTTTTTGTGTGCGGGAGTGTGTGCGTGAACAGCTTTGTTTATATGTATTTGTTTACATTTTATACTTGCCTCGTAATTAATTATGGTTAAACGTTTAATAAACTCCAACCGAGCATCATTAACTTGATTAAATTCTTCATTACCGGTTGTTGTTATTGTTGTTGCTGCTTTTGTAAATAACAGCAACAACAGCAGCGGCAACAAATATGTTTAATTTAATAAAGACTGATAAGATTGGCAGATAATTGATACAAATTAGTATTAGAGAGAGAGAAACAGATAATGATTCGACTTATTGGCATATAAGATATACTCTATAGAAGACCCATAGGTCGTCTCTATATATATCCTTTAAAACGTCTCTATAGATGACATTTATTTCGTCTCTATAGATGACCTTGAAGTCGTCTCTTTAGATGACCTATAGGTCGCCTCTTTAGATGACCTATAGGTCGCCTCTTTAGATGACCTATAGGTCGCCTCTTTAGATGACCTATAGGTCGTCTCTTTAGATGACATATAGGCCGTCTCTTTAGATGACCTATAGGCCGTCTCTAAAGATGACCTATAGGTCATCTCTTTAGTTGACCTATAGGTCGTCTCTTTAGATGACTTATAGGTTGTCTCTAAAGATGACCTATAGGTCGTCTCTAAAGATGACCTATAGGTCGTCTCTAAAGATGACCTATAGGTCGTCTCTAAAGATGACCTATAAGTCGTCTCTATTGGTGCCCTATATGTCGTCGCTATAGATGGCCTATAGGTCATCTCTTTAGATGACCTACAGGTCGTCTCTTTACATCACCTACAGGTCGTCTCTTTACATCACCTATAGGTCGTCTCTTTACTTCACCTATAGGTCGTCTCTTTAGATGACCTATAGGTCGTCTCTTTAGATGACCTATAGGTCGTCTCTTTAGATGACCTATAGGTCGTCTCTTTAGATGACCTATAGTTCGTCTCTTTAGATGACCTATAGGCCGTCTCTTTAGATGACCTATAGTTCGTCTCTTTAGATGACCTATAGGCCGTCTCTTTAGATGACCTATAGGTCGTCTCTAAAGATGACCTATAGGTCGTCTCTAAAGATGACCTATAGGTCGTCTCTAAAGATGACCTATAGGTCGTCTCTAAAGATGACCTATAGGTCGTCTCTAAAGATGACCTATAAGTCGTCTCTATTGGTGCCCTATATGTCGTCGTTATAGATGGCCTATAGGTCATCTCTATAGATGACATTTAGGTCGTGTTCATAGATGCTCTGTAGGTCGTCTCTATAGAAAACCTATAAGGCCCGTCTATAAATGACCTGTAGGTTGTTGTTGTACCAACCCAAATATGTTCGTTCGCATATCTTTTCCGTTATGCATTCCCGATTTCCTTGTGTCCAGATTAAAAAATTGCATCCATAAAGAATCACAAAACAGGCGAGGGCGTTAACTGGGCAGATTTGTTTAACTGTCCAGCGAGTCGTGCGGTGCACATCAGCGTTCTTCTGCTGCGATGGATGAGGGTGGTCTCCAAGTACGACATTCGTATTTCTATCTTTGTGCTGCCTGCGCAATTGCCTCAGCGTAAATGCTACCCAAACTTGTCTGATTGGTTCGTTGATCTAGAGGTTCTCGTTAGTACTTTTGGACGTCTCTCTCTCTAGATCATAAAGATCTCTCCTGGTGTGCTTGGGTGGGGGCAGGGATGCTCACCGCGATAACATCAAATCAGGTACTGCATTGACCACATCTTGTTGGGTTAATGCACGTCTTTTTCTGAAGATGGTCCAATGGTGCCAGGAAGAGGAACCCTGTTGCAGTCCTCAAGGTGGTATTCTGGAAGGTTTAAATATTTTTTGACCTTCTGCTTTGTAAAAGGTCGACAAGGATTCTTTGTCAGCACTTTAAGTGAGGCCGACCATAGACTTGAGAACTTTGGACTTTTTTCTACTTCTGATCTTGTCGCAAATAGCTGTGGCTTGTGCGAACAACTTAAACATGCTATCGAATACCTTGTTGTAATTAGTGGTCGGAATTAGGACACTAATGACCAATATGATTATGGTGAGCCTTGTTTCAGCCGTCCTGTTGGTGATCAGTTTGGCGTTGGACTAAGCATGTTCCTCAGATGAAAGATCAGACTACGTATACATTACGATCTCTATGCTTTCTAGAGGGTGATATCACCCGCCCAGGGGAACTTCCTGCTTTTAGACTTCTTATTTCTGAAATCCACAAACGACTGGCGTCCACAAATGGAGTTGATTATCTAACGTTTCAAACACATCTGGAGAGAAGTCTGGAGAAACAGCTTGGCATGGGTGGCAATAAAGGAGCCCTTCGATAGGTCAGGAGCTACTGTTCGATCCCACGACTTGTTCAGCTTCTAACTCTGGACTGATATGTATGGATATGGTGTGTAATGCTGTTGTGGTGCTGTGCATTTCCTGGACATTGGGCAAATGGAGGAAACAGCTTCTCATGATGGGACAGAGTGGTTCCTTTACGATCTTTTTTGCTACATAAGGGAAATCGGCCTGTTCGATTCAGCTCTCTTCGCAATATTGCGCATCGTAAATTGTGGTGCTACCTCCTCCGATGATAGGGCCCTTATACGGCGTAGCCTATCACTCTCGGGGTGCTCTATAAATTGTCGATTAAAATAACACTCGCACCTCTTCGGATCTGTCACTGACACTTCTTTCCTGGATTCGAGAGTTATTTAACCGTTGTCCACAATTTACTTACTCCTCTACCAATGTTGCATTCCTTCAGGTGATCTAGCCACCAGCCTGTTGACTTCAAGAGAGAGTTGCCTAATTCTTGGATCTTCAGGGTTTGCACTACGAGGCTCATACTGCGCATTTTGCAGTGATATGTAATGGAAAATTCTTTCAGCTCTCCTAGGATATGAGAGAATGTGGGCAGCTCTCTGATGCAGAGATTGGTAAATTCTTTGACCCATTGTCCATTACCTTTTCCATGTTTCAGAAAAGTACGTTGGTCAGAGGTTACGAAGTCGGGTGGTCTTTTAACGGAGACGATGATAGGAATGTGATCTGAGCCAAGTCACCTGATCGGGTGCCCTAATGGAGATGACCTGTAGGTCGTCACTAGAGGTGACGTAATAATGGTTTTCTGGATTTCCGACATAAAGGTTTACAATCTCGTTGACTTTGTTGCGCTGATTGTTACAGTCTCTCTGAGGATGCTCTGAAGTTGTCTCGTATTCCGATGGCGACGACAATAAAGCAGACGACGACCTAGATTGAGACAGACTAGGAGATGTACTGATGCCTCAAGCTGTAACTTAAGTCAGTTTTCGTGATTTGGGGCTCGCAATAGAACAGCCCCTCCAAGGTGCACTAATTCCAAGCATCTCTTTATAGGACGTCTTTCTAGGGATATATAGTTTTTCTTCATAAATTACCTATAATCTCTATCTTTGGATGATTTAAAAGAAATCCCAGTAAATAACTTGTTACTATATCCCAATTTTATATTTTCCTGGAAAATAAAACCTCAGCATTTTTTGCCGAATTCGAAGTAACATTAAGCAAAATACGAATGCCAAACAAAAAATAAAAAACAAATATAATCTTAAATTCGTCAACAATTTATTCATGACCAAATACCAAAAAAAGTAACATTTATCTGACCGAAAAATTATAGCAAATTAGGCCAATTGTTTTGTTTAGTTAGCCACAAAGCAATAAATACGTGACTGCCAAGCTTTAGTCAAACAATGAGTGAGTGACCTTTTGCTGTTGGCATTTTCATCTGTTTGTGTTTATATTAAAAAAAAACATCTTAAATTTTACAAACTTAAATTTGTGTTTTTGGTTGCCTTTCTTTTAAAGACAAAATATTTGAAAAATCTTTCAATGAACTTCATATTTGTTTTATGCTCGTGTGGATGTTGTTTTCCTTCTTCTTCTTCTTCTAATGGCAAATAATCATTAATGCGTATACCAAAGTATAAACAACAATAGGAAGGAACCCTGTTGCAAGGAAGGTAGGTAGCATCAAAGAACAAACAAGCACGAAGACGGGAAAAAATAAACGATCTTAAGGTTGTTGGTTGCTATGTGGGTTGCTGGTTGTGAAAAGGAAAGACGCAAAAAACGAAATATTTTCTGGTGACATTGAGTGATGTAATGTAAACAATCATTACAACCTGAGACACTTACATACTGCTGGCTGGCACACCTGTGGAAACTGCACACCCACACACACTTTAAGTAGTAAAGATGTGCGAAGTTATTTTAAGGTGTAAAGAAAATAAGAGGTAGTTAGTTCGAATTTTGGCAAAACAGTGGGTAGAATGTCCCTATTCTATAGAAAGAAAAACAAACCTACAAATATCCCCGAAGGAACATTGGTGGACTTACTTCCCTCATATCAATGAGTGACGCCCAATTCTGCTATATGGGACCCCTAATGTTATTGCCAGGTACGAATGGCGTGTCAAACTCATCACGATACCGCATATGAAAAGCTTTTCATGGCCGAAATGCTCAGAAAATGGGCTAGCAATTCGTTTAGTGCTTTACCCACGTAAAACGTCTTCTAAATTAACATGAAGTTCTAAGATGGTCAATCCTATGATCTCATTGAGCGACGAATACGACACACGGCAGCTTGTTTTTCGGTACCGGATTAACCCGAAACCATAGTGTTTCAGCCATCGGCTTCCAACTCACCATCAAACCTATGCCCCTACGTAGGTTTCTATGCTACAACAACAACAACTGAACGTGACGGCGGCCGGTTCTATGCACCGGATTGACTCAGAGGAATCTTCGACCGGCGACCGTCATCTCAACAATTTTGCGTTTGTATTCGCGTATTTTTCCACCATGGGAGCGGCAATATACCCCTGAATGCCCGATCCGAGCACTTTTGGTCCAAGCCGAGATTGTCAAGAACACGGGACGATGGATCTGTTCTATTTGCTAGATCCGCATTCACCACAAGCCCAAAGATCGATGAGATATAATGGATGTAGGGAATGGAAATGGTCCTAGCCGTGTCCAGAACTACTGCGATCGCAATTATGTTGCAGCTTGCTACCGCATAACATCACCCAGCTTGTCCCCAATTTCGTGTTCGGAATGCGAGACCCCCCGCGTTGTTCCCAACAACAAACGCACCATCTTACACCACATGCACTTGTTCATCGTCCGGAAATGCATCGTTCCTGCAATTCAACAGCAACGGCCTTCGCAATCATGTCAGCGGAATTGTAGGCTATGTGAGTCGGAGAAACACCATGGTCGCTGTGATCCAAAAAACAAACCACACATTCACTTGAAGCTTGCAACGTTGCAGTGGTTACAACGTTTTGCGGAAAGATCGTAGAACAACCTATCTCGCTTGAACTTGACTCTAGTGACCTATACATGGACTATATGGGGGGTAGCAGTAAAGTGTGGGACTGTCGAGAAAGAGTTGGTTAATGTGTACATACCGGTGATGAATAGTTGGTTTCTGCATTAAATGCTTTTAGAGACCAATAACCGGCGGGTGCTAGGCGACTTCAATGAGCCTCATAAGCTTGGCATTTCGTCCTAGGAAATAATCAGAGAGGTACAGCTAATTCATAGCTCCACATTTTCCACGTAGAACGAAGGCGCTGTTACGAGGATAAGAGCAGATTGCCACAGCTCGTTAATCATCACTATTGTGGCACCTGGTCTAATAAACGACGTGTCCTGGCAACCCCCCATTTCGCTTGGCGTAGACCTCTTTACTACTTTAGTCTTCGTTAACAGACCACCTTCTAATCAATGGAAAAACTGATTGGCAGAGAATCTATATCAATCACTGTTTCAGAGAGCTGTCCATTCCTTAGATTCGCTGGTATGTAGCTGGACAAATGCCTAAACTAGACCAAAGCAGAGGCGACGAGACTAACATATAAGTTTCAGCTTTAATGAAGACCCAAGAATTAGGGAACTTATTCTCGAAGACAAAAGCCTAATAGACGAAGACCTTTTGAGGTCTACACAGAAGACATTTTGAGGTCTTCCTTAGTACACAGAACTGTCTTCTCTAGTATACAGATGAACTTTTAAGGTATTTTCTAGTAAATAGAAGATCTTTGGAGGTCTTCCCTAGTAGACAGAAGACTTTTTTAGGTCTTCCGTAGTTGACAGAAGACCTTTTAAGGTATTGCCTAGTACACAGAACGGCCTTTGAGGTCTTCCCTAGTATACCGAAGAGTTTTTGATGTCTTCCCTAGTAGACAAAATACCATTTGAGGTCTTCCCTAGTATGCCGAATACGTTTTAAGTTCTTCTATAGTAGAGAGAAGACCTTTTAAGATCTTCCGTAGTAGACAGAAGACCTTTTGAGGTATTCTTTAGTAAACGGAAGTCCTTTTAAGATCTTCTACCTATGAAGGTATACTTTAGCATGCAGAAGACCTTCTAAGGTCTCCTTTAGTACACAGAAGATCTTTTGAGGTCTTCCTTAGTATAGAGAAGACCTTTGGAGGTCATCCCTAGTAGACTGAAGACGTTTTTAGGTCTTTCGTAGTTGACAGAAGACCTTTTGATGTCTTCCTTAGCATACTGAAGACTTTTGGAGGTCTTCTCTAGTAGACAGAAGACCTTTTGAGGTATTATCTAGTAGACATAAGACCTTTTAAGGTATTTTCTAATAAATAGAAGACCTTTGGAGGTCTTTCCTGGTAGACGAAGACGTTTTTAGGTCTTCCGTAGTTTACCGAAGGCTTTTTAAGGTCTTCTTTAGTACACAGCAGACCTTTTGAGGTCTTCCTTAGTATATAGAAGACCTTTTGAGGTATTACATAGAAGACAGAAGACCTTTCGAGGTCTTCTCTAGTAGACAGAAGACCTTTTAAGGTCTTCTCTAGTAAATAGAAGATCTTTGGAGGTTTTCCCTAATAGACAGAAGACGTTTTTAGGTCTTCCGTAGTTGGAAGAAGACCTTTTGAGGACTTGCCTAGTACACAGAAGACCTTTTGAAGTCTTCTCTAGTAGTCTTCTCTAGTAGACATTTTAAGGTCTTCTCTAATAGATAGAAAACTTTTGGAGGTCTTCCCTAGTAGACAGAAGACGTTTTTAGGTCTTTCGTAGTTGACAGAAGACCTTTTGAGGTCTTCTTTAGTACACAGTAGACCTTTTGAGGTCTTCCCATTATACAGAAGACCTTTTGTGGTATTACCTAGAAGACAGAAGACCTTTTGAGGTCTTTTCTAGTAGACAGAAGAGGTTTTTCGGTCTTTCGTAGTTGACAGAAGACCTTTTGAGGTCTTCTTTAGTACATAGAACGGCCTTTTAGGTCTTCTCTAGTATACCAAAGTGTTTTTGATGTCTTCCCTAGTAGACAAAAGACCTTTTGAGGTCTTTCCTAGTATGCCGAGGACCTTTTAAGTTCCTCTATAGTAGAGAGAAGACCTTTTAAGGTCTTCCTAGTAGACAGAAGATCTTTTGAGGTATTCTTTAGTAAACGGTAGACCTTTCAGGTCTTATATAGAAGACAAAATACCTATAGTTAGACAGAAGACTTTTGAGGTCTTCTGTAGTAGACAGAAGGCCTTTTAAGGTCTTCTTTAATACACAGAAGACCTTTTGAGGTCTTCTTTAGTACACAGAACGGCTTTTGTGGTCTTCTCTGTTACACCGAAGAGTTTTTGATGTCTTCCCTAGTAGACAAAGGACCTTTTGTGGTTTTCCCTAGTATGCCGAATACCTTTTAAGTTCTTCTATAGTAGAAAGAACACCTTTTGAGGTAGTCTTTAGTAAACGGAAGACCTTTTAAGGTCTTCTATAGTAGACAGTAGGCCTTTTAAGGTATACTCTAGCATGCAGAAAACTTTCTTAGGTCTTCTTTAGACACATACGACCTTTTGTGGACTTCTTTAATACCCAGAAGACCCTTTGTTGCCTTCTTTTTACATAGAAGACCTTTTGAGGTCTTCCCTAGCAGACAGAAGTTTTTATGAAGTCTCCCCTAGTAGAAGTAAGATATTTTAAAGTCTTCTATAGTAGACAGAATAACTTTAAAGGTCTCCTCTAATAGACAGAAAACCTTTTAAGGTCTTATCTAGTAGATGGAAGACCTTCTAAGATTTTCTTTAGTACACAGAATACCTTTTGAGGCTTCCCTAGTTAACATAAGACTTTTTAAGTTTTTCTCTAGTAAACATAACACCCTTTAAGGTCTTCTCTAGTAGACATAATACCTTTTAAGGTATTCTTTATTGGACAGAACTCCTTTTAAGTTCTTCTACAGTAGACAGAAGACCTTTTAAGGTATTCTATAGTAAACAGTGGACCTTTTAAGGCTTACTCTAGCATGCAGAAGACCTTCAAATGTCTTCTTTAGTACAACATAAGACCTTTGTGGCCTTCTTTTTACAAAGTAAACCTCTTGAGGTCTACCCTAGCAGACAGAAGACCTTATGAGGTCTCCCCTAGTTGAACGAAGATATTTTGAGGTCTTCTATAGTAGAAAGAAGAACTTTAAAGGTCTCTTTTAGTAGATAGCAAACTTTTTAAGGTCTCATCTAGTAGATGGAAGACCTTTTAAGGTCTTCTTTAGTTCACAGAAGACCTTTTGAGACTTCCATAGTTAATATAAGACTTTTTTATTATTAAGTTCTTCTCTAGTAGACATAACGCCTTTTAAGGTTTTATCTAGTAGGCAGAAGACCTTTTAAGGTCTTCTTTAATGGGCAGAAGACCTTTTAAGGTCTTCTACAGTAGACAGAAGACCTTTTAAGGTCTTCTTTAGTAGACCGAAGACCTTTTAAGGTCTTCTTTAGTAGACAGAAGACCTTTTAAGGCCTTCTCTAGTAGACAGAAAACCTTTTAAAGCCTTTCCTAGCAGAAGGCCTTTTGAGGTCTTTCCTAGTAGACAAAAGACCCTTTAAGGTTTTCTATAGCAGGCAGAATAGCTTTTAAAGTATTCTAATTCATTCTCTAGTGCACAGACGGCCTTTTAAGCTGGAAGTTTCTTAAACTCCTTTTGTCACAATTATCGCATGAGTGGTCAACTTTTTTTAATGGATTTTTGTTAAAGAAAGATTGCAAAAGCATCCGTTACCTGCTACCATCGATAAGTTGTACTCCCATTTTCTTTCGAGCCTTTTTTTAACCAATGTACTATTCTCCGGTTGGCGCGACGTGCTTAGGTCGTCGAATAAACATTTCATCTTAACCATAGCGGAGCATATATTTATGAGTTTCAATTATTCATTCATTTCATACATTTCGTCGTCAGTGGTCTAGTGAGCACGTCACAACAAATTTTCGCCATAAACGTTTAGGCTATTTAAACATTTAATTATTGTCATCGTGGCTGCTTCATTGTTTGTTCTCGCTACGCTGCCATCGCCACCATCACACTTAGTGAGCTCTATCTAGCTTTGAGTGTCAGTTGGTGTTGTCGTTGAAACTTGAGTAAGATTATGACCAGAAATGGAAATGAAATATGTTGGGCGTTTGTCGTCGGTCGTCGCCACTTGGCAAACAGGCTGGGTCAATTTATTTGATGTGGCCTTTATTTATGCAATGTGTTTTTTTTTTGGTAAATTCATCATAAAACGTGATCATTTTGAACGCACACACAGAGACAGAAAAACAAATCCCAATGGCCATTATGACAGGTGGGAGTTAGGGTGTTGTTATCTTAGGAAATAAAAGCTATGTATTAAAATGAATCGCTCCTTTTTAGAAACATTTGTCATAGATAAACTTCTTTGTAGAAAATCATGCTTTTTTATTATGTTTTTTTTTTAACATTATTTGGACTATATTTCTTCCTATTGTGTTTGCTAAAAAGCCTACGAGGTGCCTTGTGAAGTAGGGTGGATTTTTAAATAAATTATTGCCATATCATCCAAATGTTCACGGTGTATTTCTAGTTAAGCAAGTCTCCACAATTTCTGAATCTAACTGAGAAATCCATTTTCTCTCAGAACATTGTTAGCATTTCATTCTAAACTTTGTTATATTGTTAACAATTCTAGGGATTATTGTTTTGTGTGGGTGGCGTGCATGTGTGTGTTTTTTCTTCAAAAACATATCATATTACAAATTGCAGTTACCACGATTCCTCCTTTATGCTAATTTAATTTCCATGTTATTCACCGATTTTCTGCAAACGAAAAAAAAAGAATTTCAAACGTAAAAGATTTACCACAACGACGCAATAAAGAAAAGAATTGAAAACAAAAACACACCAAACATCTGCGTATTACACTGTTCTTGTTAAATGCCCATTTCATTACTCATACGCCATTTTTAGAATGCATGTGTTTATTCACATTTACCCTTTGATTTCTTTATTGATTTTCGCCTTTTAACCTAACTACCCATTGGAATACCACACCGGAGAGAAAGAGAGAGTGTGTGTGTGTGGAGACAATCGCTTCTATCTTGACTTGTTGCAAAATAACAATGTGATAATGTGATTTTATTTCAAAGATATTTTTTTCTGTTTTGTTTTTTTTACTGATAACAATCTATTGTTGTATTAATTATTTTTGTCGTTGTTGTTATTGATTATTATTCCCTAAGTTTCTCTGTGAGCTCATCACTTAACTCCTCTCATTAGCAATATGATGAGAAAAATATTATGTCGTTTTTTTAACAAAATAATTTAAGCTTTGCCAGCAGGTAGACCTTGTTTACATGCAATGGGATTTTCCCTCTCTTTTGCTTTGTCGCTGACAACCACCCACACACTGTTCTCTGGTTATACTCTACACATCTCTGTAGTACTTGCTTGGTAACGAATGTTACGGACCCAATTTTTCATAGCGACTGATTTCCTCTATATGAATATTGTGAAATTTTACAATATGGTGTATGATGATGGGATATTAGGGATAATTATTTTCTATTGAAAAGTTTTTCTTAAGAAAAGTTTACCCTTTAGAAAATTTCAAGGAGGATGCATTTTTCTTTAGAAAGTTCAGCGGGAAGAAATTTTCTTTGGAAAAGTTCATTAGTGATAAATTTTTCATTAGAAAAACTCATCGATTGTGAATTGCCTTTCGTTCTTTAGAAAAGTTCATCGGGGACGAATTTTTCTTTAGAAAAGTTCATTTTTCTTTAAAAATGTCAATCCGCGATGTATTTTTTAAAGTTCATCAAATTTTCATGAATTTTTTTAAAGGTCATCTGGAATGAATTTTTCTTTCGAAGAAATTAGAATATTTTATCAGTGATAACTTTTTCTTTAGAATAGTTTATCCGGTAAACATTTTGCTTTAGAAAAGTTCATCCGGATTTTTCTTTAGAAAAGTTCATCCGGGATGGATTATTCTTTAGAAAAATTCATCTGGGATGGATTTTTCTTTAGAAATGTTCATCCGGGATGGATTTTTCTTTAGAAAAGTTCATCCGGGATGGATTTTTCTTTAGAAAAGTTCATCCGGGATGGATTTTTCTTTAGAAAAGTTCATCCGGGATGGATTTTTCTTTAGAAAAGTTCATCCGGGATGGATTTTTCTTTAGAAAAGTTCATCCGGGATGGATTTTTCTTTAGAAAAGTTCATCCGGGATGGATTTTTCTTTAGAAAAGTTCATCCGGGATGGATTTTTCTTTAGAACAGTTCATCCGGGATGGATTTTTCTTTAGAAAAGTTCATCCGGGATGGATTTTTCTTTAGAAAAGTTCATCCGGGATGGATTTTTCTTTAGAAAAGTTCATCCGGGATGGATTTTTCTTTAGAAAAGTTCATCCGGGATGGATTTTTCTTTAGAAAAGTTCATCCGGGATGGATTTTTCTTAAGAAAAGTTCATCCGGGATGGATTTTTCTTAAGAAAAGTTCATCCGGGTTGGATTTTTCTTTAGAAAGCTTCATCCGGGATGGATTTTTCTTTAGAAATGTTCATGCGGGATGGATTTTTCTTTAGAAAAGTTAATCTGGAATGGATGGATTTTTCTTTAGAAAAGTTCATCCGGGATAGATTTTTCTTTAGAAAAGTTCATCCGGGATGGATTTTTCTTTTAAAAAAGTTAATATGGGATGAAATTTCTTTAGAAAAGTTCATCCGTGATGTATTTTGCTTTAGAAAAGTTCATCCGGGACGAATTTTACTTTAGAAAAGTTCATCCGGGATGAATTTTGCTTTATAAAAGTTTATCCGGGATGAATTTTTCTTTAGAAAAGTTAATTCGGGATGAATTTTGCTTCAGAAAAGTTCATGCGGATGAATTTTGCTTCAGAAAAGTTCATCCGGGATGACTTTTTCTTGCGAAAAGTTCATTGTGGCTGAATTTTTTGTAGAAAAGTTCTTCGGGAATGTATTTTTCTTTCGAAAAGTTCATCGGGAATGAACTTTTCTTTTTCATTTGATATAATTTTTGCTGTAATTTGATAGTGGTCTAGCCATAAGAAACAATAGGGTGTATTATTGCCAACTTGGACCGACTTTGGCCCTTTTCTTTTATTTGTTTTGGTTATGCATTTCCCCTGCTTTTCTAAAATAGAATTTTCGAGGGAAGTCGTATCGTGTTGTGAGAGGAGGTGTATTGTTCTGTTTTTGTTTGTTATCAGTTGCGCTTTTTATTTATAATGAGCATGGATGTATGCCTAGCACAGGTGTATATGTGTGTGATCCTATGTTAGCGTGTTTGTGTTTTTTGAAACAAGTGCTTTCTCGTTGGGTCTTTTCTCGTGGGTTATTGTTGTTTTGAGTACTCATGGGTAATGAGTACTAAATTAACACTTTTATTTCTCCATAGCCGTAATATTTTGTTGTTGTTGTCATAAAGAGGCCTTTTGTTGTTTGGCCAAGTGCTTGCTGTTGCTCTGCATACATATAGTAATTTTTTATTGCATTTCTGATGTTAGCAAGCAATTGGTGTGTGTATTTGTGTTCTTTGCTATATTTTTTTAGGGTTTCTTCTCACCTCTCCGCGCCAGGTAATGTTATTGGTGGCAGGGGTATGATGTGATTCACTTTTAACATTTTTATTCAATTGCCGTACTTTAGTTAAATTTTTGTTGTCCAAGCAATAACGATTCTCTTTTGTGCGGTTGACTCTTTTAAAAATAATTTAGTTTTTTGTTGTTTTGTTTTGCATTACTTCATTTTATAAATAACTGAAGAAAAATAAACATAAAAAAGTAAAAAACACACACATGATAAACAAATTCCTAATGCAAAAAAGAAATGCGTTTTCATGATGATGTTATTCATAAATCGCTGATGGGTTTGATTGAGGAATAAAATATGCCACTGAAATAATTAACAGTGTTAGTGCTTTATAAACAATATTGAATCAATATTTGTTTTATGATAACAAAATAAAATTGAAAAAAGGCTGATGGAATGTAAATGGATTACTGAGGTCATAAAGTCACAATCGAAGAAAATTAAACTGTAAAAAATTTCTCATCCGTGAAGGAACAGTATTGGAAAACCCCCAAAAAATTAAAACAAAATTGTGACAGTAAAAAATTGAAAATGTTTTCATAAAAATTAAAATATAAACATGCCTAAATAAATTTAAATTAATTTTAAATATATTAAAAACCATCGAAGACTGTTCAACATGTTACTGAAATTGAGATGAATATTTATTTTTAATAATAAAGTTACATTTGTTGATGTGTCCCACTTATGCTAAAATACATGTGTTAAAGAATTAATTAATAATATATTTTCCATGAACAATCACCAAAATACTGTGCAATACAATTCTATAAGGAGATGAACATTTGCGTTAGAAAACTAATTTATCACAGATTTTTTTTAATTTTAATCAAATTTGTAGGAGACCGTCTTTCTCATTTATAAATCTTCGAAATATTGTTCAATATAACATAAATTGAAATAAATACTTGTTTTTTTAATATGTTTGCCATTGCTGCAGTGTCTAGTGTAAAAATATCTGTGCTTAAAAACTTTAATTTTATTTTAAATACGTTTTCCATGGACAATCATCAAAACACTGTGCAACACAATTTAACAAGCCTAAATATACAATCCCACGGCAGCGGGTTCATTCGTACCTGATTGACCCGAAGCCATAGTGGTTCGGCCAGCGGCTGCCAACCCAACATCAAATCTATGCTTCTACATAGGTTTCTATGCTACTAGGAAAACAACACGGATAAATAACTTCATAAAAAAAATGAATTTATTAATTACAACAGTTATTTGCTTGGGCATCGTAATTAAATCAGCATACTGTTTTTTTAATTTCATCAAAATACTGTTGTGACATTTTACACCATCGGATATTCCTGAGCACAATATATAACGTAATAAATCTGTCACGAATAGTTTTACCCAATCTAAAAGGAGTAGTGTATCATTTTATCACAAATACAAATCTTTATTTCAAATCCGAAAAAAATCATGTTTCTTTGAAAAAGTTTATTTGCTCTTCAAAATACGTTATCCTCAATAATTTTTTTCTATCGACAAGTTTGTCCGGAATGATTTTTTTCTTTACCAATATATCTCCGGTGTTCGTTCGTTTCCTTTAGAAAAGCTCATTACGCATGACTTTTACCTTAAAAAAAATTCATCCGAAATGAATTCCTAAAGAAAAATTCATCCCGCATGAACTTTTCTGCAGAATAATTCATATCGGATGAACTCCTAAAGAAGAATTCTTCTGGAAGAACCTTACTAAAGAACAATTCATACCGGATGTACGTTTTATCCTGGACGAACTTTTCTAAAGAAAAATTTCTTAATGAACTTTTCTAAAGAAAACTTCGTCCCGGAAATAAAGAAAAATTCATTCCGCATGAACTTTTCTAAAGAAAAATTTATTTCGCTTGAATTTTTTTGAAAGAATTAATTCGGAATGGAATTCTTTAATGAAAAATTCATTCTCGATAATCTTTTCTGGAGAAAGAAGAAGAAAAAATCACACTTCCTTAAAATTCATGAACTTATCTAAAGCATAATTTATCCCGGACGAACTATTCTAAAGAAAATTATTATTCTGGATCCACTTTTCTAAATAAAATTCATCCTGGATAAACTTTTCTAAAAAATTCATCCTGGATAAACTTTTCTAAAGAAAAATGCATCCTGGATGAACATTTCTAAAAAATTCATCCCAGAATAATTTTCTAAAGGAAAATTTGTCCCAGATTAATTTTCTAAAGGAAAATTCGTCTTGGATAAACTTTTTTAAAGAAAAGTGCATCCCGGATGAACTTTTCTAAAGGAAAAGGCATCCCTGATAAACTTCCAATAAACTATTAATCATGGATGAACTGTTCTAAAGAAAAACTCATCCCGGATGAACTCTTCTAAAGAAAAACTCATCCCGGACGAACTGTTCTGAAGAAAAATTCATCCTGGATGAACTGTTCTAAAGAAAAATTCATCCCGGAGGAACTGTTCTAAAGAAAAATTCATCCCGGAGGAACTGTTCTAAAGAAAAATTCATCCTGGATGAACTGCTCTACAGAAAAATTCATCCTGGAGGAACTGTTCTAAAGAAAAATTCATCCCGGTTGAACTGTTCTAAAGAAAACTTCATCCTGGATGAACTTTTCTAAAGAATAATTCATCGTGGATGAACTTTTCTAAAGAATAATTCATCGTGGATGAACTTTTCTAAAGAATAATTCATCGTGGATGAACTTTTCTAAACAAAAATATATAAGAGTCTTTTCTAAAGAAAAACTGATCCTGGATAAACTTTTCTAAAGAAAATTCATCCTGGATAAACTTTTCTGAAGAAAAATTCATTCTGGATAAACTTTTCTAAAGAAAAATGTATCCTGAATGAACATTTCTAAAAAATTCAACCCAGATTAATTTTCTAAAGGAAAATTCGTCCCAGATTAATTTTCTTAATGAAAATTCGTCTTGGATAAACTTTTCTAAAGAAAAGTGCATCCCGGATGAACTTTTCTAAAGGAAAAAGCATCCCTGATAAACTTCCAATAAACTATTCATCATGGATGAAATGTTCTCAAGAAAAATTCTTCCGGATGAACTGTTCTAAAGAAAAACTCATCCCGGATGAACTGTTCTGAAGAAAAATTCATCCCGGATGAACTGTTCTGAAGAAAAATTCATCCCGGTTGAACTGTTCTAAAGAAAAATTCATCCCGGAGGAACTGTTCTAAAGAAAAATTCATCCTGGATGAACTGCTCTACAGAAAAATTCATCCCGGAGGAACTGTTCTAAAGAAAAATTCATCCTGGATGAACTGCTCTACAGAAAAATTCATCCCGGAGGAACTGCTCTAAAGAAAAATTCATCCTGGATGAACTGCTCTACAGAAAAATTCATCCCGGAGGAACTGTTCTAAAGAAAAAGTCATCCCGGTTGAACTGTTCTAAAGAAAAATTCATCCTGGATGAACTTTTCTAAAGAATAATTCATCGTGGATGAACTTTTCTAAACAAAAATATATAAGAGTCTTTTCTATAGAAAAACTGATCCTGGATAAACTTTTCTAAAGAAAATTCATCCTGGATAAACTTTTCTAAAGAAAAAGTCATTCGGATAAACTTTTCTGAAGAAAAATTCATTCTGGATGAACATTTCAAAAAGTTCATCCCAGATTAATTTTCTAAAGGAAAATTCGTCCCAGATTAATTTTCTTAATGAAAATTCGTCTTGGATAAACTTTTCTAAAGAAAAGTGCATCCCGGATGAACTTTTCTAAAGGAAAAAGCATCCCTGATAAACTTCCAATAAACTATTCATCATGGATGAAATGTTCTCAAGAAAAATTCATCCCGGATGAACTGTTCTAAAGAAAAACTCATCCCGGATGAACTATTCTAAAGAAAAATTCATCCCGGATGAACTGTTCTGAAGAAAAATCCATCCCGGATGAACTGTTCTAAAGAAAAACTCATCCCGGATGAACTGTTCTAAAGAAAATTTCATCCTGGATGAACTGCCCCAAAGAAAAATTAATCCCGGATGAACTGTTCTAAAGAAAATTTCATCCTGGATAAACTGGCCCAAAGAAAAATTCATCCCGGATGAACTGTTCTAAAGAAAAAATCATCCCGGATGAACTGTTCTATAGAAAAATTCATCCCGATTGAACTGTTCTAAAGAAAAATGTATCCCGGATGAACTGTTCTAAAGAAAATTTCATCCCGGAAGAACTGTTCTAAAAAAATCATCTTGGTCGAGCTGCCCTAAAAAGAAATAGATGAGGGATGAACTGTTCTAAAGAAAAAAATTCGTCGCATATGAACTGTTCTAAAGAAGGATTCGTCCCGGATAAAGTATTCTGAGGAAAAATTCATTTTATCCCGCATGCACTTTTCCAAAAAAAAAACCGGATTACCTTTTCTGAAGATAAACTGTTCTAAACAAAAAAATCATCCAGGATAAACTATTACAAAAAACAAACTATTATAAAAAAATCATCCCGGATGAACTGTTTTAAAGAAAACTTCGTCCTGCACGAAAGAAAAATTCATTGCAAATAAAAATTCAGGACAGATGATTTCTTCATCTCGGATGAACTTTTTTAAAGAAAAAAATATCATCGAAAGAAAACTTCATACCGGACGAGCCTTTCTAAGGAAGATATTAAAAGTTCATCCGGGATGAATTTTTTCTTAGAAGAGATCATCCACGATGAATTTTTCTTTAGTTCATCCAGGATGAATTTTTCTTTAGAAAAGTTCATCCAGGATGAATTTTTCTTTAGAAAAGGTCATCCAGGATGAATTTTTATTTAGAAAAGGTCATCCAGGATGAATTTTTCTTTAGAACAGTTCATCCAGGATGAATTGTTCTTTAGAACAGTTCATCCAGGATAAATTGTTATTTAGAACAGTTCATCCAGGATGAATTGTTCTTTAGAACAGTTCATCCAGGATGAATTGTTCTTTAGAACAGTTCATCCAGGATGAATTGTTCTTAAGAACAGTTCATCCAGGATGAATTGTTCTTTAGAACAGTTCATCCGAGATGAATTTTCATTCGGGATGAATTTTCTTTTGAAAAGTACATCAAGGATTATTTTTTTTTTTAATTTTAGAATTGATTTCCTTTTTTAGGAAAAGAGTTCGTTTTGTATGACGTTTTCAATACAAAGGTTCATCCTTTAGTAAGAGGTTTTCGATTGAAAAACCATCCAGACGAAAGCTTTCAATGAAAATTTTAAAAGGAAATCTCATCATTAATTTTATTAAACCAAAAAAATCATCCATCGCCTAAAACTGAATGTTAAGAAAGATTTTTTTACAAAAAAAAAGACTTTTTCCTTCCTCGTATCGACTTTTTACGTTTCAAATATTTTACAATAAATTAGCTTAAATGTGTAATAAACGTGTGAAAACATTTATTAGTGTATGTTTCAAATGACCTTTTATTGAGAATGATGTAAATTTGCCCAAAGGCAACGATGTTTCAATGATTAAGTCATTGACATTGCAGCAATAAGCTAATTTTGTAATGAATAACTTGGTAGAGAACGTGTAGTGCTTTTTGAAAATTATAATAACTGAGAATATTTGGTTGGGAATCTCCTTGACATTAGTTGTTGTATTACACTATTGTTATTATTGTGAGAAAAAAAATCAAACAAACATCGTCATATTTTGAATAAAAATTCATTTAGTATTGAGAATTTCATTTTTTGTAACAATCACTCTTTCATAATATATTGAGACATATTTGGTTGGTTGTCATTTTATGGTAAGATTTTTTGCTTTAATAAAATCAATATGTATGCAATCAAGTCGGTCTATACAACCTAGGTTTGGAAAGGGAAATTTGCAACATATTTTTTTTAAGGACAAAATTCCTTCCCCATGAACTTGATAAATTCAGCATTACCCTTCATAGCGTTATATGAATCTTGTTATTTAATCAATGTAATAAATATTCTATCTCATATGTCAAATCAAAAAATATCTCACAAATTGTAAGTTACAACATAGCTTAGCCTTTAATGTATAGTTGGTGATTCAACAATTTATAACATGCATTTACATACTACAAGTCTCCCCATCCCCTCACTCCTAAGTGTATTTGACTTACAAAACATTGTGTACTTTCAGTATTCCACACTTAAAGTGTTGCAGGTATAAGACAAAGTATAATTGAAATTGAGTAAACACATTGTACGCTGTTTACAAAGTAGAAAGTTTGGCAAGAATTTTCCATTAACTGACATTCCCATCATCTCCGGTTATGAGATACAAGTTAAAATTGTATAAAGAGTTGAGATATATTTTTTACTTTTAACTCAGATTTTGTAACTTCATATTCGAGTACCAAACAGATTTCTGAACTAGAGCTAAAGAAATCAATCTAAAAATTCTAGTAAAGAAAACACGGAATAGTGGAAATTTTCCAAAAAATCTTGAATGACTTTCTATTAATTATAATAATTTATTTTGAAAGTGTTTGCCAAATTGAAAAGCCTTTTGTTGTATTTTCACATTTTTTGGCATAAATAGAATAAGAAAGCCGGTGGAAAATATTTTCGTTTAGTTAGGTTTTTTATTAGAAATTATTACATACTTACTAAACTTTAACTCTAATTTAATATCAAATCTATCCTAATATTCCTTTTAGCTACTTTTCAAGGGTAATGCCAGACACATGACCCCAAGTATAACTGAAAAAAAAAAAAAACAAAAAAAAAACGTTCATTCATTTATTTGACCATATCTAAATTTGATTTGTTCTAAAATGTCAAGGTGATGATGTCATAATTACGTACAGTGGTCACTACTTATCAATTAATTCCATTTAACCACAAAACAAAGTAAAAAAATTGAGATTAAAGGCTTTACACCACTTCCCTTAACTTGTTGTTTGGTTATTACTTTGTGGGGGCTTTCACAACATAATTGATAACGAAGTGGAATTACTATCACCTGTTTGTGCCTTACTCAGAATTATGCTAGTGTATTGAAGGGTGGTGGTGACAAATCCAACATGTCCAAGGTCATAATTTCCTCTGCTGTCTGAGTTACCAATACAACAAAATTGAGAGGGAGAGAGATATGGGTCCCAAAACAATTACAACGTATCTGGCCTAAAAAGCATTTATTGATAAGAAATATTTGTAACCAAGTAAACAGGGAGATAGGGATATACATGTAATGGCTGTGGGTATGGGAGTGTTTGTACATAAAGTAAAAATAAACATTACAATTATGAAATATGAGTAAGCGGGTATGCAATGTTTGTTTCATACTTTGTTCATTTTACCTGCTTGTTTGCTTTTACTCTGTTTTCTTGTAATGTATTGTTGTGGTTCGTTCGTCTTGTAGTTGTAATCAATTCTGGAATATGAAACTTACTTGTTTGTATACTAGGATGGGACAAATTCTTTAGGAAATTTCACCCAGAATGACATTTTCTTTAAACATATTGACATGTTCTTTAGAAAGTTCATACGGGGTAAATTTTTTTCTTTAGAATTCTTTCGCGATGATTTTTTTCTTTAGAAAATTTTAGATTTGTTCATGCGGAGTGAATTTTGCTTTAGATATCAGCGATCAAATTTCAAATTTTCGTTTCATCAGTGATTTATTACTCTTTTACAAAAGTTCATCCGGGATGATTTGTTCTTTAAAAGTTCATCCGAGATGAATTTATCTTAAAAATATTTCATTCGGGATGTTTTATTTTCTTTTTAATATTACAAAGAAAATTCACACCCGTCGAAGAATACTAAAGAAAAACTCATTCTGGATGAATATTACGTTAACAATGTTCAGCCGGAATGATTGCTTCTTTAGAACAGTTTATCTGGGATGACTTTATCTTTAAAAAGTTCATTTGAGACAAAAAAAAAGTTAATTCGTGATGACATTCAGTTTTTTTTTTTTTTTGGAAAATTTGCAAATTTTCTTTGGCTCGTATTTCGTAAACTATTTGAAATTTTGACTTATTTTCATTGCCTCGGGTTACAATTTATCCGGACATATAACTTAGAAAAAACCTGGTTTTCAGAGTCAAAAAATCGAAAATTTAGAAAATTCAAAATTTTTTGTCCATTAAAACGATGCAATAAATAAGTACATATTTCAAATATTTTACGAAATATGAGACCAAGAAAATTTGGGAATGTGGAAGCACGATTTTCACCGCATGGTAGTTCAGAAATCGATTTTCCTGGCCAAAACCCCAATATATGTCGTCACCGATTGTCAATTTCCAGACAGGATTCGATAGTAAACTAAGAAACTAAGAAACCAAAACGACGACAATTTTTTTTTCGAAATTTTGGAAAATACCTCATTATTGAAAATTTCTGGAGAAGTAGATATTGCTCGGAAACTATAACAGATATTCCCCCTTATTACGGTTGGCGTAGTCGTATGCATTCAAATGTCGTAGGCGTAGTCGTAGTTTGCATTTTTTATATGATGAAAAATTATATAATACGAACATTTTTGTTATTTTACAGTATCATAGATCCATAAAATATCGAAAGAAACACATTCATCATTCCCTGGACGGATTTCTTAAGCTATAAATAAAATTTATTTTTTTGATACGACAAATCGGTATCACGTATGGCGTTGAAATGCGAGGAAAGAGTCGTGACCGATTTTGTTAACGACTGCATATAAAAATAAAAACAAATCAATTTCAAAAAAATTTTTTGGCAATGATTAATGAAATATATTGGAAAATAACTAAAATAAAGAAAAATTGTACTTCTTTAATTCATTTTCGTATGACAACTTTCGTGTTTTTATCAGATGACAAACTTCCTATTGAAAATCTGTTGGAGTCCTCGTATAAAGATTCAAGCAATGCAAATTTCTTAGTTCTTGTCCAAAAGATGATTTCGAACGAATAATTTTACAATTAAAAAAAATATTTTTTTTTTAATTTTGTATGAGGAAAAAATTGTCGTTGTCGTAAATTTTTCGTGATACCATAAATTAGCCCTACGACAACGACTACGCCAATGACTACAAAAACGTCTACGCCGAACAATTATTTTGATTGTAAAAACTGTAGGGTTGGTTTTTCTTCTGGATTAAAAGCTTAAACATGATCTACTAATAATTCTATTAATTTTTTAAGCAAAAGAATTCTTTGAAATGTGATATTTTAACTTTTAAGAACGAATATATTCATAATACCAATCAGTCGTTTCGACACGTCAACTTGCAATTCTGGATACGACTACGCCAACCGTAATAAGGCTGATTGTGTTCATTGTTTTTGTGTATGTAGGATAGGTTTCTTTAAGAGCCGTTTTAATAAATTACCTTAGCGTTTACACGAAGTGAGGTATTTTATTTTTTCTCAGATACTTAATTTTAGTGAAATTCCAACAAAGTTCTGTTTACACAGAATAATGCCTAAGAGTGTCCTCTTTCAGCCCATATATACTTATGTATCCGTTCCGTTCCATCTGTTTAACAGTTTTTTAAATTTATTGAAATTACATGGGTAAAAATGTGTGTTTTTTCCATACAGTTTCCCATATAAATTATAGCTTTTTTTATAAAAATTTACATATTTTAATATATGGTTTTTATAAGAATTATATGAGTTTTATGAAAACCCAAGGAGTATTTTTTAATTTTGGAACACATTTCATTTTTTAAACGTTTTTAAATTTTTTTTTAATTTTTTTTTTTGTATTTTATAGTTTGTTTATTGGTATTTGACCTTGTTATTCCCTCAGCATTTATGCTAACGAGGGTATATACACTTTTATACGTGCCTCAAAGTGTGCCTCATCGAAGTAATGGTGTATTTGTTTCAGAAATTTTGGAGTTGATTTAGCCATGTCCGTCCATCTGTTTGGCTAGCTGGAGTGCACGATAACTCTCGAACGGATCAACCGATACGGTCCGAAATTTGGCTTTCGTAATATTTTGTCGAAACTGATTTTAAGTTCGACGATGGGTTATATCGGTTCACTTCTTCCGGTACCTCTCCCTCTTGAAGGGGGTAACTGATTTGGTTCATACTTTGCACATCGTGAAATTTCTACCAGACTTAGATGAGGTTCCAATATGGACTCAATCGGTCCACTCCTTCGGGTTCCTCCCACACAAAATTTCGGAAAAGTTCAGTTTAGGACCTGCTCTCGAATCGCTTTGATTTTTGTTGTAGCAACTTGTATTCACTGCCCCCATAACACGGTAAAAGTTTCATCAGGGTCGAGTCCACACTTCCTGAGAAAATAGCCTGAAAGGTGCAAAAAACCCCTATGTTACAGTGTTGGAGCGCAAGATAAATCTCGAATGGATCTGGATCTTGATTCGGTTCAAAATTTGGCCTTCGTAACATTTTATCAGAACATAGTTTAAATTCGAAGATGGTCTATATCGGTCAACTCCTTCAGGTACCTCCCCCACAAATGTTCAAAAATGTTCGGAAAAACTGTGCGCACAACTCATCCAAATATATCTACCAGATATATATCAGGTTCGAATATGGACAATATTTGTCCACTCCTTTGGGGTACCTATCACACAAAATTTTGGATAACTTCACTTTAAGACCTCCTTCCGCATCGCTTTGGTTTTTATTGAAGCAACTTGCATTCGCCGTCTCAATTACAACGGTAAAAGTTTTTTTGGGGGCAAGTCCATACTTCTTGAGAAAACAGGCTGAAAGGTGTAAAAATCACTAATTTTGGATAAGTCCTCTTTAAGACCTCCTTCTGAATCGCTTTGATTTTTATTAAAGCAACTTGTATTCGCTGTCTCAATTACAACGGTCAAAGTTTTTTTATGTACAAGTCCATGTTTCCATACTTCTTGAGAAAACAGCCTGAAAGATGTAAAAACCCCTATGGCACTATATGTAGTGGCTGGAGAGCACGATAACTCTAGAACTGGTCAACCGATTTGGTCCAAAATTTGGCCTTCGTCATATTTTGTTCAAACTTAGCTTCAGTTCGAAGAAGGGCAATGCCGGTCCACAGTTTCCGGTACTTCCCCAATATTTAAAAAATGTCACTAAAATGGTATGCACTATGTCTCTTGAACTGGTCAACCAATTTGGTCCAAACTTTGAATCTCCCAACATTTTTTCCAAATTTAGTTAAACTCTTTTAAATGGCCCATATCGGTCCTCTCCTTAAAATACCTCCCCACAAAAGTTCAACATTTGTGTCCAAGTGCAGTTTAGGGTCTGTTCCAAAATTGTTTGGAAGTGCATACCGATGCTGTTCGATATGGTCCTGTTTACAGCGATATTATGTTTTCCGTGGACAAGTCCATGTTTCCTGGCATACTGGTCCAAAAGTTATACGATGACCCACTGAAATGACTAGTGGTCGCGATATCTATCGAAAAGATATGACTCCTCCACTTCGATAACGGACTATGTCGGCCCATCCTTTAAGTGCCTCCTCCGCAACACTTTTGAATTTTAATCCTAATCCACATTTTTGTCGGCAAGTTCAAATGTCCAAAAAGTGTTTCAATCCACATGGGTTGAGGGTATATCACTGTCGGCAAAGCCGACTGATACTTTTTTACTTGTTTAATAAATGAGTTTTTATATGATTATGAGTTTTATGAAAACCCAAGGAGTATTTTTTTATTTTGTAACAAATTTTATTTTTTTATATTTTAAATTTTTGTTTCTTTTTTTAATAGTAAGACATATAAAAAACCTAAAAAATACTCATATTTTGATGCAAAATATGAAAAAAAAACTGAAAATTTTAACTTTTACCTTGAATGTTCAAATCGCCACACCCTAATATGGGTGTAGTACAAATATGTTGGTACATCAAATATTGTTTGTCTAATAAATTGGGTTACATTTTTTACAGTTGAGTGTGTTTCGATGTGGGGCATGTTACTTATATTTAGCGGTAAAATAACATTTTAAAAGAATTAAAATTTTGGGTTTAGAAATTATTTAAATACCTCAGTAGCCAGAGCTTATTTCCTTATATTTGTAATTTACTTATAAATATAAATATAAGTATCACTATTCTGTAGCAGAATCATCAACATTTATGGGTAAATTTCAATTTTAACTTGCCATCATTTAAAGACATTTGCAATAAAGATGGTGACAAAAATAAAGTAGCCGCTAGGTCATGCCTGTCTGATGAACTATAGTTCCAAATAATAATAATCAAATAAATAATCAATTTTTGACATTTATGAATCAAATCTTCTTTATTATAAAAAAATGTTTTTGTTGTAATTTTTAATTGACCGTTTAATGTTGAGCTGTCAAATTTGTGATTTTTTTCAGGCAGTGATAAAATAGTATCAGTCATTATATATACTCCGTTCCAAAAACTGCAAGAATCTATTGATTTTTCTTTCCAAATTTGGAGGAGATTCTTGCAGTATCTGAAACAGATCAACAGTAAACTGGCAAAAAACATTTTCCCCTTATATTGTCGAATTCAAATTTATTACCACTTATTTTTATAAAATTTCCCATAATTTTGCTAAATGTGTCATCGACAACAACAACCTCGACGATTTACCTTCAAAAACATTCAAACAATTTCAATCTACTCTTTGTGCCAAAAAAAATCTTTGGTATGTGGAATTTAGGGTCAATAGCAATGGGAAAATTCGACTAACGAGGAACAACAAAAATAAAGAAAACAGGCAACAAATTCCGCTAAAAAACAAAACAATTGAAATAATTGGATAGAAAAACAGCATAAATAAGGTTTGTTGACATTTCAAAGCTACCATTTTGTTTCTCTATTGCGGCAGCTTGAAAATAATATGGGATCCAATGACAAAGTGACAAATGTTCATATTTTACGCAAAGGCGGTGCAGACAAACAGTTTACGGTTGACAAATATTATAAATAAACCGAATAAAGTTAAAAGAAGAAGAGAAATATTGAATAAAGCTAAAATAATTCTTGGAAATTAAAAAAATAAAAAAAAAACAATAAAAAGTATCATTCGGCTTTGCCGTGAGGGATATACCATCAGGCTGTGTGAATTGTAACTTGTTTGCCTAAGAATATGATTTGTGGGGGTTCTCAGAATTTGGGCCCATAAACTTGCTGACAAAAATATGGATTTGAATTAAAGTTCAAAAGTGATGTGGAGGAGGTACCTGAATGAGTTCACCGACAAAATCCGTTTTGAAAGTGGGTCTTATTTTGGGAGTCACCGCAGTACCCGATTTGAGAGTTGTCGTTCTAATCAGTCACTAGCCATGGCGGTCGTAGGGCTTTTGGGTAATTTTCTCGGAAAGCATGGTCTTGATCCTCAAAAAAATGGTACCATCGTAATACGGACCTCAAGTACAACCTGTTGCGAGAAAATTTAAAACTATTCGAAAGGAGGTTTTAAATTTTGTGTGGGAAGGATTATACCGATATAGTCCATATTCAAACTGCATCTCAAGTGTGCTGTTGGCAAGGCGATTGAGGTCCTTGTTGCAGATAGCTGTGATATGCGCGTGCAACGTTAACGTACTCTCGAATGTGATCTCTAGAATATTGAGTAAGTTAATAATAATTGTTCCACAAACATCACAGAAGTAAAAAAAGACGCCATGGAAAAAAGTCATAACCCTAATAAACATAAACACTCTTATACGACCAAAATTTGTCTCATCGAAATAATGGGAATACTTGGGTCTAAGTATGTTTGGACGAAATTTGTTTCAGACAATTTGGTTTCACTCTAGAAGGCAGTAACCGATTTGGTCCATATTTTACATATCGTATTATTTCTACCAGACACACGTGGACGATATCGATCCACAAAATTTGGGAAAAGTGCATATTTTGCCCTCGAACCGCTTTGATGTTTTTTCAACAACTTGTATTCGCTGCCCCCTACGCCCACCATATGCAGTGGCTGTTGCTGACGACAATTTTCGAACTGCATACTGAGTTGCTTCAAACTTTCCATATCGTAATATTTCTGCAAATCTAAACCAAACTTCGAATATGGTACTTACCGGTCCAATCCTTTCGGTACCTCCCCCACTAAAGTTCAAAAATATTCGCTAACATCCCAGCAAACCAAATGTCGGATGTCCGACAAATGTGAACAATTGCGGAAGCAAAATCGTTCAGATTTCGTTTCGATTTCTATACGTTTTTTCGTAGGGGAATGCGTTCATATTTCGGAGAGAATGTCGGAAATAAATTTCCCTTCGAATATACCAATGTTTTTCTTCCGATTTCCGTACGAATTCGGATCGATATGTCGGAAACAAATTTCCCTTCGCACAACAAGCACTTTTTGTATATATCTAACTTCTTGCTGTTAGATATATACAAAAGGTGGTTGGTTTCATTTTAGTTTGTTGTCGAAATACAAAATGGTTGGTTATAAAATTCGCATATACAATTTTTAAATATTTTTAATATAAATGCAACATATAATAATACAAGCTAGTGATGATAGACTCAACATATTCGTACACAAAGTTTACATTGTTCTACTATAACTACAAAATGATAACAACAGTGAAAATCATTAGAGAAACTTTTGAAATCACAATCTTCCCATTAAAACATAACCAAACATCAATTTAAAAAAGGCGTCGGAGGAAAAATTTTTCCTTCGATATTCATACGACCTTATTCCAAAATTGTTCAGAAATCTTTACGGAAATTCGGAAGGTACCTTGGATTCATTATTCCGAAATCGTTTAGAAATCTGTACGAAAATACGGAAGAATAAATTCGCCTTCCGAATTTCTCAAGGATTTTCTTCCGAATTCTGACCGAAATATATTCGATTTCGCACCGACATTTCGTTCCGAAATTATGTCACCATTTTTTACAACTTTCGTTAAGATATCGTTACGATTCCGGATCCGACATAGGAAGTAGCGTCAGAATTTTGTTCCGATTTCGTTACGATGTCGATACGATTGGTTTGCTGGCATGAAACGCGCGATATCTCAAAAACGGAGCAACCGATTTGGGCCAAACTTAGTTTAAGTTCGAAAATAGGCCATATTTGTCCGCTTCTTAAGGTACTTCCCTCACAAAAGTTCAACATTTTTGTTTAAGTTCATTTTAAGAGGTGTTCAAGGAACCATTGAAAATTTTACCGAAAGTACTATTTTGGCCCTATTTATAGCAGCAGTACTTAGTTTAAGTTCGAAAATGGGCAATATTGGTCCACTTTTTAGGGTACTTCCCTCACAAAGGTTCAACATTTTTGTTTAAGATAATTTTAAGGGCTTTTCGAGGAACCTTTGAAAATTTTTGGAAAGTTTGATAGGTTTTAGCCTAGACTCACTCTCTACAGTCTGTCGTACTGCCATGTTATGTTTTGTTTACTGTGACTTGAAAAAATCACTTTGCAAAAAAATGGAATTTAATTGTGAACATTTTCGTCCATGAATTTTTCACAACTCTCGACGTGGATAATCACCGCAAGAGTGTATCGATCAAATTAAAACTTTGTAATTCGATAAAGGACCATCCTATAGGAATATGAAAAACTGGTTTAATGAATTCAACCGTGGTCGGCACTTGCGGATAATGCGAGATCGCCATGTTAAATACCGTGAGATAGAGCCATCCTTGGGCATTTCATCCACCAACTAACATTTGATATTGCATTAACACATGGCCGCAAATATGGATTTTTCTCGTTCGATCCAGCAAAGGTTCCTGTGAATTGGTTTAAAAAAATTGTGCATAAAATCGATCGCGGTGCTTTAAAGACGTTTATAAGATCGTCACAGACGACGAATCTAGCATTTATGCTTTGGATGCTTTAACAAAGAAGGAATCGGCCGTTTGGGTCTTCAAAAGCGAGCCAAATCAAACGAAAATTGTTCATGTAAGAAGCACTTCGAAGCAAAAGGTTACCTGTTTCTTCAGAAAAACTGACCGTGTGGCGACTATACGGCATGAGAAATATAGGACGGTTTATTCCGAGTGGTACACTATAATTTGTTTGCCAAGTCTCCTGAGAAATTCGAAAAACGAACAAGAGAAGACGAATCATTCTGCATCATGAAAATGCGAGCTCTCGATTTTAACCAGCGCCTGTTTGACCGGACAAAACGTGGAATCGATGGGTCGTCCGCCGTACAGCCTTGACTGGGGATCCAATGATTTCATTTGATTCCAGTACACTAAGAAAAAAGGCGTGGTCAACGATTTTTGTAGCCAGAAGTTTCTCAGCCCAATCATGAATGAAAATTCCGTGATGAATTTCTCTCTTTTCCCTTCTTTGCTATCACAAACAAAAAATCCGCACGGAAAAAAATTCCGATGGAGAAAATGTAGGTATCATGAACGCTCTCAAACATGTGTTTTCCTCCTAAAAAAAATCGCTCTCAAACATGTGTTTTCCTCCAAAAAAATCTCTCTTGCAAAACTGAAGGGAGTTTATAAAAAATCTTAGTATTTCACACAAACTTTGTACAAAACATGCAAAATAAACACTTTTGTTGGGATTTTATACTAAAATCGTTCACTTGTGGTTGTAAATTTATTAAAAATTTAATAAATGTTACAAAATAACATCACTTTGCAAACTCAGTCACTCTCCACTTTTTGTACCGATCAACGATGGGATGAGAGAATTTTGGACATACAAAATTGTTGCACAACAATTATTGAAAAAACACTTCATAAAAGCATATTTTCAATTATTCTTATTTCAGAATTCGTATTTTTATAATTTTTGCCATTATTTAATTAAAAACACTCTTTTCTAACACATTCATGATAGTGGCAGTTCCATAGGACAATGGATTCAATAGCACTGTCTTCTTAGAAATTTCCAATCACATCTGATGTTTTTCATAATTAGTAACATCTTCTGAATGTCTTTGATGTATAAAAGTGTAATTTATTTGATTAAATTTGTTGATTTTATTTAAAAACATAAACACTTAAAATTTTATCTTTGTTTTCACAACAATTAGGGCACATAAGGTAGTCCGGTCAAAATAGACATTGAAATAGCAAAAATTCCCACATTAGAAGCAACGTCCTAAAAGTCCCCATCGATCCCATGTGTGCAAAAAAAGTTATTCGGGGTCAAAGGTCAAATTTTAATGGTTTTTAGGTGCTCGGATTTATTTTTTGATGATTTTTATGCACTTATAAGGGAAATATTCACATATTCAGACGAACCGGCTAAATAAGCGAAGTAATCGGGTCTGTCCCCCAAAAAAATATATATTTTCTTGAAGAGCGAAATTGTAGCTATCTTCTAAAAAAAAATTCAACAAAATCGGAGCAAGTTTAATAGAGTTATTCAATGTTAGAGTCATTTTATGCAAAAATAGCCCATTTAACCCACATGTATAATCGAAAGCCCAACGGGAACGACCCCAACGAAAACTCTCCGATTTTTTTCAAGTTTTGTCCGAAGGTAGGGTTTGTTGCGCTGATTACGGAAATGTATAATTTTTAACGGTTGCGGATCCGGTTCGCCGGTTATTAGACCCGAAAAGTTAAATTTAAAAACCGGGTTAGACCCGGTTCTACTGAACCGATTACTGCAAAGTGGACATCGTTTGAAAGCTTACGGAAGTATCTAACACATAGTGTCGTTACTTTAACCGGTTCGCCTCATAATGTACTTACGCGGCTAATTTTTTATTTGACCTTTAGATCGAGATATCTCGAAAATGGTAAGTCTTTTTAAAGAATCATGAAGACCAATCTTGTAGACAATTATTGAATCTACAACTTTTACTTTAGTGAGCTTTTGCTTAGTATTACCGTTTTTGAGAAAAATTAAAAAAACTGAATAATGCCTCCAAAAATGACCTTTGACCCCGAATAACTTGTTTTGCACACATGGGATCGATGGGGACTTTTAGGACGTTGCTTCTAATGGCCAACCCTAGCTCTCCACCAAAATTCAGCTTTGTGGGAATTTTTGCTATTTCCCCCTTATACGCATGTCTATTTTGACCGGACTAAGGTATGAAAAAGACCCTTCAGTGCTGCCAAATTCAATGATTATTTTTCTCAGATTATTCATGATAGGAGGAATGTTCTCTCGAGAAAAATCTATTCCGCGAGAGTTGTATTCCGCAAGAATATTCATGATTGGGCTGTCTGTAAAAGCGTTCAAAAACCATGTTTTGGAGGTTTCTCAATTGGGGTGGAAAAAGTGATTCAGCATGAAAAAGCGTATAAATCATGCTGGAAACTACTTAAGAAAAAAATAAAACTATTTTTGATGGTAAATATTCGCCTTTTAATTGTTAGGCCAGGTAGTTATCTTTCAAGCCTAGTAATGGTTCAAAAAGTCTAAATTATACGATGACCAACAGTAACGACTGGTAGGCGCGCTATCTATTGAAAGGAATGACTCCCAAAGTAAAACCCACTTCCAATATAGACACAGTGTAGTCCATTCCTTCAGGTACCACCTCCGCAACACTCTTGAGTTTTAATCCAAATCCATTTTTTGTCGGCAAGTTCATACTTCCAAAAAAGGACCACAAAATTCTGAAAATCCCCCGAATACATAATTTATCGTGAAAAGGACTTTGGTTGTATAAGCAATTTGTCCATAGATGAAAGTATCAATTCACACCGGCTGAGGTTATATCTTTGTCTGGAAAGCCGACTGATACTTTTCTACTTGTTATAATTGTAATTTAGTTAGATTTTTTATTTATTCGGATTGTGTACTTGAAATCACTTTTCTTCTTTAATTATTCATGTCTTTTCTCCCTCTTACTCCCCAGTTTTCCTTTTTATAAGTGAATCAACAAATTAATGAAACTAACTTTAATCTGTTTATTTAAAATTGTGTTCTTTTTTGTTCTTTTTTTTTTTGCATTTTCTTTATTGTTACTTCATTGTTTTCTTCATGTTATTGTTAATTTGTTATTTAATTTAGCATTGTATTGTACTTTAAACAACTGACATTGTGTTTTTCTTTTCTTCTGATTTTCTGTCTGCCACTCAACAACTCCCATTCCAGAAAGAGTGAAGTTCATGTTCTTTGTGACTTTAGTTTTTCTTTGGTTTATGCGTTTTTTGTTTGTTTGTTTTCTTTTTGTTGCTGTGTAGTTGTAAGCAATTTTCGTTTTCATTAGATATCTTGTGATTTTATACTTTATACTTTTCTTCACTGTTTATAATGAAAGTTTATTCATTAATTTTTGCCACCATATAATTTGTTGGCCAATGCCAGCAAGTCAGTACAAGATGAATTGTAATGGGTTTTTGTTTTTCAATTACCGTTTTTTTGTGTAATTTGTCAAATTAAGTGCATAATTGAAAAGTTGTAACAGACAAAGGAATGGAGATTTTATTTTAATTCATTAATTTCTGATGAATAATGATTTAGAAAAACGACCTTCAAACTTAGTATAAACTTGAACTTCTTTTGAGTTCATGTAGAGAGAGGGAAACAAATTGGGTCACAATAATGGTAAACTCGAGTTTTTTATGGACATTCAGGTAAGCGACAAGGATTGCGTTGTCATCTACCAGACAGGGGCCTTGGAATAATCTTCAAAAATCTATGCCAAATTATTTAGAGATTTTTTATTCATTCCAACTACGTTTAACTTTATTGATAAAACGTTTCAGTAGAAACCTTTAAACAATTGTATTTCTTATGAAAATGGAATACGCTGTATTCTTTTTAATGGCTATATCCTATTTGTTTAGTGTTTTTATTGTTTTCATGTCCTTTTTCCAAATGATTTCCTAGTAACCATATTGAGCAATTCAAGACCATGACTTGTGATTTTTGCTCTTCTCTCGCCACTTGCCGCCTACTAAAGTTTCAATTGAAACAAGGACACTCAGTAATTGAACATAATACACAGAAATGTGCCAATGTACTATTCGGTTACACTTCATTGTATTGATAGGCTAATTGACAGTAAGTGTGATGTAGAGGACGTCTTGTTGATTGTCACCAACATGTTTGATTCATGGCATTTAATGTACTTAGTTGCAGGTTTAGATTCGTTGTCAATCATTTATCACATAAATAATTTATATTATAAACAGTGGCTGAATGGGTGAGTAATAACGACAATGACAAAATCGTTGCCTATCTTAAGGCGCATTATGGCAGGTTCTGTAATACCCCGTTTTTTTGGTAAATATGTGAAAAGTCATTAGATTTTATTAATTGTATGGGGATCAACAATCAACAAGGTTAACCATATGGACCAAACACCTATGAGCGGTGAACCTAAATTTGCTAAGAATAGATTCCCTGTTTTAAAAAGAACAAGTAAGCCAAGGCTATAGTCGGACGGGACCGACCATGTGATACCCTACACCTTTACCACTGGGAATTAGCTTTTCACAAATCAAAATTTCTTTATGGAGAAAATAAACTTATTGTAAGAAATAACTTTGTGGTACCGTATCACACCAAGCTTAAAAAATAATGATTTTGCCTGGCTGGGGAATCGTTTTGCAAAAAGGTGGCAAAGCGACACATGCTGCAACGTATGTATAAAAATCCAATGATGTAAAAACTGGGAATGATAGAGACAATTTATACCATGGGAGGAAAATATGACCCTCTACACAGAACCCATTATATATTAAGCAGTAGGACCGTTATTTAGCAAACACTTTATTGCAAATTGCATCAGGGGAAAGGTCAGTCGTTTTTTCCATATGTAGGCTACTTTGCCGATATATGTCCTCAAAGAATTAAAATGTCGACCAAAAATAAAATTTGTATATTTTTCATACAAAAGTAATGGTCCATTTTACCCGCTAAATAATATCAGATTATCATTCAAAATTGTAGGCATCTTCTTTGACCTAAACTCTTACCCGGTAAAAATTTTCGCGACTATTGGGGTAAAATTGCGACCTCTAACGAGTTTATGATAACACTATATACGAATAACTGAAAATATTGGGATGTAACTCTGTTATCTGATCTTGCACACCAACACAACTAGCACCAATTGAAAGGTCAAGCGTTCCATTTCCAAAGGTAGCTTACTTGTCCGGAATGTATCTTCCAGGAATAGAGATATATGTTGTATATTAAAATTTTTCACAATTTTCACACAAAAGTTGTGGTCCATTTAACCCTCTAAATATTATCTGATCGCCATCTCAAAATGCAAGCTTTTTCTCTGTCATATATTCTTACCTTATATAAAATTTCGCGTTGATCGGACTAATATTGCAACCTACAGAGTCGCTAGAAAATTGAATAAATATAATGTTTTTGGTCCATTTCACCCGCTAAATATTTCTCGATCATCACCAATAAGAATAGGGATCTATTCTGGTCTGAACCCGACCTCCATACAAAATTTCGTGACGATCGGTACATAATTGCGGCCTGGACCGTGTTTACAATTTATAATGGACAGACGGACGGACGGAGGGACGGACGGACACACATCTCAAAATCGCTTTATCTCGTCGAGATATGAAGATTGGTATACCACATTGGGGGTCTCCGACGAATATTTCGCGGTGTTACATGCATTTTTACCAAAATAAACTTATAATACCCTTTCCACATTGTGGTGTAGGTTATAAAAATATTATCTACATAGTTAACAAACAAAAAAAGTTGTGGAAGTTTTCAGCGCCAATTTTAGGCGGTTGTGGGGTAGGTATCATAAAAAGTCGTCCCAAATTTTTTCACTGACCGACCACTGACAGATCACTGTCAGCACATTCTAAATAGTATAAAATTATAGCACTGTAACAAAGACCTCTAAAAACTTTTGTGGAGAGTGGTAGTCATGACTACAATAATCTACCCCATAGTCCTTCTTGGAAATGGACCTAAATTTGGGAGACATTTCATCACCTTACCTTCGCTGACAATTTCAAAACTATCCTCGAACAATTCTTAAACTGCTAAACATGCTTGGGAGGTATGCGAAGGTGTTGTCCGATGTACACGTTCCTTCTTGGAACATGATGTATGTTTAGAAGAAATATTACGATGTGTAAAGTTTCAGCCCAATCAGAAACTCAATTCTTAAGTAATCGTGCACATATAAAAATGTGCCATCGTAATTGTGATTCAGAAATCGATTTTCCTGGTCAAAAGCCCAATTTGTTTTGGTCACCTATTGTTAATTTCTATATAGGATTCGATGGTAATCATATTGAAACTAAGGAAACAAAAAAATTAGGTCAAAATATTGGAAGGTGTGGGCATGACGTGCTCCTAAAAACGAAAATTTTTTCCCAATTTTAAAAACACGTAATTTTTACACATTTCTGGAGAAAGAATTAGCTATTTCTCGGAAACTATAAGATACATTGTGTTCATTGTTTTAGGTAGGACTACACGAAATGAGCTACTTTATTTTTCCTCAGGTACTAAATTTTAGTAAAATTTCAATTTTGTGGACTAGAAAACATGGGAACAGCATGGAACACAGTTTCGTTTTCGCAGAATGATGCCTGAGAATTTCCTTTTTCAATCCATTTATACTTTTGCACCCGACCTGCTCCGTTTAACACTTTTTTATACCCTCAGCATTTATGCTAACGAGGGTATATACACTTTCATACGGGCAAAATGTGCCTCATTGAAATAATGGTTTTAGACCTCAAGTATGTTTGGACGAAATGTGTTTCAGACAATGTGGAGTCGATTGAGCAATGTCCGTCCGTCTGTCTGTCTGTCCGTCTGTCTGGCTGGCTGGAGCGCACGATAACTTTCGAACGGATGAACCGATTCGGTTCAAATTTGGGCTTTCGTAATATTTTGTCCAAACTTAGTTTAAGTTCGAAGATGGGCTTTATCGGTCCACTCCTTCCGGTACCTCCCCCACAAAAGTTCGAAAATGTTCGGAAAATTTGTGCGCACGATAACTCTTGAAGGGAGTAACCGATTTGGTCCATACTTTGCCCATCGTAAAATGTGAACCAGATTTAAATAATGTTTTAATATGGACTCAATCGGTCTACTCCTTCGGGTACCTCCCACACAAAATTTCGGAAAAGTTAAGTTTAGGACCATCTCTCGAATCGCTTTGATTTTTGTTTTAGCAACTTGTATTCACTGCCCTCCATACGACGGTACAAGTTTCATTAGGGGCAAGTCCATACTTCCTGAGAAAATAGCCTGAAAGTTGCAAAAAACCCCTATGACACCATGTGAGGTGGTTTGAGCGCAAGATAACTCTAGAACGGGTCTGCCGATTCGGTCCAAAATTTGGCCTTAGTAATATTTTGTCCGAACAGAGTTTAAGTTTGAAGATAAGTCATATCGGTCCACTTCTTCAGGTTACCCCCCCACAACAGTTCTAAAATTTTCAAAAAATTTGTTCATACGGTAACTCTTGAAGGGAGTGGCCGAATTGGTCCATACTTTACACATCCTAATATATCTACTTGATATAGATTAGGTTCAAATATGGACTATATTTGTCCAATCCATCCGGTACCTCCCACACAAAATTTCGGATAAGTTCACTTTAAGACCTGCTATCGAATTACGTTGATTTTTGTTGAAGCAACAAAATGTCAAAAAACGTGGATAAAAACTTAAAGTCAAAAGGCTTGATTTTCACCGTAGACCTATGGTCTGGTGGACTTTTTTGCTCAGTTCAATCCCAGGAATCAGAAATGCGAAGGGCCTTTAAAGTTTTTTTCCTTCCACACAAATCGCCCCGGCCTAGTCAAAAATGTGTCTCTTCGAAATAATGGTTTAAGACCCCAAGTATGTTTGGACGAAATCCGTTTCAGACAATTTGGAGTTGATTTAGCAATGTCCGTCTGTCTGTCTGGTTGGCTGGTGCACACGATAACTCTCGAACGGTTGACGTCATTTGGTCCACTCTTTCAGGTACTTCCCCCACAATAGTTCGAAAATATTCGGCAAACACGATAACTTCTTAAGGCAGTAACCATATTTTGCACATGGTAATATTTCTACGAGACATATATTAGGATTGAATATGGACTATATATCTCAACTCGTTCAGGTACCTCCAACACAACATTTTGGAAAAATTCAGTTTAAGGCCTGCTTTCGAATCGCTTTTATCTTTGTTGTAACAACTTGTATTTGCTGCCCCCATCACGACGGTGCAAGATTTTTTCAGGGGCAAGTCCATTATTCCTGAGAAAATAGCCCGAAAGCTGTAAAAATCCCTATGGCACCATGCCACAGTGGTCCCATTTGTATGGAAAGGAGTGCCAAAAATTGTTCTAATCGAGTTAACGCCTCGAAATTTTAGACATAGTTCTATAACGAGCCCAAAAGGGAGAAAAACAAATTTAATGGATGTAGGTCCACATTTGGGTATAGCCCCCATATAAAGGTACCCCCCGATTTTTTATATTTTGATTTTAGCCAAATTTTGCAGTCGATTTGGCTGTAATTTTGCATTTTGTGTTCCGAGGGAACAACATACCACCTTGCAAGAAATGTTCAATATAAGTCCACGTTTAGGTATAGCTTCCATATAAACGTACCTCCCTATTTTGACGATTTTAGCCAGATTTTCTAACCGAGTTGCCTGTAATTTTGTATTTTGACTTCGGATCATACGTTCGTGCAAAAAATATTCAATATAGGTCAAAATTTAGGTATAGCTCTCATATAAACGTACCTCCCGATATCGGTATTTTTGACGATTTTAGCAAAATTTTCCCACCGATTGGGCTGTAATTTTGCATTTTAAGTTCTGAGGGAACACCGTAGCTCCTTGCGAAAAATGTTCAATATAGGTCCACGTTTCGGTATAGCTCCCAAATAAACATACCTCCCGGTTTTCGGAATTTTGGCGATTTTACAGGCGTGGTATAAGGGGAATCACTTACAGGGTGGCAGATGGTGGCAGCTGGAAACTAGAGACTCTCCCCTGTATTAAAAAAAAATATGGAATTGCCCTTACGGGGCCAACATTAGTAAAACTCAACATAAATTTATAGCATTGATATTAAAAATAGCACAAAAGGTCATTTACAAAGAATTTATTTTTAAGGAACTTAGAAAACGAATTTTGAATTTTTTTAGTAAGAATATTGTCAATGTCATCAACTATAAGTTTCATTTTGGAAATTATATATTAACCTCTTAATTTTTTTATAATTTCACTCATAAGCTAGGAATGCTTTACGGATCTTTTTTCGTATTTAAGGCACCACATACAAATCTCAACTTCTTCGACTTAACTTGGCATATTACCGCTGTAAATTGGCAAAAATAATACTGGATAATAAAAATTTAATGTTTTTAGAGAATATTTATTTCAATCGCAATCAAATTTGTCTACATAAATTTTTTGATTTTTGTCCACGGGAGGAATTTGCACCGTGGATGCGTACGAAAACTCTCGAACGGATCAACTGATTCGGTCCAAAATTTGGCATACGTAATATTATGTCCAAACTAAGTTTAAGTTTGAAGATAGACACTATCGGTGCGGAAGGTACATCCCCCCAAAAATTAAAAAATGTCACTAAAATAGTACGCGATATATCAGTTGAACAGAGTAACCGTCCAAACTTTGGTTCTCCTAATATTTATCCAAATGTAGTTTTACTTCAGAAATGGTCGATATCGGTCGTCTATTTTTGGTACTTTCCCCACAGAAGTTCAACATCCCAGCAAAAAAAGTCATTACTAAGTAATGACTTTATTCAGTAAAATTTGTTAGTAGTAACTACTTACAAATATACCGTAAAAGTCATTATTTTTACATGGGGATGTCATAGGGCGGAAGTACTTCCTTAAATATGTTTTTTAAGTACATACTTAACCACATACCGGCAGTCGAAAAGAAGCTAAAAAGCATAGTTCTATTTTTAGAAAAAATTGAGGTGAAATTATATTCAAATTCAACACTACACATTTTTTGTTTTTTTCCTTTTCATTCGATACATGCTAGTTTTGAACACACGAACTTCTGATTTGTAGTCAAACACACTACACACTAGGCCACTCGCTCGAACAGCAAGGGTTGGTTAAACTCATCCATGTACATCAACATTTTTTTGTAATTTTGTAAACAAAAAACACACATGCCGACGCTGAGCTTTGAACACACAACTCTAGAATTTGTAGTCGGACACACTAGCTCTGTGCCATCATACTCATTACTTAGTAAGTAAGTAGTAAGTAAAGATGTAACTAGTTATGTGTTAACTGTTATATATGTACTGTGTGATAATGCGGAGGGTAATGAGTACTCATTACCTGGTAATGCAGAAAGTAATGACATGTGCCTACCAAATTTTTGCTGGGATATTTGTTTAAATGTAGTTTAGGATCTGTTGGAAGATCCTTTGGAAAATTATACCGATGCTACTCCTTGTGGTCCGGTTTAGTCCATTCTTCCTGTCATTGTGGCCAAAAAACCTCTAAGTAACCAACTGAAATGACTGGTGGGCACAATATCGAGAGGAATGACTTCAAAGTAAGATCGACTTTTAAAATGGACTATGTCAGCCCATTCCTTCCAGTACATCTTTCGTAACACTTTTGAGCACAAAAAAAAAAAATACTTTTTTAAATCGATTTGTGCGTAAACTTTTTATATTCCAACGGAATAAACGTTATTTTAGTGATTAATAGGCAAAGGTTCATTCATCCGTACTACAGGAAATCATTTTGGACAAAAATGTCGAAAAGTCATAATATTAAAAAAAATAATTTTTGTTTTTAATAAAATAATAAAAAATGTTTGTATTTTTTTAACGAATATCTTTGATCGATTTTTCAATTTTTGTCATTGGTGGGAATAACCACTGTGCGTTGTTTCTTATCTAAATAAAATTCCATTTTAATTTGTTGGCAACATAGCACACACATTCCTTCCTTTCTCGCTCTCTCTTCCTCTCTCCCATCCTGCTTTCATTATTCATACAAATCATTTCAAATAATCATTCCTATCAACATTCCCATTAACTTGTAAAAAAATCATTAGCATTCCTTGTCGCCGCCCTTAAAATTGAAAAAGAATTTGATTTTCCACATAACCAACAACAACAATAACAAATCTGTTTGTTTTCTTTCTTCAGAGAGAAAAAGCTACCACAGAACTCATATTCTAATTACAATGTCAGAAAAATACAAATATCTTTGGATGACATATCACCCAAATCTGGTTTCCAATGTTGTTGTTTTTGTTTTCTTGTGCTATGGGAAACTCATCCTTGCGAGAAATTCCATCCACGTGCCATTGTTGTCTTTGTTTTGCTGCTGTTGTAGTTGTTGCTTTTGTTTATCTGAAAGTAACATGTTAATTTATATGGTAATCAAACGTAAGGGCAGATATATTTTTATTAGCAATACCAATAGCAACAGCAACTACAACAATGTAATGGAATGAAAATCTTAGGCAAAACTATTCAAAATAGTCAAGAAGAAGGACATCATTTGTCAAAAAAAAAAAAAAAAAAAAAAAAAAAAAAAAAATAAGAAAAAAAAAAAAACGAAAGAATGCAAATGGAAAATGAGGAATGAGATAATTGAGAGCAGGCATTTGAAACCACACACACAGTAATAGATGCCAATCAATGGAATAGTAAATTTGTTAAGATAGGTCCTTGGTCTGCAGGGCATGTACGTATGTTCGTTTTCAAGGTATACTTTGTACCATAATTTTGATCAAAAATGAGATATTTGGAAATTAAAAAACGAATGTCAAGACAACAAGTGCTAGAAGGTTTTTTTTGGTGGAATAATATGGAATTTCGGAACGTCATGCCTCTTTTTCGCTCTTATTAGTTGTTAGCTTCGTAAAGTTTGGACAATTTGTATTTACTTTTTTAACTTCAAACTTCAACTTCAAAAAAAAAAGGACGAAATCATAGGTCTTCAATTGGCACTTATGTATCATCTTTGTTATCCTTACAGAATTTTACATATTATCATCACCCGTAAAAGGTCAACGTTCGTGAAATGGATTTGCTTTTTTTCCATACTTTGATTAGATGCATGTCATATATTTGAAGTTAAATTGGGCCTAAATCCCACACCCGAAACAAATTTACATATTTATAAGTTTATTTTCATATGTAGAGTAGGAGAGATGTCAACAAACATTTAAGCTTTTGTAGTGGTCAGATACACTAGATATAGCCCCCCCCCCCCCCCCCCCAACCATTATCCACAAGCAACCAAACTAACCGCAATGGTCACAATGGTATTATATTGTGGTCATGAGTGGCCAGCCACGCATTCAATTCATATTTTAGATAAAATTATTCAGATTGTAAAAATTTTTTTGATAAAAAATCTAATATATTTTTTTCTCATACTTTGCAATAGTTTTAGTCTTTTAAAAAATATCTTCCCCATATTTCCCCATAAATTGACAGTTTTTTGGAAATTTGTTAAAGGAAACTTGTTATCGAGTATAATAGTCAAAAATGTTGTTATTTAAATTACCTTTCTTTTTTCTGCTGCTCTGCCATAGAAACATAAACAAAAAACTTTTGAAGTAACAAAAACAGCCTGAGAGGTTGACACTTTTGCTGGCTGACATATGTCACAAGTATGTTGTCCTTTTGCTTTAGGATGTTAGGGAAAAAGGGAACCACATAAAATTGGCTAACAAATGTTATTACCGGTCATAGTAGTACTGATGAAGATAAAGTTTCACTTGGCATACCCGTAAAAAATAGAAATTGCGAAATTTGTTTCTTTGTCATCATGTTATGCTTGGGAAGTTGTCATCTTCTTGCTGCTGATGACAGTTTTTAGTCAACAGTACTTGGAAAATGTTTTGTAAGCTTAGTAAGATTTTGCCATATGCAAAAAAAAAGCAAAAAAAAAACAAAAACAAATTGTTGAATTGTTTACACGTTGTTATAAACGTAGATACCTGCGTAGTTAGGTGGGACTGAACATTTGTCTCATAAACCGAACTAAGAATAGATTTTGACACCGGACTGTGGTTCTGCCAATCGGCAATGTTAGCTAAATTGCGGTAAACGAATTTTATTGTGAACTAGCAGACCCGTGTCCGCGTTGCTGACCCGTCGTACTGCGTTTTAATGACAACTTTTTATGGAGTTTATGCTTTACAATTAAAAAAATAGGTATTTTCTATCTCATTTCTTCGGGTGGATTGTCAAACCGAGTTATTCATTGAGGATTTTACATTTATCAACAGATTTTGTCTGCAACCTTTCTTTTCTCTTACGGACTTTGTCGGATTTTTTCGCCTATTGATGTTGTTTGGGATTTATTATTGTCCTAAAGCGATCTAATTACAAAAGTTAAAAAAAAAATGGTTAAGTCAAATTCTCCCGCTTATTGAGACGTATATGTTTTTAGTTTTTTTTTTCATGGACCGTTGAACTTCACCATTTAAGGACATTTGTAAATATGCCGTTTTTCGTAATAGGATACCGTGATACCGTGCCACCTTCACACGTATCACGGCACATTCCACAAAATTTTGTGAAAATCGCTTCGCTAGTTTTCGAGATATAACATACTTAAAAACTGGCCGCGGTCGGGACTTCGGAACCAAGTAAGAACATTTGATCAGGGCGCAACCACCGTTGTCTCCAAAATTAATTTGCAGGCCGATGCATTCATAAGTTTAGCAAATATAGCGATTATAAAACAACAGGCCCCCGAAATTCATCAACAAATATATAGTATTTTGTACCACGGGTCATTCCTGAACATTTTCTGAAAAGTTAATGAAATTATGTTCAATAGTTTTGAAAAAATGTATTGAAAAGAGTGGTCGTGGTAGACAGTTTTTAAGACATAACAAATTTAAAAAAGTGAGCTTGATAGTGAGTCCGTTATTTTGGCTCCAAATATGTACCTAAGGTCGGAGACACAACCTCATTGTCTCCCAAAATGTATGCTGAAACCGATATAATCATAAGTTTGGCATATACATATAGTGTTTGAAAGAAATGCATGAGAAGCTACCCCACCTCCTCTGAAAATCATAAAGATGGAGATCGGTTCAGTATTTTGAAGATATAACATATTTAAAAACCAGGCGTTGTCGGGTCTTTTTGCTCTAAAGAAGTACCCACCCAGCAAACCAATCGTACCGATTTCGTAACGAAATCGGAACAAAATTCGGACGATACGTCCGATATCTGTACTGGAATTCTGTAACCCATTTTTTGAGTTACCGACAAAAATCGTTAAAATTAAAAAGCAAAATTATGAATGGAAATATGAAATAAAAGTTGACAACACTGTTGCTGTCGGTAGGACTTAGCGACAACTTCATATTGGTTGTTTACTTGCCGAAAATTTTCGTTAATTACCGAAATTATAAACTTTTTTATTTTACCGAGAATTGTCGGTAACTCGAAAAATGAGTTATAGAATTCCACTACTGATCCGAAATCGTAACGATATCTTAACGAAAGTTGTATGAAGTGGTTGACATAATTTCGGAACGAAATGTCTTAGCGACATCGGATCGATTTAGGTCCGATTTCGTAACGAAATCTGAAGAAAATCCTTGGGAAGTTCGGATAGGAAATTTCTTTCCGACATTCGTTCCGAAATCGGAATGAAATCGGTACAAAATCTGAACTATTTACTATCCGAAAAATCGTTTAGAAATCGGAACGAAATCTGAACGACTTTGCTTCCGAAATTGTTCAGACGTGTCGGACATCAGTCATTTGGTTTGCTGGGCAGATTGTAGATTAATCCGCAAATTTAAACCGATACATGCGTAATTTTTTAAATATAGCGTTTTTTAAAATATCGCATTGGGGAGTTGCCACGTCCTCTCTGGAATTCAATAAAATGTGTAGCCCGTTTTCGGGGGCCATCCCTGTATATTCCCTGACACTTTCAGGAAAATCAGTTCAGTAGTTTTTGTAGAAAAGATTTAAATTGAAAACTGAAAAAGTGGCCTTAAAGTGGTCAAATTTTCTGTGCATAAAAACCCAAGTTGGGTTATGACGAACATTCGAAAAAAGGAATTATCCAAATCGGTCCAGCCGTTCTCAACTGATGCCATTACCAACGAACGACATTTGATTTTTATTTATATAGATTAGATAGGTAACCGAAGTAGTAGACCGATATAGTATATATTCGAACCTGTAGTGCGATTCTGTAACTCCTTAACGACAGAATTAACGACAAATGTCGGTAGTTAACGACAATTTTCGGTAAGTGCGATTCTGTATACCAATTTTAACGATTTTTGTCGGTAAATTTTGTCGTTAATTACCGAAAATTATTGTTATGTTAACAACCAAAAAAAAGTAGTCGTTAAGTCTTAACGACAGTACATTATTACAATATATCGCTGATTTCTTTTTACAAACGGCGTTTTATATGAACATATGTTATGTTAATAAGGAGGGTATACAAGGTAAATTACGCCTTATTGAGAACAATCTTCTTAATGCATTTACATAAGTGTTAACTGTGTAGAATAACATGAGGCAACTTCGCCACTGTTGTCCTTTCGACAACGCCGATTTTATTGAAACTGCATAAAAATCATCAAAGAGAACTTGTAGATCTTCGATTAACTCATAACTTTCCTTTAGACCACATTTATGTAGCATCAATTAAATCGGCGCTGGCGAAGGCGCAACAGTGGCGAAGCTGCCTCATGCTACCCACCCTACGTATGAAGACTGCGCTAACCTTTGTTTTACTTATTAAAGAGGAAAAACGTTAGCTAATGCTTCAAAAGAGCTCAAGTGTGGTACTGCTATGTAAGACCTATACCAATGTCCTTAACACTATCTTTCTAGGAGGCTTTCGTTGGCTTTAATTTAGCATTGAGGCCAACACGTGAATAGTATTACTATAATCTACTTTGTTCTGTGATAATCTTATAGATTTAAACTCAGCATCACTAAGAATCAGAATGTTAAAAATGGCGTATAAGCTTGGATTTATGAACTTTCCATACTCTCCGCTATGAGAAATTTCATTTAATATGGGCGTGAATTGAATATGTGAATATATAAACTCAAATGACGGTAACGTGGATCCGCAATCACTGAAGGGGCTTAAGTCATGTCAAATATCAAAGCTGAATTTCCATACAGAGCGCCACAACCCAAAATATGATCCCAACTTTTAATTAAAAAAATGCAACTGCGCTTTTAAAAAAGATTAATGACGGTTTTATCACTATTATTACTTTTAAATCACACACACAATAAAAACATCTTAAGAAATGCTTCTTTACTGGCATCTGTAGTCATCCAAAAGACACAGATTTGAGCCACATTCCTTCAAAAATCTGAATTGTTTCCTTCTTAAACGCTTTAGGGTTTGTACTCGCGACGAAATAATGTTTTCAGCTTCAAAATAAATTTTAATTAATATTAAAATATAATATTTGACATTCCCTTCCCATCGATATTCGTCGGTATGAGTTAACGATTTCTACAATCGGTAACATAAAGTTACAGAATAGCACATTCGTTAACTCAACCGAATACTTTCGTTAACTACCGATGTCGGTTCGTTACTAAAAAAAGTTACGGAATCGCACTACTGATCTATTACTGGTAGCGAAAATTTTTTGTGGTGGAGGAACACGAAGGAGTGGACAGATACGGCTCATCTTCGCATTTAATCTAAGTTTGGACCAAAACGGATCCTTTCCAATATTATCGTGCACAGCAGCAAGCCAGCCAAATGGACAGACAAGGCTACATCGACTCCAAATTGTCTGAAATGGATATCGTGCAAAACATACTTGGGATCTGAAACCATTATTTATAATTACACTATGCAACACTGAAAATGCAAACAACTTCTAGATGGATTTTTTGAAAGTACATATTTAGACTACAAAAACCCTAGCTGGGTTTTGTCCTGTTAGCGTTCAGAGCCAAACTGATTACTTTCAAAGGCAGCGCTAAGCGTTTGTCATGAAAGCACAACTAAATGGGAAAATCCCCATTGTTGTTGTAAAAAAACAAAACAAAAATGCATTTGAAAGATGAAAAGTTCGAGGACATCCAAGCCGCTCCACATCCGATATGTCTGAGGAGCATGTCATGTCACATAGTGGTGGGGGTGTGGGTTCGAATCGTCCGCTTTCCTTTTTCACTTGTATTATTGATTGATCATCAAGCTCGATTCCAACGAGAAATTAATTAATTTTTTTTTCCATTTATCAGACCTTTATCTTAGAATGGAATAGGAATTTGGCCTTGCTGTCCTTAGCAATATTATAGTCCTAAACTAGTAGAACTTACCTGTTGAACAGACCACCTAAGAAAAACTTCATCTAGGGCATCAAAATCGATAAAATATAGAAAATTTTACACAGTTTCTGGAATTCTGGTCGGTATCAGCTAAACTATTGGGAGTCGAACCAAGTAACCTGGTGCACAAATCATCCAAATAATGTTCTCAGCAATTCTTCAGAACATTCTGAAATTCTAAAATGCTTATTTCATGTTGTTTCAGCGGTGTTTTGTATCATACTTTTACAACACCTATTTCAAACACTGTTCACACCAACAGTTTATTCTCACATTTCTGTTTTCACCACATTATTGACATATTTATTAAATTGTCGTTGAAAAATATGCTGAAAACGACGTGATGGAAGCATTTTACAACAATGGCATGTTCTGAAGAGTTGTGTATTATATTCTAGCGAACATTTTTTCAAAAGAAAACATTAGCAAAAATTAACAGTTTTGGAGATATGGTGCGAAATGTATAGAAATTATGTAATTTTTAGATATATCTTGAAATTTTGAGGCAATAAATGTAGTTTTTCGAGTTCCTTATTTCTACAAATATTTTATTCTTATACTCATCTACATATTTGCTTCAGAGGTCAGAAGAAGATTTGCATTGGTTTCAGAGATATAGCCCCGAATTTCTTTAAAAACTCAATATTTAACCTTGTTTAGATGGGGCATAAAATCCGAGCTGGATCTGACACAACCAAATTCAACTAAGGTTTGTTGACGTTTGGGTCTGTACTTTCAAAAAATCTTCATTTCGAATTGTTGGCACAAGATTACGTTAAAAATGTTGCACAGTGTTATTAAATGGTCAAAACGCACGGTGAGTTTACATTCATGATCCGGCTGATTAAAAATGCCAAGACTATGCCTTCATTAGAAAAGCGTTCCTTTCGCCAAATCAACGCGTCGCCTACGTTCTTAAAGAGTTTAGCTGATAACCCATCAATGTCTGTCGTTGGCTCATCCTAGTCTCGACTTTATTTTTGTTAGGCGGCAAACTGAATACCATATTTTAGAATAGGTTTTATGAAATCGACCTAGCAATATCTGCATTACCATAGTTTGGAAAAAAGTCTTGTGCCTCCTTACAGGGGAAGGACGAACTCATGCATACAATTTCTCCTTACTGCCGCTTTTTCATTTCTCTCCTTTTCTGCGGAAAGACTTTTTTCGCTAGTTGCTATAGGCTGAGTAAACCTAAATCCCGCATTTTATCTTCTGTAGATAATTCTAGCAGATACTTCTGGTCACCGGATGGAGATCTCTTGTGTCTATTTCCGTAGTTTATGGCGGATATACGTTTGGGATCGGGAGTAGAGTTTGCTACCTGTATGTTGTGATTGCAGTTTTGCGCTGTCCACAAGAGTCGATGTTGGTCCTGTGATCGATCGTTACGCTTTTACACTCGATGACTACCAAACTGACTGACAAACTATTTCATGCACAGCAAAATCTATCAGCCTCATTCCGATGTTTCTCTGTGGAGGCTACATTGTTTGGCAGTCCTTGTTTTCGGTAGTGGCATTAAAGTAGACAAGTCTGATGTAAAAGAGTTAATTTTCTACCCTAATTATCAGTAGTCTTTCATACATACACCAGGATGAATCTGACGACACCTATGGTCAATTTCTTTGCATTTGGCTACTTGCCATTTTGATGTTCCATCGCGCTTCCTGTAAGGCGGTACTTTCCAAGTACTCGTGGTTGAAAATTTTTTAAAAATAACATGTCCTTTGAATGAAAAAGTGGAAAAAGTTATATCGTGATTTTTAATGCATTACTCTGGTAACCCTGATCTCAAAAACAATTGTTTGCTGAAAATCTGACTACGCCGTTGAAACTTTGTTGCTTATTCTCTTTTCTGATATGTGTTGATCATGTGTGCTGCAAATTGTGAGTATGCATGTCCGATGCTGTTTTATTATAGCGACAATATGAAATAGCATCAGTATCGTTGGCTGTTGTTCATTTTTGCTAAACATATTTCGGAGAAATTTTAGCAGGCAAAGCTGCAAATTTTCTGTGCTTTTGCTAATATAACGTTAGCATTTTAAACCATGTTCAATATCAATTATTCGTTTTAGTTGAGTCGTTAGCGATTTCAATAATATACAATCGCTTATTTGCCTCTTGACATTACCATCTTATTTTAATAATTTGTTCGATCGAGGACTTAGTTCATACATTCGTCACTGCAGTGTAGACTATTCGGTTACATGGTTTGTTGTATTCTCGTCTTTCGTTAAAAGTTCCTGTAAAGCTTAGTCAATCATCAGTTTAATGTTCTTTTGTTCACTCATTTAGTGAACTACATATTGAACGCTCATCTAGTTCATTCGCGTTAATTTCATCGCGACCTAAATACAAAATTCTGATGAGGCACATTTTTACTGAAAATCTTAAAAATTTACTAGTTGGTTAGTGAGCTACTCATAATAATCGTCTATATCCTTGTGATAGAAAATCAATTCTGAGCAGATACCTTAAAGCCTTATTTTTACTTACCTTCCTATTGTACTTAAATTTTTAAGCATTGCAATAAAAAGGAAAAATGTATTTACCTTGATAAGACCCAACAGCCAAAGAAGAAGTTAAATATATATTTTGTCGTTGTAGACAATATCCCGCCTCTACGATAAACCATTTTTCCCAATCAAATAAAACGCAATCGAAAAACAATCAAAGCATTCAGAGTGCTGGGAAGGTTGGATGGATGGTGTCGTAAGAAAATCGGCAATAAAGGTGGCAAAAAATCTATAACAATAACCCACAAATTTAACAAGCCAAACATAAAAATCTACTTTAAACACCTAACGACCGACAAACGCAAACACGCTAAAAGAAGCTAAAAACAAACGAAAAAGATGAAACATAGACAACGATTTCAGGGTAAATTGTGGCTTGCTACCTGTCTTGTGGAGGCAATGTCGTCTTGTCTTTCCATTCATCTATTTGTTTGCAAGGTTTCTACTACAGTAATTTCATTGATTTGCAATAAGCAGTAGTGTGGAAGTAGATCCTTGTCTTAAGCTGTGGCAATCGAAGACAATTTCATAAAAAGCTATAAAATTTTGTGCTGAGCAAAGATTGGCGTTTTTATGTATTTGCCCAAGTTTTCTTCTTCCAAATATGCCTTCCTTCCTTACGCACCAAAAATGGCAACTAAAATGTAACATATTTAATGGATTTGTGTTTCTTATATTCCACTGCCTGGGAGGCTAGAAGAGAACCTTGTTAGGAGGTGCATATTATGACTGTAGTGACATAGACACTGTGTAAGACATTTATGGGTATAACACCCAACACAAATGACAAACAATAAAACAAATAACGCTCATGAAAACAAAATAGGAAAAAGGAACGATTGCTTTTTTCCTTTAAAGTTCTGTCGACTTAGTTATACCTCACAGGTGTAGTAAATCTTTAAAAAATATTAAATATGCGACATTTCCAATGACAGTCCTTCTTTAAAACGTTTTTTGGTTGTCGTTCCTTTTTTCATTCCTTTCATAGATTTTTTATTAATGAGCTTAACGATTTCCTTTTATTGTTAGAAAAATTCTTGCCATTTTGTTATATCGCTCTCAAGCTGTTAGCTTTATTTTCTGGCTTTATTTGTGAAAATTGTTTTCATTCCATTTTACCACCAATTTCTTTCATATTTGTATGGTAATCATTTGTTATAAATGCTGCTGCCACCGCCACCGCCACTGCTTCTGTTGCTTTGTTTCCCTCATTTGTGCCTTGGCATTAAAGAAAGATGAAAAAAAAAAAACGATTCCATCTTTGTCTTCCATTATCATAAATATTTTATGTTTATATATTGATTATTTTTTCTTCGTTTTTTCACTTTTATTTTTGTCGGATTTGTTGTTTTCTCTTGCGAACATAAGGTGTGAAACATAACGGATAAATAAATAAAATTGTTTTCAATTTCGTCTTAAGCCATAGGGAATAGCGTAAAGATATACGTATAGCAATAATTTAGACTAATATCGATGGTGGCAAAATAAAACGGATTAGGTGAAAGAAAAGGATGTGGGAAGGATGATTATTTGTTTCTTTAGGCATATTAATAATATTGAAAAATTACATAAATAACAAGACATTCCGTACTGTATTAGGTGTTAGGTTTGATAATGTGCAAATGTAAATTACTGTACACGGAGGAAACAAAGGCCTCTCTAACATATGTCCCAAACATATTTTGCAGCAAACATATATATGTTTGCAATCAGTGCCAAACACAACATATGTTTGGGTCCTACAAACAAAGTTATTTTTGGGTGCAAACAAAGTTATGTTTGGGAGCAAACAAATATTTGTTTAGATATAATATAAATACAAACCCAAAAGCCACAAAAAACAAACAAAAGCGGGCGCTTACTGAGAGCAATGGAGAGTAAGCGCTCACTGGCTATCTCTAACATATACACACATTTATAAATGGAGGTGGTTTATTGAAAGGCATAGAAATACCAAACACAGAAGCAACAACAGACACATAGGTACATAAAAACTCCAAAGAAATACATAACAAACTTTAATAAAAAAAAACTGAATGAAATAATTTATAAAAAGTCACACTTTTAAAAAGAAAAAATATATAGAAACATCGTTGAACGCTTCTCCTTAGTTGTGAAATAAAACACATCTTCCTCAAAATTGAAATCATCAGCGGGAAATCGGCATCTGGAATCAAATGATTATATAATGTAATAAATAGGTACATCCATATTTCAAATATACATATGTATGTATATGAAAAATGTATTGACGTTATTACCAATATTAAATGCGATTTCTTTTTTGTCCAATAAAATATTTCCATTCACCTTTTTGATTCAATTATAAAATTTCCAATTATAAGATGTATTGGGCATTTAATTTACTAGAAGCACCATTTCATAAAGAAAACACACAACACTAATTTGTTCACTTCACTTTAAAAAGAACATTTTTTTCTTTTCCCCTTCGCTTGTTACGCTGGTTAACAACAACAAAGCACGAAACACATGTGTTTGGCCGTATACCCACCACCATTTATTATAAAACAGCATTCCGCAGCAGCGAGAACCCTGCTGTTATTCTCTTTGACAAAAATCCTCTCTCCACCCATAAAAAATATGTTCTATCATAAAAAATATGTTGGTAACCAAACAGATTAAATTGAGATATGTTACAAAAGGTTGCAAACATATATTTGTTTGGACACTTACAAATTATGTTTGGATCTAAACTTATAATTTTTTGCAACCAGTCCCAAACAAATATTTGTTTGGATCCAAACATATTTCTAACATATATTTTTCTGCGTGTAGTCTCCAATCTGAAATCTGGTCTATTGTGATCATCCTTGATAATTGACTCGTTAATTGTAGAAGTAAATATTTAAAATAGTAGATTAATGGCTAAGGTCCTCAAGCGGATCTGAGACGTTACGGTTGGCAATATCCAGTATTTACTCCTGTCATCAATTGTAGTTAAGGTTTTCTTTTCATACTCTTATATTTTACAGTGAATCACTCTATTGAACTAGCTTCTTTGTAATCTCTACAACAATAAAGTTCAACATCGATTATTCCTTTAAGTTCCGCAATTCTTGTGCTTCGTTTCAGTCTCGACTTCATCTTCGTATAATCTACAATAGTCAGTTGCAAGTCTTCAGGAGCTATTGTAATATTCAGTAGCTATTCCTGTCATCAATCGTAGTAAAGGATTTGTTTTCATTCGTTTATATTTAAGAGTGAATCATTCAATTGAACTAGCTCCTCCGGCAACTACACAAGTAAGGTTCAATATCGATTATACTTTTTTTTTTTTTTTTTTTTTTGTTATTTAATTATTTATTTATTTAAATTCAGCAAATTATTATGCCTCAGCGCCATATCGGCATTGTAGAGGCTGTTGACAACAATTGAATCTTATAAATATATAAAAATATTAATATTATATTCTAAGTATAAAGTATTTTTACAATTTTCCTATAAAATTTTTAGTTCAATTCAGGGTTTTCATACTTATTTTTTAGGAAATCCTTACAAGCTTTTTTAAACAATGAAATTCTTTCGATATTTTTAATGGAAGGTGGTAACTCGTTAAATTTTGTGCTCCCAATAAAATCAATTCGTTGCTTTGTTTTCTCATACCTGCATCTTGCAACCCAAAGATCTAACCGATTTCTCGTGTTAATAATGTTTTGATTTTGTTTAAATTGAATAGTACAGTGACCAATATTATTAATTGATTTATATACGTATAAAAGTAGTTGGTAGTCGTAGGTAAATTGGATTCGTGGCACATTTCTGGCTACATTCTGATATAATATATTTGTAGGAAAACGGTGTGGTAAATTATGAACAATCTTCAAGGCTCTGTTTTGAAGTACTTGGAGTGACTTCAAAGACGCATTAGTACAATTAAATCCATAAACAATATTCAAGTACTTTATATGGGAGTATATCAATGAGTTAAATATTAAGTATTTTGTTCTCTCATTAAGCTTTTTCTTTAGTTTATACAAAACTCCTATGGCTGGCGCTATTTTCTTCTTGATCTCATCGACATGCAAGTTGAATGAAAAATTGCTTTGGAGAGTTATACCTAAGTATTTAACAGACTCAGATTCAGTTATGGTGTTACCGTCAATAAGCACATCAAATCTAACGTTGGTTGGACGACATCGAAATCTGACCATCTTTGTTTTGACTGGATTAACTATAAGTCCATTAATTCTTGCAAATTCAAATAGCAATGACGAATCCCGTTCAATATTGGTTTTTAAAACCATATCATGATTGTAGGGGTAAAGCAAACATATATCGTCAGCAAACATATAAAGTTTCCCAACTAAGTCTAAGTTTGCCAAATCATTAATATAAAGTAAAAACAATAAAGGCCCTAGCCCACTTCCTTGAGGCACCCCATATTTTACCAAACCTTCTTTACTTTTGTATTCATTGATTTGGACAAATTGTTTTCTGTTTGTAAAATAGCTTCTAAACAGCAGTAGCTCTGACTCACGAACACCATAAAGTTGTAACTTTTCAAGCATAATTTCATGATCGACTAGATCAAATGCCTTTGTCAGGTCAAAAAATAATCCAGTTACTCCAGTGAATCCGTCATCTAGACCTTTGCAGATACCTTTCATTACATTAAGAACAGCATCAGAAGTACCACAACCCTTCCTAAATCCAAACTGATGGCAGTACAGAATATTAAAATCTTCACAATATTTAAGAAGCTTTTCAAAAATTATTTTTTCGAAAACTTTGTCTATAGCGGAGAGTACTGATATAGGTCGATATTTGTCCTCTTTAGTAGGATTTATTTGTTTAGGTATTGGCAAAATTTTGTGTATTTTAAGCTGATCTGGATAATCAGAAAATAACAGCATTTTATTGAAAACTTCCACTAAGCATGGTGCAATAATCTCAGAACATTCTTTCAGCGTTTGAGGCAAAATTTTATCGCTTCCAGGACTTTTATTAATTTCTAAATTTTCAATAATATTTGTTAACTCTTCCAACTCAATTTTGTCCATTTCAAAAACATGGTTCCTTTGATACATTGTGCGGAAAAAATTGTATGAATCCCTTGATGTAATATTGAGTTGTCTTTTCAAGTCATCAACGGAGGAAATGAAATAGTTATTAAACTTATCAGCCACTTGCTGTTTGCTCTCTATTTGTTTACCATTATCATCTACAAGACCCACTGTATTGCACTTCTTTCGACCAAGTGTATTATTAATAAAATTCCAAGTCTTTTTGGTATCATTTCCCACCTTTCGCAGACTATCCTCATAATATTTATTTCTACAATATTTATTTGCAGATCGAATAACTTTACTTATTCGCTTGAGTCTTTCATTAATACAATCTTTATCTTTTGCCTTCCTTCGTAATTTCAAAAGTCTTTCTTTTTGTAGAATAAGTCCCTGAAGATCGTTATTAATCCAAGGCGTAAGCATAAAACGACAGTCTTTTTTAGATTTTACACTGACAGTGGACTGAACAGTAGCATCATTTATAGAACAAATCACTTTACTAATAAGCCCCGTGGCAGTGAAAAGTAACGTTTCAGATGGCGTTGGCAATGTTTGACTTAGTATTCTCCTCACTGACGAATAATTACAAATTAGTTTTTCATGCTCTACAAAATCTTTGGATTTACTTGGTATTTGTATTTTACATGAAAGTAAGTTATGGTCGGATATATAACATTCTACCGAATCAATCAAAAGTTTATCAGAAAAATTACTAAATATATGATCAATACATGTACCAGTTTCAGGCCGCGTTATTAGACAGTGAGCACTTGAACAATCATAATTTTGAAACAATGTTAATATATTTATACTTTGTGAATCTTGATGTAAATCAATGTTAGAGTCACCAAATATAATAGAAGGATTTTGCGATGTACTATTCAAGAAACCATCCAGCACGTCCAAAAATACACTTTCGCAACATTTTTGAGACCTGTAGTAGGTTATAAGATTAATAGGTTTATTGCAAAATTTGTGACTTAACAATTTTACGTTTATTATTTCAACAAAGTTAAGACTCATAGAGTTTTCTATTGAAAAGCTAATATGGGATTTAACATATAACGAAGTACCACCGTAGCCATCATCCCTACAGCAATGTACATTCTTATAACCTGGAATTGAATACATTTGGGTTAATTGATTACGAAACCAAGTTTCCTGAACTGAAATTATATCAGGTAGTTTTACAAATTTAGCTAACAGACCTTTAAATTTATTAAATTTATCGACTGATGAAATGCTTCTAGCATTTATGCTCAGTATATGTAAAAAGTTTGAATTTGATTCATTTTGGTTTTTAATAAATTTGTATAAACTTTTAAAATATTGATTGTTAGTCATTATTATGTATATATTTTAACAACTAGTATATATAGGCTTAGTTATTCAATTTGGCGACATATAACTAGCACCATCATCATCGCCTTCATCATCATCATTTTCTTCTTCATTCTCGCTTGGAATAATCAATCGTCTTTGTTGAACCGTTGATCTCCGTTCCCAATGTTTGTTCGTTGTAGCTTCTAACATTATCTGATCAACATCTTCCATGCACCTTATAATACGCTTCTTAGATATTTCCGTCTTTTTACAGAAAACGTTTCCCCCTCTCACATATACGAATTTGTAACCAATGGTCTTCAATGTTTTTGCATGAGCCAATAATGCCAATGTTTCTTTGCTTAGAAGATCATTGACATAAACATTTTTGGTATTTTCATTCTCCTTTAAATTTCTTTTAATGGCCATTAAATTTTGCTTTTTTGACTTTGTTGCAAATTTGACTACAATTGGTTTCGCCTTATTTTCATTCTTGCCAATAAAGTATGCTTCATCAATATCCGACTTCTCAATTTTTACTCCAGTTTCATCTGACAATTGAATCACGGCATCGGTGGCGTCGACACCACTGTCAACTTTTAGCCCCTAGATAATACAATCATTTCTAACCCGTTGGTCATTCAGATATTTAACAGATGATTTCAACGATTGCACTTCTGTTTTTAGCTTTTTGTTTTCTTTTTGCATTTCATTTATTTTCTTTTTATTCTCTGTTACCTCCTTCATAACAGTCTCGAATTTTTCAGACATGAACTCAATTGACTGAGTCAGCTGATCTAGTTTCTCTAACTTCTCCAACTTCTTCAACTCATTTTTTATTGTTATGAGTTCTCTCTTCAAATCTCCGTTTTCTCCATTACTGGTATCACATTGCAGACACTTATATGCATCGTCTTCGTTTTCACACAATATGTCAAACTCTCTTTTACTTAATCTAGAGCACAGAAAGTGGTAGCTTTTGCGACAAGAATCACATTGTATGTAATCATGTGTTTCTTCTTTAATTTCTTTGTTACAGTGATTGCATATACGATTGTTTTTTTAATTGCTACACTACGTCTCTTAGTTGATTTGGGCATTTTGTTATACAATTTTTACACAATATATACGTTTAATTACAACTGTACGCAAATATTGGAAATATGATGTCTTTTTACTAACGTTTTTTATTATTTTATTTAAGAGCGCTATGGAGCCGATAAAAACACGTCTTACTTCAACCAGTGTTGTCAACTTCATGATGATTTTTAGGTTATGGCCGAATCACGGGCGCTATGAACTTTATATTATATATTTGAATACTGGACTATATAGTAGATATCCTAAGCATATCCGCATTGTCATATGAAGATCCTATGACTTCCGCCGATGACGTAATTATAGCTTAAAATACTCAAAATAAGCAATTTTTACAAGGTCCGTCTTATATTTTCTATATTTTTTTGATATATACTCACTGAATAATGTTATAGTTCTTATAACATTATGGGAATATAATTGTACGCTTGGAAAGTACAATATATTATACGCTTATAGGAACTTAGGTTCCGATGGGATGAACTAAGGTTCTTTTGGAATTTCGAAAGGACTTAGGTCCGGGAGAAGATTATTTACTTACGGTTCCTTTTGCTTCTGTAGTTATTAAAAGGGATCAGAGTTCGGAAATTCAACTTACATTGTTTTATTCAAATATTATAATTGAGTATTCAATGGTGTGATCCGTGCTGTTGTTCGTGAGGATGACAAAACCAGAAAGGGAAGAAGAAACCTCATGCTGACTAATGGCAGCCTAATAAGAAAAGGGACAACAAAAGCACGGATAAAAATCGTATACAATGTTGCCACTTAAATTTACTAAATAGTGGTAAATTATTTCATAGTTGTATTCATTTAATTACATGGTGATTATGCTAATGGAGAAACAATTGATATGCAATGAAATTCAAGACCAAATAATTAGCAATTCAGAAAATATAGATAATTAAATCTAGTTATTTAAACTAATGCGAAAATACATATTATTCAATTTAAAGGTAAACTGCTCTCTACACTCACCATAACTGTTTCAAAAACGATTTGTATCGAGCGTACAACATCTCCTTAGTATATTAATGTCGAAAAACCCACAAAAAATATTTGTTTGTATCCGAAAATAACGAAAGTCTGGGTTAAACTCGTAAAAACCGATTTTGAGCTATATCTCAAAAACAGGAGCTGATGGAGAAAAACCGGGACCGGATTTGAAAATAACTCGCCGATTTCATATAGAAACAACTGCAACTTCGTCTGAAACATTCAACTTTTTCAATTTTGTTGAGCAGTGTTATTATTCAAAAATATCTTCTTACTTGAAGACAATGATGAGGAACCTTTTTAATGTGAACCGTTCTATTGAACTAGTTTTCTATTGAGCTACTTATAACAATCATATATAAGTTCGTGATATGAAACCAATTCTGAGCAGACACCTTTTAAAACACTGCAATAAAAAGATCAACATTTTGCATATATTTCTACCAGATATAGATCAGATTCAAATACTTTTTCAGTCCAATACTTCAGTTACCTCCCACACAAAATTTGAATTTCTTTTCTCGGATATTTATGAACTTTTTTGTAGAAGGTTGTCCTCTTGGCCTCCAACGACGCAATTCCATTCTTTCCGAGATAATGGCCATAAGTTGCATTAAATTCTGTCGGTACCAACAAAAACGAATAATGAGCATGATAACTTAGATTTTTGCTTATATGCCGTTTCAGGTTAGTTTGATCATCGTTTTGAAATTTTACCAAACGTACTCCTTGTGCCCTGTTTACAACGATATAATGCTTTTTGTGGTCATATCTATGCTTTCTTACATAATGCTCTAAAAACTCCGAAATATCCCACTGTGATCCAGGTGGTAGGCCCAACATTAGCACGCTTTTGCAAGGTCATAACCAACAGGTCTTTAATGTTCATCATTATTTGTGGCATTCGGTCTTAGGTAATGACCAGAGGGGTATAGCCCTGGCTAAGCAGATTGATAGATCTATATTTTGCACGGTCAATGAGGACGTCCCAGATTTAGGGGACAGTGTGATATTTCACCAGGCATAAGCATCGTGTCACGTGGCTTGACAAACTACGTCTCCCGGCAACCCGTCATTTCTCAGGGATCAGACCATTTTCCAATCACCTGTGAACGCTGCACTTTCATCAATCAAGCCTAGTTGCAAAGGGTACACCAATCATTGCTTCAGAGAACTGCAATACCAATCTAATGTTCGGGTAGCAGAAAGGAACCTCGAGGAAACAACATGAGGTAGCTGGACTAACAAACGAGTGTGATGAGCTTCGTCGAGCCAACCCTAGAGACCCCAGAGTTAGGGAGATGTCACTGGAAGTTAATAGGTTGGTCGATGAGCACAAGCGAACTATTTCAACATTCAAGCCGGAATTGGAGAATTATGAGCAACAGTTAAATCACTATGGAACACTGGAATGAAGGAAAATATGACCGAAGTCACGTTTAGCGACCGTACACTGACTGATCCGAAGAGGTGCGCAAGTTATTTTAATCGACACAATTTGCCGAGCAGCCAATGTATCAGAAGGGAAGAGAGTAGTACTGCGTAGAATATGATCTCTCCCTGCCTATTAGAAACCACCACAATTTAGGATTTCTCTACTTTGTTTGTAACAGTTATTGTTTGTAGGCCCAATATTGATACACAGGTCGTCTTCTCTCTCTTATATTCGTTTCCGTTGGCCAGAGATCTGTTTTACTAGCATCATGTATCGACGATACATGGCCTGCGATTGCTTGTTAGCGCCGTATATTAATTCTCTTTTCGACATTTCTCACTTTATTATTTTTTTGATGAACCATTCCACATTGCGTATGGTTGTTATTATACATTTTTTTTAAATTAAAAACAATCATACGCACTGGTGTTCCAATGCTAAGAATTACAAAATATTACTAAAAAGCCAAAAAGTTAAAAATTGCATAGCTCATCCACTTTTTAACCAATTTTATTTATTCCCATTTTCGAAATTTATTTTCTATTTCGTGGTAGTAAATACTTATATTGTTAGGTATGTCATTAGCAGGTGAGAGCCCGAGGAAAACATTTTTTTGCTAACATAGCTTGTTTGAAGAAAAAATATAGAAATCCTTTGTGAAAAATAAATTATGATACGTCCGGTCCAATGAAATAAAAATGAATTTCGTATTTTTTACTGGGCTATATCGATCAAGTGCTGTTTGAATTAAATAAAACTAATTTATTTTGCTTAACGTTTCGTTGGCTTTATTCCAACATCATCAGGAGCTTTTTATTTGAAAATCCTAAGAACAATAAACAATTTCCAATTACAATTTCTCACTTGAATATCGTATAATTCTTTACTTACAATTAGTTTATTTTTACATGTTTTAGTAAATTTATCCTTTTATAATAAAAACGGGACATCACGACACGAATTTTGTATAAATAAAAATAATAATTACTAAAATAAATAAAATGTAAACTAATATTGCAGCAAACTTAAACTATATCACAGTACTGTATTTATCAAACTATTGCAACAGAGTATTGGTATTTCGTATTGTCTTTATCTTCTTTGGTGTTCATGGATTTTTTCATTCTCTCTTGGATTCGTAAACTCTCAAGGGTGTATCTCTTATTCTCATTTAGTTGTTTAGGGGTAGTTTACACTATATATAAATGTCATATGACACGAAATAAAACATTTCATATCTACCAACGCAGGCAATGTGGAGACGTAATTTTATTCCATTTTTGCTGGTGTGGACGCACAAAGTAAATGGCGTAAGGAAAATCCCCAATATTCCACATATTAGCGACTATATAATGATGGACAATTTCATGTCATATGACATTTACATATAGTGTAAACTACCCCTTATCAAGTATTTTTACATACTCAAAATCTGCATTATGTTCCCATTGCTCCCATTGGGATAAGACAGTGTTTTCTTTGCCTTTCATGCTCGCTCAGGCGCACACTCAACATTCTTTTTGTGGTACCCACATAAGAATTCCTTCTCAATTCCTTAAAGAAGAATAATTGTTGAAAATTCAACATTTATTCACTTTGTTTAATTAAGTGATTCCTCGATTGTAGCTTAGTCAGTTCTACCAGGACCCTATTTTCTGTCCATACAATTTAAATACTTCTTTAGAAAGATTTTTAAAAATCAAAAATGATAGTCCCGTGATTTCTTCGAAAATCTTCATTTTTTATCTCTCTCAATATAACTTGAATTTAAAATGCGGCTTTTGAGCTCATTAAACTGCATAAAGTTTGCAATATAAAGACATACTTTCCACTTTAAATTACTCCCCCTCCTTAAATTACCCTCCCAAAAAGGCACTCGCTTTGACAGTAAGTGGATACCAAAACAACCTCCCTTCGACGTTTTTTCTCTAAATGTTCTTTATATTATTTTTTGTTTTATTACTTTGTAAACATTTTTAAGGTTTGTTGCTTGTCTCTTTGTGGATGTGATACATTTTTGCCGTTGTGTCTGTCTCGTGTCCTAAATAAATAATATGAAATATGTTTGTGTTTGAGAGGTTATTGGTATTAAATATTACATACATTTTTATTTTCATATGCAATGCACACAGCCACACATACAAACACATGGAATTGACAACAACCCAGCAAACCAATCGTACCGACATCGTAACGAAATCGGAACAAAATTCGGACGATACGTCCGATATCTGATCCGAAATCGTAACGATATCTTAACGAAGTTGTATGAAGTGGTTGACATAATTTCGGAACGAAATGTCGGAGCGAAATCGGATCGATTTCGGTCCGATTTCGTAACGAAATCTGAAGAAAATCCTTGGGAAATTCGGAAAGGAAACTTCTTTCCGACATTCCTTCCGAAATCGGAACGAAATCGGTACGAAATCTGAACTATTTCCTCTCCGAAAAATCGTTTAGAAATCGGAACGAAATCTGAACGACTTTGCTTCCGAAATTGTTCAGGCGTGTCGGACATCAGACATTTGGTTTGTTGGGAAGTATTAGCAGAGTAAGATACAACATATATTAGATGTGCAAAAACATAAAATATTTTATTTTCTTTGGTTGTTGTTTTTTTTATTGGTGGTCGGTCCCATGTCTGGTTATTAGATGTATCAAGAGATACAAGGGATATGGCATTGAGCCTAAATATGTGACACGGGTAACACCAAAGAAAGGGAGGTAAAAAAAAAAAAAAACTATGAAGTGGGTGAGGTACATATGGGTTGATCAACTTGTTTCATTTTTTTCTGATACATAAAATAAAGATTATATTGAATTTCCCGAGGATGCCACCGGCGTGCAATGTTTCTTAGTGGGAATAATCATTTGGCCACCTCATGAACTTTGAACACTTCCAATATTTCGTTGGTCTTACTTTTTCTGCATTGTCTCATATGAAACACAAATGTATTTCTGCTTATTATTGCAAAAAGAAACATAAAATTGATGGCATATAAAATGGCATTCATACGTACATATGCACATATAGCTTTGATATGTATAAAAACCAAAAACCATAAAAAGAGGACGGCCTAATTTGTTAATATTTTATTGATGAATTTATTATGCCACGAGTTGCATATACATATAATCTTTGACAATCGAAAGGATTCTGTTGCAATTGACTTGATATGAAAATCACGAAATATGGATTTGAGGATATTTTATTTGCTTACTTAAGAATGAAGGAGTGACATTTGCTTCCTAAGCTGCACCCTGCAAAAATTCCGTAGGGTGGGGCGATTTGAACACCTTATTGGGCCCTTCGCATTTCTAATTCCTAGGAATCGACCGAGCAAAAAAGTGCACTACGCTGAAATTCGATCCTGCCGATTTTGAAGATTTTTATCAACGTTTTTATTGGATATTTTAGGCATATAACAGCCAAACCACCAATAAGATTTTCGATCCAACACTAAGACAAAAATTGTAGCCAAGACTATAATTAATAACTTTCTAGTATATGGCAAAAGCACTGGAACGCTTCTTCAGGCAATTTTGGCAAGAAATCCATTAGCCTGTATGAATTTAAACATGAACCTATAGACCGATCGAATATCCTTTTCACCAACAATTTTGTATTTAAATTCCCGAATATTAGAAAGATATTTTTAAAAAATTCCTGGATATTAGAAAGACATTTTTAAAAAATTCCCGAATATTGGAAGAATATTTTTAAAACAATCTACGAATATTGGAAATTTTAATCCACGAATATTGGAAGAATATTTTTAAAAAATCCACGAATTTTGGAAAAATATTTATAAAATCTTCACGAATATAGGAAAAATATTTTTGAAGAATCCCCGAATATTGAAAAACTATTTTTATAAAATCCACGAATATTAGAAAGATATTTTTAAACAAAATCCGGAATATTGGAAAAACATATTTTAAAAAATTCCCGAATATTGGAAAAAAATTGTAAAAATTCCCTAATATTGGGAAAATATCTTTTTTTAATCCACGAATATTGGAAAAATACCTTTAAAAATCCTTGAGTATTGCAAAAATATTTATATAAAATTTACGAATATAGGAAAAATATTTTTAAAAAACCCCGAATATTGTAAAAATATTTTTAAAAATTCACAAATATAGAAAAAATATTTTTAAAAAATCCACGAATATTGGAATAAAATTAAAAAAAAACAAGAATTTTGAAAAAATGTTTTTAAAAATTCTACGAATATTGGAAAAATATTTTTAAAAAGTCCACAATAATGGAAAAATATGCTTAAAAAATATATTTTTAAAAAATATCCATGAATTTAAAGAAAATTTAAAAAAATCCAAAAATTTTGCAAAATTATTTTTAAGAAATCCACGAATATTGGAATTATATTTTTAAAAAGTCCACGAATAATGGGAAAATATGTTTAAAAAAATATTTAAAAAAATCCATGAATTTGGAAAATTTTGGAAAAATATTTTTAAAAAAAATTATGAATTTGGAAAATTTTGGAAAAATATTTGTAAAAAATCCACGAATATTGCAAAAATAGTTTTAAAAATCCACCAATATTGGAAAACTATTTTTAAGAAATCAACGAATATTTGAAAAGCTATTTTTACGAAATCTATGAATCCTTCAAAACATCTTTAAAAAATCCACGTATTGAGTCCTTCAAAAATCTTTAAAAAATCCACGTATTGAGTCCTTCAAAAATCTTTAAACAGATCCACGTATTAAGTCCTTCAAAAATCTTAAAAAAAATCCACGTATTAAAATCTTCAAAAATCATTAAAAGATCCACGTATTGAAAAAATCTTTAAAAATCCAAAAATCTTTATCTCAATACGTCCTTCAACAATCTTAAAAAAATCCAAAAATCTTTATCTCAATACGTCCTTCAAAAATCTTAAAAAAAATCCACGTATTGAGTCCTTCAGAAATCCTTATCCCTCCCAATCGTCCTTCAAAAATATTTAAAAGATCCACGCAATTAGTCCTTAAAAATCCATGTATTGAGTCATTGAAAAATCTTTAAAAAATCCACGTATTGAGTCATTGAAAAATCTTTAAAAAATCAACGTATTGAGTCATTGAAAAATCTTTAAAAAATCCACGTATTGAGTCATTGAAAAATCTTTAAAAAATCCACGTATTGAGTCATTGAAAAATCTTTAAAACATCAACGTATTGAGTCATTGAAAAATCTTTAAAAAATCCACGTATTGAGTCATTGAAAAATCTTTAAAAAATCCAAAAATATTTATCTCAAAACCTCCTTCAAAAAACTTTAAAAAAATTCACGTATTGAGTCCTTCAAGAATCTTTATCTCAATACGTCCTTCAAAAATCATTGAATCCACGTATTGAGTTCTTAGAAAATCTTTAAAAAATCTTCATATTGAGTCCTTCAAAAATCGTTAAAAAATCCCCGTATTGAGTCCTTTGAAAATATTTAAAAAATCCACGTATTGAGTCCTTCGAAAATCTTTAAAAAATCCAAGTATTGAGACCTTCAAAAATCTTTAAAAAAAATCCACGTATTGAGTCCTTAAAAAACCATTAAAAAAATCGCCTTTTTAGTCCTTTAAAAATATTTAAAATTCCTCGTATTGAGTCCTTCAAAAATCTTTAAAAAATCCCCGTATTGAGTCCTTCAAAAATATTTAAAATTCCTCGTATTGAGTCCTTCAAAAATCTTTAAAAAATCCTTGTATTGAGTCCGTCAAAAATCTTTAAAAAATTCACGTATTGAATCATTCAAAATCTTTAAAAAATTCACGTATTGAGTCCTTCAAAAATCTTTAAATATCCATTTATTGAGTCCTTCAAAAATCTTTAAAAAAATTCACTATTTTTATGAAATTCATGAATATTGGAAAACTATTTTTAAAAAATCCACGAATATTTGAAATATATTTTTAAAAAATCCACGAATATTTTACAAATATTTTAGAAAATGTACGAATATTGGAATAATACTTTTAAAAAGTCCACGAATAATGGAAAAATATATTTAAAAAATATTAAAAAAATAATGAATTTGAAAAATTGTGGAAAAATATTAAAAAAACATGAATTTTAAAAATTTTGAATAATATTTTTAAAAAATTCACGAATATTGCAAAAATATTTTTTAAAAATACACAAAACTATTAAGATATCGATGAATGTTTGAAAAATATTTTTAAAAAATCCACGATTATTTGAAAAACATTTTTAAAAAATCCACGAATATTAAAAAATATTTTTTTAAAAATCCACGAATATTGGTTGAAAATTTGCTTCGGCTGATCCGTTCGAGAGTTATCGTGCGGAACAGCGACTACAAATTGATCTGTTTCAGACAAACATACATGGGGTCTAAAACCATTATTTCGAAGAGACACATTTTGGTCGTATCAAAGTATATATATCCTAGTTATCCTAAAAGCCAACGTTATAAAACCACTCTTAAAAGTACTTTTTTGTTCCCCTTGAGTCTGTTCGGGAATATGACAACATTTTAGATAAATATTTGTTTTCTACAACTTATACGACTTCAATCAATAGACCTTGAAGGTGAGTGATGTAAACCACCTTAATAAATAATTGGAAACAAATTGAAGACAAATTTTTTCACCAATATATTTTCATTTGACAAAGTGTTAAACCACAAACAAAATTACCATAATTCAATTTCATTTTTCAAAAATTTATTTGATTTTCGTTATGACAGTTAGTTGGCATTGGTACAACAGTTATTTGATGATATTAAGACCAGCAGACAGTGCAATTGTGAATTCAAAACGAAAAAGACATTGAACTTACACATCAGATTGCTGCTGTAAACTTTGTGTCTCCTTGATGTGGTACAAAAGAAATAGACATTTCATTTTACTTGGGTGTTTTTTTTTTGAAACATTCTGACAAACAGATTTACAATGTCTAATGGAATTGTCAAATGTTTAAACTGGAAAATGTGATTTCAAGTGGATGTTTAATGCGCGTGAAAACATCAACGTTATTAAGCAGTGCGAGCAGCAGCAACAGGTTAAAGTTCATTATCTAAGAAATGTATGACAGACATAATAACGCAAAAAAAGAATGAAAGAAACGAAAGAAAGTGTAAACATAAATATAGTCTTTGAACCACATAGACATGGTTCATTGAACCCTTGGATGATAAAAGAAAATCCTCTTTGAAGACACAAGGATAAACAGTTTCTTTATTTTTGTTACAATAATTAACGTTATTCATAAACTTTTAGCCCCGATTTAGAATACGCACCTTAATTTGTTTATGGTGAAAATGAAGGATAAGGTCAATAGAAAAAAAATATATAATTATATTATGTATAAAAAGACAGACCAAAAGGTTATTTCTTTTTGGAAATAACACAATAACATAATTATTCATTAATTGGATAAGCAGGTCATAAAAGAGATTTTGATATGCTTAAGAACAACATTCAAAGTAATAATTATAAAAAATAATAAAGACTTAGAAAAAAACATTGCAAATTTGTTTTTGTTTTGATTTTCGAAGAAACGTTTTGTTTTTTTGTCAAGTTAAAATAATGTTGATTTTTATCCTTTAAACTCTTATTAAAAACAAAAAGAAACGATCATTTTTCTTCTTTTTTCGTCTTTCAAAAATCTTTAAAAACTCAATTAATAAACCCAATGAGAACTTTAAACAATTGCACTTATTGAGTCTTTAAAAACCTTTAAAAAATCCATGCATTGAGTCCTTCAAAAATCTGAAAAAAAATCCTTTGTTGTGTCCTTCAAAAGTTTTTAAAAGAATCCACGTATTGAGTCTTTCAAAACTCGTTAGAAAAGATCCGGGTATGGAGTCTTTCAAAAATCTTTGAAAAAATTCACGTATTGAGTCCTTCAAATTTTTTTTTTAAAAAATCCATGTATTGAGTCCTTCAAAAAAATTTAAAAAATCTCTTATTGAGACCTTTAAATTTTTTTTATAAAATCCACGAATTGGGTCTTTCAAAAAACAGGATTTAAAAGCCAGTATTTAAAAACATTAGCTGTACACTTCAACTGCTACACAATTTTGACACCACGGCTAAATAAGCAACCGAACGCATATTTATTTTGGTACATTTTTGCTTATTTCGTTTTTTACGCCTAATCTTTTTTTTCGTTAGGCATAATCGACAACCACGCTACATATGTATTTAGCAGTCGGCTGACCAATCGTCGAAGCACATATACAACCGACCGATGTTTTTGTGAGTAGTATTGCTAACGCAGTAATAAAAAAGGTACCATTTAATGTCAAAATGCCTCCATCATATGGCAGAAACTAAAGAATACTAATTATTATTGTTTAAAAATAAAAAATATATATATTGAACGGCTTCACCAAAAATTCACATGTCCTTTGAACGAAAAAGTGGAATTAATTATATCGTGATTTTTAATGCATTACAGTGGTAACCCTGATCTCAAAAACAATTGTTAGCTGAAAACCTGGCTAAGCCGTTGAAACTTTGTTGCTTATTCTCTTTTCTGATATGTGTTGATCATGTGTGCTGCAAAATATGAGTATGTGTGTCCGATGCTGTTTTATTATAGCGATAATATGAAATAGCATCAGCATCGCTAGCAATATTTTTCTGAAACTTGTTGATACATGTTGCTGTTGTTCATTGTTGCTAAGCATATTTCGGAGAAATTTTAGCGGGCAAAGCTGCAAATATTCGGTGCTTTTGCTAATATGGCGTTAGCATTTTAAGCCCTGTCAAAAAACAATTTGTATAAATCTAGTTCTTCAAAATCTTTAAAAATCCAGTCCTTCAATAATCTTTAAATGTCCCAAAATCTTTAAAAAATCCACGTATTAAACCCTTCACATTGTCCTTCAAACATTTTTAAAAACTCCACGTACTGAGTCCTTCAAAAATCACTGAGAGCTCCACGTATTGAACCCTTCAAAAATCTTTAAAAAAATCACTTATTTAGTCCTTTAAATATCATTAAAAAATCCATGTATTGAGTCCTTTAAAAATACATATATTGAGTCTTTCAAATATCTTTAAAAAATCTCCTATTGAGTTCTTCAAATATCTTTAAAAATCACTTAATGAGTTCTTCAAAATTTTTTTAAAAAAATCCACGTATTGAGACCTTCAAAAATCTTTAAAAACTCCACGTATTAAGTCCTTCAAAAATCTTTAAAAAATCCACGTATTGAGACCATCAAAAATCTGTAAAATAATCCACGTATTGAGTATTCACAAATCTTTAAAAACCCGCGAATTGAGTCCTTCAAAAGTCTTTAAAAAATCCACGTATTGAGTATTCACAAATCATTAAAAAATCCACGTATTGAGTATTCACTAATCATTAAAAAATCCACGTATTGAGTATTCACAAATCTTTAAAAAATCCACGTATTGAGTATTCACAAATCTTTAAAAAAATCCACGTATTGAGTCCTTCAAAACTCTTTAAAAAATCCGCGTATTGAGTCCTTCAGAAATCTTTAAAAATCCACGTATTGAGTCCTTCAAACATCGTTAAAAAATCCACGTATTGAGTACTTCAAAAATCTTTGATAAATCCATGTATTGTGTCCTTCAAAAATCTTTAAAAAATCCATGTATTGAGTCCTTCAAAAATCTTTAAAAATCCACTTATTGATTCCTTCAAAAATCTTTAAAAAATCCACGTATTGAGTCTTTCAAAAATCTTTAAAAAATCCACACATTGTGTCCTTTAAATCATTAAAAACTCCACGTATTGAGTCCTTCAAAAATCTTTATCTCAAATCTGTAAAAAATCCACGTATTGAGTCCTTCAAAAATCTTTATCTCAATACGTCCTTCAAAAATCTTTAAATAATCCACGTATTGAGTCCTTCAAAAATCTTTAAATAATCCACGTATTGAGTCCTTCAAAAATCTTTAAATAATCCACGTATTGAGTCCTTCAAAAATCTTTAAATAATCCACGTATTGAGTCCTTCAAAAATCTTTAAATAATCCACGTATTGAGTCCTTCAAAAATCTTTAAATAATCCACGTATTGAGTCCTTCAAAAATCTTTAAATAATCCACGTATTGAGTCCTTCAAAAATCTTTAAATAATCCACGTATTGAGTCCTTCAAAAATCTTTAAATAATCCACGTATTGAGTCCTTCAAAAATCTTTAAATAATCCACGTATTGAGTCCTTCAAAAATCTTTAAATAATCCACGTATTGAGTCCTTCAAAAATCTTTAAATAAACCACGTATTGAGTCCTTCAAAAATCTTTAAAAAATCCACGTATTGAGTATTCACAAATCTTTAAAAAATCCACGTATTGAGTATTCACAAATCTTTAAAAAATCCACGTATTGAGTATTCACAAATCTTTAAAAAATCCACGTATTGAGTATTCACAAATCTTTAAAAAATCCACGTATTAAGTATTCACAAATCTTTAAAAAAATCCACGTATTGAGTCCTTCAAAAATCTTTAAAAAATCCACGTATTGAGTATTCACAAATCTTTAAAAAATCCACGTATTGAGTATTCACAAATCTTTAAAAAATCCACGTATTGAGTATTCACAAATCTTTAAAAAATCCACGTATTGAGTATTCACAAATCTTTAAAAAATCCACGTATTGAGTATTCACAAATCTTTAAAAAATCCACGTATTGAGTATTCACAAATCTTTAAAAAATCCACGTATTGAGTATTCACAAATCTTTAAAAAATCCACGTATTGAGTATTCACAAATCTTTAAAAAATCCACGTATTGAGTATTCACAAATCTTTAAAAAATCCACGTATTGAGTATTCACAAATCTTTAAAAAATCCACGTATTGAGTATTCACAAATCTTTAAATAATCCACGTATTGAGTCCTTCAAAAATCTTTAAATAATCCACGTATTGAGTCCTTCAAAAATCTTTAAATAATCCACGTATTGAGTCCTTCAAAAATCTTTAAATAACCCACGTATTGAGTCCTTCAAAAATCTTTAAATAATCCACGTATTGAGTCCTTCAAAAATCTTTAAATAATCCACGTATTGAGTCCTTCAAAAATCTTTAAATAATCCACGTATTGAGTCCTTTAAAAATCTTTAAATAATCCACGTATTGAGTCCTTCAAAAATCTTTAAATAATCCACGTATTGAGTCCTTCAAAAATCTTTAAATAATCCACGTATTGAGTCCTTCAAAAATCTTTAAATAATCCACGTATTGAGTCCTTCAAAAATCTTTAAATAATCCACGTATTGAGTCCTTCAAAAATCTTTAAATAATCCACGTATTGAGTCCTTCAAAAATCTTTAAATAATCCACGTACTGAGTCCTTCAAAAATCTTTAAATAATCCACGTATTGAGTCCTTCAAAAATCTTTAAATAATCCACGTATTGAGTCCTTCAAAAATCTTTAAAAAATCCACGTATTGAGTATTCACAAATCTTTAAAAAATCCACGTATTAAGTATTCACAAATCTTTAAAAAATCCACGTATTGAGTATTCACAAATCTTTAAAAAATCCACGAATTGAGTCCTTCAAAAATCTTTAAAAAATCCACGTATTGAGTATTCACAAATCTTAAAAAATCCACGAATTGAGTCCTTCAAAAATCTTTAAAAAATCCACGTATTTAGTATTCACAAATCTTTAAAAAATCCACGTATTGAGTATTCACAAATCTTTAAAAAATCCACGTATTGAGTCCTACAAAAATCTTTAAAAAAAATCCATGTATTGAGTCCTCCCAAAATCTTTAAAAAATCCATTTATTGATTCCTTCCAAAATCTTTAAAAAATCCACGTATTGAGTCCTTAAATAATCTTTAAAAAATCTACGTATTGAGTCCTTCAAAAATCTTTAAAAATCAATGTATTGAGTCCTTCAAAAATCTTTAAAAAATCCACGTATTGAGATCTTCAAAAATTCTACGTTTTGAGTCCTTCAAAAATCTTTAGAAAATTCACGTATTGAGCTCTTTAAAAATTCTACGTTTTGAGTCCTTCAAAAATCTTTAGAAAATCCACGCATTGAGTCCTTCAAAAAATATAAAAAAAATTACGTATTGAGTCCTTCAAAAATCTTTGAAAAAATCACGTTTTGAGTCCTTCAAAAAACGGTAAAATCTTTACAAATTGAGTCTTTCAAAAATCTTTAAAAAATAATCCTCGTTTTGAGTTCTTCGAAAATCGTTAAAAAAATCAACGTATTGAGTCCCTCAAAAATCTTTAAAAAAATACGTGGATTTTTTAAGTCCTTCGAGAAACTTTAAAAAACTCTACGTATTGAGTTCTTTACAAATATTTGAAGATCCACGTACTGAGTTCTTCAATAATCTTTAAAAATTCCACTTCAAAAAAGCCCTTCAAAAATCTTAAAAATCCGCGCATTGAGTCCTTCAATAATCCTTCAAAAATTCACGTATTGAGTCCGTCAAAAACCAGTAATCCGTCAAAAAAGTAATCCATACGTCGATCCTCGAAAGAATTAATTTTTTTTTGCCTTTGGATCTCCCAAAAATCTTTAAGAAACCCCCACTTAATATCTTTGTGTGCTCGAAATTCTTTAAAAAAATCAACCTTTGACTTTTAATACCTCAAAATTTTTTTATTTTTACATCCTTTTCAAATGTTTGTCTAAAAATTTCTTTTCACCATTTCCCCACATATACTCTTTTGTGGGCCTTGGCATACAAGAAAATATAATCCTTCTTAAATAATATTATGTTTCTTTTCACACTTTCCCCTTTTTGTTGGAAGCTTGTGTCTGTTTCATTTGCATACACCACTCTAAGTCGTCTTCGTTTTTTCTTTTTTTAATACAATTTATAAATAAAAATCACAAATTGTGTGAAGAAAGAACAAGCTTATATGGCAGCTAAAATGTGCTAGTTGTATGCTTCTTATATTCATGCTCATGCTAACAATACATATGATTATGCACTTGATGGGATTTTATATGGTTTTAGCAGCCTGAAGTGTGTGTGTATGTATCTGTGAAACATTCTTATAAGAAAATCTTATTTGATGATTGTTGCATTTATAAGAGGGTCATAAACGAAATGCTGTTATAAAATAAATATATTAAAAACGTAAAAAAATAAATATTTTCATCTAAAATATTCTTTAAGTGATGTAATTTAGAATAGAAGGTTTTTAGGTTTTGGGAGCTTACTTTCTGTGGGAAGCCAATGTAATCTTTATCTATGGAACGATTTGCAACAATTGAGTTCATTTTAAGGTGTGGTGAATTTTCATGAAAACTCACCACTCCTAAAAATCTTTGATGTACACCTAGAATGTTATACATTCAGCTTTAAATCCATGGAAAATTTAAAAATCAAAGTCTTAAACAATTTTATAATTTATTTGTAGTATTTCAGCTAGTGGTGAATTTCTATAAAAACTCACCACACTTTCGAAATTATACAAAATTTACAAAATATTACTAAATTATATTTTACTAGTAAATTTTCTCCATTTTCATAATTTTTTCCCAAAATTCCTACAAACCCCTCTTGTTTACTGTATTTCATCCTTATCTGCATTCCATACCAAACGAAAGGAAATAGTATTAAATTTCAATAAATACAACATTTTCCAAACATATACATGCATATTTGTTGTTGTTATTTTGCATGATTTCTTTTTCTTTTATAAAAGAATATGGCAACAGTTTTTTCGTCTTCTTTGGGTGTATGTTTGAATATGTGCAAAGTGTACTTGTCGAACAAAACATTTTAACAAATAATACAAATTTTCATTTCATTTTTTTTTTTTTTGAAAAATTGAATGGTTAAACGGCAGCAGCAAAAGAATCGACTGGCTTTTGGCAATCATGTACGCAATATAATATATGTTCTTTTTTTACGATTTTATTAAATTTATGTAGTTTTTGTTCTGTTTGCGCACAGCTTTAGAAAATTATATTTTGTGGAAAATCTGTAAAACAGATAAAACAACAATAATAATAATAATAATAGAATTTACATAGTAAAATGTTGGCAATCGAATAGGAAATTATTTACTCGTTCAGTGATGGAATTTGTGTTTGTGGCTGTAGAGATTATTTGTTTCAGAAAAATATGTATAATAATTTAATATGAATTTATATTAAAAATTTAAAATTTGCAATTTCATGTTGGAATGTCAAGGTCGAAATATTCATCGTGGATGTAATATATATGTGGATATAAATAATATGAAATGGTTCATTGATAAATGCAGCGACTACTAAATATCCTATAATTATTCAGTTAAACTTTGTGTAATTGTTGAGTCATGAAAAATAAACCATATTCTGACACTTCAGGAAAAAATATAAACATTTTTACTTTCCCGATTTTGAACTTGAAGATGAAGTTTAGTGGATTTTACATCATCACGGCTTCAAGTCAAGTGATGGGGAAAATAGCCGAGACTCGTGTGTTCCCATTTTTTGGTCTTCTATCAAGCTGTTTTTTCGTGTCGCACAGTGTTATCATTACTTACTTACTTAGCTGGCCCATTACAGAACATTTGTTCCACAAGCCGAACTAAGAAAAAATCTCCAACTCCCTCTGTTTACTGCTTCGCTTTCTGGAATACCGCGCCTTTTTATCTCTACATCCACTGTTTGCTCCATCTAAGCTTATGCCTGCCAATTCTGCGTGCACGGCCATGTGGCACGTATTAATACGCCTTGTTAGCGGGTTCATCATCGCTCATTCTTATGATATGGCCTAGCCAACGTAATCGTTGCATCTCGATAGGTTTATCTATACTGATGTCGTTGTATAGCAGATACTGCTCGTGGTTCATGCGACGTCGATATTCACCATCAACGCAGATTGGTCCATAGATCTTTCGAAGAATTTTTCTCTCAAACACACCAAGCACTGCCTTGTCTGCTTGCGCAAGCACCAAAGCTTCGGAACCATACATCAGCACGGGTAGTATCAGTGTTTTGTATTTCTAAACTGCTTACTCAGCCCGGTGCCGAGGTAGACGAAGTCTTTTACTACCTCAAAATTATAGGAACCAACGTCAACAGTTGGCCCGATCTCTATGGATGCTTTGCGCGTCGACACCATCAACTTGGTCTTCTCGCCGTTTACCGCCAGACCCACTATAGCAGGGAATCGATTTTAGCAAAGGTGTGAATCCGATCGACCCATGATGTCAATGTCGTCGGCATAAGCAAGTAACATATGGCTGTTTGTATATATTGTGCCACTTCTTTTGACCTTCGCATCTCGTATAACCTTTTCCAGCAGAATGTTGAAAAGGTCACACGAGAGACCGTCACCATGTCTGAAACCTCTTTTGGTAATGAACTCTTCAGAGAGGTTCATTCCTATTTTAACTGAGGACCGAGTATCAGTTAATGTCATTCTACAAAGCCAAATGAGCTTTGCAGGAATACCAAAATCGGACATGGCTTGGAACACCTTTGAACGTATAGGGCTGCCGAAGGCTGCTTTATAATCGACAAAAAGATGGAAAGTGTCGATCTGCATTTCTTGGGTCTTTCTCAGAATTTGTCTCAAGGTAAATATCTGGTCAATGGTGGATTTGCTCGATCTAAAGCCGCACTGATAGGGTCCAATAATTTCGTTGACTATAGGTTTTAGTCACTCACACAATATGCCAGATACTATCTTATATGCAATAGGGAGCAGACTTATGCCCCTGTAATTCGAGCATACAGTCTTATCCCCCTTGTTGTGGACTGGACATAGGATGTTCACGTTCCAATCGTCGGGTACGCGTTCTTTCTGCCAGATGGTGCTCACTAGCTGATGCATACACCTTATCAGCGTGTCGCTTACGGTTTTTAACAGCTCAGCTGGTAGGCTATCGGCTCCTGTTTGCATGGAGTGGACACTATTTTGCCATTGTGCTGATATGTTATAGGGACGAGGAGTGCTATCATTAAGCAATCGGGCTAGTTGAGTGAAATAAGCTGCCAAGACAGCCAGGTGCCCTTATGAATATCGAGATGCTTAAATCTGGTACTGCTAACTACCATGTTTTTGCAGCTGCAAAGTCTATCAGTCTCATACCATTGTCCGATGCTTCACTGTGGAGACTGAATTTCCCGATGGGAAGGGCAACGGTCATAAGTTTCTTCTAAGCCCTAGTAAAATATTTCTTTGGTCTTTTCGTTCTGTCTTCAGTGGGAGCATGAGCGCAAGAAGTTGAAGAATTTTGCTTTTAATCGAATTGCAGCGAGTTTTTCATTCAATGGGGTGAAAAAAGAATCTTAAAAAAATGCACGTGTATTGTCGTCCTGGTGTGTTAAAAATGGTCTTTCAAAAATCCGACTTTATTGTCCTCTTTAGTTCCTGTGGACATACAAATTAAATGAATAGAAAGCCGTAGACTTCGGATTCTTAAACAAACTTTAAAAATCCACTTCCATATTCCCATTTGACTCCTCCAAATTAATATTTAAGTAAGGTCAATTGATTTATTGTTCCTCAAAAAATGACTTTCTTTGATAATATTATAGGGTGAAAAATTAAATAAAAATAGTTATCAGAATCATAAACAAAAACCTCCAATATTGTTTTAAAAAAATAAATAATTATATTGGTCATTTGCTTTCGGGCAAATGTAAATGCATTCCAATTCATCAGTGGAACATAATCGAATTCCATTGCATTATGCTAATGAGGTCATGCGCTATGTTTACTACAGCTGTCAAGCTGGAGGTACTATATGCAGCTGGTGTCTATCCACTGAAATGAATAAATTAAACGAATTTTTTGGGGGGGAAGGAGAACATATTTTCAGTAAAAAAATTATTGCAAATAATTGTGTATAAAAAATGAGTTATGTGATGTGTAACTGATTAGCTAAGTGGGGTAACAGCTGAAGATAGATAGGCTCGAGATTTTGAATCAATTGGTTCCAATGTGCGGCATAGGGTTGGATACGAACGTCGTATTGCCTTCTAAGGTGCCATCTATGTTTCAACCTTTTCTACAATCAATTGCAAATAGAGGAAAATATGTTTAACTCGGAAAACCAACGCATGGAAAGGAAACCATCTTTATGGACCGACGAATTAAGAACGAATTATTTAGATATTTGATTTATCGGTGCACGATTGAGTTAATAATTGAATAAGCTACATATTTCATAATCAACTCTCATGGAAAATTAAAATTAGGCGATATAGTTTAGGAAATGACGATTATAGAGCACGAAAGTGGCTAAAAGATGTTTGTCGCTATTGTATTCTATCACGCCATCTTTACTTCAATTTTATTATAGGCTGTAACGCAATCTATATCTCAAATTTAACATGCACATAATAAATAGATATGTATTGAGTTACTGATTGAATTATTTATTCACTGCTTCATAATCCACCTCAGAAACATATAGAATTAATTAATTTGAATTTCCGATATAAGGCTAAAAATAAGTGATTGAATAGTGCGAAAAAGGTTTGACGCTGGCTTATATTCCACTACACCATCTATATTTAATGATTATGATATGCTGTAGCGTAATATATTCTTGACAAGTATACTTTTCTAAGGGTCTTAGACTTCTCATTTCTGAATTCCACAAACGACTGGCGTCCACACTAATATTTCATTTTTCAACGTTTCAAAAACGGCTGGTGGGATGTTTTCTTTCTCTCTGCGTCTTCAAACAGCTTGACGTTGCAGACGGTATAAAATGCCTTCAATTGGTCAGGAGTGGTAAAGTCGTCGATTGATATGTGTGAATATGGCGTGTAATGCTGTTGTGTTCCTGTGAATTTTCCGGACTCCATGCTGATTTTGGAAACTGCATCTTATCGAGCCTCTAGAATCATCGATACTGGCGACAAGATGGAGATCAGCCTGTACGATTCGCCTCTGCTGGCATCCTTGCCCGGCTTCCGTAGCGCCACTACCTTGCCGACTTTTCAGGTTTCTGAAAATATAGATTGAGGACTCTTGTTAAATACTTAACTCAAGGTTCATACTGTTACATTTGTCGAGTACTCAACTTCGGTTCCAGCTAGTTGCTTAAGAATTATCATTGGAATTCTATGAGGGGTCAACGCTATATATGATTTCGCGTTTCGAATGACCAATGACAACAGCGCTCATCTCAAATTGTGGTAGTACATCCTCGGATAAGAGGACTCATATACGGCCTAGTATAATCCTCTTCGCTCTATCACTTTCGGGGAGTTTTATAAATTGATTTTAGCGTTGCTCACAATCCACTTAATGATGTATCAATGTTGATTGGCTTCAGATGGTCTAGCCACTTTTTCCGAGTTTAAGAGTTCCGTAACCCTTGGGTCTTCAGGGTTCGTACAAAGAAGCTCATCAAGCTCGTTTGTTACTCCCGTGGCCTCTGCTGGGAAATTTTGTCTGTTATCGAGGCCAGCAGGTATGTAGCAAGCGGCTGCGGATCTGAGAAAATCGCCAGCTCTTTGAAGCGGTAATTGGTAAACTCTCTAAACCCTTGTCAATCAGCTTTTTCTTGGTTGAGAAAAACACAGCTGTTAGACGTTGTGGATTCGTGTGGTCATTTAAGGGAGACGATTATAGGAAAAAATTATGGGGCGGAATGCCAAATGGAATGCTTACCATGAGCATTGAAGCCTCCTAGGTCTAGACGGTTATTGCCCTCCAAAAGCGAACTAATATTAGGCATATAACACAGGGTACAATTGTTCGTCGGCGGTATGTACACCTACCACCAAACTGGAGTCAAGCTCAAGCGAGATAGGTCTGTACTGGACAGACTGTTGTATAAGAAATGCAAGTCCTACTCCTAAGCTTCTTGTACGATCCTTACCACAAAAGTGTTTTAACCATCGCAGCGTCGTAAGTTGCAGGTGCAGTTGAGTTTAGTTTTCTGGATGGCGGCAACCATGATGTTCCTCCGAGTCGAAGGCTCCGACTCACAAAGTTTACAATTTCAATGACTTTGTTTTGGAGACCAATATATAATGACAGGCTTAATTAGTTATGACGCCATCTTTACCTCAATACGAATATTATTACTTGTCGGGTTGCTAGAGTAAAGAATGAATAAAAATTGTCGGGCAGAATTCTAGGGGGACCAGACTATGTATTTTTATGAGTAAATGTAGGAATAGATTTCTTCGATGTGAAACCACTGTCTAAACTTTAACGCCATCTTTATGTCAACTTAAAAGTTAATATTTGAAGAGTTCTCGTAGACATATAAATTAACGTGCATACTTCTAGGCGGAATATTTAAATAATTGTTAACATTGATTTAGGAGTTTTTATGTGACTCAATGTCTTTTAAGAACCATTATTGTTTCGTTAATCTGCACTTTTCTCAAATCTCAATTACTGGACGATTTTCTTGAGTAGGGAATGAATATTAATTGTCGGGCAGAATTCTAGGGGGAATATTAAAATAGTTGATAAGACCAGACTATGGGTTTTTATGAGTAATTGTAGGAATAGATTTCTTTAATGTGAAACCACTGTCTAAACTTTAACGCCATCTTTATGTCAACTTAAACGTTAATATTTGAAGCGTTCTCGTAGACATATACATTGACGTGCATACTTCTAGGCGGAATATTTAAATAATTGTTAACATTGATTTAGGAGTTTTTATGTGACAGACTAAAACTGAAAATGTGTGTATTTGATGACTGTGAATAGACATAAAAAGAATCTGGAAATTCGATGGTAAATAAATATTATTATAATAAATATTATAAAATATAACATATTCGTACGGAAGGAACTTAGTCAAACTTCTGCTACTTGTGTATAAAAGTGTTTTATTTGTAAAATAGATTCTAAAACAGTTTCCAAAACCCCCCCAGTAAGGTAGGAAACATTTGAAATTTTAAAAAACACTGATAAATTTATGAATTCTGGAACTGATAGAAATAAAATCGTTAATCTTCACTTTTCTCAAATCTCAGTGTGTTTTAAGAACCATTACAGTTTCTCGTTGTGTTGCACAGTAAAGGTGAATTAAAGAGATTTTTTTTGTCGTAAACATTGAATCTGGTGCTTTATGATACGAAATTATTTAATAATTTCTATCAACCTTTTACTAGGCCATATTATTTACAGAATTTTCACCATGGCATAATTTTTGTTATAATCGAAAATAACGAGCAGACACACCATTGCAATTTACAAACATTTATTCATTTATAAGATAGGAAAAACAAAATCAAATCAATAACCAAAATAAATCCTCACAAATCCCCCAAAGAGCAAACGTATGAATAACTAAACGCCTACAACAAAGATAGGGTGAGAGAGAAAGTAAGCGAAACATATAAAAATAAAGCCAACAAGAAACGAAAGTCACCCCGCGACCTAATCAACAATGTTCAATGTTAAAATTAAAGTTAAAGAAGGCAATAATACATTGCCACGCAGTAAACGTGCCGGTTCAATAACAAGTACGGGTAGTGGAGGTGTTGCTAGCACCACAGCCGGCTATTCTTCACTGGGTGGCTGTAATAGTCCGGCGACAACAAGTTTACGCAGCTCTTTGGCATCATCGAATCGTAGTCCGAATAATTCACTAAAACGCAAAGACAAACGTGTTCGAATTGTCACAACATATATGCCACCAACAGCAGAAGATGTTTATCAGCAACGTTTACAGCAGCAACAGCAACAAATGTTAATGGTACAACAGCAACAACAACGTGTCAGAAATTATGGTAAGTTGGGCGAAGAATTTTTGGTCGTTCTTTTTCTACGTTAGAGGAAGCACAGTGAGTGAAATAGTAAAGATTGTAATGTAGTTCATAAATGAACTAGTTCAAAGAAAGTATTCCGTTAAATGAACGAATGGAACTATATACAGCTCATATCTTTTATATACATTAGGGCCTTTGGCCGATTTTCGTGAAAATTCACCTTTGGCCCTATACAAATTACTATGGAAACAAAGATCGCTCGGGTTGCACGAGTTAACGTTACCCGATCGCCGCAAAATGTCATACATAAGGGGTTTGGATCAAATGGAAAAAATTAGAGGGAAGGTTTTTCAAAAAAAAAAAAAAAAAAAAAAACGAAAACAAAAACAAAAAAAATGTCGTTTTTTGAGCCGCCCTAATATATGTACATACTAGGGTTATCACTTTTTAACAACCTCATATCCCTGAGTTTTTACTTAAGATTACATAAAATCTTAATTATAAAGTGATTCGATAAAATAAGCTTACGCCCGAAAAGCTTTTCAATTTTTTATTTTTCAGAACTTTTGAAAATGTTTTGAAGTTACTGTAAAGCAGATATTTAACTGAAGACAAGGTATAGGGGCACGCGGCATAACTAAAATGACATGGTCGTTTGTTTCGCACTAATTTTATCATCGTATTATACCATATATCATTTAATATTATATATAACTTTATTTCATATATCATAAAAATTAAAAGTGGTTTGTATAGGACCTTTTTTAAAATTTAAGTGAAATACATTTTTTAGTCATTAATAGGTAAAAGAGAAAAAAAATTCATTTCATAGAATTTTTTTAGCTTATCTAATTTTTTGGTTGAACGAGTGAGTATAGTTCCTTGAGGCCAACCAAAAGTTATATTCAACGAAAATGAGCCAACGAATGAAATGAACGAACTGGTTCTTTTTGGCGAACAGAATGATAAAGATAGATCGTACATGAACGAACTAGTTCAAAGCAAGGATTCCGTGAAATAAACGAGCGGAACCATATCCAGTTCGTCCGTTTATACCGTCAATGTAGATTGCTCCTCTCTCGTTCATTGTCGAATGAGTGAATATAGTTCCCTCAGGTTATTGTCATTCATTTAGCTCCCTCGTTCAAGGTTGCATGGGAGAATATAGTTCTCTCAGGTTAGTGAAATGTTATTTTGAACGAAAATGAGCCAACGAATGAAATAAACGACCTGGTTCTTTTTGGTGAACGGAATGAAGAAAATCGATCCGATCGATTTTATATTTTAAAAGCTCTCCTAATTTACTCCGTAACGATTTTTTTAATAGAAAAACTGTCCATCCAATGACTAAGGAAATATTTTTACTATAGAAAAATGTCTCACTCTCGCTAAGGCCTTTTTATATAGCAAAAATTTAGCTTTAGTAAGGAGAGTAGGAAGTATTATGAACTATTTCCCTTCCGCATTTACTGTGAAAGATATTTTTAAAGGTAAAACAATAAAGATTGGAAGTGTATTGTACATGAGCGAACTAGTTCAAAAGAAGGATTCTGTGAAAAAAAACGAGCGGAACCATATCCAGTTCGTCCGCTTTTATCGCTACTGTAGATTATGTCGTTCTTTTAGCTCCTCTCGTTCGTAGTCGAATGAGTGAATGTAGTTCCCTCAGGTTATTGTCGTTCATTTAGCTCCCCTCGTTCACAATTTAATGAGTGAATATAGTTCCCTCAGGTTAGTGAAATGTTATATTGAACGAAAATGAGCCAATGAATGAAATGAACTACCTGGTTCGACCCGCTCGATGAACGAGATTGCTCAATACTAATGAATGAAGAATTTCTGTCCAATTAAAAATAATAAGATAGTAGGATTTTTTGTAAACGAAATTAACTTTATTGACAGAGGAAGTTTTATTTAGTTATGTAAATATATATTTTAATGAGGAGACATTTATTCGACTCAAGAAAGAAATTCTCGAATAAATTCTCTTTCGAGTTGAGCTGTTATGACCTAAGAGGTACATTGCGAAATTATGAATCCACCGAAGCCCCCACACATTCAACCTTATGGTACGTAGTTAGACCGATCATAAGGAATATTAGAATGTTATTTTAGTGGGTGGACGAAGGCTAAGCTTGGAAACTAGCATTTATACCACAAATCATTCGAAAATTGTATATTCGAACTATGTATTTTTTTTTGTTTTAGTTACAACCATTAGGCTACGTTTCACGGGTGGTTAGACCGATCATCAGGCATATTAGAATGTTATTTTTAGTGGGTGGACGAAGGCTAAGCTTGGACACTAGCATTTATACCACAAATCTTTCGAAAATTGAATTTTCGAATTATTTTATTTATTTTAATGTTAGTTATTTAATTCCAAACCTTTCCTATAGTCCGTCTTGGCTGGTAACCCTATTTTTCAAAGATTTATTACAAATACTACAGCAGCTTTTTTCCACCTTTATTGTCCTTCTGTGTCAGAATATTTTGATCATCAATATTTGTCATCGGAATCTCTGACAAGTTGATCGTGACTTGGTTGTCGGAGTTCCAGGTTCGAATCGCATCCTGGCTCATGCTGAAATCATTTTTTGTTTTGCCTTATTAAGGTGAAGGTAATTTTTATAGTGATATTTGAATAAATTCTCTTTCGATTTGAGCTGTTATGACCTAAAAGGTACATTGAAAAATTAGGAATCCACCGAAGCCCCACACATTCAACCATTATTGTACGTCCGATCATAAGGCATATTCGAATGTTATTTTTAGTGGGTGGACGAAGGCTAAGCTTGGAAACTAGCATTTATACCACAAATCATTCGAAATTTGTATATTCGAATTATTGTATATATTTTAATGTTAGTTATTTAATTCCAAACCTTTCCTATAGTCCGACTTGACTCGTAACCCTAAAGAGAATTAATTCAAACATCACTGATCTTCTCTTTAATAAGGCAAAACAAAAAATTCTCTGTTAATGAGGAGAATTTTTTTTTCTAGAAAAAAAAAATAAAAAATCTCCCGTGATTTTTTCTCTAGAAAAAAATTCTGCTCAATAACTGAGGAAGTTTTTCTACCTGACAACTTGTCTACTCAGCAACTCGAAGCAATTTTTTTAATTTACCATTTTTACTAAAAATTAAAAAAATATATACTCAATTCTTTAGAATTAAATAATCTTCAGAAAATTTTTTTTCCAAAGTTACTTAGAACTTTTTTCTATCGAAATAATGTACCCTTAGTTCCCTAATGCTACTGAGGCTATTTTGTCATTACTTTCTATCTCCACTGTACTTTTCATCGTTTGTATCCAGCATCGTAAGGTTATGTGCAACATGATACCAACCCTATTCCTAGCGATAGATTGGCTTTTCCACAAAAAGGCCCGGTATGGCAAGGACAAGGCCGTATTGTCTACAAGCCATGTCAACTTCTAATTGTTTATGCACATGCTAACGCCTTTTTGGAGTTGGTAATTGAGAAACGTGACTTGCATGCCTTAAAATCACAATTGAAGTTTAATGCATAGTAAGGACAAAAGAAGCGGCAATATACATACAAAACACATGCAACAACCACGACCACCACTTTTCACTTTTCTACATTATCCCCTACATCCTTCTTTTTTATAAATCCCCTTATATTTATGTAAATATTATTATAGCTTATTTACTTTCAATCTCTAGAGTATATTTATATGTTAAATAATATCAGCGACTCAATATATATTTATTTTCTAATTTTGATTTCACTTTTTTCATGTTCGCCTTCTTCTTCTTTCTCTTGCAGATACATTGGATGGTGTTACGGAATTACGTTTGGAACAATATGAAATACACATTGAACGCACCTCAGCCGGTTTGGGTTTAAGTATTGCCGGCGGCAAAGGTTCGACACCGTTCAAGGGCGATGATGATGGCATTTTCATATCACGTGTCACCGAAGGTGGTCCCGCCGATTTGGCTGGCCTTAAAGTTGGTGACAAAGTTATTCGTGTTAATGGCATACCCGTTGTTGATGCCGATCATTATCAGGCGGTTCAAGTGTTGAAAGCCTGTGGTGCAGTTTTGGTTTTGGTTGTGCAACGTGAGGTGACACGTTTAATTGGCCATCCGGTGTTCAGTGAGGATGGTTCATTGTCACAGGTTAGTACATAAATACAAAAATAAATTTAATGGTTTTAGGGGAAAGAATTTGATTTTGGTGGGTCATGAAAATGTCTATTAATTAAGAAGGGGGTTTGTGGGGATGGGAATGTGCATTGTTGAACAGCAGGATATTTTATGTGGGGATATTATGATGGCATTTGAGTGGAATGTAGATGGCACTCAGTTCAATTTGGGGAGGTAATAGGTTTCAGTGGAGACTAAAGCATAGTACACACTGACCAACAAAACTGTCATTCATAGAGGTCTATTCCGTTAGTATCTAAGTGTAGATGAATAATTACTTTGCTAATCTCTAAATAATACTTTACATATTGTATTTCAAACATTTTTAACATAACAAAACTTTTTATTGGCCAGAAAATTGTCATAAAAGTACCTTGACTGTCAGATTTGACCGATGGTGTGTACTCCCCTTAAAGCATGACAATAAAATAACAAAATATCAAACAGAGATTGGGCACAACTACAACCCTGATTATGTCTTAAATCATACTTCCCGACATACTTCCCTTGTGGGGAAGAAATATTTTCTACACACTAAGAACTTGTGGTACTGAATTACAACCAAATCGGAAAAAGGTGCCTGCAATTGCGAACTACTTCTATTCAGCAGGATTCGTCATATAGGATAGCCCATAGACTAACGTGCCTCATGGAAATAATGGTTTTACAGACCCCAATTTTTTTAAGACGAAATCCGTTTCAATCATTTTGGAGTCGATTTAGCCCTGTCCGCTCTTTTATCTTTCTGGCTGGATCTCGTAAGTTAGTTTAAGTTCGAATATGGACCTTATCGGTCCACTTCTTCATATACCTATTTTTCGCTAAAATAGTTCGCACTATACCTCTCGAAGGGAATATGTTTTATGTATAGATCAAACTCGAATAGGATTAATGTCAGTCCACTCCTTCGTGTACCTCCATCACAAAATTTCAAAATTGTTCGCAAAGGTGCGGTTTAAGAACATGCATCAGATCGTTTTGATTATTTTGTGGCAGGTTGTGCTCGCGGTTCCTATTACGATGGTACATTTCTTCGACCAGGGACCGTCACCGCAACAATTATAGTTGTGTTCCTTTACTAACCTGCGGTTACCATTTTTACTATTTATTACAATTTTTAACCTTCAAAGCGTTCCTTAACCCCAAAAAGTGGTAAAACTGGAAGCAAATTTTAAGAGAGTGAGAGAGGAGAGAGAGCAAAAATGACTTTCTCTTCTACCACAGGCTACCAGAAAAATTTCTACAGGTAAACAATTGTAGAACTGATTTTTCGACATTTGTTTGGCGATTATTTGACAATGAGGAAAAACTTAACAAAAACAGAAGAAAAGGTCGAGCGCTGAAATAAAAGAAGAAAATTCTATTTTTATGTTTCTTTTTGACATTTTTTCGTTTCTTTACTTTTCTGGTAAAACTGATCATGAAAGAGCAATTTTGCCAGTTTTCTCTTTTAACATTAAAAAAGTAAAGGAACAAAGCTTATATGTTTGTTTTTGAATATTTTTTACCATGGGATCGAACAAAATGACCAGTAGTGCCTACTGCGAGCTCTTTTGGTCCATGCCGGGATACAGAATCCGGGTCATTGATCTGTTACGTTTACCAGATTCCAATCCACCACATGGCAACATCGGTGAGATGTAATGGATGTAGGGAACGGGACCACTTCCGAGGCTGATCTGATCTAAAGCGCATTCAGGACTACTGCCATAGGAGTTAAATTGCTGCTTGCTGCTCCATAACTTCTTCAATTGTGTCTCCAACTTCATCGTCGTCGTCGTTGGAAAGCGAAAAGCCAACAAACCAATGAACACTGTCGGCTCCAATTAGAATGGCTGATCAGCCAGTTGTATGCACCGGATTGACTCGACAACAATTAAGTGTTTATGTTCGTATATTTTTCACAATGGAAGCGGCAATATATCCAGGAATGCCCACCACAGGGCAACATCGGTCAGATGTAAGAAATGTAACCGCATCCAGACAACTGCGATAGTCATAGTCTTCGGAATACGGAACACCAACACAGTTTCCCAAACAACAATGAACGCCACATATTGTTGTTCAGGGCCCCGGAAATGCATCGATCCTGTAATTCAAATGCAACGGTGTCCGCAACAAAGTCATTGAAATTATAGACTTTTTGAGTCGGAGAAACATTATGGTCGCAGCGATCCAGAAAAGAATGTTCACCATAAGTGTAGCTCTCAGCGTTGCGATTGTTACAACATTTTGCGGAAGAATCGTACAAGAAGCGTTGGAGGTGGACTTGTCTTCCTTATTCATCAGTCTGTCCACAGTCTGTCCTATCTCGCTTGAGCTTGATTCTAGTGGCCCACATATGGAATGTATGGGGTAGCATTGAAGTGTGGGACTGCTGATGTAGAATTGCTTAGTGTGTACATGAATGAATAGTTCTTCCTGCGTTATATACCTTATATTAGTTCGCTTTTAGAGGAGTTTTGGAGTTCCTTTGCTAGGGGGTTTCAATGTTCATTATAAGCTTCCCAATGACTCGAGAGATACAGGGCAAACCGAGCAAATATATAGCTCCACGTTGTGAGCGAAGATTCTGCTACGAGGGTAAGGGGAGATTGCCACAGCTAGCCAGACATCATCATTGTCGCACCGGGTCTGATAAATTACCTGTTCTGGCAGCCCATCATTACCCTTGGCTCAGCCCACCTGTTTATCATCGTCTTCGTAGAAATACCACCCGAATCATACCCTTTGACCGCCGTACTTTTTTGAGCCAAGAAAAATTTGATTGGCAAGGGTTCAGTGAATTTACCAATCACCGCTTCAGAGACCTGTCCAATCCCTCAGATCCTCGGGTAGATGAGAGAATTTTCCAGGACATCATCACAGCGGCAGTCATTCGCTACATTTTTGCTAGTAGAATACCCGAAATTAGAACAAATTTCCCAGTGGAGGAAAAGAGACTACCAAAAGAACGTGCTGAGCTTTGTCCTACGAACCATGATGACCAAGGAGTTAGGGAACTTATTTCGGAAGTCCAAAGCATAGTAGGGGAGCATAATCGGAAAAATTCGCTAGACAACCAACACAACATTAGTTCGAGATTAAGTAAAGTGTGGGCAACAGTGAAATCACTCTCGAATCCTGGAAAGAACGGCTGTTACTTTTAACGGCTTGACAGTGACAGATCCGAAGACGTGTTGTTTTAAACGGCAATTTACAGAGCACCACGAAAGTGATAGGGCGAAGAGGAGTATGCCGTAAAAGAGCCCTCTCAGCCTAGGAGGTACCAACATACTCACCGAGCCTCAATTGTAATGCTTAGGCCATTGGATGAACCGGGAGTTTAGTGTTCGAAAAGTGTCGTCAATTTGTTCTAACTCCAAAATTGGTAGATTGTCAAGTTGGATACTGGAGCCAGGGAGAGATGCAAGCAGAGGCGAATCTTACAGGCCGATTACCTCCTGTCGCCTGTAGAAAATATTCCAGAAGCACTAGTATGAAAATATCTGGAGTATGAAATATCTGTATCTGAATCCAATACTGTTTATCACCTGAAATGTTCAAATAGGGCTCCCCTGAATGTAATGGTTGATGGTGTCCTGATTCCGACCACTATGTTTGAGTCGTTCGTGCTAAGCACAGCTATTTGCGATAAGATCCGAAGAAGAAAATGTCCTCAGTTGGTTGGCCGGCACTTTGGAAAATTTTACAGGTGCATCAGCACAACAAAATGTCATCACAATCTAGTAGATAGGCTTTCCCATCCAGGGACGTCAGAAGAGATCTTTATCATGTAGGGAGAAAGGTCCAAAGGTTTAAACGCGAACATCTAGATTGACGAGCCTATCAGGTAGGCATGGATAGCATTAATGCTGATGCAGCTACGCAGGTTGCACAAGGATACAGATTGAACACCGTACTCAGAGACCACAGTCTATTCGTCGCAGCAGAAGAACGCCAGCTGCTAAGGTAAACACTATTGGTTTTAGCCCAATTAAAAACTGTACGATACAATCGCCTCAATTCGTATTGTTCCCGAATTAATTGCACGTTACATTTATTTAATTGCCCGGCTTGATCTAGTCACAGAGGAACCAGAACAACAACAAATTATGACTATCATAGATTACGAATTGTGTTAATTCGAGTTTCGAGTCGAGAAACCAAAGGCATTTATCTCTCTCATAGCTGAAGCTATTATTGAATATGTATGGAGTGCCAAATGGTCACATCTTTTATCAAGGGATAATATAACGAAACTCCTTCCCTCTAAATCCATTGAGTTGTAATGGCTTATTTGATTCACAACTACCTATTCTTAGACAGTAGGGTTATGACTTTTTTACATTTTTTCTAAAAAATAATTTCCTATAGTGAGAATGAATGAACTTTGTTGTCCTATTAATGGCAAAAATAACATGCATTTCATTTTATTATAAAAAGGTGCCACACAACAAAATTAGAAAAAATCTATGAAATGAAAAAATTTGTTTCTAAAAAATTATTTCCTGTTACACGAATGAATGGCCTTTCTCCTATTAATGACTAAAATAACTTTTATTCCATTTAAATTTTAAAAAAGGTCCCGCACAAACCACTTTTAATTTTTATGATATATGAAATAAAGTTTTATATAATATTAAATGATATAATAAAATAGTGAGAAACAAACGGTTATGTCGTGTGGTTATGTCGTGTGCCCCCATACCTTGTTTTTAGTGAAATATCTGCTTATAGTGACTTAAATAAAATTGTCAAAAGTTCTAAAAAATAAAAACTTTAAAAGCTTATTGTGCGGAAGCTTTATCTATCGAATCACTTTAGAATTAAGATTTTATGGAATCTTATGTTAAAACTCATCAAAATATCATACAGGGATACGAGCTTGTAAAAAATGCATAACCCTAATATACATATGATAACTGGGCATTCCACCATATCACTATTTTGAAGTTTATAATTTTTAAATTTGCATTAGCAATGGACCGAAAACCTCCGGGTCCAGGTTTTACAATGATTCCATTACAATTTCACTAACATAACCTCTTACAGTTTTATTCTTATTTCTCAAAAACCTACAATGAATTCTTTAACTGATTGCATTTTTTCTTCTTCTTATTTTAGATTTCTGTTGAAACACGCCCTTTGACAGCTGCTGCTCTACCACAAACCCAATTACAACAGCAGCAACAACAACAACAACAGCCAGCAGTGACACATCATGAACGTTATATACCACCACCACTGGACATTTTAGCCGAGCAACAGGAACAACCGTTGCAGCAACAACAACATAGTTATCAAGCAAATGTCTTTACCTCCCCTGGTACAGTAACACCAGCTACAGTGGCAGCAACACCAGTAACTGCTGCCATTGAGCCACAACAACAGCAGCAACATGTAGGTGGTGCAGTTTCAACAAATGGCATTTTTGAAAATGGCAAGGTTCGTATACATTGCCCCCGGGGCTTTTGTGTAGAATTTCTCCTTTTTTTGGAAAATCATTTACAACTTGTCAGACGTTACGTAGGTCGTCGTCGGATGGCATACAACTATCCTGCGAGTGGGATGTTGTCTTCAGCCTGCCCAGCTATTGCTTTTGGGGCCAACAACCAAAAATAAAAAAATAAGCCAAACATGAAACTGTGAACTTTATGTGTTTATTTAACCCAAGTGCTGCTTGGAGCACGCTTCACTAGCCAAAGAATTTTAAACAGAACAAAACATTTTTTTTGGCATTCTTGTCGAATATTTTTTGCGATTTTTTTTAAATCTGCTACACAATGAAAGTGAAGAAAAAAAAACGAAAAAAATAAACTGTAACGACGACAAGCAACAATCGTCAGCGGCCATAACAAAACAATTGACTGTCTTGTTGAAATGATGCTGCTGCTGATGTTGGTACTGGCTTCTAAACGTTTTATCTTCTTGAATTTGTGCAAAATATAAGAAAATTGCACGATTTAAAGAACAGTTAAGCAATGAGTTTATAAAGAGTTTTCACTGGGAAAATGTTTTTCAACTTGTTTTATGTTTGCCACGTACTTCGTTGAAAACATTTGTTTTTTAATACGTTTTCGTTTTTCTCTTTCTTTGTTTTGTTTGTGCTATTAAGACTATATTTAAGTAAATGATATTTTTGCTAGGAGATATTTATCTACTTTGATGGTATTTTTATTAACTTGGCAGTATAGACTGTCTGGATTTTTTTGAGAAAACAGAATTTAGAATTTGAGTGGTAGCTTCAAAAAACATTAGATTCTCTCTGCTTATTACTAATTATTTTATAAAAAAAGAACTTCAGTTCCATGTATAATATTTTATCTGACCGTATTAACATAGATTCCTCCTATGATATTGGACTAGACATTAGATGCATATTATTACAAATGAGTTCATTATCTGGTTTTAGGGCATAATCTGCATTTTTTTTTACTAAATCCGTCCAGTAGTGCGTTTCTCTAACACATTTTTTGAGTTACCGACAAAAATCGGTAACATTAAAACGCAAAATTATGAATGAAAAGTTCAAATAAAAGTGGACAACACTCTTGCTATCGGTAGAACTTTACGACTGTTTTTTATTCGTCGCTAACTTACCGAAAAACATCGGTAACTACCGAAATTATAAACATTTTAATTTATTCGACAATTGTCGGTAACTCCAAAATTGAGTTAGAGAATCGCACTACATGTTTGTGATAAAAAAATTAAATTCTAGTATTGATTGCATTTATTTTCAATTCGTATACCAAAAAAATCCAACTATTCCTACAAATGTACCAAAAGCTGCAAATATATTCAAACGAACTCGACATACAAAAAAAATAAATGAATAAAAAAGGGATAAAAGATGGGAATCGAAAATAACACTGATAAAAATTGAAGGGGGAACGTGGAGGGTGGTGAGGAAAGGGTAATAATAATCATTTCGCCTTACCAATACTTTTCCCCCATCACCATCCCTCTCCTCCACCCTTCACCTCTCCACTTCCACCGTTTTCTATTATTCGTGGATTGTTCAAAAATATTTTTAATTTATTCGTGGATTTTTTAAAAATATTTTTACAATATTCGTGATTTTTTTAATAATATTTATACAATATTCGTGGATTTTTAAAAATATTTTTGCAATGTTCGTGAATTTTTTTAAAATAGTTTTACAATATTCGTGTATTTTTTAAAAATATTTTTGTGGATTTTTTAAAGATATTATAAATTTATTCTTGGATTTTTTAAAAATATTTTTGCAATGTCCGTGAATTTTTTAAAATATTTTTTTTCGAGAGTTTTTTAAAAATATTTTTACACAATATTCGTGGATTTTTTAAAAATATGTTGACATTATTCGTGGATTTTTTAAAAATATTTTTACAATATTCGTGGATTTTTTAAAAAATATTTTTACAATATTCGTGGATTTTTTAAAAATATTTTTACAATATTCATGGATTTTTTAAAAATATTTTTATTCGTGGATTTTTTAAAAATATGTTTACACTATTCGTAGATTTTTTAAAAATATTGTTACAATTTACGTGGATTTTTTAAAAAGATTTTTTACAATATTCGTGTATTTTTTAAAAATAATTTTTACAATATTCCTGGATTTTTTAAAAATAGTTTTATTCGTGGATTTTTTTTGTACTATCTACGAATAGTAATTTTTTAAAAATATTGTTACAATTTACGTGAATTTTTTAAAAATATTTTTTACAACATTCGTGTATTTTTTAAAAATATTTTTTACAATATTCGTGTTTTTTTAAATATTTTTATAATATTCGTCGCTTTTTTTTAAAAATATTTTTACAATATTCGTGAATGTTTTAAAAATAATTTTCCCTGATCGTGGATTGTTTAAAATTTTTTTTCAATAATGGATTTTTTAAAAGTTATTTTTACAATATTCGTGGATTTTTTAAAAAGTATTTATTTTTACAATATACGTGGACTTTTAATATATTTTAAACACATTTTCAGTATTCGTTGATTATTTACAAATATTGTTCACATATTCGTTATTTTTTTAAATATATATATTTTTTTATTTTTAAAAATATTTTTACAATATTCGTTGATTAAAAAAAAACTATTTTTACAATATTTTTGTGGATTTTTTTTTAAAATATTTTTCCATAATAGTTGATTTTTTTAAAAATGTTTTTACAATTACATAGATATTTTAAATTTTAATCCAATATTCGTGAATTCTTAAAAAAAATATTTTACCAATCGGATTTTTTAAAAAATATTTTCCAATTATCTTGGCGTATATTAGCCAATTTGTTAAAACATAGTTTTCCAATATTTGCAGTTTTTTAAAAACACATTTTTCCAATATTAATAGGTTTAAAAAATTCAATATTCATTGAGTTTTTAAATGCTTTTCCAATATTCGTGGATTTTTTAAAAAATATTTGTCTAATATTAGTGGGGTTTTAAAATATATTGTTCCAATATTCGTGGATCTTTAATAATATTTTTCCAATATTCGTGGATTCTTTAAACATATTTTTCCAATATTCGTGGATTGTTTAAACACATTTTTCCAATATTCGTGAATTTTTTAAAATATTTTTCAAAATTCGTGGATTTTGAAAAAATATTTTTTCAATGTTCGTAAATTTTTTAAAATATTTTTTCAAAATTCGTGGATTTTGAAAAATATTTTTTCAATGTTCGTAAATTTGTAAAAATGTTTTTGCTATATTCTTGAATTTAAAAATATTTTTCCTACATTCGTGAATTTAAACAAAAAAATTTAATATTCGTGGATTTTAAAAAATATATAATATTCGTGGATTTTAAAAAAATCTCAATTTCAATATTCGTGCGTGGAAAAAATTAGTTTTGTAATATTTCCGGATTAAAAAAATATATTTCTAATATTCGTGGATTAAAAAATATTTTTCAATTATTCGTGAATTTTTAAAGAATATTTTTCCAAAATATTTGGATTTTTTAAAAATATTTTTCAAATATACCTGGATTTTTTAAATATTTTCCAATATTCGTGAATTTTTTAAAAATATGTTTCCAATATTAGTGGATTTTTTAAAAATATTCGTGAATTTTTTTTTAATAATTTTTTAATATTCGTTCATTTTCTTAAATATTTTTCCAATATTTGAACATTTTAATTTGGTATCAAAATGACATTCCTGCAATTTAAACGGTATTTCCATTTAAGAACATAGCGAATACAGTCGACAATTTTTCAGTTTTGATTTTCTGTCCACTGAGAACCCTAAATTCATCCCTTAGATATGATTAGAGTTATTTTATCCCCTTTATGGCGTACATGGGTTAAATATTACAATAAATTTAAAATTATTTTCGCTGAACTAATATCGGCTTAAAGAATGTAAAATTAATGAATAAGTCATTTAATTCCTGATATATCCACTCTTAAGCTGTAACGTGTAAATACTTTGCATATTGACCTTGGCTTTAATTACACACATCGCTCATGGGCAGCGAAATAAACGATTGGCAGCCGCACTATGAACTCGTTCTTTCTTACCAATTACCTATTCTGGTAATTTGAAATCACGTCAGGCCATAAAGAAGTGAAAGAAGGAAATCCCGCAACTGTTTCATGTCCAGTTGCTTCCACAAATGAAAGAAAAAAATCACTACCAAGTAATGGTTGGTTGGCCCCTTAATGAAAATGCAACAACTGACCGATATGGCGGCAGCAGCAGCTGAGCGTGCTACGTAGTACGAAAGGCTTTTCATTGTGTAACGCTCCATTACCCGAAAAACATACAGGCATGAGACCATATTGTTGTTCGCTTTTCAGTTGAACATTGATATATTTCTTCCATCCATATACATACATATATTTGTAAGCCTGTATTGTATGCTATTTTATGTTTTTTTCTCTCTATTTTTTCATTGCATATTTTCAGGATGGTCCATTGAGTTATATAACATTGCATACCACATTGATACGCGATCAAATTGGTCAAGGTTTGGGCTTTAGCATTGCCGGTGGACGAGGTTCACCACCCTACAAAGATGGATGCGATGGAATTTTCATTTCACGCATAACTGAAGGCAGTCTGGCTCATCGCGATGGCAAAATAATGGTGGGAGACCGTGTAATGGCGGTAAGTATGGCCACAATTACATTTTAGCGTATTGAGGGAGGAGAGAGAAGGAATCATTGGTCGAGGCAACAGCTGGGTCATCATCATGTGCAACAGCCGCCTCAGTTTGCCACAATTTAAACTCGAAATTAATGTTGAATCATTTCAGTGAACAAGTGTGCTCTTAAATAACAACGCGATGTACATCTATTTTATGGCGTCTATCTCTAGTGCTGGTTTTATGTTTCGTTTTGGCCATAAAACCAACTGATTCAATGTTTGTTACAAGGCAACCTTTTGGCCCGCAGTGTCCAGTCGACGTTGGCCAAGTATTTATTTGTCTATTGGTCTGTCTGTCTAACTGTCTCTATGTGTCTATCGGCCTGTCATTTCGACTTTATTGCAACATTGTGCAATTTTCATTCTATACCCTATGTTTTTTGCTATCATTGCAATTCATTCATTCTTTGCGAACTTTAATTGTAAAATTGCAATCATTTTTGTACGTGATGTTGATGGCTTTGATGCTACTGTTGATGATGATGATGATGAGCAAATTCTGCAATATAATCATGATGATATTTTCGATGCTAACCATATGCACAGTTATAATATTGAAGAGGGTTCGGTTATCGGTTAATAGGGAACCACAATTTGGCATGAATGAAGGCGGGACTAGCTTACTTTTGGAGAACGCTTTTCAATAAATGTGGATTTTTAACAATATTGTTCTATATTCCTGATGTTTTAATACGTTTTCCAATACTCGTGGTTTTTATACCCTCAGCATTTATGCTAACGAGGGTATATACACTTTCATACGGGCAAAATGTGCCTCATCGAAATAATGGTTTTAGACCCCAAGTATGTTTGGACGAAATGTGTTTCAGACAATTTGGAGTCGATTGAGCAATGTCCGTCCGTCTGTCTGTCTGGCTGGAGCGCACGATAACTCTCGAACGGATGGACCGATTCGGTTCAAATTTTGGCTTTCGTAATATTTTGCCCAAACTTAGTTTAAGTTCGAAGATGAGCTATATCGGTCCACTCCTTCCGGTACCTCCCCCACAAAAGTTCGAAAATGTTCGGAAAATTTGTGCGCACGATATCTCTTGAAGGGAGTAACCGATTTGGTCCATACTTTGCCCATCGTGGAGCGTGTACCAGACTTAGATTAGGTTTTAATATTGACTCAATCGGTCCACTCCGTCGGGTACCTCCCACACAAAAATTTGGAAAGTTCAGTTTAGGACCATCTCTCGAATCGCTTTGATTTTTGCTTTAGCAACTTGTATTCACTGCCCTCCATACGACGGTATAAGTTTCATCAGGGGCAAGTCCATACTTCCTGAGAAAATAGCCTGAAAGATGAAAAAACCCCTATGACACCGTGTGAGGAGGTTGGAGGGCAAAATAACTCTCGAACAGGTCTGCCGATTCGGTCCAAAGTTTGGCCTTAGTAATATTTTGTCCAAACATAGTTTAAGTTGGAAGATATGCCATATCGGTCCACTCCTTCAGGTACCTCCCCCACAAAAGTTCAAAAATGTTCGGAAAAATTGTGCGTACGATAACTCTTGAGAGTGGCCGAATTGGACCGTACTTTACACATCCTAATATATCTACCAGATATAGATCAGGTTCAAATATGGACTATATTTGTCCACTCCATCCGGTACCTTCCACACAAAATTTCGGATACATGTTCACTTTAAGACCTGCTTTCGAATCACTTTGATTTTTGTTGAAGCAACTTGCATTCGCTGCCTCAATTGCGATGGTAAAAGTTGTTTCAGGGGCAAGCCCATACTTCCTGAGCAAACATCCCTGAAGTTGTAAAAAACCCATCTGGTACCATATGTAGTGGCTGCAGATCCATTCTTTTTAGTATCTCCTCCACAAAACTTTTGATCTTTAATCCTAATCAACATTTTTATCAGTTCAAATGCCCAAAATTTTTAAAACTCCCTAAATACATGCGTTTTTTGTGAAAAAATTGTTTCAATATACACAGGCTGAGGGTATATCTCTGTCGGCAAAGCCGACTGATACTTTTTTACTTGTTTAAGATATTTTCAAATATACGTGGATTTTTTAAAACTATTTTTTCCAATTTTCGTGGATGAAAAATATTTTTAAAATATTCGTCCATTAAAAATATGTTTTCAACATTTGTCCATTAAAAATATTTTTCAAATATTCGTGGATTTTTTAAAAATATTTTTCAAATATTCGTGGATTTTTTAAAAATATTTTTCAAATATTCGTGGATTTTTTAAAAATATTTTTCAAATATTCGTGGATTTTTTAAAAATATTTTTCAAATATTCGTGGATTTTTTAAAAATATTTTTCAAATATTCGTGGATTTTTTAAAAAAATTTTTCAAATATTCGTGGATTTTTTAAAAATATTTTTCAAATATTCATGGATTTTTTAAAAATATTTTTCAAATATTCGTGGATTTTTTCAAAATATTTTTCAAATATTCGTGGATTTTTTAAAAATATTTTTCAAATATTCGTGGATTTTTTAAAAATATTTTTCAAATATTCGTGGATTTTTTAAAAATATTTTTCAAATATTCGTGGATTTTTTAAAAATATTTTTCAAATATTCGTGGATTTTTTAAAAATATTTTTCAAATATTCGTGGATTTTTTAAAAATATTTTTCAAATATTCGTGGATTTTTTAAAAATATTTTTCAAATATTCGTGGATTTTTTAAAAATATTTTTCAAATATTCGTGGATTTTTTAAAAATATTTTTCAAATATTCGTGGATTTTTTAAAAATATTTTTCAAATATTCGTGGATTTTTTAAAAATATTTTTCAAATATTCGTGGATTTTTTAAAAATATTTTTCAAATATTCGTGGATTTTTTTAATATTTTCAGTATTTGTGGATTTTTTAAAAAAATGTTTCCAATATTCCTGGATTTTTAAAAATATTTTTCCAATATTCGTGGATTTTTAAGAACATTTCTCCAATATTAGTGGATTTTAAGAATACTTTTCCAATATTCGTGGATTTTTAAGGTTACTTTTCAAATGTTCGCGGATTTTTAAGGTTACTTTTCAAATGTTCGCGGATTTATATATATATTTCTATACTCGTGGATTTTTTAAAAATACCTTTCCAATATTCGTGGATTTTTTAAAAATATTTCTCCTTTACTCGTGGATTTTTTAAAAATATTTTGGATTGGATTTTTTAAGAATTGTTTTAACATTATTCTTGAAGTGTTCAAGAATATATTTCCAATATTCGTGAATTTTTTAAGACCTTTTTGCATTATTCTTGAAGTGTTCAAGAATATATTTCCAATATTCGTGGATTTTTTTTTCTATAGCCAATATTTTAAATAATTATTAAGTTCAGTTTCAATCACTCCAAACTACAAATTTCACAAAATTGAATAAAATCTATTAGAATTTGATTTCTACCATCCTTCCCTCTCTCCTGGCGTGTCTCTGGACAAATAAATTTTCAATTCATTCGAGTCACTCACTAACCCATCCACTACAATCACCATCACTCTTCTCTCCCATCGCAGATTAATGGCAATGACATGACAAATGCCCAACATGATGCTGCTGTCCAATGTCTGACACAACCACAACGTTTTGTTCGTTTGGTTTTACAAAGAGAATATCGAGGACCATTGGATGCACCCTTGAGCCCACACAGTCCGGCTGTATTGAATGCATTGAGCCCGTCAGGTTATCTAAACAATCGTCCGGGTAAGTGGAAAATGTGGCATGACCACAACAGCAGTAACCAACAACAACAATAATAATGACAAAGTAAAATTGCAAATCTAATAAATGTTTATATTTTCCATCACAAAAATGTTGACAGGTAATTTTAAACGTTCCATTGGTGACATGATTGACGAACAGCACCAGCAGCAGCACCAACAACAACATCAAATGATTTACCATACCCAACAGACTCCGGTATCCTATGATTCTAATAAAAATCTAGCTAACTTGTCAACGGCGCCAACACAAACAACAATGCCTGCCACTGTGAGTCCTAATATAGTGCCTGCAACAAAAGCAAATGGCTTTGCTAATGCCACAGTTCATCAACAGCAACAACAACAACTCCTACAACAGACAACACCTCAGCTCCAGCCCCAACAAATTGACAAAGTAACAGGTTTACCTGTACCAGCACCCAGACGTTCTAATTCCATACCTTTGGGTGATGGTCCAGCCGAAGCAGCTCCAACACCGGTTGCAACACCGGTTACACAACCAACATCAAAAGCATTAACATCTCCAACAATTTCATCCAATCAAAATGGTTCTTTACCTCATGCGGCAACAGCAAAAGCCGCCGCCACCTCTGATCCAATTGAAACTCAGGTATGTTTTCATGTCACGCCGAAGGTTTGTTTTCTTTAGTTATTTAAGTGTTTCCTTCTTTGTTTTTTAATTTTTAAGTTTGCCCGCATTATCTTCCAATGTCGCCGTCTTTTATTGTTTTTTTTCTACATCCGGTTTAAAGCCACAATATTCATTCACTCAGCAAGCATTTTGTTTTGAGAATTTGTTAATGACATATCATCATGATGCATATTTTCATAAATTCCCAAGTTTAGTATTAGGAAATTCATTGAAGCCAACACGAATTTATTTTAACCATAATTTCAAGAAAAACTTACTTGAAACTAATTCAAACATACATTTTGGAGGTCCTTTAGTTTCATTCTTTGGATGAATGCTTATAGATTTTCAAATATTTTGAAAAATGCAATCTCGAGTGACCGTAATTGCGAAATTATTTAGGTGGCCGTTTGAATATGTGTTCTACAGTGGATTTAAATTCTAGTTATACAGTTGTGGCCAGCTAATTTGGGATACTAAACTAATTTTAACATGTGTCGAGTGATGTCAAAACATACTGAGATTCCACATACTGAGAGAACACAAGCAGTAAAATAAACTTTAAAGCTAATTAAAGCACACTTTTCTAACGGAATTCTTTATGTTGAGATACTTAATAGTTGATTGAGTTGAAGTCATGTTTCACACTCAACGGAGGTCCTATAAAAGCCCAAAATATTACTATAATCCTTAATAATGTGCTTTAGGCTTTATTTTGCATTTATGCACCACGATATACAGATTATTTGATTCTTTGTATTCAATATCAAATGCATATTTGGCATTTGCGTTTTTAAAATATTTTTCCAATATTCGTGGTGTTTTCAATATTTGTGGATTTTTTAAAATATTTTTTCCAATATTCGTGGATTGTTTAAAAATACTTTTCCAATATACGTGCATTTTTTAAAAATGTTTTTCCAATATTTGTTATATTTTTTTTAATATTTTTCCAATATCCGTGGATTTTTTAAAATATCTTTCCAATATTTGTGGATTTTTTAATAACATTTTCAATATTCGTGCATTTTTTTAAAAATATTTTTCCAATATTCGTGGATTTTTTCAAATGTTTTCCAATATTCGTGTATTTGTAAAATATATTTCCCATACTCGAGGATTAAAAAAATATATATATTCCAATATTCGTGAATTTAAAAAATGTTCCAATATTCGTGAATTTAAAAAAATGTTCCAATATTCGTGAATTAAAAAAAAATCCAATATTCGTGGTTTTTTAAAAATATTTTTCCGATATTCGTGGATTAAAAAAAAAAAATATTCCAATATTCGTGATTTTTTACACCCTCAGCATTTATGCTAAAGCGGGTATATACACTTTCATACGGGCAAATGTGCCTCATCGAAATAATGGTTTTAGACCTCAAGTATGTTTGGACGGAATTTCTAGTCGATTTAGCAATGTCCGTTCGTCTGTCTGTCTGGCTGGTGCGCACGATAAATCTCGAACGGATCAACAGACTCGAACCAAATTCTGGGTATCGTAATATTGTGCCTAAACTTAGTTTAAGTTTGAAGATAAGCCATATCGGTACACTCTTTCAGGTACCTCCCCAAAAAAGTTCAAAAATGTTCGGAAAAGTTGTGCGCACGATAACTCTTGAAGGGAGTAACCGATTTAGTCCCTACTTTGCACATCGCGAAATTTCTATCAGACTTCGGTGAGGTTCCAATATGGACTCAATCGGTCCACTCCTTCGGGTACCTCCCACACAAAATTTCGGATAAGTTCAGTTTAGGACCTGCTCTCGAATCGCTTTGATTTTTGTTGCAACAACTTGTATTCACTTCCCCCCATACGACGGTACAAGTATCATCAGTTGCAAGTCTATACTTCCTGAGAAAACAACCCTAAAGGTGTAAAAAACTCTGGGGATTTGGTCGATTTGGTCCAAACTTTGGCCTTCGTCGTATTTTGTCCAAACTTAGTTTCAGTTCGAAGATGGGCAATACCGGTCCACAATTTCCAGTACCCCCCCCCCCCAAAAAAAAAAATTAAAAAAAATGTTATACACGATACACTTTCTTGAACAGGGTAACCAATTTGGTCCACACTTTGGATCTTCTAAAATGGCCCATATTGGTCCTCCCCTTAGTACTTCCCCTGAAAAACTTCAACATTTTTCTATAAGTGCAGTTTAGGATCTGTTCAAAGATCCTTTGGAAATCTATACCGATGCTATTGTGGTCTGCTTGTTTGTGGTCCCGTGGAAAAGTTCTTGCTATACGATGACCCACTGTAAAGTATAGTACACACTGACAACCAAAACTGTCAGTCATCGAGGTTTATTTCGTGAATATCAAAGACTAACTGACAAATTTCTTTTGTAATCTCTAAATAATACCGTATATATTGTATTTCAAACGTTTTTACCTAAATAAATGTTGTTATTTGCCGGAAAATTGTCCTAAAAGTACGTTGACTGTCAGTTTTGAATGATAGTGTGTACTCCCCTTAATGACTTGTGGATGCGATATCTATCGAAAAGATATGACTCCTAAAATAAGATCCACTTTTATAATGGACTATGTCGGTCCATTCCTTCAAGTACAACTATAATCCTAATCCACATTTTTGTCTGTAGGTTACAATGCTCAAAAAGGGACACAAAATTCTGAAAAGACCCTCAATACATTCGATCTGTCCGTAGATGACTGCCAATTCACATAGACTGAGGGTATATCTCTGTCGGCAAAGCCGACTGATACTTTTTTTACATGTTTAAAAATATTTTTCCAATATTCGTAGATTTTTTAAAAATATTTTTCCATCATTCGTAGATTATCTAAAATTATTTTTCCAACATTCGTAGATTATCTAAAAATATTTTTCCAATATTCGTGGATTTTTGAAAAATATTTTTTCAATATTCGTGGATTTTTTTTTAAATATTTTTCCATCATTCGTAGATTATCTAAAAATTTTTTTCCAAAATTCGTAGATTATCTAAAAATATTTTTCCAATATTCGTGGTTTTTAAAAAATATTTTTTCAATATTCGTGGATTTTTTTTTTAATTTTTTTCCAAATTGTTGAATTTTGTTTAAAATATTTGTTAATATTTTTCCAGCAGTCGTGGATTAAAAAAGTAATATTTTACCAATATTCCTGGATTTTTTTTTTTTAAAATTTGTTTACAATATTCGTGGATTTTTTAAATTTGTTTACAATATTCGTGGATTTTTTAATTTTTTTTTTTTTTACAATATTCGTGGATTTTTTAATTTTGTTTTACAATATTCGTGGATATTTTTAAATATTTGTTAATATTTTTCCAACATTCGTGGATTAAACAAATTTATTTAACATTTTTTTACATTATTCGTGGATTTTTTTTTTAAATATTTGTTAAAACATTCGTGGATTAAGAAAGTAAAATTTTTCCAATATTCGTGAATTTTTTAAAATATTTTTTAATTTTTGTCCAATATTTGTGGGCTTGTTAAAAAATGTTTTTAACATTTTTCTAAAATTCGTGGATTTTTTAAAAATATTTTTCCAATATTCGTGGGTTGGTTAAAAAAATATTTTTCCAATATTCGTGTATTTGTTTAAAAATATTTTTAATATATTTCCAACGTTCGCGGATTTTTAAAAAATATTTTTTCAATATTCGTGTATAATATTTTTAAATGATTTTTTTAAAAAAAATATTTTTCAATATTTTTCCAATATTCGTGAATTTAAAAAAATAATCGAGGATTTTTTAAATATAGTTTTTCTAAAATTTTTATTAATATAGTTTTTTAAATAATTTTCACGTATTTTTTAAACATAGTTTTTCGAAAGTATTTTGTCAATTATTCGTGGATTTTATTAAATAATTTTCGCAGTTTTTTTGTACATATTTTTTCTAAAATATTTTCCAATATTATTGAATTTTTTTAATGATTTTTGCAGATATTTTATACATATTTTTTCTTTAATTCTTTAATTTTCATGCTTAACTTACAAACTTACTTTATGTTAGAAGATGGACCATATCCGTTCACTCCTGCGGGAGCCTTCCCCACAAAAGTTCAAAATGTTTCGCTAAAATGTAATAATAATATTTCCTCCAAACATATGGATTATATCGGGTATTGACAATATCGGTCCACTCCTTCAGGCAGGGACGTACGCAGAGTGTTTTCAAGTGGCATTTTTCGAAACAAAATAATTTGTTCCTTGAGCTTTATGTACATATCATTGCAATATATCCAAAAAATAAGTGTGTAAATTGTCTGTCTGCTAGAAACCAACCCGAGACCCGACATCTGAAATACTAACCTTGCCTTAATGGTATTTCAACATTTTGAAATTTTGTGAACCTTTAGATTTTGTTTATTATTAAGAACATTTTTAATATGGAAATAATAAACATTTTGTTATTCTCAACTGAACTTGTAATGATGGTAATTCATTTTCGACAATACCCTATATATGTAAGATGTAAAAGGAACATATGTAGTTATAACGTGTTATTGAGCGGACCTCCCCATAAAAATGTATGTTTGAATTTGACCACAATATTATGGAAATACTAACGGAAAGGAATAGTATTTCAACAACTACTGATTATTAGATTTCCGTTAATAATTGAACATAACAACTCAGGTTTGATATTCCAAATGATGACGAATAACAAAGGTGGTGTTGTGTGGTATGGCCTGCAACCAAATCTGTACACACATTACAAAATAAACCAAAATAAAAAATAACAACAAAAATATAACACATAACTTAGGATCCGTGTCCGTTTTTGGTTATTTAATTCCATTATAAGGTTAGGTCATTATAATTTGTCTAACGTGGCATAACATTGTTGCCCCACCCAATGTCCTTTTTCCAAAATGTGTGTTTAACATTTATGTAGATATAATTTTGTGTGTGTCTGTGTTCAATTGTTTTTGAAACAAATCTAATCAACTATCATTTCATTCCACATATATTTCTCATGATAATAATGATGCTGTTATGGTTTTTATGTTCTAACTACTTGCATGTGTGTGCATTTGTTAGTGTTAAATGCAAAATGTTTTAATATTCAATTCGTATACTCCCCTGCTCCACCACCCACTCACTACCTTGTCCCATATTCCACATACACAATTATTTCAATTAAAATATTTTACACGATTTTGTATTTAAATAATAAATTACAACATTTATATGCTTTTGCATTTTTGTGTCGAGATTTTGTGTGATTTTTGCAAATATGTCTATCAGTCTTTCTCTCTCCATGCATCCGTCCATCACAAATGGTTTCAGGAGCAGGGGGAGGAGGATAATTGAATGTTGCTGTATTGTGTGTGTGCAACATGTAGACATAATTACAATAGCAATAATGCATTTAATTAAAATTGGAATGATAATAGTGTTATGTGCTGTTTTAGTCTTTTCAATAATAATTTAATATTTATTAGTTTTAGTTTTCTAAATTTTATTTTGTATTGATTTTTATTTAGTTAATATTGTTTCGTTTTAAATTATTTTTATTTTTAGAATGCTTGTTTTCGTTTAAATTTTTCCGTGATTTAGTTTTGTTAGTTATGGCCACATTTTTGTCGAAAATACCGCCCGTGATCAGTGGTGTATTAAATAAGATTTCAGAATCTCCCAACAATAATGAGTTTGCTTGTTTTTAGTTATTTCATTTATTTCCATGCTTCGTTACCTAAATAATACAAAACACACACATTTCTTCGAAATCCTGCCCCATCCCTAAGATAGAAAAAAATAATAAAACTTTAAAAATTATAATAAACATCACTGATCCGGAAATTGTAATTCCCCACAAATGACAGCAATACAAATTTACATAATTAATACAAATGATTGAGTTTCAAGTGGAATGTGATTGGCTTTTGATAATGAGAAATTATTTTGCAATTACAAATAAATAAATAGAACAGCAGGCGTTTGAGTATTTTATTTCAACTATTTTTTGTTGTTCGCAAAATTGGCTTTTAAATACTTTTAATTTATTTTTGTTTAAACAATTAGTTTTAAGTTATCAAAATGCAAAGCTTAAAATAGATGAAAATCAAAATTTAATTTTTTTAAACAACCCCCAAATCTAAACAAATGATTTTCTTTCTTTTTTCTCTTTCTTTTTTATATATCATTTATATAACAAAATTAAAAAAAATATGACAAATATTAACAACAAAACCAAAAAATATATGCAAATACTTTTCTTAACTCAAATACTTTTGAACCACTTATACAACGTCTAAAATATATGAAAAAAAAAAAAAAAACACTAAAACCACCATATCCCCAATTAACTCCTCTTCCATAAACATAAAAACGATACCCCGCAAACCTCCAACAGCCACCACCTTTACGGCCATTGACGAGTGAAGATTTTCAGGCAATGATACCGGCACACTTTCTCAGTGGTGGATCTCAGCATCAGGTGCATGTGGCACGGCCGAATGAAGTGGGTGTGGCTGGTGTTACTGTGACCGTCAATAAGGCTGTTCCCGATATGCCCATGTTCCCAGCAGCTCCCACCGAATTGGGTCGCATTACAGAAACCATTACCAAGTCAACATTTACGGAAACGGTTATGACCCGTGTCACCGATAATCATTTAGCGGAACCCCTAATAAGTGAGGTGATTATCACAAAAAGAAAAACATGAACATCTTCACAAAATAATCATTTTAGAACCAAACTAAAAACACAAAAACAAAAGTTGATTTCTTTAGTTGATTTTGATTTTATAATTTCAAATAACTTATCAAAGCAAATATTTACTCACCACCACCACTTACTACCTAACCACTTAGCACTATATACAAATGTTTTCAAAATTTTAATTCTTACAAAAGTACATATTATTATTAGCACACTTTTGGCACCTTGGTTTAATTTGTGGAATTTGCTGAAAATATTTAAAAAAGTTATAGATTGCACCACCATGATGATATTACCACCACCACCACCATTATCACCACCAATGCAATAAATCTTGCTTGCATTATTACATTTTCCACCAAGCACACATCACTTACATAGAATCCATATTTCATTTATTATTTCACCATTTACACCATATCTTACTTATGTCCTTTTTATTAAGATGATTCCAAAATCAATTTGAACAAATTGCCAATGTTTGATAAAAACAAAAACAAATAATAGAATATAAGAAATGGCATTACCAGTGAGCGAACTAGTTCAAAGGAACGATTCCGTGAAATAAACAAACGGAACCATATCGAGGACATTCGTTTATGTCGTTTAAAACCGAAAGATGGTTCGAAAATCAATTCGATAGAATAACCAAAGTATTATTGCAAAAAAGAAAATCAATACAACTTTAAAAAGGGCATCACTGGTAATGCCTAAACTTGTGTCGTTCACGAACGACCTAGCTCAAAGGAACTATTCCGTGAAATGAACGAACGGCATCATATCGAGCTCATTCATTTATATGGTTTAAATCCGATAGCGTCGAATTACCAATGTAAGATTCCAAAAAATCAATACAACTTTAAAAAGGTCAGTATTCCATTTAAACTTGTGTCGTTCACAAACGAACCAGTTCAAAGGAACGGTTCCTTGAAATGAACGAACGGAAACATATCGAGGTCATTCGTTCATATCGTTTCAAGCCGATAGCTTTAATTGCTAGTATTTTTGTGCAGATATAAATATTATTGTAATTTATAATTATAATAAATTTTTCAATAAATAATAACAAATATATCGTTATTTTATTATCTCGTTCATTTAGCTCATCTCGTTCATATAGCTCTTTCGGTTTATTACATTCAACATGTTGAATGGTTCCTTTAGGTAATTTAGTTTATTTTTTGGTCCATTCGTTGTTTTTCTTCATTCCGTTGGTGAATTCAAAAATTTCAAATAGAGTTTGTATCGATCGGAGTTTTTTTATATTATATATTATTTTCAAATAACAGTAAGTTTTCCATAGTGATTGGAAAGTGAATATACGAAATATTTATTTTCTTATCTTTAACATTAATGAAGAGAAGAGGAAGCGTGAACGATATTTACAAGAAAATTATAGACTGAAATGCAATATTGAAATAAAATGAACCAAAAGTCATTAACAAATAATGATTTTATTCAGTAAATTTTGGCAGTAGTAACTACTTACAAATTGACCGTAAAAGTCATTATTTTTATAAGGGGAAGGAAGGAAGTACTTCCCTAAATATGTATGTTTTTTTACCCTCAGCATTTATGCTAACGAGGGTATATATACTTTCATATGGACAAAATGTGCCTCATCGAAATAATTTGAAGTCGATTTAGCAATGTCCGTCCGTCTCTCTGTCTGGCTGGTGCGCACGATGACTCTCGAACGGATTAACAAAACAGGCCCAAAGTTTGATACCTCCCCCACAAAAGTTCGAAAGTGTTCGGAAAATTTGTGTGCTCGATAAATCTTGAAGGGAGTGACCGATTTGGTCCATATATTGCACTTCGTGGAATTTCTACCAGACTTAGATGATATTTCAAAATGGACTCAATCGGTATACTCCTTCGGGTACCTCCCACACAAAATTTCGAAAAAGTGCTTAACTTAGTTTAATTTCGAAGATGGGTTATATCAGTCCACGCCTTCCCGTACCTCCTCCACAAAAGTTCGAAAATGTTCGGAAAATTTGTGCGTACGCTAACTCTGCGCTCGATAACATCATGAAATTTCTACCAGATTTAGATGATAGTCCAATATAGACTGAATCGGTCTACTCATTCGGGTACCTTCCACACAAAATTTCAGAAAAGTTCAGTTTAGGACCTGCTCTTGAATCGCTTTGATTTTTCTTGTAACAACTTGAATTCACTGTCCCCTATACGACGCACAGTGGATCCACTTGTATGGAGAAAGTGGCCAAAAATACTTAGAGTGTAAAAATCAAGCCAATGTGTCGGTTACAGCTTTATGCTGCTGCGAAGAGTGTTTTAAGAAACCACGAGCGTAACATTCTCCCCCCTTTCCCCCCTGGAGGGGGTATACGATAAGAACAAAAGTCCCGATTATCTTATGATGCAAAAATAGGCTTGGGGAAACAAAACAATATCCAAAACAACATAAAATCCAACCAATTTAGCGAATTAAAAAAAATCAACATTTTTGTCTGAAAATTGGTAAAAATTTTAATATAGATCTTATAGCGTTCTTCCTGGAAGGCACGTACCGCCAACTTAAGACAAATTTGAAAGAAGATTTCTTCATCTTGCCACTGATGCCAATTATGTTAATGCACGTGGTCAGATAACAGAGTTATACGCTAGTATATCTATAGAAACCCTATTCTAGAGCAGCTTTAGTCAGCGACCCACCATTTATAGTCTGGCACTAGATGGCAGCTGATTTTAATACTGAATAATCTTAAACCCATGACCTACTTTGGAAAATTATTCCCGAGGTGGGCACTGGTGGGCATCATGACTAAAACCTTAGGTCAAATTTAAGTATATGATCAAATTGGCATTACAGAATATACTAAGAAAATATGCAGCTAACTAGAATTCCGCAATTCGCTAACACACTATTTTTTAATGAAAATTAAGCTATTACCTCCTCCAAAATCCACTATAATAGTTTGCTATACGTATTAGTTTCGCGATATTTTGAATATATTTACTTGCACTTAAAATATAGGTTGTACTCACAACAAAAAATATTAGTCAACACTTCTGACTTTTGAAGCTATTCTTAAGAAGATCGCGTTCGAATTAAACAAAAACTAATATATTTTTAAAAAGGTCCATGTCATAGCTGTCGGAGTTGCCAGATGTTGTACCAAAATTTTGACATTAATTTTTTTTATTTTTGGCCAATGGGTGGATCCACTGTGCGACGGTACGAGTTTCATTAAGGGCAAGTCCATACTTCCTGAGAAAATAGCCTGAAAGGTGCAAACAATAACACCTATGGCACCTTGTGTAGTGGTAGGAGCGCACGGTAACTCTCGAACGGACCTGCCCATTCGGTCCAAAATTTGGCCTTCGTCTAAACTTAGATTAAGTTCGAAGATAAGCAATATCGGTTCACTCCTTCAGGTACCGCCCCCACAAAAGTTCAAAAATGTTCGGAAAATTGTGCGCACGATAACTCTTGAAGGGAGTGACAGATGACAGATATAGACAGATATAGAATATGAACTGTATTTGTCCGTCTCTTCGGGTACCTCCCACACAAAATTTCGGATAAGTTCACTTTAAGACCTGCACTCAATTCACTTTGATTTTTGATGAAGCAACTTGCATTCGCTGCCTCAATTACGACGGTAAAAGTTTTTTAGGGGCAAGTCCATACTTCTTGAGAAAACAGCCCGAAAGGTGTAAAAACCGCCTATGGCACCATATGTCGGGGCTGGGGAGCACGATAACTTTCGAACTGATCCACCGATTTGGTCCAAAATTTGGCCTTCGTCATATTTTGTTCAAACTTAGTTTCAGTTCGAAGATACGCAAAACCGGTCCACAACTTCAGGAACCTCCCCCCCAGAAATAAAAAGTCACTTAAATGTTACACGCTACATCTGTTGAAGGGAGCAACCGATTTGGTCCAAACTGTGGATTTCCTAATATTTTGTCCATATTCGAAAACGGCCCATATCGGTCCTCTCCTTTAGGTACCTCTCCCACGAAAGTTCAACATTTGTGTCTAGGTGTAGTTTAGTATCTGTTCGAAGATACATTGGAAATGTATAAGGATGCTGTTTGTTGTGGTCCTGTTTTCGGCGATATTATGTTTTCCGTGGACAAGTCCATGCACTCTGGCATACTGATCCAAAAGTTAGACGATGACCCACTGAAATGACTTGTGGGCGCTATATCTATCGAAAATATATGACTCCCAAAATAAGATCCACTTCCATAATGAACCAAGTCGGTCTTTGAACTTTAATCCTAATTCACATTTTTGTCGTCAAGTTCAAATGTTCAAAAAGGGTCACAAAATTCTGAAAAGACCCTGTCCGTAGATGAAAGTTTAAATTCGCACAGGCTGAGGGTATATCTCTGTCGGCAAAGCCGACAAGCGTTCTATTTTGAGAACAATTATTATTTTGCTCTCTGCTGGTTTTGAACACACGAACTTCTGATTTGTAGCCAAACACACTACACACCAGGTCACTCGTACGAGAAGTTAGGGTTGTTTAAATCAGAGTTCCGAATACAAAAAGCACAAGCTCTGTGCCACCGGACTCATTACTTAGTAACTACTTGGCAATGAGTAAAGTCAACAGTTATGTGTTAGCCTCTATACATATTTGTACTGCCTGATAATGCGAAAAGTAATGATGTCTCATTACTCGGTAATGCATGAAATAATGACACGTGCCTACCAAATTTTTGCTGGGTTGGGGTTGGATTCTTGTTCTATTTACATAAGACAATTTTCCTTGCGGCAATTGTCAGTTTGTTGGTGAGGGAGGGTGTTGAGAGGTAAAGGGTTACCATATTCCTCACCCCTCTCTACATTAAACTGACAATTGCCTCAAGGAAAATTTCCTAATGTAAATATGGACTAAAATTTTGTAATATTTTTTTTTCCTTTTCATTTGACATTTTTTCCTTTCATTTCACATTATCATATAAATTGAAAGAGTCAGTCACTGGTTTTGATGAACGGAATAAAAAAGACAGATCCGTTCAATGATCAAGATTGCCCAACACTAATTTCGTTCTAACTGATTTCTCAATCCTCTTCTAATAAAAATTACATTGTGTTTTTGACTATGTTTTTGAGAATAATATTGAACGAAAATGAGCCAACGTATGAAGTTAACGGTTCCTGGTTCCTTTTGATGAACGGAATGAACAAGATTGGTCTGTTTATTGATCGAGATTTCCCAACACTAATTTCGTTCTTATTGATTTTTGAATCGTCTTAGGAAAAGATGCCATATATTTAAATCTGTTATGGCTTACATTGTGTCAGGGAGTATTATTTTTGATTATTTATTTTTTAATTAATTTTTAAAGTTCAAGTTTTATATTAAAATATTTTTAAATGATTTATTAATTTAAATTTTGTTTCTATAATTTTAATTGAAGTTAATGTTATTTAGTTAAATGACATTAAAATGTAGAAGTAGTAAAGTAGAAGTAGCTCTTGAACGAGTGAATATAGCTCCTTCAGGTCATTGAAGAAATGAAAATGATATTGAACGAAAATGAGCCAATGAACGAAATGAACGACCTGGATCCTTATGATGAATCCTTATGAAAAATATAGATCTGTTCAATGAAGCGATTTCTCAACACTAATTTCGTTCTTATTGATTTTTGAATCGTATTGGGAACAGAAGACATTAATTGAAATCTATTAAAGTATAATTTTTTATAATGTTTTTTGGAAATAATATTGAACGAAAATGAGCCAATGAACGACCTGATTCCTTTTGATGAACGGAATGAACAAGACATCCGCTCAGTAATCGAGATTGGTCAACACTAATTTTGTTCTAATTGATTTTTGAATCGTCTCTGGAAAAGAAGCCATACATTTGAATCTATGTATTAAAGCTTACATCGTGTCGGAGAGTATATTTTTTTTTTTGTTTTATTTATTTATAAAGTTCAAGTTTTATATCAAAGTATTATTTTCATCAAAATGATTTGTAAATATATTTGGAGGCATGTTTAAATATAATTATTAATTTGGATTTAATTATTTATATTGAAGTTAATATTATTAAATTACAGTAAAATATAGAAGTAGATGTAGCAAATTACAATATTTGATTTCTGAATATAAATTTATCGACTTTGAACGATTTCTATAGTTTTAATATTGTTAATATGTTATGTGTAGAGAAGGGCGCGTGTCACGATCGTGACACTAAACAACATAAACAACAACTGAGCAGTTTAGTGGCGGTTAAGAACTAAACACTTTAGTTGTTGTTTTGGCGACCGTGACACGCGCCCATCTCTACTTATGTATATATCCGACATTTGTAATCCAAAATCGATTTTTATATTGCTTATGCAATGTAAGGCACATAATCGTTTGCCGATGAACGGTAGCTACATATCGCTCATTTACTCAAAGAGTGACACATTTCAAAAAATCGAGTTTCGAGAAAAATGCATTTTAAGTTGGAGATTGAAATTTGATTTCAAAACTTAAAAAGATTATTACACAAAAAAAAAAATAACTACGTGGACCATATTCTGCAAACACCTAGCCAGATAACAGTAATAATTTCTGTGCAAGATCAAGCATGATTTGAAGAGTATCAGTATGAAAATTTGACACAAGATAAAGTAGAAGTCGTAGAGAAAATAGAAATTATTAACTCAGAAAATTCATTTTTTTGAGTTATGCCAGTCTTTGAGTAAATGAGCGATATGTTGATCATTTTGCCGCCGTTCATGTTTTTCATTCATCGAAAATTATACTGTTAAATAGTAAGATATCGATATTAAAACTCTCATTTAATTTAAAAGTGTATATCCTACATTAATCTTATATAAATTGTTTACATCGCAACGATAACTACAAGCAATGACAGGAAATAATATTATTTGTATACACTAAATATAGAATTGAATAAAGGGGAAAATCTAGACTTTTCCTCATTGGTAAGTAATAAAAATTCAGCCCTGTTGAAAGTCTTGAAAAAAGTCATTACAACACAAATTTACGATCTTTCACATCGAAAATGTTGTTCTTAGTCGCATTTCATAAAAAACTGGAAGAGTATTGAAACCAATTACTGTGTTTACTATCCAGAAAATAAGGAACATATTTTCAATCGATAACAAACTAGCGATAGTGCCTATTTGTTCACTACGTTTTACTAGTTCTAGTGGTTCACTGCAATGAACCAACGGAACTAGATAAAAATGTACCATTTTTTAGTTTGTGTTATCTACATCGCTTCAATTAGTTAGTGTAACTAGTTCAATTTAAAGAACTAAATAAATAGATGAACTAACGATTCTATTTAATAACTTACTTGAACTAAAGGAAAGATTTCTAAAACTTCAAACTGTTGTTTAATATTTTAGGAAGGCCACATTCTGATCTATTAAATTGTCAAAAGTTGTGAAAATTATCGGACGAAAATGTTCACAAGTATATTCCATTTTTTGCAAAGTGGATTTTCAATTCACAGTCAAACTGTCCAAAACAATCTTCAAATGGCGCATGGCAACACGAGGTGTTGCCTAGTCCATTTAGTTTTCGTGCAGCCCTCGTAGTAGTGTAGTTTTGAAATAATGCTTAACAATAAATTTACAAATCAATACAGATCGTCTATATTGTTACATAAATGGTAATCTAATATAAAAGGTCAAAGTTGTTTCATCGAAAAAATAGTTTTAGTTAAATACAATTTATTATTTTCATAGAAATCTATAAGACCACATATGCACATGGTTAAAATAATTCCTTACATTTCCGATAAACTTTATTATATTTAAATTAACTGAACTTTAAGAAGTCCTTCTCCCCTACACTGCATGTCATGCATTATTCTGTAGTGGCTTATTGCCTTCACCACCACTCAAAGACATTGGAAATAAATCTAAGAGAATAAATATGACACGCCAGTCAGTCAGGTGTCTGTTTAAGTAAGGGCATTGCTGCTGTTGCTATGTCAACCATTCGCATTCTTTCAGGAAATGGCATTGCTAAAGGAATATTTCAACTACATACTACGTTTATCCAACTTTTCTAAGAGATTATATTTAAGTATGTCGTATAGAGAAAGTCAAGAGAATAGTAGTAATAAGATTCTATTCCCGCATACTGCAACAACAAGAAATCAAAGTTCATTGTTATTCCTGGTAATGCACATTTTGATTACCATCTGCAGCACGGTGCTCTTGAAACAATTTTAAATGGAAGGTGCTTACACCTTGGAAATTTTTGCGGATTCTGAAACTACAATGTTCATAGAAGAGAAAAATCAAAAAACAAAAAAAATCGCCGGAGCGCTTTTTTAGTAAATCGCGATTTAAGTTGACATTTTTAGGGGTTGTTTAGATTTTCACGATTTAACTTAGAAACCGCAAGCCCCATCAAAATGACATTATAGAAAATTTTGTAGCTATGAAAATTCTCCACAAGATTGACCTTTATGGTATTCTCGTCGGTTTTACTGTTTTTGAGATATAGAAGTTCAAATTGGGACAATTCAAATTCAATTAAATTCTGTATCGCCCCCTTATAAAAAAATGTCATGACTGCAAATTCCCAACATAAACTTATATATCTAAAAAAATGGTACAACTTAGGATAAGTTTCTTAAGCCAGTCTTGTAGAGAATTTTCACAGCTTTCACATTTTCTCAGGTCCCATATCGATAGGACTTACCGTATTCAAGTAAAATCGCGAAACCCTAACAAAAAAATCTAAAAATGTAAACTGAGGTTCTTTATCTCAAAAATGGTACAGGCTGGGAACAAATGGTAAACGTCAATCCTCTAGAGAATTTTCACAGCTACAACATTTTCTTTAGTTCCATTGCGATTGGACTTGCGGTTTTCAAGCAAAATCGTGAAAACCTAAAAATCTCCCATAAATGTGAATTTTGACCGCGATTTATGTAAAAACCCCTACACCGATTTTTTCTTGTTTTTGGATTTTTCTCATCTATGAACATTGCTGTTTCAGAATTCACAAAAACTTCCCCTGTGTAAGCGGTTTTCATTGAAATATAGTTAAGGCGCACCCTTCATGACATTGTTTTATAAGGGGGCGATACAGTCAGTGCATTGTCCCAATTTGAACTTCTATATCTCTAAAATGGTAAGAACTACGAAAATACCGTAAAGGACGATCTTGTAGAGAATTTTCATAGCTACAACATTTTTTTAGTCCCATCTTAATAGGACTTGCGGCTTCTAAGCAAAATCGTGAAAACCTAAACAACCCCTAAAATGTCAACTAAAATCGCGATTTATTTAAAGAGCGCTCCTGCGATTTTTTTTGTTTTTTGATTTTTCTCATCTATAAACATTGTAGTTTCAGAATCCGCAAAAACTTCCGAGGTGTAAGCACCTTCCATTTAAAATTCTTTCAAGAGCACCGTGATCTGCAGGTTTATAATGTCATAACAATTGCATTTCACTTAGGATTTAACTTTATTCTCCCTTTCAAACAAATAAAAGCAGTACAACACAGTCGTCCTGGGAGTAGGAGATTTGATATCCCTCTGTCATATTATGATGCAATGACAAACGTTATTTCATTATACTCGTAACATGAGGATAATGGCGATGATGATTATCATTATTATTAATAATGTCAACAAAATTATTGCTCATTATGTGCACTGCATTGCATTGTTGCCTGTCATTTAGTCCCTTAACGAAAATGTTGAAAATCTCATTTTGAGTAATGTCGTTGAAAGTTTTAAGCACATAATGAGCAATAACATGGCATAGTTATAATTTTAAATTATTCTCTAATGAAAAAATAATGATAATGAAATGTTTTCATAGAAAATGTCGTTATAGTATTTATCAAATAGCTGTAAATGAAAGACAATCTTTTAGTTAATTTAATGCAAAGATTTTGCAGTGAAAGACAGAAAGAAGAACGAATGAACGCTGCAAAATAAATTGATACATTTTTCCAGTTATTCGTACAAATTCACACCAACTAATTTACATTTTTTTATTGCGCATCTAAATTGTCAGTGGTGCAATAAATATGTCATTACCACATTAAAATGGTTTTAAAAAGAAGTGTTTTGACAATAAAATGTTATTTTCTTTTTTCCTTTTGAAGGTTGTGAATAAGTTCATTGCTTTCTTTGATTTCGATTTAACTGAAGCAGACAATGATGAGACATAAGAAAAAATAAATGGCAATACAATCGAAATCAAATCTTAATAAAAATAATTACTTTAAAAGAAAGGGATGCAATTTATTACCGAAATTATGGTAAAAGCTTAAGGTTTTTCTGAAAATTTCCATAGAAGGGACATACGAATAACAAAAACAACTTAGGAAAATGAGAAATATGACAAAAATATCACTTACGATTTTGACTTCACAAACATGTTCTAAATGTTTTACAAAAAGTATTGCTATTCCAGATAATCAATTGTTGATGTTTTTGACATCACTTGTGTATAATTCGCATATTACATATATTTTCCATGTAATTTCAAATAAATGATACATGTAATATTTGCAATGAGTGTTAATAAAGTTCCTAAAATACTTAGGATTGCGCTGCACTATAGGTAATTTGCCCAGTTTTTGAGGCAAAAAGCCGATTTTGCAACTTTTAATAACACTATGCAACACTGAAAATGCAAACAACTTCTAGTATTAATTTTTTGAAAGTACATATTTAGACTACAAAAACCCTAGTTGGGTTTTGTCCTGTCAGATCCAGTTCGGATTTTATGGCCTCATCTAAACCGGGCTAAATCTACACTTTTTTGCATTTATCAGGCCTTTATCTCAGAAACGAATAGGAATTTGGCATTGCTGTCTTTAGCAATATTGTAGCCATAAACTAGTAGAACTTATCTTTTGAAGAAACCACATAAGAAAAACTCCATCTAGGGCATCAAAATCTATAAAATATAGAAAATTTTACATAATTGCTGAAATTCTGGTCAGTATCGGCTAAACTATTGGGAGTTGAACCAAGTAACCTTTTGCAAAAATCTTCCAAATAAAGTTCTCAACAATTCTTTAGAACATTCTGAAACTCTAAAATGCTTACTTCATGTTGTTTCAGCGGTATTTTGCATCAAATCTTTTACAACAAGTATTTTAAACACAGTTCACACCAACAGTTTATTTTCGCATTTCGGATTTCACCACATTATTGGCATATTTATTAAATCGTCGTTGAAAAATTTACTGAAAACAACGGCATAGAGGCATTTTACAACAATGACATGTTTTGAAGAGTTGTGTATTACATTCCAGGGTATATTTTTCCAAAAGAAAATATTCAGAAAAAATTAACGGTTTTGGAGATACGGTGCGAAATGTATAAAAATTGTGGTATTTTTGCATATATTTTGAAATTTGAGGCAATAAATGTAGTTTTTCGAGTTCATTATTTCTCCAAATATTCTTTTCTTGTCCTTATCTACAAATTTGCTTCAGAGGTCAGAAGAAGATTCGCATTGGTTTCAGAGATATAGCCCCGAATTTTTTTAAAAACTCAATATTTAACCATGTTTAGATGGGGCCATAAAATCCGAGCTGGATCTGACACAACAAAACCCAACTAGGGTTTCTTGGCGTTTGGGTCTGTACTTTCAAAAAATCTTCAGTTCGAATTGTTTGCACAATATCACCTTAAAAATGTTGCACAGTGTAATACATAATATTTTTTAGTGGACATTAACCCAGATAAAGCCACTCGCTGGTCGTTTAAACGCCACAAAAAATGGTTGCAAAAATTGACGTAAAACTCTGGTTTTTGGAATATTTTTGTGTTTTTTTTATTTTGTTATAGTATTGTCTGTTATCTGTCATTTCACGCTTATAAAGCTTCATTTGACCTATGCATTTCCACGCGATTGGCCTAAGCCCAAGCTATTCAAAAAATCGATTTTTTTGTAATTTTCGACTTATGATGAAAACTTTAAATATGCGATAAAAATTTAATCATAATTGTTAGAATCATATAAATTCAGAGTTTGTTAGGAATATAGTAAGAGTATATTCTCTATCAAAAACCAAGGGATTGGCTCATAAAGATACACCGATATTACCCTCAAAAGTTTTTGGCACTTTTAAAAATAGGCCCGATTGCGTTTTAGAGAAAAGTTATTTGTTAAAAAAATGATTAAAAAGTCTCAAAAATATAATTTTCATAACAATTTTAAGTTTTCTGGCAAAAAAAAAATCTCGGCGCTAAGTGGGCTAAAAAAAGAACATCTCAAAATTTGTTAATATGAATGAAATTTTTCAAAATAGCGCCATTATCGCGGTTTAAATTGCAGCCAATGTGAGAATTTCGAAAAACTAAAAAATATAAATTATAAGGCCTATTTCAATGTGTTTAAAACCGTGTAAAAATAAACCAAATATAAGTAAATGTAAAATTGAATAGATTGGCCATTGCGAGTGCAATTTATTTAATATAAAATATTTTGTGTAGCGACCAAAAAACACAAAAAGTCGAAAATAAATATTTTATTTTTCTTAAACTCTCTTCTGATAGACTTTTGCTAAATTGGCCGAGTTTGGCCGCGATTTTGCCACCTACAACACATTACTGAAAGTAATCTGCATTAGTATTAATGCATTTCAAAACCCGATTTTGCCCGTTCTTTGATATTTATCTGATTTTGTTAGGTTATTTCTAAATGAAAACTATTAAAATTGTGGGAGTTTGGTTTGAGGAGATAAATAATAAATATAAAAAAAATATTGTTGTTTACAATTTCATTGCAAGTAAGATAAGTAATGGCGAGACATTGTTCGTTATATCCGTGGTTTTCTATATACGGTGCGGTTGTAGTAAGCTATATTTTATTTCTCTTTTACATATTAATCATTGATACGGTTTAAAGGAGTACTAAATTCGTCTTTATTAACGTATGTAGATTTAAAAAAATACCCAAAACTGTACGAGGGATGCACAAAAACTACCTGACCTAGGCAACATCGCGTATTGCCAGGCGCCATTTGATTTTTTGGAAAGTTTGACAGTTTTTAGCCTAGACTTAGTCAGGACAGTTTATCGTACGACCATGTTATGTGTTGTTTACAGTGACTTGAAAAAAATCACTTTGCAAAAAAAATCGAATTTACTTGTTAACATTTTCGTCCAAGAATTTTTTACAACCTCCCTACCCGCATTTGGAAGTGAGTTTCTCACTCCCTGGCCAGGCGAACATCAAAATTTTCAACGTTGGTAAAATACCCCTCAGTAATGTTGGCGACATTTTCTGAGTATTGCAGCCATGTAAAACTTCTCTACAAGTGGTGTCTTAGGACACGCCGTTCGGACTCGGCGATAAACAGTAGATCCCATATCATTGAGCTAATATGAATCGGGGTGCACTCATTGATTTGAGAGAAGTCTCCCTTGTCCCGTATGGGATGTTTGTGGAACAATTATTATTATAACATAAAAATTAAAAAAAAAATTAAAATAAATAGAATAGAATATTTTTTAATTCCAAGAACTGTCGCGGAAATGATCTTCTAGAAGTGTCGCTGGAGTGACTTTCAAGACGACACGCCGGCGTGGTTCATTTCTTCACAACGGAGGTCACTTCAGGGTGACTTCTGCGATGATCGCCGCGACTGTTTTTATCGCCCTGGGCGACACGCCTAAGTCACTTCCGAGATAGTTTTTGCTTGCAGGGTTTCGACATGGATGATCACCGCAAGAGTGTATCGATCAAATTAAATATTTGTATACCGATAAAGGACCATCCAATAGGACTATGAAAAACTGGTTTAATGAATTCAACAGTGGTAGGTACTCGGCAAATAACGAAGGACGTGAGGGTCGCAAAATGAATTTTCTCGTTAGATCCAGCAAAATTGGACAATCGCTCAAAAAAAAAAGGCTCCTGTGAATTGGTCCAAAGAAATTGTGCATAAAATCGATCGCGGTGCTTCAAACGACGTTTATAAGATCGTCACAGACGACAAATCTTGGATCTATGCTTAGGAGCCCGAAACAAAGCAGGAATCGATCGTTTGGGTCTTCGAAAGCGAACCAAATCAAACGAAAGTTGTTAATGTAAGGAGCACTTCGAACAAAAGGTTGCCTCTTTCTTCAGAAAAACTGACCGTGTGGCGACTATACGGATTGAGAAATATAGGACGGTTAATTCTGAGTGGTCCACTATAATTTGTTTACCTAAAGTCTCCTGAGAAATTCGAAAAACGAACAAGAGAAGACAAATCATTCTGTAACATGACAATGTGTGCTCTCACAGATCGATTCAAACCAGCGCCTTTTTGACCGAAAAAAAACGTGGAATTGATGGGTCATTCGACGTACAGCCCTGACTGGGGATCCAATGACTTCATTTAATTCCAGCACATCAAGAAAAAAGGCGTGGTCAACGATATTTGTTGCCTGAAGATGCTGTAATAGTGTTCTAAAACCATGTTTTGGAGGTGTCTCAATCGGAGTGAAAAAAGGTATTCAACAATTGCTTTGAGCGCATGAAAAAGCATATAAATCATGCTGGAGACTACTTAAGAAAACAATAAAACCGTTTTTGATGATAAATACTCGGGTTTTCATTGATAGGCCAGATAGTTATCTTTCAGTCCTCGTAACAGCAATTCGTTTGGAAATCTGCCCGCGGGGTCATCGTTTTCCACAGTTTGTTGTGTATAAGAGAACTAATGAAAATGACATTGGAAGGAATAGCTTTGTTCGTTATATACGTAGTTGCTTATAACCGTTGTTCGTTATATCCGAATTTATCTGTAGAAATATTTGTTTTATCTAAACTTTTACACATAAATAACACTGTGCAACAAAATGGAGGTGAAAGTCTGGGGCACGGAAAATTCTTCTTGGGGAAGAAAGGCCTTTGTGAGTATATTAAGAGCCCCGAAGGACGCGACAAAATCGATTAGTTGTCAATGAGAGCCGCACCTAAAATTTTCTGAGCGATATTTTTGCAGAACATTTCGAAACTGAAAAACTTCATCTAGTGGTACTTTTATAGCGGCTCTTAAAATAACGGACGAAAAGAACATTGAAGGAAGCGAGTTAGAAGGTCGAAGTGCTCTACGAAAATAATCCTCACTCGATTTGACTGAAGACATATCATCTCAAAAATAAGTTAAAACAACAGTGAACAAAGATATAACGCAAATTCCCGATGGCTTACAGGGTCTCTAGCAAAAACTTCATCACGCCATAACGCGGAAGTTCGACTCACGGCGGATCTGCCCTTTGGGATTCTTAATTTACTCACAAAGGGCTTTCAACTCCAAAAGGAATTATCTCTGCCCCAAAATTTGTGGTTCACAGTGTAATTTAAAAATCCTTCAATTCCGTCGTTATTAATTTTTGCCTCAAAAACAGGTCAAATTATCTATAGTGCGCTGGTATAACAAAATTATATTAAAACAGTTACACATTACACTCTCCCTAGAATAATTCTAAACATAAACAATCTTTACTGTACATACTTTGCTATTGAAATATTGATGGACCAACCAAATGTTTTCTCGACCAGCGATCTCCTAACCAAGAATACTTAGGATTGTTCTGGTATAACTAAATTATAGTATACTTTCGAAGCTACGAATATTGTGTACCAGGACATAAACAATTATTGTAGTAACAATATTACATACTGAACCTGATAGTATCTTTACTCTTTTCTCTTCATATATTGAAACATATTGATTTTTCTCTGCATGTCGGAAGTCACATTGAACATGGGAAATTTTTCTTATATCATATAGGATATGGCTTGTCCTAAGACATGACTTGTGGAGATGTTTTACATGGCTGAAAAAAATTCAATGTCCATAAAGTTTTCGTGCAGCCCTCGTACTCAAGAACTCGCTCGAGTAAAGCAATAACGAAAATCAGCAAAAATTCGGATCCGTTAGTCAATATGAAACCCATTACAAAGTAATGTTAACAAAACTAACTACTTATGTTACTCCTTACTAAGTTAAGAGTACGGTGGCACAGAGCATGTGTGTCCGGCTGCAAATCAGAGGATTGTGTGTTCAACGCTCAACGCCGGCCGAGTACTTTTTGTTAAACAAAACAACGAACAGTTTGTGGTGCACATGTAAGCGTTTAAACAACCAAAATAGCCCATTTAACCCACATGTGTAGTTGGAAGCCCAAGGGGAACGACCCCATCGAAAACTCTCCGATATTTTTGCATTTTTGTCAAAAGGTAGGATTTGTTGCGCTGATTACAGAAATGTGTAATTTTCATGGGCGATGGATCCGGTTCGCCCGTTGTTTGACCCGAAAGGCCAGATTTTAAACCGAGTTAGACCCGGTTCTACTGAACTAATTACTGCAAAGTGGATATCGTATAAAAGCTTATAGAAATACCTAACACATGCCGTTGTTACTTTAACCGGTCCGCCTCATGACGTTCTTACGTGGATTACTTCTTCCCATGAGTAATTTGACACTTATATTACGATATCACAAAAGTGGTGACTCCTGTTGAAAGGTCATGAAGATCATTCTTGTAGACAATTTTTAAGACTACCACTTTTACTTTGGTCGACTTCTGAAAGGTTTTACCGTTAAAAAAATAATAAAACTGAATAAGGCCTCCAAAAAATGAACTTTGACACTGAATAACTTCGTTTGCACACATGGGATCGATGGGGACTTTTAGGGCGTTACTTCTGATGGCAAACCCTAGCTTTCCATCAAAATTCAGCTTTGTAGGGATTTTTGCTATTTCTCCCCTTATACGCATGTCTATTTTGACTGGACAATATGGACAAAGGCTATGTATGGACTATATATACATAACATAACGATTTCTAAAATATCTTCTGAGAATCAACAAATGAGAACATGATTTAAGTGTTATTCGTGATATTAAAGTCTATAAAGCATAGATTGAATAGAAATCCAGTTCTTTAGTGTCTTCCTACTATGAAGCTTTAGGATCCCTTTAGTACAAATACATAAAGCTTTATATATGCAAATGTAATTTATGTCCCTTTAACCGCCTCTTCGCCTGTCCCTAAATCGTAAAAGCAATATATTCATATGTTACACATTCATTTTAATTACTTTTATTCGTAGAGTAAAAAACAAGATTTTGTATGCAATCAGGAGAAATCTTAAAATTATATTTATTTCTCGAATGCTGGATTTTAATAGCCATTTTTATTGGCTTCATCATATTTTCTTCACATCAAAAGAAGGAAGTAAACATGAATAAATAAACACGCATACATATGAATATGATTTTACAATGTGAGCACACAAATCTACCTTGTGTTTTTTTTATTTTTGCTGAATGTCCTTTCATATTTTTTATGCTGTTCGTGTGTCCTTTGCAGAGGAAGAGGGCAATCATTCGTTAGTATAAATGTAAACGTTGATTTTATTAAATTGTTTATTATCTTTTCATTTGTTTATTTGTGTTTTTTTTTCTTATATCTGTATGTTTGTGGCATAGATGTATTTGTATAGGTTTAAATATTATTATTGTGTTACATTGTATATGTTTATTTTCTATGTCTTTATTTTTTCCTGCCATAACTTTCTGTTTCCTACTGTTGAACCCACTTTAGTTGTTGCTGTTTAATGCTGCTAACATTTGTTTATTGTCCTCATAATATTATGCAATATTTATCGTGTATGTAAAATGGTCCTGGTCGCTTTTCTTTAGTCATGCTTTTTCATATTATTATGAGTATTAAGTGTGCACAATATATACTGTCGAGGACTGTAATAAGGCAGAAGATTTGAAAATAAATATATACATATTTTCAAAATTGCCATTGAAATGACATTTTCTAGGTTTGGACTAACGTAGTCCTGAAAATAGTTTGAATCAGTTTTAAACCCATTTCTTAAGTATTCCGTTTATAATTGGCCATACTCGAATTTTCCCCAGTGTAAATGTCCTTAGAATATCATTTCCTTCTTTCTTGTTGTTGTTACTTTACAACCATTAGCTGCGTGGTATTGTCGTTTAAAATAAAAATGTGTAAGTGTATAGAGTATTTTGAATCTCCACCATGGATGGCTTCCCTTGAGAATAGGCAGACGTATGCTTGTGTATTTTTCCGTTTGCCCTTTTTATGGATTTTAAAACGTTTTTTTCTCTGTGCTGCTGTTGTTGTTGTTATTCCTTTGCCGACTATCCCCATGTGAATATGAGTATATTAGTATCATTTTTTTCTCTCCAGTTTGTTTATATTTGTGTAGGAATAAAATAACACATGAATATGTAGTTTTATTCCTTGTAAGCTTCATGTTTTCATTTTAACACCATTTAATGTGTGTATCGTCTCCGCCTTCTCTTTTTGCTCTATGACAACAATTTACATGGAATTGAATTAATTTAAACTGTAAAATAAAGTTAAAAATAAAAAATAACAACCTTTAATGGCATATGTACATGAATATGTATGTAGGTGGGTTATATGGATTTTAGTTGTTGTTGTAATATTGAATATATAATTAAGTGTGATTTTGTTTACGGCAAAATGAGATATAGAGGGAGAGAGTATAGCAAGAGTAAAAAATTGCGGTTCTTTTGCCAAGTAAAAATTCAGGAAACATATCTTTCTATTTAAAAATATGGTATCTGTAATATTTTTGTATTGATGTTAGAACTACTCGTGACTTCGGTAGATCGCTTACTTCAAATCTATGTAGTATAGAAAACTCGAAGATCTGGACCATCTATGTCAATAAAGGTCTCTGCAGATTATTACAAAAAATCAAAATTTAAGTTTTTCTTGGAATTCATAAAATGAAATGCCATTTTATGCAATGAACACCGTATATAATCTTTTAAAATTATCACTAAAAAGACGAATACAATAAAAATCCAAAAATGGAATATTGAGATAGCTTGACGGGTTTTGCTATACGTTTTATATTTGACATGTTTTAAATACACCAAATAGAGATATTTCTCATTAAAATGAAAACCTAGAAATATTCAAATTTGGATTTGAAGCTTAAGGTAAGGTCACATTAGGCAAATTGTTGCTCCAGCGACAGTCAGTGTGTAAGTGAGCGTATATAATTCATTGAAATGTATGCTCACTAGGGTTATGATTTTTTACAACCTCATAAATCAGTATCATAGCGTGATGAATTTCTACATAAGATTACATACAATCTTAATTATAAGGCGATTCGATGAAAAAACCTCACGCACAAAATTATTTTAAAATTTGAATTTATCAGAATTATGGGAAATTTTGTGAAGTCGCTGTAAGCAGATATATAATTGAAAATCAACGTTAGAGCCACATGAGATAATCAAACTAACATAAAATTTGTTCCTCACTAATGTCTTTAATTCTGAGAATCATAAAAATGCCGTAAACGCGTCTTTCTAAGATATAATTAAAAAAATTCCCATTTTTTTTTTAAAGTGGTTGGTGCATGACCTTTTTCAATATTTGAATGGAATAAAGATTATTTAAGTTATTAGTAGGCTTAAGTTTATTCATTCTTTCAAAAGATATAATTTTTGAGATTTTTTTCATTTCGCACATTTTTTCAAAAAATATTTTTTAAAATAGATTTGTGCGTTAATTTTTTTTTATATTTCAATGGAATTAATGTTATTTTAATGATTAATAGATAATGTAGCACGGATGAATGAACTATCCGTGCTACAGAAAATCATTTTTGAGAAAAAGTGTGGAATAGTCATAACCTTAATGCTCACTTGCTCTCAGTAAGCTTTGGATAGGTAATGGAAAGCAATAATCGATGTTGGTCTGAAACTAAAACTGCGATTTTTCCGTTTGGCGATTATTTCATTTGCCCTAAAACTAGACTTTCGACTTTTTCATACCCGCAGAAAATCGATTATTCGTCGATTTTCGAGTTTTCATTTGAAACCGTAAAACCTTGGCAGTTTCTATGGACTAACGCGAAAAACAATTACAAGATAATCGATTATGCGATTTTCCCTCACGACAAAAGTCGACTTCGACTCTTCCTCTTTTCCATCTCCACATACAATTTTGTGATGATCGGATCAAAATTCTGACTTGTGACGGAGCTGTGCCGTTCATGAACGAACTGGTTCAAAGGAGCAATTCTTTGAAATTAACTAACGGAACCAGTTCCAGTTCATTTATTTACATTGTTATTTTAGATAATCTAGTTCATTAAGCTCCCTCTTCTAGTTTATTAGGTTGAACGAGTGAATGTAGCGCTTTTGGGTAATTTTTAGGTCTATCTTCCTCTCATATAAAATTTAAATATAACAAATATAGTGTGTGTCGATCGGAGTGTATATTCGTAAAAAATATACTCAGTCTTATTCTGGACTGAGTTTTGTTTTTCCACCATTTCAACTTAAGGGAGAGAGTGAGAAAACGTACGTGGAATTTAGGTTCAAAATAACATCCATTATTATTTTTTTTATTTGGAAAGTGCATATACAAAACATTTATTTTATCTTTAAAACTGATGTTGACTATTGATGATATGAAGAATTACGAACGATATTCACAAGAAAGGGATAGACTGAAATGTAATATTGATCGAAAATGTGCCAACAAAACAAATTAACGACCTGGTTCCCTTTGGGAAATGGAATGAAAAACATCGATTCTCCCAAAGAGCCGAATTGCACAACACTAAGGTAATTACAAGGTTTAGATGGACGGACACACATAGTCAGATATGACAAGCTTAATGATATTGGATCTACTTTTTTATCGCCTGGTACGAACGGCGTATCTTAATACACCACTTGTTGTTTTTCATAGCTAAAATACTAACGAGGTGTCATCTACATTACACTGGGGGTACTTTTGCTATAACCAATTGTCTTTTAAGCCTATTTTTCTGTACAATTTTTCTGTTTAAAATTCTTTTCAGACCAGTCAATAAAATAGAGATATGAATAACCACAGCCTCAACCTTTAAAATACCGAAAATCGGGAGGTATCGTTCTATCGGGAGGTATTTTAGGTGGAAAGTTGTTTACCCCCAAGGAAGACTTAATACCAAATTTAAGCCATTTTGGCGGGATATTGAGGCCACAACCTTGAAAATACCGGAAATCGGGAGGTACCGTACTATGGGGGGTATATGAAGTCGTAGACCTATACCGACAAATTTCAAGTGCAAAGTTTTATACCCCCAAGGAAGACTTAATACAAAATTTCAGCCATTTCGGAGGTATATTGAGGCCACAACCTTCAAAATACCAGAAATCTGGAGGTACCGTTCTATGGGGGCTATATGAAGACGTGGACCTATACTGAAAATTTTCAGGTGGAAAGTTTTGTACCCCCATCGAAGACTTTATACAAAATGTCAGCCAATTAAGTGTGATGTTGAGGCCACAACCTTCAAAATATTGGAAATCGGTAGGTACCGTTCTATGGGGTCTATATGAAGACGTGGACCCATGCGGACAAATTTTAGTTGTAAAGTTTCATACACCCAACGAAGAAATGTGGTATCAGCCCTTTCGGTGGGATTTTTAGACCACAAATCCTTGTATATATTTTTACATGTGCTTTTGCGTATGCTCATTTTATGCAAATATGTAGAAATATGTCAAAATATGCACGATATACATAATATGCAAAACTTTCTGGGCCTAATTCGTATTATTTTGTCATAAAACGATTTTCTCTACGACCACCCTAACCATATATGCATTTGCATAGGATTCCGCTGTCTAGTAATAATGAATGACGTCACAATGTGGAATAATAATTAAGCTTAAACTGAATGATCAAAACAGATGTGGAAAAAGAGTACAAAAAAACAGTAGCAAAATAAACAGGGGAAATATACACAAATCGAAAATTTCATGATTGTGGAAAATTCGATATAGTAGTTGTTGTTGCAAAACTGATTCAAATAAAGTAACTTCGTAAGTAAAATTTACGCTACGAATCAAATTGTTAAATCAACAGATATTCGCGAAACAATTTGGGAGCCACGTAAGCAGAATAGCCTATTACAAAGTAATGAAAACACCCTACATTCTGCATTATCAGTAGGCTGAAAATAATGGGTTATTTCTTTAAAATTTTATAAGCAAAAATAATTATTTTACTCATTACCATTTAATGAATATGTGCCGCAGATCGCTTGTGTCCGACTTCAAACACGAAAGTTTCGAGTTTAACGCTAACAGTTGGCAAACCATTTTTTTCTACGAGTTCAATCAACCCCTCGAAAGCGCCAACACTTCTCAAAAATGGAACATATGTCCTTTTAGATTATTTGTCGACTTTTAGTGGCCATAAAATAAGTAGTTATTTGGTGCGATTGCACTTTTTGAAATAATGAGTTAGTAGGTTGATTTGTAAGAAGTTACGGCTACCGAAATTGCTATATGAACCCATTATTTGGTAATGGGAGTTGTTTTTGAATGTATTTTTGTTGAATAGGGAACTATTTTTAATATACAGTGCACTTACGAAAGTAAAAAAGTAAGTGGGCTGGACAGACATCCATATAATAAATTGACCTTAGGGTTTCCATTGTCATCTGTGGTAAGTTTGAGTTAGATTACGGGATGTAATCTAAACTGCAGACTGATAAACAGGTGTATCAAGTTTGGATAGAAACTCGCCACTTGTGAGAAAGCTTAGTGTATTTATGACATATCTATAAGATTTATGGCAACGTGTTCCTACACATGTGTGTACTCTCCCTCTATTCTTTACACACTAGTCCAACTTAGGTCATGTCAAATTGTAATACGTAGCTTTTAAGTTTTAGTTTAAGGAAATAACGGTTTTAGACCTCAAGTATATTTGAACGAAATCCGTTTCAGACAATTTGAATTGATTTAGTAATGTCCGTCCGTCTGACTGTATGTCTGGCTGGCTGGAGCACACGAAAGGATCAGCCGATTCGGTCCAAAATTTGGCCTTTGTAATATTTTGTCCAAACTTATTTTAAGTTCGAAGATGGGTCATATCGATCCATCGATGTCATGAAATTTTTGGCAGTATCTTGTGTTTGCAGTCCCTTTTACGACGGTACCAGCTAAAATGACGGATGAGCAAAGAAACTTAGGTATTGAGTAACACTGTGCAACACGAAAATTATTAACCATATTCTGACACCGCAGTGTGATAGAACACCAAAAATGAAAAGACACGTGTCTCGCCGTTTTTCTCAATCTCATCAACTTTCGCGGTTATAGGGTTCCAAAGGTTTGAGGCTTTGATGTAGAAAGGGTTATTTAGTCAGGACTATATCTTCCAAACCGTCAGAAAATTTTAATTTATCTCGGAGGCAAAGTTGTAGCTCTTGTCTTAAAGAACAAAAATTGTGAACACATATAACCCATCAAACTTCATCTGCTAGGTCAAAATCGCCATCTTCAAATTTCTTTTAAAATTTTTCTCAAGTTTTGTTATACAGCTATCAAACCGATCAAATTTGAAGCACACAACCAACTACAAAAATGTACCTCAGATCTCAATAAATATCTTTCTAGAATATACGAACCCTGAAGGAACAGATCTTGATGGTAAAAATAGCAAAACAATTGCAATTTTTATCATCTTTTCTCGACTTCTGCTCTATAGATATTAAACCGTTCAAAATTCAAGAAAACAATCAACCACAATAGCGTAGCAACTTCTGCTGGTTTGAAAGATCAAACATTTGGGCTTATAAACAGGTACAGATGTGTTCGTGGATACATTTTAAATATTATTATGTACGTATAGTCTCCCTTGTCCCGTATGGGATGTTGTGGAACAATGTTTTTTTTATAGTTCTCGCAGTACTCGTTACAACAGTAGTGTTTTGGAAAAACAACCTATACTGTATTTGCTTCTTTTCATTATGTCACATACTAAGGGTATATCTCTGTCGGCAAAAACCGACTGGTAGCATTTTGTACTTGATTATACATACGTATTTTGTATTTCTTAACACTGGAGTATCAGTGCGTATGATTCTTATTATAATATATCTCATTAATAACAATCATACGCACTGGGGTTTCAATGTTAAGAAATAACAAGTAAGAAAGGTATTAAGTTCGGCCGGGCCGAACTTGTTATACCCTCCACCACGAGTTGTATTGAAGTAAAATGGAATAGTTTCCTTTCGTGTATGAAGAAGACTTAATACTAAATTTCAGCAATTTCGGTTAAACAATGTGAGGCACCATTCTATGGGGGCTAGTTCAAAACGTCGATCTATACCGGCAGATTTCTGACGGAAAGTTTTTAGGCTCAAAGAAGACTAAATACCAAATTTCCTATATTTCGTTAACAGAATGTGGCTAACACTTAAAAAATACCGAAAATCAAGAACTACACTTCTATGGGGATATAGGAAGACGTGGACCTATACTGATAATACTCTTCTGGAATATTTTATAACTCTTGGAAGGCGAAATAACGAATTTCAGCCATTTCGGTCGGATATTGACGTCACAATCTTCAGTATTACGAAAATCGGGAGGTACCGTTCTATGGGGGCTATATGAAGGCATGGACCAATACCGACAAAGTTCTCGGGGAAAGTTGTATACCACCAACGTAGACTAAGTACCAAATTTCAGCCATTTCGGTGTGATAATGAAGCTAAAACCTTTAAAATACCGAAAATCGGGAGGTACCGTTCTATGGGGGCTATATAAAGGTGTGGACAGATACCAACAACATTCTGGGGGAAAGTTGTATACCCCTAAAGAAGACTACGTACCAAATTTCAGCCAGTTTTGGTAGGATAATGAAGCTAAAACCTTAAAAATACCGAAAATCGGGAGGTACCGTTCTATGGGGGCTATATGAAGGTGTGGACCGATACCGACAAAATTCTGGTGGAAAGTTTAATACCCCTAAAGAAGACTACGTACCAAATTTCAGCCATTTTGGTAGGACAATGAAGCTAAAACCTTAAAAATACCGAAAATCGGGAGGTACGGTTCTATGGGGGCTATATGAAGGCATGGACCGATACCGACAAAGTTCTGGGGGAAAGTTTTATACCACCAACGTAGACTAAGTACCAAATTTCAGCCATTTCGGTGTGATAATGAAGCTAAAACCTTTAAAATACCGAAAATCGGGAGGTACCGTTCTATGGGGCTATATGAAGGTGTGGAGCGATACCGACAAAATTCTGGGGGAAAGTTTTATACCCCTAATGAAGACTATGTACCAAATTTCAGCCATTTTGGTAGGATAATGAAGCTAAAACCTTAAAAATACCGAAAATCGGGAGGTACCGTTCTATGGGGGCTATATCAAAACGTGGCCTGATATATCTCATTTTCAATACCAACCATCCTGCAAGTAATAAAAACTTCTGTACCAAATTTTGACTCTCTATCTTTAAAATTGCGAGCTGTATCTTGATTTCAACAGACAGACAGACGGACGGACTGACGGACGGACAGACGGACATGGTCCAATCGACATAGAATTTTATGCTGATCAATAATATGTATACTTTATAGGGTCTCCGACGAATACTTCGATGTGTTACAAACGGAATGACAAATTTAATTATACCCTCCATATGGTGGAGGGTATAAAAAATATGATTACATTATGACTAAGAAATAAAAATCTATGCCTTAACAGCATACAGTGGCTTTAAAAATATATGGCTTGTCGACCCTCCTTGATATATGTACCCGTTTCAAATTGAAAATCTAAGAAACTCCTTTTTTCTACATTGGTAAAACCACTTTGACCTTAAAGAACCAATGGTATTTTCGTCTTCCATGGACTCCAACAAAGCGAATTGGTACATCTGAGTCCCTACATATTTTTTATTTTATTTTTTAGTCATAGTGTTAAGTATACGACTAGAGAAAATAAAGAGAAAATATATTCAATATTCTTACTTGTAGGGTTTATATTCGGTCCAATATTTCAATATTATAATAGCATTTTTTACTCGGTCAGCTTTTAAAAAGGCTGTGTAATTTATCAGATTTTTTGTTTAGGAAACTATTGCAACATTTGCAAAGGTAGAGTTGCTATTGGTGTATGTGGTGTCAAGTGGTAGGCTCCATTATGGAAAGCCAATTTTTTAGTTATTAAACCAAATTAAAAAATTATTTATTTATTTATTTTTGAATATACTTGGTAATGGTGTCATGTAAACCTACATTTAACAAATTTCAAAAATTATTTATATTTCAAATGAAATAAATATATTTTCTAAATTATTAATTTAATATTTTGAAAAATTACTCAATTTTATTTCTTTACTTAAAAAATTATTGTTTTTCCACCAAAGTCTCCTTGTTGTTATGTATTAGGGTGAAGGTTATGACAAATTATATCGTTGTTAAAATTTCCCCATGTTTCGTTAATGTATGTTTGTAGCTTATTTGTAGTATGTACATATGTACTCCATTCAGTTCATGTGTTTGTGGGTTGGTTGGTTTGTTGGTTGGTGGGTACTTAAATGTTTAGCCATAAATCAAATTTTTAACAGATGGTTTTTGAAAAACTTCATCATTTAGCATACTTTTTGTTTAACTTTGTATCATTACTTTTTGGTTTTGTTTTTAATTATTCATTGTGTGTCGGTCTGTAAGTAAATATGTACAAATGTATGCTGCTTTGTGTGTAAAGAAAATGCTTTTAAAATATTAAAATACATAAATATTTTGCTGTTGGTTGGTTTCCTTTCACTCTCACTCTCTCCCTCCATCACTTTCACACACTTTTCACCTCACATCACCACCACCATTCCTTTTCCACAGAAAAACAAAAAAATTCAAACAAAATCATAATAACAAACATTTTGTATATATGTATGTATGTAGATTTTATTTATTTTGCCATTTGTTGATATGCCATAATAAAATATTAATTTTATTACCGTTTTTTGTTCTTGTTTCTCCCTCTCTTTTGCGGCAATATTGTGCGTGCATGCATTCGTTTATGTGTCTCGCCACTTTGCAGGAAGTGGTCTTACCCAAAAATCAAGGATCTCTGGGTTTCAGCATAATTGGCGGTACAGACCATTCATGTGTACCATTTGGTGCCCGAGAGCCGGGTATTTTTATATCCCATGTAAGTATTAATAATTATGTATTATGTTGTGATTATTATTAATTATGGTAATTAGTAAAATTTGCCACACTTTGATTAGTGAAATAAATCATTAATGAAAATACTTTTTTAAAGGGATTTGTATTGTAATATTTTAAAGAATCCAATTAAAGCAATTTTGTTCAATTAGTTATGAATACAAAAATACTAATAAAATGTCTGCTTTAAAATCCCTTGATTTTATTTTTAGCATATCTACCATCGTTTGCCCTTTGTAGTATTTATGAAATTTAGCCTCTGGATAATATAATTTGAGAAGTTATTTTAGCATTTACCTTTTGACATGGCAAAAAAATGACCATCAAAAGAACGAAAAGCTACAGACACCATAATTAATCAAACTTTGTATAATTTTATGTCATCACATTCTTGAAGGTTTCCATTACTTTCGCACATCATATAATTTTTTTAATATTTCTGAAAACTTTTTTATGCTAATTCTTCATTTTGCCCTTATAGATAGAATGTCAAAGTTGAAGTGTAAAACAGCATATCTTTGCAAATGTAAAAAATTATGAAGTATTCTGTTTAATTAAACTTTTAGTCAATGACCTTAGTTTACATATGGGACTGCATTCCATACCTTTTAGAAAGTTATTTGTAGTCACATTTTAAATACCAACCCTCGTATTTCAATTTTTTTCTTAGAATGTTATGTGATTAACGTTTTGAAAACAGAAACGTTGTCATCTAAACCCTTCTAAAATTATCTTCTTGTTTATCTTGTCTCTGTTTATTTTTCTGTTAATTGAGCCAAAGCTATTTAGCCTTAAGGTAATACTGACATTCTAAGGGCGGGTGACAAGCGTTTCTAATGAGTTTTAAAACAATAAAATTTATGTCTTTTGATGTTGCAATTACAAAATATTTACACCAAACATAACCAGCAATTCCGCAATGAAATTTAGAAACATGATGTCTGACATGTCTAAGTGGTAAAACATTTTCACAGTGGATTGGATTGTCAAAAAATTTGTGTAGACCTATCGGTGTGGAGTTAATAATACGTAGTTATTAAAAAACAAATAACAAATTATACATATCGTCGGTGTCATGCTTAAATGTTCCATACGTCATTTGCTCGTTTTGAGATAATCGCATTTTAATGTTTTGCGTCACAATTGCGTGGAGCTGACTAAAGATGTTTTAATAATAGTATATAGAACAAAACTATAGAGGAATATGTATTCGAATATACAAGTTATAGAGAATTTTCTAAAAATAGAAATTTTGCCGTTTTGTTCCATATTCACACTTATGACACAAATGTGAAATATTATACACCATATGGAACAAAGTGACAAAAAATTTTCCATCTTTGCCTAAATAAATTAAAAACTTCTAAATCGAAAATTAAAGTTCTGATTTTTGAAATTTGTTTTTAAACTTGTAAACTTTTAAAATATTAATTACCTAACTGAAAACAATTTAAGATAAGAGAACGCCGACAAAAAATTCAGAAAGAGCATACCGGAAAACCCTAAAACCCAACTGTATCTCAAAAAGTAAAAAATGGCGTATGGAACACTTAAGCATGATACCGACGATATGTATCTGCCACACATTTTTAATACGAATATCTACACCATTTTCAGATGTTATAGTTGTAATTCGAAACATTTCACTTGTAATTTGAGAATTCCAGTTGAATTTCGAATTATTTCATTTGAAATTCGAATTATATCATTTGTAATTTGAGAATTCCATTTAAAATTCGAATTATTTTATTTCTAATTCGAATCATTTAATTTCTAATTCAAATTTTTCCATTTGTAATTTGAATTTTTTTCATTTGAAATTCCAAATGAAAAACTTCGATTTACAAATAGAAAAATTGAAATTACAAATGGAAAAATTCGAGTTACAAATGAAATAATTCGAATTACAAAAGAAAAAATTGAAATTACAAAATTCAATTCGAATTTCAAATAAAATTTGTAATTCTAATTATTCCATTTGAAATTCGAATTATTCTATATGTAATTCGGATTATTCTATTCGTAATTCGAATTATTTTATTTGAAATTCGAATTGTTTTGTTTATAATTCGAATTATAAATGGAATAATTAGAATTACAAATGGAATAATTCAAATTTCAAATGGAATAATTCGAATTACAAATGGAATATTTCGAATTACAAATGGAATAATTCGAATTACAAATGGAATTTTTCGAATTACAAAAGGATTTCTAGAATTACAAATGAAATGTTACGAATTACAAATAGAATTCTCGAATTACGATTAAAATAATTGGGATTCCATCTGAAAAAGGTGTAGTGAAAAAGTTGCAAAACATTCAAGATTTTAAAACATCAATCGATTAACCGAACATCGAAACAAAAAAAAAAATAAAACAATTAAAAAAATGTTAAGTTCGGCAGAGCCAAAATATGTAGTGAAGTAGTTTTTTGACCCCTAAAAACAGCAAATTTTCGGTTCGAAAATTTATCTAAAACTTAAAAATACCTCAAATGGGGCTGTACAGTTATATGGGGGCTATTCTAAAACATGGACCTATTTCCACAATTTTTGGTAGACATGTTTTTTGATCACTTCAAACGCCCAATGTCAAATTATAGCTAACTCAGTATGAAAATGTAGCTTAATGCGTCAAAATACATAAAATCGAGCGGGGCTATACCAAAACATGAACCTAAGTCCAAAATTTTTGGTAGATAAGTTGTTTAACCAATAGGAACCTTAAAAGCCAAATTTTTGCTAATTCGGTCTAAAAAGCGTATGAAGGCTATACCAAAACATGGACATATGTTAACAACTTTTGTTGGAGATGTTTTGGGACCACTTTGAATCTTAAATTTTAAATTTTAGTTCGGATAAAATGCTGCCAGCCAAATTTGACCCGTCAATGGAAAAAATACACTCAGGTGCAAAAGTATAGGATTCTATATCAATAACACTGTGCGACAAAAAAAAAAAAAAAAAAAAAAAAAATATCAGTCGGCTTTGCCGACAGAGATATACCCTCAGCCTGTGTGAATTAAAATACTTTTTTCATAATTTTGGGCGTATGAACTTCCAAAAAAGGATATGGACTAGGATAAAAGCTCAAAGCTTCGAGAGTTGCCATGCGCTCCAGCCGCTACATATGGTGCCATAGTTATTTTTTACACTTTTCGTTCTGTTTTCTCCAGAAGTATGGACTTGACCCTGATAAAGATCTTACCGTCGTAATGGAGACAGCGAATGCAAGTGGCTTCAACAAAAATCAAAGTGATTCGAGAGCAGGTATTAAAGTGAATTTATCCGAACTTTTGTGTGTGAGGTACCCGAAGGAGTGGGTAAATGCAGTCCACATTCGGACATGATCTATATCTGGTAGATATATTACGATTTGTAAAGTATGGACCAAATCGGTCACTCCCTTCAAGATTTAAAGGGCGCACAATTTTTCCGAACATTTTTGAACTTTTGTGGGGGAGGTACCTGAAGGAGTGGACCGATATGGCTTATCTTTGAACTTAAACTATATTTTCACAAAATATTACGAAGGCCGAATTATGGACTGAATGGGCAGAACCTTTCGAGAGTTATCTTGAGCTTCAACAAGGCGTCACAGGGGTTTTTTGTACCTTTCAGGCTATTTTCTCAGGAAGTATAGACCTGCCCCTGATGAAACTTGTAGCGTCGTATGGGGGGAAGTGAATACAAGTTATATAATTGTTCCACAAACATCCCAGACGGGACAGGGGAGACTTCTCTCATATCAATGAGTGCACCCCGATTCATATTAGCTCAATGATATGGGACCTACTGTTTATTGCAGAGTCCGAACGGCGTGTCTTACGACACCACTTTATAGGGAAGTTTTACATGGCTGAAATACTCAGGAAATGTCGCCAACATTACTGAGGGGTATTTTGCCACCGTTGAAAATTTGATGTTGCTTGGCCTGGGATTCGAACCGCAGACCTATGAAAGTGTATATACCCTCGTTAGCATAAATGATGAGGGTATACAAATGATAAGGAAAACTGAGTAGATTATGAAAGTAGACCTAAAATTCACGTGTATCGGCGTTTTTAATGTTTACATCGGAAAGTAACCAAAGTAGGCGGGGAAAATTCCGCCCATTTCTAGTTGTTTTCGAAATATTCGAATTAATCAATAGGAACCTTAAAAGCCAAATTTTTGCTAATTCGTTCTAAAAAGCGTATGAAGGCTATACCAAAACATGGACATATGTTAACAACTTTTGTTGGAGATGTTTTGGGACCACTTTGAATCTTAAATTTTAAATTTTAGTTCGGATAAAATGCTGCCAGCCAAATTTGACCCGTCAATGGAAAAAATACAAATGACAAGGAAAACTGAGTAGATTATGAAAGTAGACCTAAAATTCACGTGTATCGGCGTTTTTAATGTTTACATCGGAAAGTAACCAAAGTAGGCGGGGAAAATTCCGCCCATTTCTAGTTGTTTTCGAAATATTCGAGTTAAGATATCTTCAAATTCTTGCATTCTAGGTATATAGTGTCTTTGGCAACTTTGCAGAGGAGGATGTAGGGAATATTTTGAATAAACTCAGATGAAGTCCGACTTTAACCCTAAAATGTGTTTTTCAGTTTTAGAGATTCCTGGCGATTAGATAAGATTTACAGATTTGGTGTATTCTCAGACCTATAGTAAAATTGTATGGCAAACATTTTCATAGAATATTTGGATTTGATATGATCACATTTTAAAGGAGTTTTAGAAAGATTTTCGAAAAATGGACCAAAGAGCCCCCTTTGCTGAACCGCATGAGGGTTAAGACTTTTAACAAAAATATTCCCCGCATACTACTCTGTAAAGTTACCAAAGACACTAAAATGCAAGAATTCCAAGATAACTTAACTGGAATATTTCGACAAAAAAAAAAAAAAGAAATGGGCGGAACTTGCCCCGCCTACTTTGGTTACGTTCCGATGTAAACTTTAAAAACCCCGATATACGTGTCTCATATTTTTACCTAAGGCTTTAGTCATGTTCTTGGCGCAAATTACATACAGAAGGCCTTGAATTGCCTTGTAATATGGTCTATTACAATACATGGGCATCAATCGAATCAGAAATGTACAATTATCCGAAATTTTTCTCTCTATATTGACGGTAATGATCATAATACGAAAACGACGTTGTTCACATTGTAAATTTTTATTATTGTTATCATTATTATTATTATTATTATTATTATTATTATTATTATTATTATTATTATTATTATTATTATTATTATTATTATTATTATTATTATTATTATTATTATTATTATTATTATTATTATTATTATTAATTAAAATTTTTCCAATTATTTCTATTTAAAGCTAAAATTTTAATTTCATTCCATGATTTATTCGCCTTCCTTAGTTCTTCTAAAATTTGCAAAGGTCTACCTCTACGGCGGCTACCTTGCGGGTTTCACTCAAGGGGTTCTTTGGCAATATTTCCTTCTTGTTTCCTCAGTGTATGACCGATCCATCTCCATTTTCTTAGTCTGATTTCCTTGACTATTGGTTTTTGGTTGCACCTTTCATAAAGAGATTGGTTTGTAATCACATTAGGCCAATGTATTCTCAAAATTCTTCTTAAGCATCTATTGACGAATGCCTGGAGTGAGTTCGCTATTCTTGAGGACATGTTCCATGTTTCGCATCCGTACAATAGGACAGATTTTACATTTGAGTTGAATAGTCGTATTATTGTACTACGTCTGATTTGCGATGATCTCCATATATTGTTGAGTGCTCCGAATGCTTGTTTTGCCTTTCGCATGCTGCTATTTATATCTACTTCAGAGCCTCCTGTCGACGTTAACATACTGCCGAGATAGATAAATTCTTCTACTTCTTCCAAAGGGGTGTTGTCCAAGGTTAGTGGTGTTGCGTTTCCAGCATTGATGCGCATGCATTTAGTCTTGGATACATTTATATGAAGGCCAGCTCTCTGCGCATACTCCTGAACTTGGTTGATTTGATGTTGCATGACTATATTACAACGTAATTCATGGCCATCTGTATGTAATTTGCGCCAAGAATGCCGCGGAATCTATTTACTTCCTGAGAAATCTCGGGAAAAACGTGCATTTATCAACACCCAGGAAGGTAAGATCTCAAGATCTGCTGTCAGACACTAATCTTATAGTTTTTATAAAGTAATATAATATACATATATAATTGTTCCACAAACATCCCATACGGGACAAGGGAGACTTCTCTCATATCATTGAGTGCACCCCGATTCAATCGGGGAATCGAACCCACGACCTTTAGTGTACAAGGCGGGTGTGCATACCATTGCACCACGGTGGCACCCAATTTATAAAGTAAACTACCTAAAAAAGGAAAAAAAACATCATCAAGGGTCCGCTTTAACGAACTATACGAGATGTCTGGCATTAAAAACGGCATATAACCCCCAAATATCGCTTTGTATGTTCCTAAAACATATCTCAGATACCCAGACACATTCGCCAAAACAATAAAATGTATAAATTTTGCTGCTAATTCCATAATTTGTACGATAATACCTGTACTTCCTTGGGGCGTTCGTAAACTTTTGTAATTGTGTATCATTTTTTGGTTTTTGAAAAATGTACCTTTATTTATATTATACACTTGTGTTGTATTAAATATTGTTTATTAGTGAGAAGAAATAAAACTGCGTACTTGGAATTTCATAAATATCACTACTTATCATAAAACCCGAGATTTATGGGGCCTAAGACTGTGTAAGTCACTTTTGTTGGAATATACCTACTAGAGGCGGAGATATTTGCATAAGAATGAAACATTGATTTTTTTCTGTACACACGTTTCTTTACTTTTCCGACTCCTGGACATTATTCGACCATCGCCAAAGTCAATAGGTTTCATCCCATCTGGGACCCCCATAAAGTCCCAAAATTTCGTGATGATCCGATCAAAATTGCGACCTGTAGGGTGATTGCAAGGTTTAAATGGACAGCCGGACGGACGGAGCCGATTTGGCTATGTCTCTGCTTGTCGAAACCTTCATTTTGGTATATATAAGTATAGGCCTACGAATATTATTTCGATGCGTTACAAACTTTTTGGCCAAAAACAACTTATAATACCCTCCCCACATAGTGGTGTTGGATATATGGCAAAAGTAGTAAAAGTTGTAAACTGCTCCCATATGAATTGTATGGTGTCCGAAGTAAAGGAAAGCTTTTCGAGTAATAAGTGGTATAACTTGAAGATTCTTGCACGTAAAGGAACAGAGTTATAATGAGTTACAAATTCCGCTTTTAAACACTGTGTATCACTAAGTGACATATGTGAAGATATACGGTTAGATTCAAATGGTGTTACCTACTTAATCCATATGTTTATGTGTTTAATTAGTGGGGAAGGGGTATTTTAAATGAAAATTAATTTTCAACATCAAATTTAAGCATACATATGTATGTGATAGGCAGAAAGAACAACGAAAAGGAAAGTAATACTTTCCTTTTGATATACATACATACTTTCATATGTATGTATGCATGTATGTATTTACTTCTGCTAATGGCTGGCAATTTAAAGCAACACCCATTTAGTTGTATTTTAATTTATTTGACATTTTTGTTGTAATTTGTTATTTGATTTGATTTCAGATTGTGCCCGGTGGCATTGCCTCAAAATGTGGTAAATTACGTATGGGCGACCGGATACTTAAAGTTAATGATACCGATGTATCACGTGCGACTCATCAAGAGGCTGTAATGGAGCTACTCAAGCCAGGCAATGATATCAAGTTAACCATACAACATGATCCATTGCCAGCTGGATTCCAGGTATGTATTGTTTTTTTTTGCTGTTGTTTGTTACTTTTGGCCACTTTTGCTTTGTTTGACCTTCCGATTAGAAAGGGATGTCATTTGGTTTTAAAAGTAGATTTATGTTTTAATCCCTTTGAATTATTCATTGGAAGTTTCAGTTGTTTTGTATTTTTTTGTTTTAATTCTTTGTCATATATTTAACAATCACGTTTTGTAGAGTTACATTTGAACACGATTTGTTTTATTAATTTTATTTATTTTTCTTTTGGTTTCCTTTTGGGCTTTGTTTAACACAAAAAAAAAATAAAATAATAATAATCAACAACAATAATAATGAAAACACATAATTTATTGTAAAATATTGTCCTTTTTTCTCACCTTTACTACAATAAAACAAATTACGCACATACACACAAACAAAACAACACAAAGCTATTGCTAGTAGATTACATACCTACTGAGGTAAGCTTTTTTTAAAAAAATTTACCCACCATGAATTCCAAATACCAAGAAGATATTATTCGATGTTATTGCTGTTTGTGTTTTCTTGATTTTTCTTTGTATCGATGTTGTGTATTTTTTTTGTATGTAGGAAAATTAACTGAACAAAAATCCCATTGTTTTATGTTTATTTTTTTATTTATTTATTTTGTTTGTAAAAGGACTCATTCGGAACGTGACCTCTTAAGAATGTTATAATGCGATTAATGCCAACTAGTTAAGTGGTCAATTGGCTAATAGGGTGATATCTCGCTTATAATTAGGGGGTATTATGGCAATTACTACTATTTGTGGCTATTACTACAATTGGATTTACAGTGTTATGTAATTTAGGCATAAAGTTTGTGGAAGAAATGGGAAACAGGGTAAATTATTATTATGGTAAATTATCTGAACCCTTATGAAAAGTACTGCTTTCAGAGGTTATGAAGTAGGGTGGTCTATTTACGGAGACTATGATTGGGGTCTGAGCCAAGGAAAATAACGGGTCGTCAGGATACGTCATTTATCAGACCTGGTGCCACAATGGTGATATCTAGCGAGCTGTGGCAATCTCCTCTTATCCTCGTAGGATCGTCTGTATTCAAAAGTGGAGCTACCGATTTGCTCGGCCAGAGCTGTACGCATCTGGTTATTGCCTAGGACGGAATGCCAATCGCTGAAAGAAACTTTCGCAGTTCATTATTGTGGCTAAAAACGATTTTAACAAAAAAAAAGGTTAAAATGGATCGGATTTGGATATAGCTCCAATATGCATATTTGTCCGATTTTGGGTGCTATATAGCAATATCTTAATCCCATCCGATTTTCAAAATTTTTTGTAGAAATAATGAACTGATAATTTTGTTCATCCATCGTTCCATAATTGTGTCATTTACAGAATTTTGGTGAGAATTAAAGCTGGTAAACTATCGATACTCTGAGTATCGTTTTTATCCCTGTCGCAAAGCTTTTTTTATATCGGATTCCGAACCACTTTTTTTCAAACAATTCACTACAAATAACCCTAAAAACATGTTTCGGTGACCGACGGCAACTTTGCTTTTCGAAAACAATCAAAACGATAGTCGTACTATCGATAGTTTGCCAGCCCTAGTGAAAATGCAACTTTGACCCCATACAAATTACTATGGAAACAAAGAGCGCTAGGTTGGCACGTGCTAACGTTAACCGATCGCCATAAAATTTTATATATAAGGTTTTTGGATCAAATGGGAAAATTTAGGGCGTAGGAAATCCAAAATTTTTTTTTGTGCCACACTAATGTACACTTTAAGCAGCTTTTCTACCCCAATACATTCCATGTATGAGTCACTAGAGTCAAGCTCAAGCCAGTTTGGTCGGTATGGTCGGTACATACTGGTGTATTAGGAAGGCCAGTCCTACACTTCCTCCGCTTCTTGTGCGATTCTTCGGCAGAACTTTGTAACCACTGCCACCTATTGTAAGCTACCTTAGCTTACCTTATTGCGCAGACCGTTGCAATTGAATTGCGGGAAGGATGCATTTCCGGGCCACTGAAGCACAATTTGTGGTGTTAGATGTTTCGTTTGTTGTTGTTGCTGTTGGGGATACTGCGGGGCCGTCTTGTATTCCGACGATGTTCGTAAATAATAGAGTTGGTAGATTTAGGCCCTAGTTCATTTTTCTAGTTCCAAAACTAATGAGTTATTTAATTAAAACTTACTTACTTACTTAGTTGGCCCATTACAGAACATTTGTTCCATAGACCGAACTAAGAAAAGATCTCCATTCCTCTCTGTTTTTCGCTTGACTTTTTGGAATACCGCGCCTTTCCATTTCTTCATCCACTTGTGTGCTCCATCGAAGCTTAGGCCTGCCGATTCTGCGTGCACCGCCATGTGGCATGTATTCATACGCCTTTTTAGCGGGTTCATCATCGCTCATTCTCATGATATGGCCTAGCCAACACAATCGTTGCATCTCGATACGTTTAACTATATGCATGTCTTTGTATAGCTTATATAGCTCGTGGTTCATACGACGTCGATATTCACCGTCAACGCAAATCGGCCCGTAGATCTTTCGAAGAATTTTCCTCTCAAACACACCAAGCACTGCCTTATCTGCTTGCGCAAGTACCCATGCTTCGGAGCCATACATTAGCACGGGTAGTATCAGCGTTTTATATAGGGTTATTTTTGTGGCTTTTTATTTTTAAATTGCTTACTTAATCCATAGTAGCATCTGTTGGCCAATACAATTCTTCTTCTTATTTCACAACTGATGTTGTTTGTTGTGTTTATGGCAGTGCCGAGGTAGACGAAGTCTTTAACTACCTCAAAATTATAGGTACCAAATTCTACGGTTGGTCCGAGCTCTATGGACGCTTTGCGCGTCGACACCATCAATTTGGTCTTTTCGCCGTTTACCGCCAGACCCACTTTCGCAGATTCTGCTTCGACCTTCCTAAAGGTATCAGTTACTTCCTTTACTGATCGTCCCATGATGTCTATGTCATCAGCATAGGCAAGTAACATGTGGCTATTGGTGTAAATTGTGCCATTTCTTTTGACATTTGCATCTCGTATTACCTTTTCCAGTAAAATGTTGAATAGGTCACACGAAAGGCTGTCTCCTTGTCTGAAACCTCTTTTGGTACAAAATTCTTCGGAGAGGTTTTTTCCAATTTTAACTGAGGACCTAGTATCAGTTAGAGTCATCTTACAAAGCCGGATGAGCTTTGCGGGAATACCAAATTCAGACATTGCATGGAATACCTTTGATCGGAGGGGACTGTCGAATGCTGCTTTATAATCGACAAAAAGGTGAAATGTGTCGATCTGCATCTCTTGGGTCTTCTCTAGGATTTGCCGCAGGGTAAATATCTGGTCAATGGTGGACTTGCCAGGTCTAAAGCCACATTGGTATGGTCCAATTATCTCGTTGACCATAGGCTTTATTCGTTCGCACAGTATCCCTGACACTATCTTATAGGCAATAGGGAGTAGACTTATGCCCCTATAGTTGGAGCATACAGTCTTATCTCCTTTCTTGTGGACGGGACATAGGATGCTCAGGTTCCAATCGTCGGGTACGCGTTCTTCCTTCCAGATGGTGCTAACTAGCTGATGCATACACTTTATCAGCGCGTCGCCTCCGGTTTTAAACAGCTCGGCTGGTAAGCCATCGGCTCCTGCTGCTTTATTATTCTTCAGCCGGTTGATTGCTGTTTTTACCTCATCTTGGCCGGGTGGTATACATTCTATACCATCTTCTGGGATTGGATCTGCGGTATCATCGTCTTCGCCACTATTGGATACCAGCAGATTGGAGAAATGTTCCTTCCATATCCTGAGCACGCTATCTGTATCTGTTACCAGATTACCTTGCTGGTCTCTACAGGAGGATGTGCCTGTACCAAAGCCATCTGTTTGATGTTTCACTCTTTGGTAGAATTTTCGGACTTCATTCTGGCTCCTGTACATCTCGATTTTTTCACACTCCCGCTTTTCCATTTCTCTCGTTTTCTTGCGGAAAAGACGTTTCTCTTCTCTCCTTTTCTCCCGATATCTCTCTCGTGCGCTACGCGTTGCTACTGATTGTAAAGTAGCTCTATATGCCGCATTTTTATCTTCGGTAGCAGCACGACACTCCTGGTCATACCATGAATTCCTTTGTGGAGGTCTCTGGAATCCAAGTATGGATTTTGCGGCTGTTTGCATGGAGTGGGCAATATTTTGCCACTGTGTTGTTATGTTATCGGGACAAGGAGTGCTCGCGTTAAGCAATTGGGCTAGTTGAGTGGAATATGCTGTGGCTATCTGTTGTGTTTGCAGCCTATCGATGTCCAACTTCCGCGTTATGTGTGTTCGTGCTTTATTTGCAACGTTTAGACGGGTACGTACCTTTGCTGCAACAAGATAGTGGTCCGAATCAATGTTTGCGCCTCGGAACGATCGTACATCCAACACGCTGGATGAATGTCTTCCATCTATCACAACATGATCAATTTGATTACTTGTTCTTTGATCTGGGGACAGCCAGGTGCCCTTATGAATATCGAGATGCTTAAATCTGGTACTGCTAACTACCATGTTTTTTGCAGCTGCAAAGTCTATCAGCCTCATACCATTGTCAGATGTTTCACTGTGGAGACTGAATTTCCCGAGTGTTGGGCCAAAGATATTCTCCTTTCCAATTTTGGCATTAAAATCGCCTAGAATGATTTTAATGTCATGGGCAGGGCAACGGTCATATGTTTCTTCTAAGCGCTCGTAAAATATATCTTTGGTCTGTTCGTCCTTTTCTTCAGTGGGAGCATGAGAGCAAATAAAGCTGATGTTGAAGAATTTAGCTTTTATTCGAATTGCAGCAAGTCATGGTCCTTAAAACGTTTGCGGGGTTCGTCAACTTTAGAGGGGTTTGTTTTTCTTTTCTTTCTTTTTTTCATAGTAGGCTTTTTTTTCTAGAGGAGGGTTACTAACCCGACGCTCAAACCCAAGTTTTTAACGTTCTTATGGGTGAACGCGCGGCACATGTTAGCTCACTACCTTTAACGGGTGTTAAAGGCAGTTCCCCAGGTGACACCACGGGGAGGTCAGTGTCCACTTGAGATGAAAGAGGGACCAAGATAAATCCTGGGCTTTGCCATGTTAAAACCGGTCAGGACCGTTCCTTGGTATCTTCCATCCCCTACATCACCCATTTAATTAAAACTAACGTACAAAATCACTCATATGCAGTTTTTTTCATACAAACGATACGATCGATTTGAACTACATAGTGAACTAGATCGTTCAATTGAACTAGATTGGCACAAACCTTCTAAATAACGTTTATGACATGACACAATTACCAAGGTAGTGGTATCACACCAGCTGTTCGAATATGAAGTGTTAAGTCCCTTTATAAAAAAATATTTTTTTTTGTAATTTCCCCAACAACATAAAGAAAGTTTTGACATAACATATTCAACATTTTACGATACATTGGTAATTTTACCATGGTTTATGACAATGTGTGCTGCATACTTTTGGCATACGTCTTCAATTGTAATTGTGGCCTTTTCAATTTCAAGTGTCCAATCTTGATGTCATATCGCCATGTCCATCCGTCTGTATATCTGGCTCCTGATGGAAACAACAAGAAGTACCATATTGGTTCCAAATTTAGATCAAGTTCAAAGATGGATTTAAACGATAAACATATTTGGTAACTTCCACTTTAAAATTTTAACATTGTTGCCATTAGTTTTTAGTTAGTTTCTTTTTGCCTTCTAGTTTTTATTACTACATTTTCAGTTTGTTAAAGGGGAAGAGTTTACTTAATCAACCTTATTACGGTTGACGTAGTCGTAGGCGTTCAAGTGTCGCAGACATGAAAAACAATAACAACAAAGTGTTCTGAAATGTTTAGAGTGGGTAAAATTTTTGGTCCCTTTTACTTACTTACTTAGCTGGCCCATTACAGAACATTTGTTCTATAGGCCTAACTAAGAAAAGATCTCCATTTCTCTCTGTCTATTGCTTCTCTTTCTGGAATACCGCGCCTTGTCATCTCTTCATCCACTTGTTTGCGCCATCTATTCGTTGGCCTGCCAATTCTGCGTACACCGCCAAGCGGCTCATATTTATACGCCTTTTTAGCGGGTTCATCATCGCTCATTCTTATGATATGGCCTAGCCAACGCAATCGTTGCATCTCAATACGTTTAACTATATCGATGTCGTTGTATAGCTGATACAGCTCGTGGTTCATGCGACGTCGATATTCACCGTCAACGCAGATTGGTACGTAGATCTTTCGAAGAATTTTTCTCTCAAACACACCAAGCACTGCCTTATCTGCTTGCACAAGTACCCAGGCTTGGGAACCATACATCAGAACGGGTAGTATTAGTGTTTTGTAAAGCGTTATTTTGGTTTGACGAGATGTGGCTTTGTTTTTAAACTGCTTATATAGGCCAAAGTAGCATCTGTTAGCCAATACAATTCTTCTTTTTATTTCACAACTGATCTCGTGTTTACGGCTGTGCCGAGGTAGACGAAGTCTTTTACTACCTCAACCAACGTCAACAGATCTCGGTGGACGCATTGCGCGTCGACACCATCAACATAGTCTTCCCGCCGTTTACCGCCAGACCCACTTTAGCAGATTCTCCTTCGACCTTCATATAGGTATCGGTTACATCTTTTACTGATCGTCCCATGATGTCTTTATCATCAACATAAGCAAGTAACATGTGGCTATGGGTTTAGATTTTGCCACTTCTTTTGACGTTTGCCTTTCGAGAGGCTGTCTCCTTGCCTGAAACCTCTTTTGGTACAATATTCTTCGGAGAGGTTCTTTCCTATTTTAACTGAGGATCTCGTGTCAGTTAAAGTCATTTTACAAAGCCGAATAAGCTACCAAATTCAGTCATGGCCTGGAATACCTTTGAACGTAGTGGGCTGTCGAAGGCTGCTTTATAATCGACAAAAAGGTGGTTGGGTCTTCTACAGGATTTGCCTCAGGGTAAATATCTGGTCAATGGTGGACTTTGCAGGTCTAAAGCCGCATTGGTATGGCCCAATTATCTCGTTGACAATAAGCTTTAGTCGTTCGCACAATATCCCTGACACGATCTTGTAGGCAATGGGTAGTAGACTTATGCCCCTATAGTTAGAGCATACAGTTTTATCTCTTTTCTTATGGACGCGGCACAGGATACTCAGGTTCCTATAGTCGGGTCCTCGTTCTTCCTGCCAGTTGATGCTAACTAGCTGATGAATACACCTTATCAGCGTGTCGCCTCCGGTTTTGAACAGCTCGACTAGTAAGCCATCGGCTCCTGCTGCCTTATTATTTTTCAGCCGATTTATTGCTGTCTACCTCATCTTGGCTGGGCGGTATACATTCAATACCATCTTCTGGGATTAGATCTGTGGTATCTTCGTCGTCTTCGCTGCTATTGGATACCAACAGTTTTGAAACATGCTCTTTCCATATCCTGAGCATACTATCTGTATCAGTTACCAAATTACCTTGCTGGTCTCTACAGGAGGAGGTGCATGTACCAAAGCCACCAGTTTGATGCTTCACACTTTGGTAGAATTTTCGGACTTCATTCTGGCTCCTGTACATCTCGAATTTTTCACACTCCCGCTTTTCCATCTCTCTCTTTTTCCTGTGGAAAGGACGTTTCTCCTCTCTCCTTTTCTCCCGATATCTCTCTCGTGCGCTACGCGTTGCTACGGCTTGTAAAGTAGCCCTATATGCCGCATTTTTCTCTTCGATAGCAACTTCGACATTCCTGGATTCCTTGGTGGAGGTCTCTGGTATCCAAGTATGGATTTTACGGCTGTTTGCATGTGGAATATGCTTTGAAAGTGCGCTGATATATTATAGGGATGAGGAGTGCTTCGATTAAGTAATTGGGCTAGTTGAGTGGAATATGCTGTGGCTATCAGTTGTGATTGCAGCTTACAGATGTCTAACTTTCGTGTTGTGTCTGTTCGTGCTTTGTTTGCTACGTTTAACCGGGTGCGTACCTTTGCTGCAATTAGGTAGTGGTTCGAGTCTATGTTTGCTCCTCGGAACGAGCGCACATCCAACACACGCTCGATGTATGTCTTCCATCTATCACAACATGATCAATTTGATTTCTTGTTTTCTGATCTGGAGACAGCCAGGTGCCCTTATGGATGTCGAGATGTTTAAATCTGGTGCTGCTAACTACCATGTTTTTTGCCGCTGCGAAGTTTATCAGCCTCATACCATTGTCAGATGTTTCATTGTGGATACTGAATTTTCCGACTGTTGGGCCAAAGATATTTTCCTTTCCAATTTTGACATTAAAATCGCCTAGAATAATTGTAATGTCATGGGCAGGACAACGGTCATATGTTTCTTCTAAGCGCTCGTAAAACATATCTTTGGTCTGTTCGTCCTTTTCTTCAGTGGGAGCATGAGCGCAAATAAAGCTGATGTTGAAGAATTTTGCTTTTATTCGAATTGTAGCAAGTCTTTCATTCACGGGTGTGAAGCTGGGGACCAGTTGTTTTAACTTCCGACCAACTACAAAGCCGCAACCAAACTCATGCTTTATGTCATGGCAGGTATAATACAGTGCGTCACCTTTAGGTGTTGTTGTGACGCCTTTCCCTTTCCATCGTATGGCAGTAATGTCGGCCTTGTATTTACATTTGCCAATGCGTAAACTGCACCTTCTCTATAAAGTGTGCGAACATTCCAGGTGCAGAGTAGCAGATCATGGTCCTTAAAACGTTTGGGGGTCGTCAACTTTAGAGGGATTTGTTTTTCTTTTCTTTTGTTTTTTCATAGTTGGCTGCTTTTTCTAGGGGAGGGTTACTAACCCGGCGCCCAAACCAATGTTTTTAACGTTCTTATGGGTGAACGCGAGGCACATGTTAGCTCACTATCTTTAACGGGTGTTAAAGGCAGCTCCCCAGGTGACACCATGGTGAGGTCAATGTCCACGTGAGATGAGAGAGGATCCTGGATTTTGCCATGTTAAAGCCGGTCAGGACCGTTCCTTTATATTTCTCATCACCTACGTCCCCTTTACAATGTTTAATTTAGTTTAGATATTTTATTAAAAAAAAAAAAAAAAAAACTGAATACTTTCACCAACAAACATTGAACATGTGTATTGCGTAGTTTTAGGCTGCCTACCAGCTGACTTATTTTTAGTTAAAAAATCTTGCTAATTGATTAAAGTTAAATAATACAATTGGATAATATGATTTGCTCTACACATACAGAATTCACTGAAAATATTTACAACCAAGACATACTCCTATTTGAATTTACTTGAAAATCAATGTTAATACCGAAGAATATCGATAACTCGTAATGTTGTGTTTTTTGGAATCTTACATGGCATGCAAAAGTTTTCATGAAATTTAAATTTAAACAGATTCGAATGGCCGCAATTTTGTTTCTAATTATTACCTTTTTTTGTTTGAATCAGTTAGATTTTGCTGTGTATATGTGTTACATATAAGACCATTATACTATTTAACACACCTTATACAACCTTTGATTATAACGTATCATGTGCTTACTTCCTGCTCGAAAACACTTCCGCCTTTGTAATAGTTATATACTGAGCACTTATAATTTTTGCACGTCCATAGCTGGATGTTTATGAAATCTAAATGCTTTTATGTAAATACCATTTTCCTTATATTACCTGTAATCATACACTGTTGTTAGTTTATTCTTCTTCTTCTTTCTTTTATTTCAAACATACATATCTAAAAGCCTAAAATTACCAACGAAAATTATAACAACCTTTCCCTATTTCCGATTAACTTCAGAGAGTAGTAGTCGAATGCTATGAATAATCTTTTGATTTGCAAGCTCTGTGCGATGAACAAAAAAATATTTTATATAGGGATGTACTGGAAAATATAAACAAATTATTAATAAAGAAGAGATTTGTCGATTATGTTTTTTTTTAATTTTTTGTCACAAACTATTTGTAATTAAATTGACATGTTTGAAAGTCAATATGCAAATCTGTTGCAATCATGGGATAAAAGTTTTGCTATAAGAAAACCTTATGGATATTTAGTCTTTAAGTACTTTTTAATATTTATTCATTACCAAACCCCACCGAATTGCTTAGGTTTTGAATTGAATCCAATCAATATAAGTTTCTAATTTTTAATTTATATTTTCCGGTACACTCGAATATACATGTACATAGAAAATCACTGATTTCCTTTTAACATAACATTATTTCCATACTCATTCTTTTTTTGTTCTTTCTGTTTTTCTTTCTTGTTATAAATCACAGGAAATTATCATCAACAAAACTGATGGCGAACGCCTGGGCATACACATTAAGGGCGGTCTTAATGGTCAGCGCGGCAATCCAGTCGATCCCACAGATGAAGGTGTATTTGTTTCGAAAATAAATTCCGTTGGTGCGGCCAGACGTGATGGAAGGCTTAAGGTAAGAAACTATAACACAAACACATACATATATACATAAACAAATATACATATAATAGTGCATATTCATTTTATGGTGTAAATGTTGTTTATACTGCTGCTGTTCTTGTTGTTGTTTTTTACCCTGTGATTATCCTTGACATAATGAAAAATAATGTTGTTACATTTGTTGGACATTTTTGTTTTTTGTTTTCTGTTTTTTTTTTTGTTTTTTTTTTATTAAAGTTGGTCACTGGGAGTTTTCTTGCAATCTTGACCTACACTTTACCGTTGTGGCGGTGTTTTGTTGTTTTCCTTTTTTTGTTTCCTTTATTGCTGTCCGTTAAACAACAGTTGTTGCTTAACTGGTGATTGTTTTATATTTTAATAGCTCTTGTTTAAGGATTTGAAATGTCCAACTCTCTGCCTATCCCTCTAGTGTCCTTTTGTGCGTTTGCTTCCGTGTTGGTTCTTGTGAACATAAATGTTGAAATTACACTCATATATTTTATTCTGCCATTCTAGATGTTGGCCATAAGTAGAGGATAGCCAATATATAGTTGTATTCTCCCTCTCTCCAGGCTAAGCTGTAGATGACATCAAGGCATTTTTCAACAACAGTTGGTTGCAGTCTCCTTAGTAATTTCCATAAATTAACCACCACCTCCTCCTTTCATGGCATTGAAGGCGTGCAATGACTTATATTTTATTGCAGTTCATGGAAATACTCGTATTTCGATGGAACACTTGTCCATTATATGAACACTAAAGGCAGAGATTTAACAAAAATACTTTCTTATATCAGATTTTTTCTTGATCCTTAGATTGAGTGAGTTAAAATGGGGAAAAAATAATAGTGAGACTACCTAAAAAGTAGAGTCTAGGGCCAATAATGAAACAATGCTCTAGTCAAATTTAGACACCTAAAACTGCATAGCAACGCACCAGAATTGAAATTGTGTCGGTTTATTACACAAATAAAAAGCAATATATTATTTACATATTCCGACAAACGAACGAAATGGAAACAGACGTTCAAGAGTATAAATATGTATGTGTGCATATGGGAAGAATATACCTTCATTGTGGGATATAATTCTAAATGTGTCCCAATGAAAATATGACTTGGACTTCAAATGCAGTGTTCATGCATTAATTGTTTTTGTTTTAATTTGATCCGATTCGGAACATTATACTACAAACAGAAGTAATATTAGATGTCCATACCCATACATTTTTTGTCTCCCAGTGTGTTTTCTCGATCATAGTCTTGGCATTTATCATTATTCATGCCGTAATCCTTGTAATTGGATTCGTTGGTATAGGGCTGGAAATTCCCGTGGTTCTCACAGCATCGATAGTCACCTGTCGATTTTTCAAGAATTTCTCTTAAACTCACCAAATACTGTCCTATCTGACTGCGCAAATATCCATCTTTCTAGTTCATATATTAGTACGGGTAGGATCAGTGTCTTTCTTAGTCTGTCGACCAATATTATTCACGACTTTAATTCAAAGCTGATCATGTTTATTTTATTTATAGTGATGTCGAAGTAGATAAAATCATTAATAACCTCCTTTGTTTTCAACGTCCACTTATGGCCGGGCGCATTTTAGCGGATTCTTTCTTATATTTTTCCAAGTTGCATGTACTTAAAAAAACTGCGCAAACGAAATAAAAATTATGAGTTTTGCCAAAATCACAAATTCAGACAGGATAGTTATTCCTCTTTAACGCAAAATGTATCGTCTGGTTTTATATAAGGCTGAAGGCGATAGCGTTATCAAGAACCTCAGGATTTTAGTTTTCAACATTCCCATGAGCTTTCTTTTATCGCTTACCGATTACTGTCAGCGCACTTTACTTTCTTGGGTTTTGACCCTTAATGTCAGTCTCATCCGCTAAATAGAATACGAAAAAGAAATTAGGTTTACGCTCGAACTCTCCAACAATTAAAAAGGAAACTCGAGCGCAGTGCGTGCTTCAATTTAACCTTAAGACACGAACAAGCACAACAATAGAATTTTGTAACTTCCTGACACGAAACACGAGATTTTTTATGCACGGCACTATACAAGGACCGACACGTGCCCATTTTGCTTCCTTAAGTCACTTTGAAATCTCGAATAGTTTTCTCCAGTAGGATGCCAAAAGATCGAGATCTTGCCAGGACGGCCAAAATCACACATTTGCAGATTATAACTTCCCTATAGGAAATGTCAATAGTAAATCTATACTGACTTACTTCTGACATTGTCAACAGTACTACTGACAAACTGTAATTCATGTAATTTCCTATAGACATTTTGTATGAAAGTGTCATTCGAAAGTCAGTACTGACATTGGACTAGTATGTCAGTAGTAAGTCAGTAGTTGCTGAGGAACCATGTGTTGACATTGGAGGAAGTAAGTCAGGAGAGACATTGGAGGTAGTAAGTAAGTAGAGACATTGGAAGTAGTGAGTCAATAGAGACATTGGAGGTAGTGAGTCAATAGTAAATAAAGGTCATATGGAGACATTGGTACCGAATTGTTCACTATTAAGTTTTTTTATTTTTTGCCACATTATTTTATGCCACACAATTGAGAAAAATAAGAAGATGCTTCTTTGGGTTATCAGTTTTCAATATAAACAATGCTTCTTCTTATTAAGGTAAAAGTATCAATTGTTGACAACCTGTTGACTTTGTCACCATAATAGTAGACAAAGTGGTGACATGTCGACACATTTCCCCATGCTTCCTACAGGGTTGCGCTAGTGTGAGTGGAAACATCAACCTAACGAATGTGTTTATAGTGTACGTGTGTTTCGTATGCCCGCGGGCATAGGAAAGTTGTTGTTTAGGAAAGTTGTTGTTGATGGCCATCCCTGATCTAGATCTTGCCAAGACACGTAATCAAAATGCATTTGGATACATAAAAATTAATCCGAACATATCGTGCGGCCTAAGCGCATGTCTCAAGTTTAAACCAGACGCGAACACGCAAGGCAACAAAAAACATTGTCCCCACGTGACACGAAATATCCGTGCCTTCACGACGCGAAACAGTAAGATATGTGGTCCTTACAAGAAGTCTGTTTTATCCCTGTCTGAATACCGTGTTGTACTGAACTGTGTGAAAACGTTATTTTCTTTTTACGCCCGCAGACATTCAGACATGTCTCGAAAAGGATTTGCCTGGCCGTATTTTAAAAAAATGTCAATTGAACGCAAAGATTTAATACGGTGTATCGTGCAGGCCAAACCTGTCTCTCAATTTTATATCTGGACACGATTACGCAAACAACAAAAAGTATTGTACACACGTGACACGAAATTGTTCACTTTGCTGAACCTCTTTTTGTACTGAACAGTGCGGTAAAGTTGTTTTATTCTGACGTTCGCGGGTCATAAATCATCTAATATCATATTGCAAAATCCTACTAGCTTCTTAGAAATTCAGAAATGGCTTCAATCATCTTAGATCTGTCGAAGACAGTCACATAATCTACAAAAGGATTTTTCTCAAGTTGGAGCGGACTTGCCAGGTATTTACAATACCTTTCAACACAAATATTTATCTCGATCGTGTCATGCGGGCTAAGCGCGTTTCTTACTTTTATATCTAGACATGAACTGGCAAGACAATAACACGCATTGTAATGGCGTGAAACGAAATTTCCGTGGCAGATCGGTACGAATCTAGGCAAACTTTTTTAGAAAGATGTTAAAAGGATCACACGAACGATTTTTTCTTGTCTGAATCTCGTTTTGTTTTTAACAGTGTAGAAAGTTGTTTTCTACTGAAGTCTGCGGGATTTAGGAAGCCGTATTAGTGTTGTCGAAATTCAAACAAGGCTTGATAGGCTTGACCATAAAACGTGGAGGGCTTTCGAAGGTAGCCATATAGCCACAAACGTATTTGTCTCAAGGTGAAGAGCTTGTCAATACTGTATTTGCTGGGTCAGATATTCAAAACACGATCGCGTCATGTGGGCTGAGCGTTTATCCAATTTTATACTTACACACTAACACACAAGACAATAAAAAGCATTGTAACGGCGTGACACGAAATTTCCGTGGCTGCACGACACGAAGCCGGGCAATATTCTCACACGAAAGGTTTTCTCCTTGTATATAGCTTCTTTTATACTGCACTGTGTGAAAAGTTGTTTCTACCGATGTCTGCGGGTCATCCATTTATTGCCATATTACAAAACCGTTTTAGCCCAGGACATGGCTTGAAATGCCTTAGAATTGGAAGACTGTCGATTGCAGATATGTAATTGAAAAAGGCTTTGCCTCAAGGTGGAACAATTCGCCAATATTCGATTTGCCAGGTCAGGTAAATGCGATTTATGTCCTTTTAATTTAAATGCCGTCATTCTATATATAACTCTCCATTTTCGATACGCTGGCATTAGGAATGCATACCTCTTGCCTGTTTATTGTTGTCATATAATTGTGATGTTGGAAGCTTCTCCGGTATATACTTCGAGACTCTCTGTCTAGATCCGCTGTATTAAATGCGGCTGTTAATAAAATTGTCACGTAATGAGTACATCTTCTCAGCAAAGCTTTTTTGAAGGGCGCAGGTGTCCATATTCTAGCTACATAATGTGATGCCTTTTTATTCTATAAAAATTATATCCCAGGAGCATGATGTTGATTTTGGATGCTTCTTCGGCATATACTTCGAGACTCTCTGTCCAGATCCGCTGAATTAAATGCGGCTGTTTATTGTCACATAACGAGTACATCTGCTCAGCAATGCTTTTTTGAAGGGCGCAGGTGTCCATATAGTAGATACATAACGTGATGCCTTTTTATTCCATAGAAATTATATCCCAGTACCATCCCTGAAGGGACAATGAGAACTTTCTTTCATATCAATGAGTGCGACCGGATTCTATATTTAACTCAATGATATTGGGTGCAACCGTAGTGCAAAGGTATGCACAGAGTGCATTGCACAACCGCCTTGCACGCTGAATGCTCAGGTTTGATTCCCAGGCCCGGCAACATCAAATTTTCAACGGTGGCACAATACTCATAAACGTAAAGTTGGCAACATTCCCTGAGTATTTTTGCCATTTAAACCGTCTCTAGAAGTGGTGTCTTAAAACACAATGTTCGGACTCGGCGAGACGTTTTACATGTTTCAAACGTTTATGTTGGCGAGCTTTGAAATCGAACCCAGACATTCATTATGCAAGGCGGTCATGGTAAACATTGCCCCACGGTAGCATCTGAGTTTTTTATTTTATTTACTTATGGATAGACATTGATGTTATAGTAATTTTATAGTTTTTTGCTATAAAAAAATCTGAAATTAAAATGTGTATGCAATGACCGTTGCATAGTTTTAGGCAACAATGTCAGCTGACTTAAGCTGTGTTCCTTTACTTACTCGAGGTTAACATTTTTACCATTTTTAACCTGCAAAGCGTTCCTTAACCCCAAAAAGTGGCAAAACTGGCAGCAATTTTTAAGAGAGTGAGAGAGGAGAGAGAGCACATATGCCTTTCTTTTCTACCACAGGCTACCAGCAAAATTTCTGCAGAAAAAAAAGGTAGAACTGATTTTTCGATTTTTGTTTGACGATTTTTTCACAATGAAGAAAAAAATGGACGAAAAACAGAAGAAAAAGTCGAACGCTGACAAAACTAAACTAAAAACTGTGAAATAAAAGACGAAAATTGTTTTTTTATTTTTATGACATTGCTACCAGATCTACCATTTGTTCGTTCCTTTACTTTTCTGGTAAAAATGTTCATGAGAGGGCAATTTTGAAAAATTTTGGCACTTTTCTCTTTTACCACTGTTACCATTAAAAAAGTAAAGGAACAAAGCTTTAATTGCTTACATTTTCTAGCATGGTTTTTTCTTTGATTGGAAATCTCTTTACATTTTCTAGAAGAAAAAATAATTATAAAAATTATTACTACACACAAAAACAATAAACACCAAAATTTCCAAAGCACCAATACCCTGGTGCTGTCAGGGCTTCATTAAAAATGTATATTGCTTCTGTTGGTTTCCATGTTATTTGCATTTATTATTTGTTATAGATTTTTCGTTTCATTCTTTTTGAGTTGTTTTTTGGTCTTCTACTCGAATTTCAATTTGTTGTTATTCTATTGCAATTTCCCACCAGGATTTTTATTGAATACAATAAACTATAATGATTTCAAATGTGAAGTACAAACAGATTTAGTAGCAGCAAAACAACTACGAAGCATAAACGAAGGACAGGAAAACACCAGCATTGCAGTCGGTTGTTTGGTGTTTAAAATTAAAAAAGATCGAAAATAAAAAACAAAACTTGAAATGCCAAGCATCTTCCTTGGAGAGCAAAAAAATAATGCCATGGCAATATTTTAACAACATTTCCCATGCAAACTAACTATTCATTCGGTCGCCATTGGATGCAACCCCAGCCAGCAATAGCAACTGTAACCTGATGCAGCAATACATACATATTTGCATCTGTTTCTTATTTAGTATTAAATTCGTATTGAAAATATTCTTATTTGTTTATATATTTACTTGATATTGTTGTTGGTGTTACTGATTTCATTTTCTTATTCCAGGTCGGCATGCGTTTGTTGGAGGTGAATGGCAACTCGTTACTGGGTGCCACACATCAGGATGCTGTCAATGTCCTTCGCAATGCCGGTAACGATATACACTTGGTCGTCTGTAAGGGATACGATAAATCCAATTTGATTCATTCTATTGGTACAGCTGGTGGCATGAGCACCGGCTTCAGCCGACATGGTAAGTAGGAAATGTAAATTTAAGCAACAGGCTAGATACTATGCGCATGGTATGCGTGCCCCCGCTCCTCAATCCACACCATCATTCATTCACTCTCTCAATCAGTCGTTTCCCAAAGTGCAATGCAACGTAATTGCATTTTGTATTTACTTTTAAACGAAATATACATAGCTGCAAATGCAAATGAAATGTAGTCGGATACATTTTAAGATAGTCTTGAGAATTTCAAAATGGAATTTAGATGAAAAAGTACGAAATTGTAAAGAGAGATCATCAACATAATGGAGAAAAACACTCAGCACAGTTTTAAGATAAATTGAATTTATTAGAAAACCAAATATAAAGTCGATTGCAGCAGAGGAAGTAATTTGATACATACATATATAGGTGGTATTATGTATTCAGTCAAATTGTCGTTGTATTTTACAATATTAAAAATATCGACCAAATGACGCGGCACACTTCCATTCGATGTTTCAAATTTTGGAAAACCCTAAGACATCTAGCATAAAACGCAGAGGGTTGTCGAAGTAGGCAAAGTATATCTAGACACGAACACGCAAGCTAATAACAAGTATTGCAAGGGGGTGACCCGAAATTTCCGTGACTGCACGAAACGGGTCATCCACAGGACATCAGGATGTAAAAAAGTCTAACGAAAGGTTTTTTCTTGTCGTATCTCTTCTTGTACTGAACTGTATGAAAAAGGGGAGGGGGGGTTTCTATTGATGTCCGAGGGTCATTCATTTTGTGTCGTCTTATGAAGTAGACAAAAGTATTTGCCTGAAGGTGAAGAACTTGTCATTGGTGCCGGGTCAGGTATGAAAAAGCCATTGAAAACAAACATTAAACACGATCGTGTCATGCAGGATACGCCTTAATTTGTGTCATAATTATATATCTATACACGACGTAGGGAAAGAATGATACCCAGGAAAGGTCCTGGCCAGCTTCAATATGGCTAAGCCCAGGATTTATCTTGGCCCGTCTTTCATCTCTATTGGACACTGACCTCCCCGTGAGGTCACCTGGGGAGCTGCCTTTAATACCTGTTAAAGGTAGTGAGCTAACATGTTCCGCGCGTTCACCCATAAGAACATTAAAAACTTGGGTTTGGGCGCCGGGTTAGTAAGCCTCCCCTAGAAAAAGCGGCCTACTATGAAAAAACGAAAGAAAAGAAAAACAAACCCCTCTAATGTGATAATCTGTGAATCTGCACCTGAACTGTTCGCACTCTTTATGGGGAAGGTGCAGTTTACGCATTGGCAGATGTACTTGCAAAGCAAAAGGGCGACGTTACTGTCATACAGGAAATACAATGGATTGGGAAAGGCGTCACAACAACACCAAAAGGTGTATAACTACCATGACATAAGCATGAGTTTGGTTGCGGATTTGTAGTTGGTCGGAGGTTAAAACATCTGGTCTCCAGCTTCAGCCCAGTGAATGAAGGACTCGCTACAATTCGATTAAAAGCAAAATTCTTCAACATCAGCTTTATTTGCGCTCATGCTCCCACTGAAGACAAGGACGACCAGACCAAAGAATATTCTTCAGTTAGCGTTCTTAGAAGAAACTTATGGCCGTTGCCTTGCCCATGACATTAAAATTATCCTAGGCGATTTTAATGCCAAAATTCGAAAGGAGAATATCTTTGGCCCAACAGTGAAACATCTGACAATGGTATGAGGCTGATAGACTTTGCAGCTGCATTCCATGCAAACAGCCGCAAAATCTATACTTGGACACCTGAGACTTCCCCCAAGGAATTCTTGGTATGACTAGGAGTGTCGTGCTGCTAAAATCAGTAGCAATGCGTAGCGCACGAGAGAGTTATCGGGAGAAAAGGAGAGAAGAGCAACCTCTTTTTCGCAGGATTTTTCCGTATGAACCACGAGCTGTATCTGCTATACAACGACATCAGTATAGATGAACGTATCGAGATGCAGCGATTGTGTTGGGTATACCATATCCTACTTATAAGCGATGATGAACCCACTAAAAAGGCGTATAAATACATGCCACATGGTGGTGCAAGCAGAATTGGCAGGCCCAAGCTTAGATGGAGCAAACAATTGGATGAAGAGATGAAAAGGCGCGGTATTCCAGAAAGCGAAGCAACAAACAGAGAAAATTTGAGATCTTTTCTTAGTTCGGCTCATGGAACAAATGTTCTGTAATGGGCCAGCTAAATGTTATGTTGAGAGTGAAAAACTGCCCGAGCTTTATTAATTATGGCGGAAAAATCGGCATCTGAACTTCCGTCTTTGCAAACTGTACTTCCAAGGTTGGAAAAACACTCAACATTCTCGATTAGCTGCTGCCCATGGAGAGATATTTGAGCAGCATAATCAGCACCGATTCTCATTAGGAGGGGTGTATCGATATGGCCCACCTTCGAACTTACGCTAAGTTTGGACAAAATATTACGAATTCCAAATTTTGGACCCGATCGGTTGCTTTGTTCGAGGGTTATCGTGCGCACCAGCCAGACAGACAGGCGGACGAACATGTCTAAATCGACTCAAACTGTCTGAAAAACATTTTGTCCAAACATACTTGGGGTCTAAAACCATTATTTCGATAAGGCACATTTTTGGTTGTATCAGCCTAAAGCAGCAATCGGCACACAACAAGAGAGTGAAGCTCTCTTTGTTTGCTCGCGAGTTAAAGGCTGCCGAATGCCGGCCTAAAGGCTGAGGATGCTCTGCAGAAGATATCCATACGAAAACTTCAAGCGGCCGATTGAAATGTAAGAGTGACCAAAGAACCAATCTCATTGAAAAGATTTCTTTGGTATCCACAATTAACCCGAACAGCCGTGTTTTCAAACATGACAAACTTTTCCACTATTACCAGCGCACAGTGGTCGAAATCACTGATCTAGTGCCGCGGAATTAATAACTTGCAAACGAATGAAGACATGTTTCTGAAATTTTGCACAAATGAAGTATGTGTCCGTGGGTAATAATAGACTAAAATATGGACAACATCGGCTAATATTTTGGTATAGCCTTCATATAACGGTACCTTCTGATAATGTGCGTGAAGATAAAATCGATTTTAACTAGCGGAGACAAAAACCATAACTACCACCACCACATTTAGCCAAGACACATTCTCTCACGTATAACAGATTTATAACAGTTTTATAATAGTTCTAAAAACGATTTTGACAAAATCGTTTTTGAAGAATATGTGTTTTAGACCCTTTTCAGGATCTAAAAAGATATGAGCACACGGAAAATTGACAAAATTGAAAAAAAAAACGGAAAGTAATTATTTGATTACAGGTTGATTGTATAAATTTTGAAATATCGACATTTTATGAAAAACCTTCATACATGTGGGTGGACCTATAAAGGGCCCCCTAGGTGAAATTTATGCGGCGTACCAACAAGTGGCGAGTACAGCTAATTAGGCCATTGGGTCCACTATAAGAAAATAATAATTTGATTACAGGTTGATTGTATAAATTTTGAAATATCGACATTTTATGAAAAAACTTCATATATTTGGGTGGACCTATAAAGGGCCCCCCCTAGGCGAAATTTATGCCGCGTATCTACAGATTGTGAGTGCAGCTAATTTGGCCATTGGGTCCACTATGAGAAACTAATAATTTGATTACAGGTTGATTGTATAAATTTTGAAATATCGACATTTTATGAAAAACCTTCATACATGTGGGTGGACCTATAAATGGCCCCCCTAGGCGAAATTTATGCGGCGTACCTACAGATTGCGAGTACAGCTAATTAGGCCATTGGGTCCACTATAAGAAAATACAAATTTGATTACAGGTTGATTGTATAAATTTTGAAATATCGACATTTTATGAAAAACCTTCATATATGTGGGTGGACCTATAAAGGGCCCCCCTAGGCGAAATTTATGCTGCGTACCTACAGACTGCGAGTGCAGCTAATTATGTCATTGGGTCGACTATAAGAAAATACAAATTTGATTACAGGTTGATTGTATAAATTTTGAAATATCGACATTTTATGAAAAACCTTCATATATGTGGGTGGACCTATAAAGGGCCCCCCTAGGCGAAATTTATGCCGCGTACCTACAGATGGCGAGTGCAGCTAATTAGGCCATTGGGTCGACTATAAGAAAATACAAATTTGATTACAGGTTGATTGTATAAATTTTGAAATATCGACATTTTATGAAAAACCTTCATACATGTGGGTGGACCTATAAAGGGCCCCCTAGGTGAAATTTATGCGGCGTACCAACAAGTGGCGAGTACAGCTAATTAGGCCATTGGGTCCACTATAAGAAAATAATAATTTGATTACAGGTTGATTGTATAAATTTTGAAATATCGACATTTTATGAAAAACCTTCATATATTTGGGTGGTCCTATAAAGGGCCCCCCTAGGCCAAATTTATGCCGCGTACCTACAGACTGCGAGTGCAGCTAATTAGGCCATTGGGTCGACTATAAGAAAATACAAATTTGATTACAGGTTGATTGTATAAATTTTGAAATATCGACATTTTATGAAAAACCTTCATACATGTGGGTGGACCTATAAAGGGCCCCCTAGGTGAAATTTATGCGGCGTACCAACAAGTGGCGAGTACAGCTAATTAGGCCATTGGGTCCACTATAAGAAAATAATAATTTGATTACAGGTTGATTGTATAAATTTTGAAATATCGACATTTTATGAAAAAACTTCATATATTTGGGTGGACCTATAAAGGGCCCCCCTAGGCGAAATTTATGCCGCGTACCTACAGATTGTGAGTGCAGCTAATTTGGCCATTGGGTCCACTATGAGAAACTAATAATTTGATTACAGGTTGATTGTATAAATTTTGAAATATCGACATTTTATGAAAAACCTTCATACATGTGGGTGGACCTATAAATGGCCCCCCTAGGCGAAATTTATGCGGCGTACCTACAGATTGCGAGTACAGCTAATTAGGCCATTGGGTCCACTATAAGAAAATACAAATTTGATTACAGGTTGATTGTATAAATTTTGAAATATCGACATTTTATGAAAAACCTTCATATATTTGGGTGGTCCTATAAAGGGCCCCCCTAGGCCAAATTTATGCCGAGTACCTACAGACTGCGAGTGCAGCTAATTAGGCCATTGGGTCGACTATAAGAAAATACAAATTTGATTACAGGTTGATTGTATAAATTTTGAAATACCGACATTTTATGAAAAACCTTCATATATGTGGGTGGACCTATAAAGGGCCCCCCTAGGCGAAATTTATGCCGCGTACCTACAGATTGCGAGTACAGCTAATTAGGCCATTTGGTCCACTATAAGAAAATAATAATTTGATTACAGGTTGATTGTATAAATTTTGAAATATCGACATTTTATGAAAAACCTTCATACATGTGGGTGGACCTATAAAGGGCCCCCTAGGTGAAATTTATGCGGCGTACCAACAAGTGGCGAGTACAGCTAATTAGGCCATTGGGTCCACTATAAGAAAATAATAATTTGATTACAGGTTGATTGTATAAATTTTGAAATATCGACATTTTATGAAAAACCTTCATATATGTGGGTGGACCTATAAAGGGCCCCCCTAGGCGAAATTTATGCCGCGTACCTACAGATTGCGAGTACAGCTAATTAGGCCATTGGGTCCACTATAAGAAAATAATAATTTGATTACAGGCTGATTGTATAAATTTTGAAATATCGACATTTTATGAAAAACCTTCATACATGTGGGTGGACCTATAAATGGCCCCCCTAGGCGAAATTTATGCGGCGTACCTACAGATTGCGAGTACAGCTAATTAGGCCATTGGGTCCACTATAAGAAAATACAAATTTGATTACAGGTTGATTGTATAAATTTTGAAATATCGACATTTTATGAAAAACCTTCATATATTTGGGTGGTCCTATAAAGGGCCCCCCTAGGCCAAATTTATGCCGAGTACCTACAGACTGCGAGTGCAGCTAATTAGGCCATTGGGTCGACTATAAGAAAATACAAATTTGATTACAGGTTGATTGTATAAATTTTGAAATACCGACATTTTATGAAAAACCTTCATATATGTGGGTGGACCTATAAAGGGCCCCCCTAGGCGAAATTTATGCCGCGTACCTACAGATTGCGAGTACAGCTAATTAGGCCATTGGGTCCACTATAAGAAAATAATAATTTGATTACAGGTTGATTGTATAAATTTTGAAATATCGACATTTTATGAAAAACCTTCATACATGTGGGTGGACCTATAAAGGGCCCCCTAGGTGAAATTTATGCGGCGTACCAACAAGTGGCGAGTACAGCTAATTAGGCCATTGGGTCCACTATAAGAAAATAATAATTTGATTACAGGTTGATTGTATAAATTTTGAAATATCGACATTTTATGAAAAACCTTCATATATGTGGGTGGACCTATAAAGGGCCCCCCTAGGCGAAATTTATGCCGCGTACCTACAGATTGCGAGTACAGCTAATTAGGCCATTGGGTCCACTATAAGAAAATAATAATTTGATTACAGGCTGATTGTATAAATTTTGAAATATCGACATTTTATGAAAAACCTTCATATATGTGGGTGGAGTTATTGAGGGCCCCCTAGGCGAAATCCTGACACAATGCATTTCTTTGCAAACGATTTTAGAAAAACTGACATTTTTAAAAAATATATTTTTACTGATGTTTTTTCATAAAAACGTAAAAAAAAATATATGTGTACTGTTGTTTTTTCATAAAAACATAAAATAAAAAATAACTAACTAAAAAAATACGAAACAAAACTTCGCCGAGATTTGAACCCCAGGCCGCTCGTTTGCAATGGGAAGCCCCCAGCTCACTCAGCCACAAGTTCATAGTAATTGCGTAGTACGAGTATTAGCAAGTTTCGTTGTTTCTTTGTTTTTGTCTTCGTTCAGGGGTAGTATACACATTGGCACATACATATGTATATACATACTCAAGCAACAACAAGTTTTAGCGGAATGATTTTCATGGATATACATATGTATGTATGTTTTGGCCTATTACTCAGGATCTAAAAATGATACTTGTACTCGGAAAGTACTGTTGGAATCCTGACAGGCTCTGCTTTCCATGAATGTACTAAGCATTTTATTGTAGAAAATTTGAGAAAAATGGATATTTTTTTTTTGAAAAACATATATATTTTCATGGATGTTTTGGTCTATATGTCAGGTCAGGTTTGGTCGGATCTTAAAATGATTATTTAGAAATATAAAATAAAAAATTTAAAAAATATAGAATAAAAAATGAAAAAACAAAAAAAGTAAAAATATCAAACTAAAAAAAAACAAGCTTTGTCGAGATTTGAACCCCGACTGCTAGATCCCAATACCAAACTCTCAACCCACTCAGCTACAGGAGGTTCACATTCGGTGCGAATTAAACAAATAGTATTATCATTATATGATTTATTCGTTTTTTTCTTGCTTTATCTTCGTTCAGGGATAGTATACACATGGGCACATACATGTGTACATACACAAGCATCAAAAAGCATCAGATTCAAGAGAACAGATTCGTCCAAGGGCAAAAACGATTTTGATACATATATGTATGTATGTTTTATCATATTGCTCAGGATCTCAGGATCTAAAAATGATACACGTCTACGGAAGCTACCGTTGGAAATCTGATAGGCTCTGCTTTCCAAAAATACATAGCATTTGAATGTAGAAAACTTTAGAAAACAATAAATTTTTTGGAAGAAAAAAATAATATTTTCAAGGAAGTTTGGCCATTGGGTCCAACATACAAATATAATAATCCCCTTATAGGTTGGTTGTATAAATTTTTGTATATGGACCGATGATGAAAAGTCTTCATTTATGAGAAAGTACCTGTTGGGGGTTGATTGTAAAAATTGTGAAATATCGACCGTTTGTGAAAAATCTCCATATAATTTTTTTAAAATTATAATTTTTAATGAAAACACAGTTATCAATTTTATTGTTCTTTTTATTAATTACACTGTGCAGCAGCATTTTTGGGGGGTGGAAAATTTCTTTTGGAGATGAAAGCCCTTGATGAGTATACTAAGAAGCCAAAAGGAAATTTTGGCCATAGGTCAAGTTTCTAAGATATCGCGCGATGAAATTTTTGATTTTTTCCCTATAATACTTGGGAAAATAGCTCCATATCTCTGTTTGGCGTTGTTGTAGCTTCGTTTTGAGGTGACATGTCTTCAGTGAAATCGATTGGCGAATCTTTTTGTAGAACATTAGATTCTTCTAACTGAATGTCATTCATGTCCTTTTCGTCCTTTATTTCTTGAACCGTAGTGAAAGTACCACAAGATGAGATTTTTCAGCATCCCAATATTCTACAAAAATGTTGCTCAGAAGATTTTAGGTACGGTTCCCTTTGACAACTAATCGATTTTGTCACGTTTTCATTGTCCTTTTTGACATTTAATCGGTTTTGGTTCAGAAATAAACTATGTTTTGTTTTTCTGTATATTCGTCATTGGGTATTTATTGGTATGTACACATAACTATTGGTTATTGCTTATGTAGACATCTGGGGGGCTTCTGAAATTTTTACCACAAATAGCTCTTGAAATGACGAACACGTTAATAAAAAATTTTCTTGGAGCATAGATCCGGTTATCTCAATTTTGGAACCGGATATTCCGACATTAAAACCGATTTTTGAACCGGTTTTAAGTAACCGATTAAACTTATATGTATACCATTAAAAAGGTTATAGAGTTGTCAATCAAATTAAATTAATTCGCTTCTGAAAACTTTGTTAGTTGCAATTCTAGAACAAAAAAACCGTTTTCTTAAACCGCTTTTAAGGAAAAATATCAATGCGCGCAAATATGGAGATCAAAGGCTGGGGGGCGAACAATTCTTTTTGGCGATGAAAGTCGATGAAGGAAATATTACGAACCCGGAAGGGCAGTTATGCCGTAGGTCAAACTGCTGAGTTATAGCGAAATGAATTCTTTCTTGACAAACTATACATACCTACATAACAAAAACCCTAACGAAATTTGATCGCGCCATAACTCAGAAGTTTGACCTACGGCATAACTTCCCTTCCGGGTTCGTAATATTTCCTTCATCGACTTTCATCGCCAAAAATAATTGTTCGCCCCCCAGCCTTTGATCTCCATATTTGCGCGCATTGATATTTTTCCTTAAAAGCGGTTTAAGAAAACGGTTTTTTTGTTCTAGAATTGCAACTAACAAAGTTTTCAGAAGCGAATTAATTTAATTTGATTGACAACTCTATAACCTTTTTAATGGTATACATATAAGTTTAATCGGTTACTTAAAACCGGTTCAAAAATCGGTTTTAATGTCGGAATATCCGGTTCCAAAATTGAGATAACCGGATCTATGCTCCAAGAAAATTTTTTATTAACGTGTTCGTCATTTCAAGAGCTATTTGTGGTAAAAATTTCAGAAGCCCCCCAGATGTCTACATAAGCAATAACCAATAGTTATGTGTACATACCAATAAATACCCAATGACGAATATACAGAAAAACAAAACATAGTTTATTTCTGAACCAAAACCGATTAAATGTTAAAAAGGACAATGAAAACGTGACAAAATCGATTAGTTGTCAAAGGGAACCGTACCTAAAATCTTCTGAGCAACATTTTTGTAGAATATTGGGATGCTGAAAAATCTCATCTTGTGGTACTTTCACTACGGTTCAAGAAATAAAGGACGAAAAGGACATGAATGACATTCAGTTAGAAGAATGTAATGTTCTACAAAAAGATTCGCCAATCGATTTCACTGAAGACATGTCACCACAAAACGAAGCTACAACAACGCCAAACAGAGATATGGAGCTATTTTCCCAAGTATTATAGGGAAAAAATCAAAAATTTCATCGCGCGATATCTCAGAAACTTGACCTATGGCGAAAATTTCCTTTTGGGTTCCTAATATACTCATCAAGGACTTTCATATTCAAAAGAAATTTTCCACCCCCCAGACTTTGAGTTCCATTTTGTGTCACAGTGTTATTTATAACTTTATTAATAAAAAAAAAAAACAAATTAAGGAATTCATAAATTTTTTAAAAAAAATAATATGAAAAAAAATTAAGTCGCAAATATAAGAGGACAAAACTAAAACATCTCTCAATTTAAGAAAAACATGTACATAGTGAAATTAATATTTCGTTGTGAATACTTAATTCTGGATGACACACGTACATCTTGTAAGCGTAGATACTATTGAATTATTAATTATTTCCTCAATATACCTATAGAAAATCGGGAGGTACCGTCCTATACCAAAACATTAGCCGATGTTGTTCATATATCCATGTGATCATATCCAAAATGATCCTACAGTATCATATGGTCAAATGCAAGGTCGCCTTATTCAGTTGGCGACCAGCAAAAACCCTTTCATATCGATAAAAAATTAAAAAGCCAGATTTGAATTCGCCAAGACCCATCTGAATTGACACTCTTCCAAAAATGAATAACCGTCCTGTTTTCTGATGAATCTATGTTAAATTAATGGCATAAGGTGTGGGGTCAAATGGCAACGGTATAATCATAAATATTGCAAAGCCACTGTAAAACATGGAGGCGGAACATAATGGTCTGGGATTTTTTTTTTGTTCGGGACATGGGATTAACTAGTTTTTGTATTTTCTTATAGTCGACCCAATGACCTAATTAGCTGCACTCGCAGTCTGTAGGTACGCGGCATAAATTTGGCCTAGGGGGGCCCTTTATAGGACCACCCAAATATATGAAGGTTTTTCATAAAATGTCGATATTTCAAAATTTATACAATCAACCTGTAATCAAATTTGTATTTTCTTATAGTCGACCCAATGGCCTAATTAGCTGCACTCGCCATCTGTAGGTACGCGGCATAAATTTGGCCTAGGGGGGCCCTTTATAGGTCCACCCACATATATGAAGGTTTTTCATAAAATGTCGATATTTCAAAATTTATACAATCAACCTGTAATCAAATTTGTATTTTCTTATAGTCGACCCAATGGCCTAATTAGCTGCACTCGCAGTCTGTAGGTACGCGGCATAAATTTGGCCTAGGGGGGCCCTTTATAGGACCACCCAAATATATGAAGGTTTTTCATAAAATGTCGATATTTCAAAATTTATACAATCAACCTGTAATCAAATTTGTATTTTCTTATAGTCGACCCAATGGCCTAATTAGCTGCACTCGCCATCTGTAGGTACGCGGCATAAATTTCGCCTAGGGGGGCCCTTTATAGGTCCACCCACATATATGAAGGTTTTTCATAAAATGTCGATATTTCAAAATTTATACAATCAACCTGTAATCAAATTTGTATTTTCTTATAGTCGACCCAATGACCTAATTAGCTGCACTCGCAGTCTGTAGGTACGCGGCATAAATTTCGCCTAGGGGGGCCCTTTATAGGTCCACCCACATATATGAAGGTTTTTCATAAAATGTCGATATTTCAAAATTTATACAATCAACCTGTAATCAAATTTGTATTTTCTTATAGTGGACCCAATGGCCTAATTAGCTGTACTCGCAATCTGTAGGTACGCCGCATAAATTTCGCCTAGGGGGGCCATTTATAGGTCCACCCACATGTATGAAGGTTTTTCATAAAATGTGGATATTTCAAAATTTATACAATCAACCTGTAATCAAATTATTAGTTTCTCATAGTGGACCCAATGGCCAAATTAGCTCCACTCACAATCTGTAGGTACGCGGCATAAATTTCGCCTAGGGGGGCCCTTTATAGGTCCACCCAAATATATGAAGTTTTTTCATAAAATGTCGATATTTCAAAATTTATACAATCAACCTGTAATCAAATTATTATTTTCTTATAGTGGACCCAATGGCCTAATTAGCTGTACTCGCCACTTGTTGGTACGCCGCATAAATTTCACCTAGGGGGCCCTTTATAGGTCCACCCACATGTATGAAGGTTTTTCATAAAATGTCGATATTTCAAAATTTATACAATCAACCTGTAATCAAATTATTAGTTTCTCATAGTGGACCCAATGGCCTAATTAGCTGCACTCGCAGTCTGTAGGTACGCGGCATAAATTTGGCCTAGGGGGACCCAAATATATGAAGGTTTTTCATAAAATGTCGATATTTCAAAATTTATACAATCAACCTGTAATCAAATTTGTATTTTCTTATAGTCGACCCAATGGCCTAATTAGCTGTACTCGCCACTTGTTGGTACGCCGCATAAATTTCACCTAGGGGGCCCTTTATAGGTCCACCCACATGTATGAAGGTTTTTCATAAAATGTCGATATTTCAAAATTTATACAATCAACCTGTAATCAAATTTGTATTTTCTTATAGTCGACCCAATGGCCTAATTAGCTGCACTCGCAGTCTGTAGGTACGCGGCATAAATTTGGCCTAGGGGGGCCCTTTATAGGACCACCCAAATATATGAAGGTTTTTCATAAAATGTCGATATTTCAAAATTTATACAATCAACCTGTAATCAAATTATTATTTTCTTATAGTGGACCCAATGGCCTAATTAGCTGTACTCGCCACTTGTTGGTACGCCGCATAAATTTCACCTAGGGGGCCCTTTATAGGTCCACCCACATGTATGAAGGTTTTTCATAAAATGTCGATATTTCAAAATTTATACAATCAACCTGTAATCAAATTTGTATTTTCTTATAGTCGACCCAATGGCCTAATTAGCTGCACTCGCCATCTGTAGGTACGCGGCATAAATTTCGCCTAGGGGGGCCCTTTATAGGTCCACCCACATATATGAAGGTTTTTCATAAAATGTCGATATTTCAAAATTTATACAATCAACCTGTAATCAAATTTGTATTTTCTTATAGTCGACCCAATGACCTAATTAGCTGCACTCGCAGTCTGTAGGTACGCAGCATAAATTTCGCCTAGGGGGGCCCTTTATAGGTCCACCCACATATATGAAGGTTTTTCATAAAATGTCGATATTTCAAAATTTATACAATCAACCTGTAATCAAATTATTATTTTCTTATAGTGGACCCAATGGCCTAATTAGCTGTACTCGCAATCTGTAGGTACGCGGCATAAATTTCGCCTAGGGGGGCCCTTCATAGGTCCACCCACATATATGAAGGTTTTTCATAAAATGTCGATATTTCAAAATTTATACAATCAACCTGTAATCAAATTTGTATTTTCTTATAGTCGACCCAATGGCCTAATTAGCTGTACTCGCAGTCTGTAGGTACGCGGCATAAATTTGGCCTAGGGGGGCCCTTTATAGGACCACCCAAATATATGAAGGTTTTTCATAAAATGTCGATATTTCAAAATTTATACAATCAACCTGTAATCAAATTTGTATTTTCTTATAGTCGACCCAATGGCCTAATTAGCTGCACTCGCCATCTGTAGGTACGCGGCATAAATTTGGCCTAGGGGGGCCCTTTATAGGACCACCCAAATATATGAAGGTTTTTCATAAAATGTCGATATTTCAAAATTTATACAATCAACCTGTAATCAAATTTGTATTTTCTTATAGTCGACCCAATGGCCTAATTAGCTGCACTCGCCATCTGTAGGTACGCGGCATAAATTTCGCCTAGGGGGGCCCTTTATAGGTCCACCCACATATATGAAGGTTTTTCATAAAATGTCGATATTTCAAAATTTATACAATAAACCTGTAATCAAATTTGTATTTTCTTATAGTCGACCCAATGACCTAATTAGCTGCACTCGCAGTCTGTAGGTACGCGGCATAAATTTCGCCTAGGGGGGCCCTTTATAGGTCCACCCACATATATGAAGGTTTTTCATAAAATGTCGATATTTCAAAATTTATACAATCAACCTGTAATCAAATTTGTATTTTCTTATAGTGGACCCAATGGCCTAATTAGCTGTACTCGCAATCTGTAGGTACGCCGCATAAATTTCGCCTAGGGGGGCCATTTATAGGTCCACCCACATGTATGAAGGTTTTTCATAAAATGTCGATATTTCAAAATTTATACAATCAACCTGTAATCAAATTATTAGTTTCTCATAGTGGACCCAATGGCCAAATTAGCTGCACTCACAATCTGTAGGTATGCGGCATAAATTTCGCCTAGGGGGGCCCTTTATAGGTCCACCCAAATATATGAAGTTTTTTCATAAAATGTCGATATTTCAAAATTTATACAATCAACCTGTAATCAAATTATTATTTTCTTATAGTGGACCCAATGGCCTAATTAGCTGTACTCGCCACTTGTTGGTACGCCGCATAAATTTCACCTAGGGGGCCCTTTATAGGTCCACCCACATGTATGAAGGTTTTTCATAAAATGTCGATATTTCAAAATTTATACAATCAACCTGTAATCAAATTATTACTTTCCGTTTTTTTTTTCAATTTTGTCAATTTTCCGTGTGCTCATATCTTTTTAGATCCTGAAAAGGGTCTAAAACACATATTCTTCAAAAACGATTTTGTCAAAATCGTTTTTAGAACTATTATAAATCTGTTATACGTGAGAGAATGTGTCTTGGCTAAATGTGGTGGTGGTAGTTATGGTTTTTGTCTCCGCTAGTTAAAATCGATTTTATCTTCACGCACATCCTTCTGATATTAGGTATTTTGAGGATTTAAGCAATCATTTCATTTCAAATAGGTTGCAATTTGTTACTTAGGGTTTCTTGTGGTCTCTAAACCTTTCCACCAAAAATTGTGGACATACGGAGGTCCAAATTGGCTATAGGCCCCTTTTTAGATACCTCCCGATTTTCAGTATTTGGGGAGGATTTAAGCTACATTTTCTGCCCAAATTAGGTGTAATTTGGTATTTGGTCACAAACATTCTCCACCAAAAATTTTGGACATACATAGGTCTACTTTTTGAAATTGCTTCCACATTACGGTGCCTCGCAATACTTGGTATTTTAAGGATTATGTCCACATTTTCAGACCAGATATGCTGAATTTTGGCATTGGAGGTGCTCGTTGGTTACACATCTTACCAAAAATTGTGAACATAGGTCAACGTTTTGTTATAGCCCCCATATATCTGTACCGTCCGTTTTTGGTATTTTGAGAATTTAAGCAATCCTTTCCTTCCAAATAAGTTGTAATTTGGTACTTAGGGTTTCTAGTGGTCACTAAACTTTTCTACCAAAAATTGTTGACATAGTTCCACGTTTGGGTATAGATCCCTTTTTAGTACCTCCCGATTTTCAGTATCTTGGGGGATTTAAGCTAAATTTTCCGCCAGAAATTGAGTGTAATTTGGTATTTGGAGTTCCCAGTGGCCACAAACATTCTCCACCAAAAATTGTGGACATAGGTCTACTTTTTGATATTGTCCTCATATAACGGTAGCTCCCAATATTTGGTATTTTGAGGATTTTGACCATATTTTCAGACCAAGATCAGTGGTTTCGACTAGTGTGTAGCGGCACGATTTTCATTAAAGGCAATATAATGCTTGATTTACATTTACGAAATCCACTCGATTTCAGCTGTCAATTCCATTGCTTAAACGTCAAATGAAATCCAATAGATTTTGGAGAGTGTTCATTTGACGTATACGCAAAGGAGTTGACAGTTTAAATCGAGTTGATATCGTAAATCTAAACCAAACATAACAAACAATTTTGAGATCGTTTCTTCTATTACTCTAGAATTTTTTATATAAAAAATCGAGCACACACAATCACATACAATTTTAAAATTGAATTATAGATGTCGCTCCTTATAATGTTCAGTACAAGAGCATACAATTTTTCATACGTTAAAAGTAGAATTAACCAAACCCCGTTTTTAATCTTACCAATAGTACCCCTCATGTTATATTTGAAAATCCCAGTAAACGACTACATAACTCTTTTATATACAAAATAATTTATAAACATTATATTGGTTGTCATTTGTATTGACAGTTCTACCAACATTTATTCCCACCAGTTTGAAATTTAAAACAAATCGCCCACCTTCACTTTAGTTAAATTTAAAACTCCACCTCAAAAGTGGCAACTAAAATCCATATTGAAATTCTCGCAGTCAATTTGTTTAACACAAAGTCAAACAGACAAACATTTCAACAGCATTCATTTGTAAATAGTCGAGAAGTTTAATCCCTACCCTATTTCCTCACACTCCCCTTTCACTCTCTCTATCTTTCTCTATCCTTTCATACCTTGACAAAAATTGTTTGTAACTGTGTTTATTTATATTTTATCCTCTTAACAGGTTCACGTGCCTCAGAGACTGGTTCAGAGCTCAGTCAAAGCCAAAGTACATCCAGTCTGGATCGTGATGAAGATGAACGTCTAAAACACCAGGTACGGTTTTTGTTATTTTTAATTTCCCGCAATTAAATTTCAATCTAAAATGCTGCTGCTGTAGCTGCTACTTTGTTTTAAAATTTTAAACTTAAATGCAATATTAATGTTTGCTTTGTATTTCTTTCTTTCTCTGTCTCTCCCGCACATCAAACCACCCTTCAATGACGCTTCCTGATTTTTCATGTTGTAATCGTATCATACTGTTGCTGTTCCTGTTGCTTAATGCTGATGATATGTTTTGGCTCTGTGCTATTTTGCTGTTGCTGCTGATGACGACGACGATACGAAACCCCTGCTTTGGTTGATTTCAAAAAATGCCAAACTTTATGGAAATGGATGATGACGATGACTGTTGGCTGGCTTCTGCTAATGTTGATGCCATACGAAATTGTTGTTTATTTAAAGGATTTGGAAGTTTTTGCAACAAAAACTGAAACGAATAATGAACAGCAGCAACAAGCTGTATCAGTCGCAGCCACACCACCAGTAGCAGCAACCTCAGTATTAACAGCAAACACCGCTCCAGTGCACCACATACCACCAACCACCACAGTGCCAAAGGCTACCACAGATGCCTTTAGTGTACCCCCACAACAACAGCAATCTTCATTGCATCATGATGCTGCTCTTGTTGCCCAAAACCCTGAACAGTCCTTGGCTTCCACAAAAGAAAAGAGTACTCCTGAAAAAGTAAGTATTCGATAGATGTATGCGTGTGTCTGTGTGTGCGTGTTTACAATGCAGTGCCCCAAATTGAATGTCAGTGTTATGCTAGGAGAAACAAGTATGCCAGGCTAGACCAAAGAAGTCGTCGGTCGTCGATTTAAATCCTATGGTTAATGTTGGTAATGTGTTATGTTAGCTGCAGTATGAATGGGTGAATGAATGAATTCACAACAGTTGGTATTTCTTGTAAGCCAAGTGGAATGTGTGTGTTGTTTACACATTTACAAAAATATACAGTGAGTTGCATTTTCACCATCCGGTTGCAACACTATCTCTTTCTGCTCACACACTAAGGACCCCGAGTCTGTAAACAGTTCGAGTGTCTGTATCATCTTTTAATTTGCTCTGAATGTTATCTTTCCTTGCCAAATGTTTCCGTGTATTTTTTGTTTGTTTTTCGTTTTATATTTTTTGGGATACAGAACGGAGGTAGTACTGTTGCACTCTTCGTATCTCTTTCCGTTTGCATTGTTGATATTGATGCAGAAAATTAAAAATTTTTAACATGAACTTTTTTGAAATTTTGTTTGTAAAATACCAGGTATTTACAATGTGGCAAATATACTTAACGGAATGTCCTTCAGGTGGCACACGGTGCACTCAAAATTTACACCATAAACAAGGGTACAGAACATCGTTGTTTTTATACGATCGTTTAAGACCCATCTGGATGATATAGGATATCATCAACGTATTTCCCCTGCATTAGATAACATACTGTGGAAAGAGCAATCAGGCTTCATCGAAGAGTCTATCGAATTTAGCAGCAGGCTTATACCTTCTGTTTGTGGACTTTGAGTGCGCTTTCGACACGATGGGATGCGCTGAGCTGAGGGAATCCCAGATAAAATTATACCCCTCATTCGAGAATCATATACGGATGTGAAATTCTGAGTGTGTTTTAAAAGACCAAAAAACCCTTACCTTTGAACTGAACCCAGGGGTGAAGTAGGGTTGTGTCCTGTCTTCTCCTACTACTGGATTGTGTACTCCAGCCAACTAACATAGAGGCACCGCTGAGAATACGTTGGTCCGTAAACGACTTTCTACATAACTCTTTTGCATATCGCTTTAGCTATGAAGTTAGAGTGACTGTCAGAAAATGTGAATCATGTTGTCCTGAAGTTAAATGCGAAGAAAACAAATATACATAATATAATGTTAATATACATAATAAATGGAGAGAGGTGCTCTCCATGGACAGCTTGAGGATGTTGACTGTTTGGATACTAAGGAAAGAGCAAGCAGGCTTCAGACCAGAAAGGTTATATACTGAACACATTTACTGAGCAGTCTATTAAATTCAACGGCAGTTTATACCTTCATTTTGTGGTCTTTGAGCTGAACTGTATCCAGACCAGCATTCCAAGGAAAACCTAGATAAAATTGTAAACTTTATTCGTGAATTATGTGCATCCGCAAGCTCTGGATTGAAAACCACATGACCAACGAAAACCTGGCAAGCCTGGAAATACATGGATCTGTGTGGTGAAGAATTAATGTCTTTCTCGTAATCTTATTTGAAAGCAAGCAAAAATCCTAGGTGATGGAGAGAATTTTTGGACGCCCTATGTCCTTCGTGCATTTTTATATAATTTACAAGTTTATTTTAAACTCTAAAGTTTATTTTAAACACAACTAAACTCATTTTTATACCCTCAGCCTTTAGGCTAAGGAGGGTATATACACTTTGATACGATGAAAATGTGCCTCATCGAAATAATGGTTTTAGACCAAGTATGTTTGGATGAAATGTGTTTCAGACAATTTGGAGTCGATCTAGCCATGTCCGTCCGTCTGTCTGTCTGTCCTGCTGGCTGGAGCGCACGATAACTCTCGAACGGATGAACCGATTTGGTTCAAATTTTGATTTCGTAATATTTTGCCCAAACTTAGTTTAAGTTCGAAGATGAGCTACATCGGTCCACTCCTTCCGGTACCTCCCCCACAAAAGTTCGAAAATGTTCGGAAAGTTTGTGCGCACGATAACTCTTGAAGGGAGTGACCGATTTGGTCCATACTTTGTACAGCGTAAACTTTCTACCAGAGTAATGTGAGGTTCCAATATGGTCTCAATATGTCCACTTCTTCGGGTACCTCCCACACAAAATTTCAGAAAAGTTCAGTTTAGGGCCATTTCTCGATTTTTTGATTTTGATTTTTGTTTTAGCAACTTGTATTCACTGCCCTCCATACGACGGTACAAGTTTCATCAGGGGCAAGTCCATACTTCCTGAGAAAATAGCATGAATGTTGCAAAAAAACCCTATGACACCGTGTGAGGTGGTTGGAGCGCAAGATAACTCTCGAACGGATCTGCCGATTCGGTCCAAAATATGGCCTTAGTAATATTTTGTCCAAACATAGTTTAAGTTTGAAGATAAGCCAGATCGGTCCACTCCTGCAGGTACCTCCCCCACAAAAGTTCAAAAATGTTCGGAAAAATTGTTCGTACGGTAACTCCAGAAGGGAGTGGCTGAATTGGTCTACACTTTACACATCCTAATATATCTACCAGATATAGATCAGATTCAAATATGGACTATATTTGTCCACTCCATCCGGTACCTCCCACACAAAATTTCGGATAAGTTCACTTTAAGACCTAATACCGAATCACTTTCATTTTTGTTGAATCAACTTGCTTTCGCTGCCTCAATTACGATGGTAATAGTTTTTATAGGGGCAAGTCCATACTTCTTGAGCAAACAGCCCGAAAAGTGTAAAAACCCCCTATTGCACCATATGTTGTGCCTGGAGATCCAATTCCATAACGGCCAATGTCGATCCATTCCTTTTAGGATCTCCTCCGCAAAACTTTTGATCTTTAATCCTAATCAACATTTTTGTCGGTTCAAACGCACAAAATTTTTAAAACCCCCTAAATCAGACGTATTTTGGGAAAAAATTGTTTCAATATACACAAGCTGGGGGTATATCTCTGTCGGCAAAGCCGACTGATACTTTTATACTTGTTGAAAATAATATAAGTAGTCAAGAGGAAATTTCTTTTGGCTCATTCTTGAAATTTGCTTTGTGGATTCGTTCCATATGTGCTGCATCATTAGTTGCCCTAAATAATGGATGATTATTAAAAAAAAATCATCCCGTCGAACTGTTACTCTAAGACCGAAACAGTAGATCAATATCGATCTCTACCATCTTTCCATTTGACACGAAGAGATAAGGAACCAGAACGATAATGCGTAGGAGGTAATGGTTCTGATCTCCTGTTTGTAGATCAGGAGCTTTATTCCATTAGCGAAATCGCCATAGAGAGGACCACCTTGGTAGGCAAAATAAATTCGTTTGACTCTTTTAAGGATAAAATCTACGTTCCTTTGAACTCAAAAAATTTCTCAGAACACCACTCCCAAGTACCTGATGTTATCCTTGACTTGGATAACTTTACTAACTACTCTTAGGATCGACTTGAAAGACCCAAAATTCGTATATGCGATCCGAAGTTTGCCTCTGAGGTCCCATCTAGTGATACATCTATGAACGACCTCAGAAGCCACAGTGTTTACTCTTTAATCAGTCAACGCTGATATCACTTCATGAGCGCATGACACCTCGAAACGGTTCTTGCATATCACTTACAAAACTATTGTAAATCATGGGTTTCAAAAGAGAGCCCTGGGGGATCCCTATTCGATGAGCCCTTTCGGTGGAAAGACGACTTTTACCTTAATGTATTGTCCTTAAAGAAGCTCGGCACTAATCTGCATGTCTGGGCATCGAAACCAAACATTTTAGACTAGATATCGTCATGCCAAACTGAGTCGGAGAACCTGGCGAAGTAAAGCCCAATAGTTATAGCCCCATATCTATGACCTAGTCTCCCGGCCTGAAGCTAAACAGACAGTCCATTAGGATTCGTTTGTTAAGTCGTTTGATCACAAAATATGAGAATACCGCTATGAAATGGGTCGTTGAGTGTCCGGGTCTAAATCCAAGTTGGCAATCCGTTACGATACTATCTTTTTTAGGCTTTTGAGTATAGCTTCGCAAATGAGACTATAGCAACCGCAATCACGCGATGGCGTACCTTTCTTCGAAACCGGTACCGCCACGGCTTTTTCCATGCTTTGGAAAAGTATCCTATGTTCAGTGAGTGGTTGAGTAGAATAGAAATAAAATCAAATAAAACCGATCCAGTCTTTTTGAATGCTGTGTCTGGTATCCTGTCTAAACTACTCGACGCCGAGTGCCCCGGTCTGCCGAACTGGCAGTCCTTTAGAATTCTACTTTCTTAAGTCACTTAATTACGAAAGACTCGTATAGCTGCCCAAAAGCTGAAGGCATCGTAATAAGACGATAGCTATCACAATCGATGGTGACAATTTCTTCAAACTGTGTACCACCAGGTTCTTGAAAAGTATCTTAGGTTCAGTGAGTGGATGAATAGAATAGAAAAGAAACTAAATAAAACTGTCCCACTGTTTCATCAGCGGATCCAAAGTCGTTTTTATGAAATCGATCAGCTAGAGATTCAGTTTAGCAGTGTCCTCAACAAAATGTGTACCACCTGAGTCAATTAACTCGGTCCCTTGAGGCCACTCCTGCTGCAGCCTAGACATAAGCGATGGTTACTTTATCTACTCTATTGCCATCTAAGAAGTTGTGGTAACGCTATTGCTCAAAAATGCGGATCGAATAAGCTATAATGTGATCGCAGTATTTGCTTACCTCCTTTTTTGGTGTGTTAAATCTCCAGGCCTCATTAGTTCCACGCATTGTGTGGAATAAAACCGTTAATCATAAGGTGGAAGCTCATCTAAAAGCATGTTTTTATTTCCAAGCCACTAAACTTTTTGGCGGGCTATCAATCGGTCCATCAGCTTGAGGTTTAACAGTGTTTACCCTCTGAGTCAATGAACTTACCAACTCGCTTTAAGGTGTCCACTGCTATTGGAACCTAGATCTTACCGAAGGTTCTTTTATTTACTCGAATACCCTCCAAGATGTTCTGAAATAGCTGTTACTCGAATATGCGAATCGTATAACCTTTACAACCGCTTTTAGAGTGTTAACGCGAGATTCATTAGTTCTGCACATTGTGCTGTAGATTCGCCTACGTTCCTCAATAAAGCCGATAATCCTAGGGGGAAGCTCATCCAAGGACATGTTTTCAGCTTTTTGTATGGAGACTGATGAGTCGATAGCATCTTCAAACACCGATTGTAAATTACTAGCAGTTGAGACTTTCTCATCAAATGAGACATTTCTGTCCATTAGTAAACTAGTGGAGTCCGCAACAAGTCGTCAATAAACCTACCCGATATATTATTCAACCGTGTGGGAGAGTCACATGAAAATATAACAAAGATTAAACAATTTAATAAATATTTTGCCCAAATTTAATTTAAGTTCGAACATGGGTCATATCGGTTCACTCCTTCGAGTACCACAAAAGTTAAAAAAAATTCTGTAAAATGGTATGAACGATAACTCTCGAAGGGGGCAATCAATTTAGTCCAAACTTTGCAAATCGTATTATTCCTTCCAGATATAGATCGGGTTCGAATATAAACTACATATCTCGGTCCACTCCTTCATGTGCCGCCCACACAAAATTCGGAAAACGAGAAGCTTAAGAGCTCCACTCGGATTGTTTCGAAATTTATTTCAGTAGGTTCTCCTTGCGACCCCTTTTACGGCGTTGAAATTTTCTTGGGGGTAAGTCCATACCTACTGAGATAATGGCATAAAAGCTCCAAGAAACTCTGACGCAAGATAACACTCGCAAAATTCGGAAAAAGTGAAGTTTGAAAGCTCCCCTCGGTTTTTTTTGAATTTTTTTCAGCAGGTTGTCCTTGCGGCCCCCTTTAGGAAAATACATTTTTGTTCTGGTGCAAATCCATACTTCCTGGGCGGCACCAACTAAAATGGCAAGTCCGCAAGATAATTCTTGCAGGGAGTTTCTGATTAGTCCAATCTTTGCACATCGTGTTAATTCGTTCATTCATGTATCAGGTTGGAATATGGACTATAAGGGCCCCGTCCTTCGGGTAGCCCCAAACAACATTTGAGAAAAGTGCAGTTTGAGGACTCGTCTCGAATCTATATGAAATTTTTTGCAGCAGGTTGGTTTTCATGGTGGCTATTACCACGGTAAATTTTTTTGTGTTTGTATGTTTATCAGTCTTGTACCAAAAATCATAAAATTCGGAAAAAGTATAGTTTGAAAGCTCCTCTCGGATTTTTTTGAAATTTTTTCAGCGGGTTGTCCTTGCGGCCCCCTTTCGGATGATACAATTTTTTCTGGGGCAAATCCATACTTCCTGCGATAATGGCCTAAAAGTTACAAGAAATCCTGACGGCACCAACTAAAATGGCAAATCCGCAAGATAGTCTTTGCAGGGAGTTTCTCGTCTCGAATCTATTTGGAATTGTTTGCAGCAGGTTGTTTTTCACGGTTACTATTAAACTGTACAATTTTTTGTGTCTGCTTCTTTTTTTGACCAGGTGCTGAGGGTGTATCTCTGTCAGCACAACTGACTGATACTTTCTTATTAGTTTAAAAAATCCTATATTCTTGGTTAGAAATCGCCATAATTACGTTCCCTAGCCCCCAAACATTTCCCATCCCTGGCTTTGAAACTATTTTTCAGTGTGCTTGGAAATTTAATTAATGCTACAAGAGATTCAAAGTCAATTTTGTGTTTGTGTTTGAAGTTTGTTTACCTACAGATTATTTTACTTAAAAAAAAATTCAAAATTGAAAGTGAAAAATTGCTGCATTGCAATTTCCTCCATAACATTAGTCAAAAGAGAAAAAAAAAACATATAATCCTTATGCTCCATTTCCTTTGCTTTTTGTTGCAGGTATTAGAAATTGTAAGAGCAGCTGATGCATTTACCTCAGGACCACCTAAATCACCATCTGAACACCATGACCAGGATAAAATCCAAAAGACTACAACGGTGGTGATATCAAAGCATACACTTGACACAAATCCAGCACTGCCACCAGCAACATCGCCCACTGGTGTGGCAAGTGGTGGTATTGGAGCCGGTAGTGTTGTAACACCATCACCAGCCTCCTCCTCTACGACGACAACAACAACCACTCCTTCCCCAGTATCACAACCCCAGACACCACAGGTATGTTGTTAAACACAATTTTTTATGTATTTAAAACATTAAACGCACACACATACATACAATGGATTTACTATCTATGTGTTTTATGCATATTACATACATATAATGTGCATATATAATGTATTTAAATATACATATATAAATTGTCTTATGCCAAGTAAATATTTTTAAAGTATTTGTCTGTCTACCGTTAAAGTGTGTGTGTATGTATGTATGTCATGATAAATGTTTTTTCCTTTATATCTGTGTGTTTGTTTAAATGTTATTTACTTGTGTTTTACTTACCTATATTTACATATGTACATACATATGTATGTGTATATTTGCATACACTTATATTGTATGCATTATTTATACATATGTATGTATTGCTGTATGTATTTGTATGCATTTCCTTATACATATATCACTTCCGCATTTCTACTACTTGTTGCTGTTGTTGTTCTTGTCATTTTTGTTGTGTTTAATCCATTTCAACAAGTTTGTGTTTTAATCCGTTTATGCTAGTGCTAATTGTATTTAACTCATCATTGAACGATGTTGTTGAGACATTACAAACAAACAACAATATCAATAGGGTGAACATTTTTTGACTTTTTGGAAATTTTGAGCTGAAAAAAACTTCAAAAAAATATATTAAACATTGATCAGATCGCACACTTGAATTGAAATTTTTTAATTTGTATAAAAATGTTTTAAAGAATTTAAAAATAAAAATTAATAAAATGTTCACCTGTTATGTTTGTCCCCCACAATGTTTCAAAATATTCGAAATCCAAATAACTATAATAAATAGCAAATGTTTACAAAACCCCATAAACAATTTGTAAACATGAAAGCAGTTGTGTTCTAAATAATAGCTCTAAAAGAACAACAACACTTATGTTAAGTTCTTTTGAATTGGCCGATATTTGGAACACATTTGTACGTTTTAAATAACAAAAACATATTGTACAATCACCAAAAACACACATACTACAAAATGTGTAATACTAACACAAATACAATAAATAATTAAATATTATTTACAATTGTTTAACAAAAGAAATGATACAAATTTATTACACATCTACAACGTAAATACTTACTACAAGTACTGACCAACACACACATATCAACACAAATATTCTTCCTATTTATTTCTTAATTCACATTGTTGTTATATTGCAAAACGTGTTCCTTCCTGTTAAATTGTTTGCTACTTTTGTTTCTACTGTGAATTTATTACTATTCAGCTTTTATGCATTTGTGCTGCCAGGCAACCACCAATCATCCTTCTGTGTGCATCTCCTCTTGTTTTACATTTCCTTTTGAGTAAAATTAAGAAAAAACCATTTAATTTCCTTTTGACTGAAACTCCTTTGCTAAATGCAAATCGGAAAATGAAAACATATGTATCTGCATTTATTGAATGTGTGCAAAAAATTGGTATTCTGTTTTAGTTTGCAGTTGTTGTTCTTGTTACTATTGGTTTGTAATAATTTCAGGTTTTTCCATCATTTCCTATTTTGGTTTTAATTTTTTTTTCAATATTTCTTTTGATTAGAGTGTATAATAGCTTTTATTTACGAACAATTAAGGGTGATTTTACATAGTTTTCTAAGCTTGTTTACCGTTTAAGAGTATTTGAAAGGAATATACCTATAGCTATATGAATTTTGATTTCGAGATGAGATTAGATTTGTTTAGTTTCCTGCACGAATAAGTTTAATTGAACGATTTATTGAGAAGAACGTATGAATATAGATGGGATTCAAGTAAATTTCTTTTTTTTTGGGTGTTTATTTGAATAAAGAAAATTGTATTTTGAAATACAAAATTTTGTTTTTCTGTCAGACAGAAAATCAAAAAATACCAGAAAATCGATTTAACCACGAGGACTAATCTTTTTATATGTCAAATCGGAATCCAGAGAAATTCCACTACCAAGAGAGTACTCTCTACGATCCGCGCTGAGCGAACATAGTCTCTGAGAAGATTTGTAGGGCAATGATTGGAAATATCACCCTACGGTCCGCCGTAAGCGAACATAGTTTCTCAGAGGGTTTGTAGAGAACACTTAAGGAAGGGAGGCCTCTCTGCGATCCGAACTAGGCGAACAAAGGCTCCCTGGAGATTTGTAGTGAAAATACCAATAGAGAGTTTCTAACTTAAACATCATTTGAAATTCGAATTACTCCATTTGTAATTCGAAATATTTTATTTGAAATACACATGAAATCATTCGAATTACAAATGGAATAATTCGATTACAAATGGAATAATTCGAATTTCAAATGGAATAATTCGAATTACAAATGGAATAATTCGAATTACAAATGAAATAATTCGAATTACAAATGGAATAATTCAAATTTCAAATGGAATAATTCGAATTACAAATGGAATATTTTGAATTACAAATGGAATAATTCGAATTACAAATAAAATGTTACGAATTACAAATAGAATTCTCGAATTACAATTAAAATAATTCGAATTACATCTGAAAAAGGTGTAGAAATTCTTAAAGAAGAGCTGTTGTTGTCCATGTCGAAATCTGAACTGGTGATGACAAGTTAATAGAAAAGCTTTTGTAAGATGAAACAAAATCAGTGGCTGAGTGTGGACGAAGTAAATTATGTTGCGGTGCAGCGGCGGTGATTAAATTGAAATTTTGGGTGTAAACTTTATGCTGATAAATTAGTTCTAGTTATTTCATGAATTAGTTCGAATTAAAAAAGAGTTTGGTTTGTCATGAAAATCATATTTCAATACATAATTTTCCATTTTCCAAACAAGACATGAAAATGTCATGCCAAAGGGTTGGTGAAAATCACATGTCAAAGCATTGGTCAAAATGACATGCTTAGGATCCGACAATGAATGTCATCTTAAGATGCGAAAATGAATGTCATCTTATGGTGGTCACGCTCATATAAAATTCATGAGTGAAAATGCTAAAAAGATGACATGCCAGATCACTTGCACCCATGATTCAATAGCATCCTTGGCATCGAACATTTTGCTGGGATATTTTTGGTTTTTACCATATGTATGTATATGTATATCCAATTACATGTGATTTGGGCCCAATAAATTTATAGTCGGAAATCCCACAATAAAACACGCGTCTACTGGTTTTTTACCTGTATCTTTGTGCTCATTTTTTTAGTGGCATTCAATCCAGGTTTTCGGAGTCGAGGTATTTTTGGCTCGACTCCGACTCCATACGAGTTTTTTCACGACTCCGACTCCGAGTGTGAATTCCTATACCACTAAAAATGAATAAAATGTTCACAAATTATACTGTGCAACACTGGAAATGCAACAACTTCTAAAAGGCATTTTCTGAAAGTACATATTGAGACTACAAAAACCTTAATTGGGTTTTGTGTTTTTAGATCGGGTTTAGATTTTATGGCCTCATCTAAACCGACCTAAAATGAGCATTTTTTCCAGGGATCGGACCTTTATCTCCGAAACTAATAAGAATTTTGCTTTGCAGTCTTCAGCAATATTGTAGCCCTTATGTGTCAAACAGATGAACTAGGAAAAACTGCATCTAGCGCATCAAACTCGTTAAAATATAGAAAAGTTTACATAATTTCTGAAATTCTGGTCAGTAACAACTAAACTATTCAAAAAATGTTCCAAATAATGTGACCATCAATTCTTCAGAAAATTCTGAAACTCTAAAATGGTTATTTCACGTTGTTTAATGGGTATTTCATAACATACCTTTTACAAAACTTATTTCAAACAATGTTCACACAGGCTGATTATTCTCATGTTGGGGATTTCAATGAATTATTGAAATATTTACCAAATTGTTGTTGAAAAATTTGCTACAAACAAGGTGATAGAGGCATTTTACACCAATATAATGTTCTGAAGAGTTGTGTATTACATTCCAAAGAATATTTTCCCAAAAGGTAACATTAAGAAGAATTTAACATTTTGGGAGATACGCTGCGAAATATACACAAATTATAGAATTTTTAGATATATTATAAAATTTGAGGCGATAAATGCAGTTTTTCGAGTTCACTATCCCTCCAAATATTTTCTTCTTGCTCTTATCTACAAGTTTGCTGCAGATGTCAAAACAAGATTCGTATTGGTTTTAGAGATACAGCCCCGATTTGTTTTAAAATTCGATCTTTAACCATGTTTAGATGAGGCCATAAAAACCGAACCCGATCTAAGAAAACAAAACCCAAATATGATTTTTGCCTATTGGTTCTCTACTTTCATAAAATTGTAGACAGAAGTTGTTTGCACGCGATTGGCTCAAAAATGTTACACAGTGTTATTAACTTTTTCCTATATTTTGGCCTTTAAAGGCTAATGTGTTAGTTTTTCCTTACATATTCATTAGAAAGGGCATTCTTTGGAATACACTCGAACATGTCAATATTGTTTCTGCCGAATCTTACATTGAAAAAGTTAGAAAGTTTTTGTCGATTTTCCTTTTTTGTACGAGCATATTCTGGACGGAAAATCTTTAAGCTTTCAAAATATGTGAAAATAAAGGGGCAATACAAATCAAGAGGGCTACATGCAATAAAAATTATAAGGAATTCATGACAAAGTTTCATACTGGATATAAGCCAACATTTTAGTGTACTTAGCCTTAAAAGGAGACACCGGTTGTAAAGCTCAATAAATGCCATTTTTCATGATTTTTTCCGAGATTTTTTTTTTGAGGTCGTCTACGAAACCTTGTTTTTATTAATGCAATTTGCGGTGCCAATTCTATCTCGAAAACTAATAAACCAATTGTCATATATTTTGTGGCCGATTTCGAGAAAAACACAGTTTATATGCTGCATATTAAGGCAATATTATTCCGATCGACTTATTCTATGCTATTTAAACTTTATACTTTTTTATGACATTTATAAGTAGGGATCACCCCTTACCTTTTTTGAACTTTGGTGTGGAGTGGATAATATTATTGAAATATTTGAGATATATTGTGTACATCACCTAGCACGTAGGCAGATGTATGTTTTCTGGAACTGAAAAATTAGCAAACAATGAGATTTCGCGCATGAAAATATTCTACAAAAATGTTGCTAGGAAAAATGTATGTAGGGTCGGTCCACTAGGACAAGAAATCGATATTGTCATGTTTTCGTTGTCCTTTATCACTTTTACCCGATCCTTTCTTATGAAAACTCTATGATTATGTATTTCATTGAATTATGTATATGCTATTGATTGTGTAGAAAACACGGATACACATGAACTATATCTCTTCCTGGCGGACAGATCCGGTAATTTGAATGTCTACATCTAAAGCCCTCAATGAGTATATAATGAATCCTAGACGAAAGATTCGCCGTTAATCAGACTTCTGAGTTATGGCAGGATGAATCTGTCGTTGACCAACAATGAATTTAGATGGCCTAATTCAGAAACGTAACCATCCGAATTTCATATATAGTTAATATATTACGCGAAATTTGCCGAAATACATAAACATTAACTTTTTTGAGAAAGTAACGGGTAAAACTGATAAAGGACAATGAAGACGTAACAATATCGAGTTCTTGGATATGAAAACCTACATACATATAATTTTCGAAGGAACATTTTTGTAGAAAATTTCAATTTGTTTTACTTTTTGAGTTCAAGAAGAAAAAGGACATGAAGGAACTGAGCTAGAAGGAATTTCGTATATGATATTGATTGTGTAGAAAACTCGGATACACATGAATATTTGTTCCTGGACAGATGCGGTTATTTGAATGTCTCCATCTAAATCCCTCAATGAGTATATAATGAATCCTAGACGAAAGATTCGCCGTTAATCAGACTTCTGAGTTATGGCAGGATGAATCTGTCGTTGACCAACAATAAATTTATGATGGCCTAATTCAGATGGCCTAATTCAGAAACGTAACCATCCGAATTTCATATATAGTTAATATATTACGAGAAATTTGCCGAAATACATAAACATTAACTTTTTTGAGAAAGTAACGGGTAAAACTGATTAAGGACAATGAAGACGTAACAATATCGAGTTCTTGGATATGAAAACCTACATACATATAATTTTCAAAGGAACATTTTTGTAGAAAATTTCAATTTGTTTTACTTTTCAAGAAGAAAAAGGACCTAAAGGAACTGAGCTAGAAGGACAGCATGTTCAACAGAAAGGTTCCTCATTCCATTTAACTGAAAACATGTCATCTAAAAATGATGAAACTATATCTCCCAACAGAGATATAAAGCTATTTTCTCAATGATTGATGGGGGTCAATCAAAAAATCATTATGTCATAACTCAGAAATGGGATCCTTTGGGTTTCTCAGTTGGGGGCTTTCATTCCTTGTTCATTCATTTGTTCAACAGAAAGGTTCCTCATTCCATTTAACTGAAAACATGTCATCTAAAAAATGATGAAACTATGTCTCCCAACAGAGATATAAAGCTATTTTCTATTTGATGGGGGTCAATCAAAAAATCATTATGTCATAACTCAGAAATGGGATCCTTTGGGTTTCTCAGTTGGGGGCTTTCATTCCGAAAAGGAATTTTTCCACCCCCAGATTTTGACTTCCATTTTGTGTCAAAGGGTATTTAGTAAGATTTCCTATAGAGACCACAATGTCTTTAATAGAAGACAGGGATGACTTCTCAAAAAAAAAAAAAAAACAAGATGAGAATACCAGTAGACCAGTAAGACTTCTGACGAAAGAGGTTTATGGTCCAATCTTAATTCTATTGTCATTGAACTTTACATTTGTTTGCAAAAATGTATCGAATCAATTGGATCAACAAAATAGGGATGAATAGACTACACTTCAGAGGATAGTAAATATCCTGTGAATTGTCCTTTAACTTAGTATAATATACCGTTTGCATATGTGTTTTCTTATACCTTTCTTTTAAAATAAATAATGATTTTTAAAAAAATGTTCTTGTTCTAAATTTAATGCTATATTTCTATAACGTGGAAAAAATTTTGCCCGGAGTCGGAGTCGAGTTATTTTTTCCGACTCCGGCTCGTAGAATCCGAAACCCTGGTTCAATCAACCATTGGTGGTTGTTTGGTAGAGGGTATAAAATAACATATCCTTTATTTTCTTACTAATTGTCTTCAATTATGAATTTAAATGGCATATCTTCTCCAGATTGCAAATAGGAACGAAACTGTATAGAACTTCCCCAACAAAGTTTTGATATAATCGTACGTATGGTATGTAGGTTAGGCCGGGGCGATTTGTGTGGAAGGAAAAAAGTGATAGTGGGCGCCTGGAGTTTCTGATTCTTGGGATTGTACTGAGCAAAAAAGTCCACTATACCATATGTCTAGGGTGAAAATTGAGCCCGGGATTTTGACTTGAAATTTTTTTCAAGGATATTTTGGCCAAACCATATCTCAGAAACTTGACGTATCCTGAAAATTTCCTTTTGCGTTCTTAATGCACTCACCAAGGGCTTTCAACTCCAAAAGGAAATTTCCACCCACTCAAATTTTGTAGCACAGTGTAATTTACCGATATTTTCCGAAAAATGTGCACATTCTCGGGGCCATAACTGACTGAAGGAGCGTTCCAATGCTTTTGCTGTGTACTAGAAAGTTGTTAATTATTGTCTTGGCTACAATTTTTGTCTTTGTATTGGATCGAAAATCTCAGTGGTTTGACTGTTACATATATGCCAAAATATCCAAAAAACCTTGAACAAAAGCTTCAAGTCAAAATCCGGGGGCTCGATTTTCACCGTAGACATATGGTCTAGTGGACTTTTTTGCTCAGTACAATCCCAATAATCAGAAAATCCAGGCGCCCGTGGTGGTGTTCAAATCGCCACACCCTAATGTAGGTCCACATTTTTAAACGAATACAACTTTTTCGAGTGTAATTCGAAACATTCCAGTTGCAATTTGTAACATTTCATTTGTTATTCGATTATTCTATTTGTAATTCGAAACAATTTAGTTTTAATTCGAGAATTCCATTTGTAATTCGAGAATTCTATTTGTAATTCGAGAATTCTATTTGTAATTCGAGAATTCTATTTGTAATTCGAATTATTCAATTTGTAATTCGAATTATTCCATTTGGAATTCCAATTATTCTATTTGTAATTCGAGATATTTTATTTCTACTTCGAATTATTTTTTTTGTAATTCGAATTTATCCATTTGTAATTCGAAACAAAAAAATGTGAAAAATTTTTTGCATTGTTTTTATATTTGGTTCTTCGAATTACAAATGAAATAATTTGAATTCCAAATGGATTAATTCAAATTCCAAATGCTATAATTCGGATTCCAAATATAATAATACGAATTACAAATAGAATAATTGGAATTACAAATATAATAATTCGAATTTCAAGTGGAATAATTCGAATTACAAATGGAATAATTCGAATTACATATGGATACATTCGAATTACAAATGAAATAATTCGAATTACAATTGAAATGTTTCGAATTACATCTGAAAAATGTGTAGTTAGTATTCAATGATTACGAACCCGTTTCAAGGTAGTAGCATAGACCAATGAATGTATAGACTACAAATGTTTCTCAGATCCCATCTTCGAAAAAATTTGAAGCAATAGATGTCGCTGACAGTGTTTTACGGGTTGAGTGAAAGCTACTCTCTCACTCAAATTAATGCTCTGTTCCAGAACCTGCACTACTACGATAACATTTTTTCCTTTATGTTATCGAAGAAAATAGTAAAAATTCGTAGATTCTTGCAGTACTGCAACAGACTATAAAATTTTTTAAAAAATATAAACAAGTATGATTTATTATTCACCGAAAAACATGTTTTGGTTAATTTAACTTGTAGAACACACGATGAATTAAAAAAAAAAAATACAAAGACAGCTGCCAGATTGTAGAAAAACGAATAAAAGTTGTGTTCCTTTACTTACCTGTGTGCCTATTCTGTAACTTTTTAACCACTTTACTCATTGTTTATTTTATATTTGTTTGTTACAAAAACAAAAGAAATGTTAACAACTTTTTAGTCGATAAAAGTTACAGAATAGGCCTACTGAGGTCACCATTTTTAACCTGCAAAGCGTTCTTTAACCCCAAAAGGTGGTAAAACTGTAAGCAATTTTTACGAGAGTGAGAGAGGAGAGAGAGCCTTTCTCTTCTACCACAGGCAGTGATGCCAGATAAGTTAGGTAAAAATCGTCAATTTTCGGGAGCCAAAATAGTCAAATCGGCAAAATAGTATTTCAAATCGCCAAATACAATAACTTGTATTTGAGATCAATTTATTACTATATAAGTTAAAAAATGAAATGTTGAGTAAAGAAAACAATTACCAATTCATAATACATTAAATAAAACACTGTAAAAACAGTTTTGTGACAAATGACCACATACGAAAAATTTGTTTTTTTTTAAGCGGTATTCACTATGGGTAGGGAAGGACTGCACCGATCATCATATATTTTTGTGGGCTTATCGAGTACAACACCATCCATCCCCTCACTTGCCGCTTCTGGGATGTTTGTGGAATAACACTGTGCAACATTTTTAAGGTGATCTTGTTCAAACAATTCGAACTGAGGATTTTTTGAATGTACAGGCCCAAACGACAAGAAACCCTAGTTGGGTTTTGTTGTGTCAGATCCAGCTCGGATTTTATGGCCCCATCTAAGCATGGTTAAATTTTGAGTTTTTAAAGAAATTCGGGGCTATATCTCTAAAACCAATGCGAATCTTCTTCTGAACTCTGAAGCAAATTCGTAGATAAGGACAAGAATAAAATATTTGGAGAAATAATGAACTCGAAAAACTACATTTATTACCTCAAATTTCAAAAATATGTAAAAATTCCACAATTTTTATACATTTTGCACCGTATCTCCAAAACCGTTAATTTTTTCTGAATATTTTCTTTTGGAAAAATATTCCCTGGAATGTAATACACAACTCTTCAGAACATGTCATTGTTGTAAAATTCCTCTATCTCGTTGTTTTTAGTACATCTTTCAACGACGATTTAATAAAAATGTCAATAATGTAGGGAAATCCGAAATGCGAGAATAAACTGTTGGTGTGAACTGTGTTTGAAATACGTGTTGTAAACGATATGATGCAAAATACCGCTTAAACAACATGAAGTAAGCACTTTAGAATTTCAGAATGTTCTAAAGAATTGTTGAGAACTTTATTTGGAAGATTTTTGCAAAAGGTTACTTGGTTCAAAGTGTAGCCGATACTGACCAGAATTTCAGCAATTATGTAAAATTTTCTATATTTTATAGATTTTGATGCCCTAGATGGAGTTTTTCTTATTTGATTTTTCCAAAAGATAAGTTCTACTAGTTTAGGGCTACAATATTGCTAAAGACAGCAAGGCCAAATTCCTATTCGTTTCTGAGATAAAGGTCTGATAAATGCAAAAAAGTGTAGATTTAGCCCGGTTTAGATGAGGCCATAAAATCCGAACTGGATCTGACAGTTTTCTCTTTTACCACTTTTACCATTAAAAAAGTAAAGGAACAAAACTAAATTGTTCTCAAAGTCGAGTGGTTTCATTAACTCCGGTTAGCTTTGAGTCAAATGACTAGAGCACTTTGTGCGCCACCTGTTAGGAACAGCAAATTAAAGCTTTTGTTGTCTATACTTTTATTTGTCTATGTTAGTAGCAGAATAGCCATATATGCCGAATTTTCTCTCCGAATTAACTCGATAACGATTGCCACTCGGTGCAATTGTTGTAAATTTGAGACTTCGCTAACCATGCCACGTTTTCTGTCTGATATTGGAGGTCATATATCATTGAACTAATATAGATTCGGGCCACATTTTTCAATATGAATAAGTTCTTCTCTTTACCACTTCAGGGATGTTAGTCGAATACTTAACAGAAAAGTTCAACAGAGCATCATTTTGGTTGAAATAGAGTTTAAGCCCTAAAAACACAATTTTATTAAAGAAATTATATTATAAGAAATTCTAATTTCCAAATTAATTTTTCAATATGAATAAGTTCTTCTCTTTACCACTTCAGGGATGTTAGTCGAATACTTAACAGAAAAGTTCAACAGAGCATCATTTTGGTTGAAATAGAGTTTAAGCCCTAAAAACACAATTTTATTAAAGAAATTATATTATAAGAAATTCTAATTTCCAAATTAATTTGTAGAATTGTAAAGTTTTTTTTTATTATTTCATAAATTTTTTGTAACATATGTTTATACATTTATATCAGAAAATTATAAATAATTGGATGTTTTCTTTTATAATTTTGTATGCATAAGATGTAATTCCTACAAAACAAACATAAACTCGTATATTCAACTACAAAATTGCAACTCTCTATCCCTTTACTCTCTCTATCTACTCTTCTTTAAACAACTATAAACAAAGAACCTTTTGTACATTTTCGAGCATATCCATATATTGGACGATTTGATGTTTTGAAACAAACTTTCATAAATGTGGTGATGACTTTTGATTCTTTCCTTTTTGATGTCTTATCCCATATTTGCGTTCTTTGCATCCGCTACCCTACAAAAAAAAAAGACTTGAACTTTTCTTAATTTGTTAAATAAAATGTTATTTAAACTTAAAGAAAATCCGATAAATTAAAAACAATCATTTAAAACAAGAATTTTCTTCTTCTTTTTCCTGTTTTTTCTCTTTCTCTTTTTCCAAAAATCCACATTATCCTTGTCAACTCCCAACACAAAATGAAATCTGTATTCAACAAAAAAATCACAATGAAAAACCCAACCATAACAAAAACAAAATTCAAAAACAAAACGAAATAAAAACTTTGGACAACAATAACATTTCATTAAAGACAAATGAAGAAAAGAAAATTGCTTAAATGAAAAGCGGATGTTTATATCTAAAAGAAGCATATAAAAAAGACTGACAAAATTATCTCTCAACTGAAGATATACATAATAAAGAAGAAGACGAAGAACACAAAAATGTAATTCAGCATTACACAAAAACCAGCCAGAACACAAGTTTTAAATAATTTTTGTTTTTTTGGTCGAAACAAATCTCTTCTCGGTTTTACTCCATCATCCGTTCATTTCATCGCATCGCAAGGGAAGTACCATTGACTACAAAGATGACGATGATGCGGTCATTCCAATGGTCGTTTCTTCTTCTTCCTCGACTAAATATAATGGACCTGAAATGTTAACTTCAATGCAAAGCAAGAAAACTAAACTAAGAAGACAAAGAAAAAGAAGAACAAAAACTTAATTAGAAAATATGTTCCAAATGATAAAAAGCATTTACCAAAACATTAAAAAAATCCTAAAGTTATTTTTTTGTTTTTGTTTGGTATTCTCTATTATTTTTGTTGTTGTTCTTGGTAATAATTGAAATGGGGTGAATGGCTTTCGTATGCAATTGAGTGGATAATTAGAATTAACTACAAAGCAAGTCAAAGAACCAGTAGAACAAGTGCGATTTATTTCATTTTGAATTGTTTCGGGTGTAATGGACACGGGGTGGGGGGAATTTTGGTAAAGATATTTGGTGTTTGCCGTAGCAAAAGCAAAATCTCTTTAAAGTGTAAGAAATGGGGAATTGTTTCTTATAAGACCTTTCCTTAAAGTAAAAACCTTTGGTAGATGGTCAATTGCCAGAAAACTATGTAATATGTTTTAACAAGAAAAATTCAGAAAGTAGTAGTAGATGTAGATGAAAAAAAATCTACTAAAAAAAGTTGCGTAGTTATCGTGGAAAAAAATTCATGAAAAATTTGTTTTAATTGGGCTTTACAAGTGGGGGTCAGCCCTTAAGAAACGTCTTTTTATCGATTGTTGCCAATATATGTGACATTTTCGAATAATATACTTTCGTCCCTTAGGCTCCGTCAGTTCTTTCCCATATTATTTAAATGTTCTTCATTTTCTCTTGATACATCTCACTTCCGTAGCGGAATAGATGCCACGTTATATAATGGTAAGCTTTACATATTACCTTACAATGTCTTAGTTCGAGCCCTAGGTCAAACAGCATCACATGCTTTTATTTATACCCTTTACTATAGTATGGAGGGTATATTAAGTTTGGTTTTCCGTTTATAACACATTGAAGCAATAATTTGTGACCCTATAAAGTATACGAGGGATGCACGAAAACTATCTGGCCTAGGCAACACTGCGTCCTTTGAAAATTTCTTTGGAAAGTTTGACAGTTTTTAGCCTAGACGTACTCAGGACAGTCCGTCGTACGACCATGTGATGTGTTGTTTACAATTACTTGAAAAAATTACTTTGCAAAAAAATGGAATTTACTCGTGAACATTTTCGGTCAAGTATTTTTCACAACTCTCGACGTGGATAATCACGGCAAGAGTGCATCGATCACATTAAATCTTTGTATGTCGATAAAGGACCATCCTATAGGACTATGAAAAACTGGTTTAATGAATTCAATCGAGGCCTGCCCTCGCCAAAAAAAAAAAAAACGAAGGTAGTCAGGGTCGCCCAAAATCTATCGTTATGCCAAAAAAGAAATATGCCGTGCGTGAACGGATAATGCGAGATCGCCGAGTTATATACCGTGAGATAGAGCCATCATTAGGCATTTCCTTCACCAACTAATCTTTGATATTGCATAAACACCTGGCCGGCAAATTTGGATAATCGCTTAAAAAACGGCTCTAGTGCATTGTTTCAAAGAAATTGTGAATAAAATCGATCGCGTTGTTTCAAACGACGTTTATAAGATCGTCACAGACGACGAATCCAGGATCTATGCTTAGGACCCCAAAACAAAGCAGGAATCGGTCATTTGGTTCTTCGAAAGCGAACGAAATCCAACGAAAGTTGTTCATGTCAGAAGCACTTCGAAGCAAAAGGTCGCCTGTTTCTTCGGCTAAACTAACCATGTGGCGACTACACGGCTTGAGGAACACTACAATTTGTTTGCCTGAAGTCTGAGAAATTCGAAAAACGAACAAGAGAAGACGAATCATTTTGCATCATGGCAATGTGGACTCTCACAGTCGAAATGTGGAATTGATGGGTCATCCGCCGTACAACCCTGACTGAGGAACCAATGACTTCATTTGATTCCAGTACATCAAGAAAAAAATGCGTGGTCATCGATTTTTGTCGCCTGAAGATGTTGTAAAATCGTTCAAAAACCATATTTTGGAAAAAGTGCTACGCCAATAGCTTTGATCGAACGAAAAAGTATATAAATCCTGCTGGAGACTACTTAAGAAAACAATAAAACCGTTTTTGATGGTAAATATTCGCATTTTCATTGTTAGACCAGATAGTTATCGTTCAGCCCTCGTATATATTCTTCATCGGGTTAAAATTCTAATTTAGCTAGAATTATCTCCCGATTATGGTATTTTAAGAATTTTAGCTACAATTGTTAACCGAGCTAGCTGTAATGTCACATTTGAGGTTCTCTGTGGTCACTAAACTTCTCCACCAAAAATCTTCAACATTGGTCCATGTTTTGATATAGCCCCCATATAACGGTACATTCCGATTTTCGGTATTTTCAAGATTTTAGCTAAAATTTTTAACCGAACAAGCATTTTATGTTCTCTTTGGTCACCAAACATCTCCACCAAAAGTCGTCAAATTTGGTCCAAGTATTGATGTAGCTCCCCTATAACGGTACATTCCGATTTTCGGTATTTTGAGGATTTCAGCTAAAATGTTTTACCGAACTAGCTGTAATTTGACATTTTAGGTTCTCAGTGGGCACAAAACTTCTTCACGTAAAATCGTCAACATAGTTTCATGTTTCGGTATAGGCCCCATATAACGGTACCTTTCATTTTCGGTATTTTGAAGGGTTTAGCTACACATTTGTACCGAACTAGCTGTAATTTGACGTTTGAGGTTTTCTGTGGTTACGAAACTTCTCCACCAAAAATCGTCAATATAAGGTCCATGTTTTGATATATACCCCATATAACGATACCTCCCGATTTTCGGTATTTTGAGGGTTTAATCTACAATTTTTAACCGAACTAGCTGCAATTTTTTATTTGAAGTTCTCTGTGGTACCTCCCGATTTTCGGTATTTTGAGGGTCTTAGCAACATTGTTTGACAGAACTAGCCGTAATTTGACATTTGAGGTTCCTTGCAGTTACAAAACTTTTCCACCAAAAGTCAAGTAGGTCCACACTTTGATATAGACGCGATATAAGGGTACCACCAGGTTGAACACATTTCTTAGATTAGATTAGATATTTTAGGCATTTGGGGTATCCGTGGTCGAAAAAAGGTTTGCTCCTAAAATTGTGAACAGGGAAGGAATTAGTTTGCATTCAATTTTTGTTGGGAATGTTTTATGGTGCAGGGTATAAAAAGTTCGGCCCGGCCAACCTCAACTACTTTTCACTTGTATATAATTGAGACAGTTTAGCTACATACTTTTCATACAAGTTCATTATGGTTACTTTATCGGTGTCTAACGTACCTTCATCTTTCCATACCAGAATGACTGTGAGGATCAATAGGAGAGTATCAGTCGGCTTTATCTATAGAGATATACCCTCAGCTGTGTGAATTGAAACAAAAAATATGTATTCGGGAATTTATCTCGACGATTGTGGCCCTTCCGAATAAATACTTTTGTTTTGGTACTAATTTTGATTGGAATTAAATCGCAAAATTTTTGCGTAGGAGTACCTGAAGGAATGGATCGACATAAATGGGTTTGAAAGCGATCTTATTTCGGGAGTCATTTTTTACGATAGACATTTCAGTTTGTCCCTGTAGGATTAAGAGATTTTGGACAATTATGTCAGGTAGCATGGACTTACCCACTAAAAACATAATATCGCTGTAAATAAGACCACAAGGAGCACGCTAAGTAAAATTTTCCAATGGATCCGCAAACATCTCAGGAAGTATGGACTTTCCCCCGACAAAATTTGAAATTTTGTGTGGAAGGTACTCGAGGGAGTGAACGTATATAGTCCATATTCGAAGCTGATCGATCTATGTCCAGAATAAATATTACGATGGGCCAAATCAGCTTCTCCTTTCGAGAGTTATCGTGCAAACCATTTAAGTGAAAATTTTTGAACGTTCGAAGGGGAGGTACCCGAAGGTGTGGGCCGATTTGGCGCATCTTCGAACATGATCTGGGTTAGGTTAAAGGACGCGTGGCTGTCGTAGTAAACATCTACTTCACTCAGTTCCACAAGGTTGTGGTCCATTGTGTTCATCCTGATAAAGTACAGAAGCATAAAGATGTAGGGAAACATAGGTACGGTGGAAAGAAGGACAAAATATTTATAACAGAGATTTGAGGGAGTTATTAATATAATATTTTAGGTGTAGAGTAGAGAGAGAAAGTTTGCCAATTTTATGGCACAGTATTTTGTTCTCGCTGAAGCCACTTCAGACCCTTGACAAGAAGAAGTCGACTTGTTGGCTCGTTTGGCCGAAGGTTGTCAGAGATTAGATCGTGTGTTCACGTGTGACAGCGACATAATAAGTGCTCGATTGTATCTGTTTCTCCTTCATCTTCGCATAGCCTGCAGTAGTCAATAATATAATCCGTTTCCCATTTGAAAGTCGTTTAACTTATTCTGTAGAGGCCCGTGGCTGTTGCCACCGTTAATTTTAGGTCGAACTTATGATCTGTATAGCAACAATTCCAATAGCATACTTCCATTGCATGGCATATATAAATTGCAAATGCTAACATATATGTACAAAGTTATAAATCATATTGGTTCTGGATCAATACAGTTTGACTTAAATCAAACAACAATGAACACACGAAATGGATCAAATTTAAAAGTAAAAAGATGCAGATTTGAAATATCAAAGCAACGGATTGAGCACAATGGTTGCTTGGAATATAACCACATACCTAATAATATAAAGAGTCTTACGAATATATCGTTATTTAAACGAATGATGAAATTATATCTTTCTAACTATATAGAGATGCTTCTGACGTAGTAGGGAAGTAATACTATTAGTACTTTTTGCAATCACGTCTTTAAGAAAATATTTTAATCAATTAGCCCCAATAAGCCTTCAAGGCGCTGGGGCAACATATTATATTTGTAATTAATATATTTTTGAATAAATTGAATTAAAAACTAAAAAAAAAGTTCTTCATGCGAAGCAGAGATAAAGTTCTTCGCTTGGAGAGGATATAACATACTGCCTTGTATACCTTACAGCTAGGATCATTGTGCCAAGTGTGGCGTATCTTTCTTCGATATCTTTGTTCCAACTGCCGCAAGAAATGTCACAACTTAATATAAGTTTATAGATAATATTACGAGAATCAAATTTTGTAGCCATTCGATTGATCTGTTCGAGAGTTATTGTGTGCTCCAGCCAGACAGACAAGCAGACGAACAGATGGTGGTACCGCTGTATCAGATCATACCAACGTGGGCCTGTGTCGAACTTGGTAGACAAGTTTGTTAAACACTTTGAACGCTAAATGCAAAAAACCTTAAGGGGTTATCGCTAGTTGTGCAGACCAAAAAACTCATTTTTCATATTTTTTTTCAACGAAACTACCAATATTTTTAAATAATTCTTTCTTTCATTTGAAATAGCACATCTTATACTACTTCTAGAATTTTTGTTTTTGAAAAATATTGCATAGTCTTGTGGTAAATGGCTTCCTATGAAATCCTTTCACTTTAAAAGCGTTTTGTGGTACCAACGATAGTTCGAAAACGGATGGGCCGACCTTGGCATATTTTTGTGGGCCTTTTAAGAACATAATGATCTTATCTTTAAGCGAAACAGAATTTTAAAAAATTGATTTAAAAAAAAAATTGTGAGTTGTCAAAGTCAAAATTTCAATTTTAACGAAAAAAATTGACCCTTCAATGTCACAAAAAAAAAAATTAAAAAAATCTGTCTCGCTAAAGACAATCTTTTTATGTATTTAATAAGCTAACCAAACCATATGAAGACCCGTTAATTCGTTTTCGAGCTATCGTTGGCACCGACTTCAAAAATGCCATTTCGACTAGTTTCCATTCTACATACAAATCACACTAATTGTTCCCTTCCTGATATCTTATATCGCAGCCAACTTTACTCCGATCGACTTGAATTTTTTGCGGCATACTCTTCACCAGGCATGACCAAAAAGAGTACGCAGAAAATGTAAATGTATTCAAAATATTGGCAACTTATAACAGTATGTTAGTAAGTTTGTATTCACGCAAGCAACAAAACAATAACAAATCAAAACATGTGTTCTCTTTTGTACGCTCTTTCGTGTGCGTGTAAATTGACGAAAATCATCGGCACCGCCGTGCCAAATGTGACCATGCTTGCTCCATACTACCTGTAATTCACAATAAGCCAATAACATTGTTTTCGATTTTTTGAAAGTGACAAGTAGAGTTAACCTCTTAAATCGCCGTTAAAGTTTTATGCGTGCTAGTCCAAAAAGTGAACCTATATATGTCTACAACTTTAGGCAGAGACGTTTTTTAATCACTACGAATCCTAAATGCTAAACTACAGCCAATTTAGACCGAAAATGTAGATAAGAACTTAAAAAAACTGAAATCGGGTATATTTCAAAATAATGGACCTATCTCCACAATTTTTGGTGGAGACGATTTTTGACCGCTAGGAACTCTTTGTGCCAAATTATACCTAAGTGGGGCTTAAAATGTTGTTAAAAATATCAAAATACCTGAAATCGGGCGGTATCGTTATATGGAGGCTATACCAAAACGTGAACCGATATAATCCATCTTCGAACTTGCCTGAAAACAAAGACGCATATTTCCAAAATTTTAGCGCCTTATCTAATTTTTTTCTGAGTGCTATAGTGGTTACCAAAGACGGGCGGACATGCATTGATCGATTCAGAATTTAGTGTCGCCTATTATTATTTCAATGCTTTACTATCGAAAACACAATTTCAATATACCCTCCATACTATGTTGAAAATTCCATTTGCTACCACAAATGGCACCAGCAAATTTTTGATGACATGGTTTTTAGGAGCGATGCATACATTTTTCGCTCATGCTTCGTGTTTGTAGTTATTGCAGTAAAGCAGTACTAAAGTACACCTCACGAATCCACTCAGTTGATTTTACATTTCGGAACTCCCAGTTTCTTTATTACCAAGACACAAATATGTATATAGTTAAGAGTTTATGTTAACATAGTGAAAAAAGTAAACTGCCGTTGTTGTCATTAAATAAAAAAATAAATAACAAATATTAATTTATATATTTCTTATAAAAATTAAAATAGAAACAAAATCACAGGTACAAATATGAATTTTTCTATAAATTATTCGTTAATGAACTATTGATTTAACGCCGTAAAATCTTGCAGAGTTCAACATCCTATATTTGAAAATCTTTAGTTAAAATTTATGATAAATCAATATATAGTTAATAAAACAATATTTGTCCTGTGTGATGTTTCTAATTTTGTTATTGTGTAAAATAAAAAAAAATATTTTTTTTATGTACAAAAAAAGAAGTAAAATCCCTTTTTTTTTAAATGTTCCATTAATACTATATTGAAAAAAAATAAACAACAAATTTACAGAGAAAAAATATAACAACTCAAACTTTACACAATACAAACAAAAAAGAAAGGATGACCACTTTAGGTGTATCAAAACTTAATATTAACTCAGCACTTAAAATCAAGAAAAAGGTTTCTTTTACTAGTTTATATTTATACTGAATATTTCTTAAAGAAAACCTAAAATATAACTACTAAACACGTACAGCAATAACAAAAAAATTCAAGAAAAAAAGTAAAACTATGGGTATTTATGTTTCCTTATAACACATGGACTGGAAAGTCACAGTTTAAGATTATTATTCCCAAACCATATTTTCATGAAGAGCAACATGACAATTTTGATTACGTTACGTAGAGATCAAAACATGCAGAATATAAAAGAGCTACACCAATCCCTCTTCATGTTAACATACATAATCGACCTTAAGCTCGCCACGGAATTGTATCCTTTCAACAGTTTTTTTCAGTCCATGTGTTACTTTTAAAATTAAAAAAAGAAAAAGTATCACTACAAACAAACATTCCATACAAATCTCAATGGTCCAATATTTATAAGCAAAAAGAGTATTTAATGAAGAAAAAATTACTTAAAATTCTTAAATTGTTGTTAACTAATTGAAATTTACCTAAAAGCCCCCTGAAAAAAGAAAAATCGATTATTAATTATTGTCATAATTGTTATGTTAATAGGTTAGATATTTAAATTAATTATTGAAGGTAAAAAACAAAGAACCCTTAAAAATTAGATACGCTTGTCGTATCTTTAAATAGAATAATTATCATGAATTTATTGTGAAAGCAACCCTAAGAAAAAATCCCCATACAATTTGAAGAAAACCCGTAAAAGATATTTAAACTAATTACACGAGACGAGTAATAAATAAGGATTTGACAGAGAAGAAATTGTTTTAAATGTTGTTTATTCGATGTATTAATTTATGTGATTTGGTGATAAATGAACATTATTTATTAATAAATAAAAACAAACAAACAATAAAATATTTAAAAAATTTTTGTATGTAAAAAAGAAGAATAATGAGTATTTTCTGTAATGAGTACGTTAGTTGGGGTAAATCTTAGGTATTATGGAAATGAAAGATAGAGGCAGTAAGGGAAGGATCAAAGTCGGGCGGGCCGACTATATGATACCCTATGCCACCACAATTTCAATATAATTTGGCGAAATTTTTTCTTGACCAAATTGAGTCACATTTTACAAATTTCATCAGAATGTATATCCAATTTAAAATTTCATCAAAATTGACATACATGGCGAGATTGGTGCACCAAATGTCTAAAATCGGGCGAAAGTATATGGGAACTTTAAACAAATCTGAGTCGATTTCAATATAATTTGGCAAACTTTTTTCTAGTGCAAATTCGTCATACATATATCCCATATATCCCAATTTCATCATTATTGGACACACGTAGTCTGATTGGTGCACCAAATACCTCAAATCGGGTGCAAATATATATGGGAGCTATATTCAAATCTGAACCGATTTCAATATAATTTGACAGACTTATTTCTAGTCCGTATTTGGTGACATTTTCCAAATTGCATCAAAATCGGACAGAATTTGCGTGTTTGATGCACAAAATACTTCAAATCGGGCGAAAATATATATGAACCGATTTCAATAAACCAAAATTTGAACCGATTTCATTATAATTTGCCCAAATTTTATCAAAATTGTACACACGTAGTGTGATTGGTGCACCAAATACCTCAAATCGGGACTATATCCAAATCTGAACCAATTTCAATACAATTTGGCTAAGTTATTTCTAGTCCGAATTCTGTGATACTTTCAAATTGCATCAACATCGGATAAAATTTGCGTGTTTTGTGCACCAAATACCTCAAATCGGACGAAAATATATATGGGGGCTATAACCAAATCTGAATCGATTTCAATATTATTTGGCAAACTTTTTTCTAGTGCAAATTCTGTCATATATCCCGAATTTCATCGTTATTGGACACACGTTGTCTGATTGGTGCACAAAATACTTCAAATCAGACGAAAATATATATGGGGGCTATATCCAAATCTGAACCGATTATAATCGGCTGCTCAGAGGAAATTTGACTTTAGGTCCAATTTTTCCACTGACAGACCTAATCACGTCTCTGTGCCACCGTGGTACAACAGTAAGCACACCCGCCTTGAACGGTGAATGCTCGGGTCCAAATCCCAGGCCAGACAACATTTAATTTTCAACGGTTGCAAAAAATTCCCCTCAGCGCTATTAAAAGTTTGTCGGTCACATATTGTTGAGCAAACAGAATGCGGGTGCACTTTTTGATTTGAGAGAAGTCTTCCTTGCCCCTTAACACACGATAACACAGTTGAAACAGAATAAAACCAGTAAAAAAGTATCAGTCGGCTTTGCCTTGCGGAGGAGATACTAAAAGGAATGGATCGACATTGACCATTATGGAAGTGGATCTGCAGCCACTGCCTATGGGGTTTTTACACTCTTCTCAAGAAGTATGGACTTGCCCCCCCATTTTCTGACCTTTTGTGGGGGAGGTACCTGAAGGAATGGACCGATATGGCTTATCTTCGAACTTTAACTATGTTTGGACAAAATATTACTAAGGCTAAATGCTGGACCGAATCGGCAGATCCGTTCTAGAGTTATCTTGCGCTCCAACCACCTCACACGGTTCCGTAGGGATTTTTTTTGCAACTTTCATGCTATTTTATCAGGAAGTTTGGACTTGTCCCTAATGAAACTTGTACCGTCGTATTGGGGGCAGTGGAAACAAGTTGCTAAAACAAAAATCAAAGCGATTCGAGAGATGACCCTAAGCTGAACTTTTCCGAAATTTTGTGTGGGAGGTACGCGAAGGACTGGACCGATTAAGTCCATATTGAAACCATATCTAAGTCTGGTACACATTTCAGGATGTGCAAAGTATGGACCAAATCGGTTGCTCCCTTCAGGAGTTATCGTGCGCACAAATTTTCCGAACATTTTCGAACTTTTGTGTGGGAGGTACCGGAAGGAGTAGACCGATATAGCCCATCTTCGAACTTAAACTAAGTTTGGGCAAAATATTACGAAAGCCAAAATTTGAACCGAGTCGGTTCATCCGTTCGAGAGTTATCGTGCGCTCCAGCCAGCCAGACAGACAGACGGACGGACATTGCTCAATCGACTCCAAATTGTCTGAAACACATTTCGTCCAAACATACCAAAACCATTATTTCGATGAGGCACATTTTGCCCGTATGAAAGTGTATATACCCTCGTTAGCATAAATGCTGAGGGTATAATTAAAAGGGTATTAAAACTTTTACTACCAGAGATATATGAGGGAGTGACTCTACATATTGGATAATTTCGGGTCCAAATCTCGGAATGTATAGCACAAAAAAAATAATTATAACAATAATAATAAATAAAAATAAATGAATGAATGACCAGGTTGGGTACTCCATTCGAGATACAGACAGACGGACAGTGTGAAATCTGTATAATTGGCGCTGGCTCTCAAAACCCAAGGAGGTGCCTCTCTAAGATTAATAAGAGAAGCAATTGTCTGATATAGATTTAGTCTGAACAAATGTGAGGGCTGAAACCAGTATTTCGATGGGATGACATTTTCATTGTTTTGTGTCTCATGACAGTGGCCTGAACAAGCAAGGCAAGCAGGTGAGGCTTGTTATGCACATAGGCCGTTAGTCTAATTAAATCAACATAGTGTTCGTGATATTTAAAATATAGCATCATACTTTGGTACATAATGTTGTATTACTCATAAGAAGTTTTGCATTGACATGGGTTATATCGGTCCTCGTATTGATATAGTCCCCGATTTTCGGTATTTTGCAGGTTTTAGTCTCATTATTCCTTGGAAGGATCTATAAAGTATTCCAGCACAGAATTGTCGGTGCAGATACATTTGCGTGGGTTTTTTAAGCTTGAATGAATGAATCCCTACGTTTCGTCAATTGTTGTTGACATATTCTAATAAATTGAATAAAATTTACATAAAGTATTTTCGTCACTGCACAAAGTTAGAATATTGCAAAACCTTAATTTATAATAACGGCTACTTAAAAACTAGTATCACATGCATCTATATTGCAATTCGGTTCCTAACACTTATGTTGTTCGTGTCCTCTTTGAGGTTTATCGTCTTGTGCTATGTTTTTTATATAGCCCCCATAGAACGGATTTTCTATATTTCGAAGATTTAGCCTCATGTTCTCTCTGAAATAGCCGACATTTGCTATTTAGTCTTCGTTGTGGCTACAAGACTCTACGTTTTGACATATCCCCCATAGAAGGGTACCTCTCGATTGCTGGTATTTTGACGGTTTTAGCCACGTTATTGGACCAAAATGTCTGAAATTTGGTATATAGTATCGGATGAAGGTATAAAATATCACATAGCCCCTATTAACGATACCTCTAAATTTTTAGACATTTTTAAGATTTTAGCCACATTATCCACCGGGAATGGCTGAACTCTATATTTTTTATGGTGGATGGTAAAAGAAGTTCGGCCCCTCCCGAACTTGACGCCGCCTTAAATTGTTCGCAATTTTTATTTATTTTCTTCGATTTTCGGATTCCAATTTTTCCAAGGACTGCAAAATTATTTTTTTGGTTTCCAGTTAGACAAAAAAAAAAAAAAACAGAGAACTTTTAACAAGGCATAGCAGAAACATTAAAATCCAAGTGCGACCTTACTAACCAAAACCGAATTATGGTTGTTAGTCTCGATATGTGAATTTGTCTGAGTAGCCAGTGTTACTGTTATGTGTTTCTTTGATGCCGTTTATATCACTATGCAAAACTTATAATGGTAACAACTTCAAGTATGCATTTTTTGAAAGTACATATTGAGACTACAAAAACCCTAGTAGGGTTTTGTCATGTCAGATCCAGTTCGGATTTTATGGCATCATCTATACCGGGCTAAAACTACAGTTTTCTGCATTTATCGTGCCTTTATTTCAGAAACGATTAATAATTTGGCCTTGCTGTCTTTGGCAATATTGTAGCCCTAAACTAGTAGAACTTATCTTTTGAAAGGACCACATAAGAAAATCTCCATCCAGGACATCAATTACGATAAAATATAGACAATTCGGCTAAACTATTGGGAGTTTAACCACGTAACCTTTTGCAAAAATCTTCCAAATACAGTTCTCAGCAATTATTCAGCACATTCTGAAACTCTAAAATGCTTACTTAATGTTGTTTCAGCGGTATTTTGCATCATATCTTTTACAATATGTATTTTTAACACAGTTCACACCAACAGTTTATTCTCGCATTTCGATTTTCACCACATTATTGACATAGTATTTGTTAAATCGTCGTTGAAAGATGAATTCGAAGCAATAAATGTTATTTTTCGAGTTCATTATTTCTCCAAATATTTTATTCTTGCACTTATCTAAAAATTTGCTTCAGAGGTCAGATGAAGATTCGCATTGGTTTCAGAGATATAGCCCCGAATTCCTTTAAAAAGTCAATATTGAACCATGTTTAGATGGGGCCATAAAATCGAAGCTGGATCTGACACAACAAAACCCAGCTAGGGTTTCTGTCGTTTGGGTCTGTACTTTCAAAAAATCCACAGCTCAAATTGCTTGCACAAGATTACCTTAAAAATGTTGCGCAGTGTATTTCTTGCAGCATGAAATTTCGGGGGTTTCACTTATTTTAAGTTCTCTTTTGTTCTTTAAAAATTAGGCGAACTTTGGACTAAAACTGCAAAGATTGAAATCATGTCTAAGGGTTATAATATAAGCTTATGAATTCAGATAGGATTTCTCTCTGTTTTGGAATTATTCTATAAACAATTACCGAAATCGTTTAGTTGGATATTTATGTTATTTTCTTGATTATCTCTTGGTTCTCTTATACATTATCGTTATTTGTGTCGTATTATCATCATTGGCTCTACTGCTATTGGTAAAATGCAGCTTATTTGTCTCAGTTCACACACATTTTCATTCCTTAGCTTTTTATAAAAAAACTCGTTTAAATTTTGTTCCCAAGGGCTTAAAGCAAAAAAAAAAAAAAAAAAAAACAAATTCTATATAATAAGTAAGCTAAATACTCACATCCTTTCCCAACAAAAACCGTTACGTTACTATCATCACTATCTCAGCAAAATATCCATACCCACCCACACCCCACATATCACTGAATGAAAATGGAAATTGGAAAACGCTATGTGCATTTTGTAGCGTCCGTCACAGTGCAAAACAAGTAAAAGTACCATCATCAAATACCCACCAATATCATCAACACACCCAACATTACTGCCACAACTTCCCGTCTAAAACGTCCTGTGTCTTTTTAAGTGTTTTTTTTTTATCCACCTGTGTTTGCATATTTTAACATTCTTTTTTCTGATAAAATAAATTACACAAGTTCTAATAATTCTTTTCTTATCTCCACCGTTCTTTTTTTTTTTTTTGCAAAAAACACCGAATAAAAACAAACACACTCACACGCACACAAATAATGTGATAAAAACAAATAATCAACATTTTGAATTGAATTTTCTTCTCTATATAATACAACAAAAAACAAATCCTGATTATTTTTTATAAAAAAATACAACTCCCTCAATGAATTCATTCTTAAACAGAGCTCTAAAACTGGAAGCAACAAAACTGCTGCAAAGAGGGATCCTCATTATGAATATAAACAAATGATAAATGAAATGGAAGCTGGAGATGATAATGAGCAGCAGAAGCAGCAGGAGGAGGACGATCAGGTGGATTCTGATGAAATCAAAGTGGAACCTGTTTATATTATAGATGACGACGACGATGATGATGATGATGACGATGAGGAGGACGATGATGATGACGAAGACGACGATGAGGATGATGATAATAATGAAAATGATCAGCAAGAGGATACTCCCTCACCAGTTAGTGCTCAAGCTCCCCATGCAACTGAACATTGTGACACCGACTCTGATTATTATGAAAGAAATCGTCCACGTTATACCAGCGACTCGGAAAGTGACAGCCAAAGAGTACACAAAGCCAGATTACAAACTGCCTCAGGTCGAAGTACCCCCGATCTTTCTGGTGCCAATTATGGTGGCCATCATCGTAAATCTGTTAGCTTTGACTTGAGCGGCGATGAACGTTCCAAATCGGACTATGAACGTTCCAAGACCCCCGATTATTTCACTTCCAGGCATTATGAATCTGAACAAGAATATAATCCCTCTAGATTGCGTATGCCACGTAAGGGTATCTTACGTTCCACCAGTCCATCGTCTTCCAATAATTCTTCTCTGGAGAAGAAACGTCCCGACAAATTGCCACCCCTGGTGCCAACTGTGGCCAGAATAAAGGAAATAGAGTCACCTGTTGTACAGCGGGCCATTTCACCTTCCCCCTCGCCCAACTATACCAGCGGACGTTTAGCAAGTCCACCACCTCCAGCTGAAAAGGTTCTTGTGTCAACAGAAATCGAACGTGATAATCCATTCCGTGAAGCATTTCTGGATAAAAATCGTACCGATGAGTATACCGAAATCGCCAAGGCCATATCGAAATCTCCACGTTCACCTAGGGAGAATTATTTCTTTGGCTCCAAATCGGGATGGAAATCCAATGAGGATCTTTTACAATCTGAAAGAATGTCCAGTACTTCACAACAATCAAAATCCACAGAAAATCTTTCGACTCAGTCTTCAAGAAAACCCCCACCACCACCCATAAAGCCAAAGCCGAAATTGAAAAAGGCCGATCTCATGCATAATTTTGCATTGGAAAGCTTCCAAAGCACCGATGTTGGACATGGTGATTTTGCTGTATTCGAACATGATCCCACCACAAATCAAATACATGAAGTGCCCTCAAGGCCATCAACACCGGCAGCCAAAGTACCGGTAAGGGTTAAAACACCCATAAGTCCCACCCCAAGGCCCAAAGATAGTCCTCCTCCACCACCGGTAAATTATGCTACATTGCCTAAACTTCCACCTAAGTTGCAGCCAACGCTGGGCACTAGCGAGGAGTCCCAATACATGGAAATCCTGCCACCGCTACCACCACCAGTGCCCACTCTCTATGCAGTTCCATCAATAGATGAAGTGCCACCATCCCAGCGACGTCCTGCAGATTTTATTCATGAAAACTCTCCCGATAATATATTGGTTAGCGAGGAGGAACATCGCACAATTTTACTGCAAGAGAATGAGCTAAGGAATCAATTGCGTCGCTCGGCCGGAAGCAAAACCCATGTACCCGAATTGGGAATACCCAACGAAAAAGCCCCACCAGTGCCCAGTGGCAGCAGTAAACAGCAACAACAACAGCGAAATATGGTAAATTCCTTAGTAGATTCAAGTGAAGACCTAGACTTTCCCCTACCCCCACCTCCTCAGCCATCCATAAGCGAAATTCCCATATCCTATGCCACATTGAAAAAAGATTTACCCCCACCACCAACACCACAACAACATTTGCGTGATGATGAAAGCAACGCTAGTGAAAGTCTCTTAAATATTGTTAACACTAACAATGAAACAATTTCCCCAAATTCTTCTTCTTCTACTCCCTCTACACATGCTGCTAACCAGCAACGTTTGGATTTAACAAAGAGCTCAACAACAACAACGACGTCGTCTATGGCATCGACTGTGTCAGCAACAACAACCACCACCGTCCTGCAACAACATGATCCTTTGTCCCCAACACAAATCTTTCCCACAGCTCAAATATTACCGGTACAATATTCTAATCTGCCTCAGCTACAACAGCCAAGTGCTGCCCACGTTTTGGCTCCGGGACAGTCTATAATCGCTTTGGGCGGTGGTGGTTATGTGTTGTTGCCACAGGCCATGCTGGCGGGTGTAAGTGCAGCGGCCGGTGCTGCAGCGGCACCAGTTATCATTCAGCAACAACAACAGCATACGCCACAGTTGCATATGCATCAGCAACATATAGTGGTGAGTGAAGTTAATGAACAGCAACAGCAAAAACAACAAGAACAACCACAACAGAAACACGAGTCCCCCAACAGCAATGATGTTGTTAAGCACTCTCCTCGAACCCCAAACACGGCCAGTAACACAGGCAAAACCATTACTAGTAACAACAAAAATAGTTTTTCTTCCCCCACAGCAACATCCACAACAACACCAACAGCCAATGAGGTTAGAAATATTACCTCACCACCCACCCCCTCCTATAGTGATTTGAAATTCCCCAGCATTTCAGATATTTTAGATAACAACACCACTGACAACAATTATCAAAATACCACTACCTCAGCCATGGTTAATTTCTCCTCCACCTCCTCCTTTGACATAGATTCATCGACATCTTCACTGCATCGGCGTTATAATTCGCAAATCTTAAATGCCGCCACCTATTGTGAGGCTGAAGGTTATAGTAATGATGATATCTACGCCACCATTGAAGAGGAGGCCATTTACAGTAATACATCCTTTTTCGATTCAAGACGTAGCAGTGATACCTCATTGAATTGTCGCACTTCAATGTCGCCTCCACCTCCACCCTTGCCACCCAAACGTCCACAAAAACCAATTCAAAAATTGCGTAAAGCTCCACCACCACCACCGGCTGGTGGTCGTCCACTTAAGTTGCGTTCACAATCCCAACCACAATTAAGCTTAGCAGCTGAAAATCAAGCGGCTGCCTCCAATAGTCGTCGTCAACAGCCTAGTTCACTAACATCAAGTGGCAAAGAGACTACTGTTTAAGACATTATCCTTCCACAAATTTGGTTTTTCGTTTTCATGTTATTATACCTCTCACTCTACCTCTACTCCTTCTGCTCATCATTATTGGCGTTGTGTTGTCGTTTTTTGTGGTTGGTGGTTAGATTAGTCAGTCAGTTGCCTTGGTTTTTGGCCAAAGTCAAATTTAGAATTTTCGAGTGATATGAGGGTGGTGAATGGTCAATGTGGTGTTTGTCGTCTAACGGATGGGAGGTTTCCATTTAGGAAATGCTGTCATTAGTTTGTGTTAAGCCAGTCAGTTTAATTTGGTTTTATTTCTGTCAAAATATTGTTAGCCAATTGTTTGTGATTTTCGGGTGTGTGTGTTGGAAATCTACAATTATTCCTATGGCTGGTAGTCATGAGGGCAGTTGCTTTGAAATTTTGTAATTAGCTTTCTCCTTCCAATAATTTTTGGCCTTTTTTGTTGTCACTTTTTGAGAGTTTTGTTTTAGTTTTCGTTTTTAATAATGTACAGTGTGTGGTGTTTTAAAAGGAGCAGTTGATTTATATTTTGCGAAGGGATCGATGTAAAACGTACAACCATAGAGTTTTTCTGCTGGGGCTTTATTTAATACTGTACGTTATTAAGAAATAAAGGTTGAACATTCCACATAAAGTTATTTGACATAACACTTTTCCGATCTCTTTTCAAAAAAAAACAAATTTTTACATTATATTATTCTTCCAGGTTGGCCATATCATGTAAACTTAGTTCAAACTTCATACACAGAACAGTTTTCAATGGAGAAAAGATATCGTGAAAGTTTGAAGTTAAAAACAATTCACAGAAACATCTCCAATGAATCAATGGGGGGATTAGCTCATATCAATTTTTTGACTCAATTGCTATTTTGTTGACTCAATGACGTGGATGTAACTTTTTTCACTGAACCCTAACGGCGCTTGGCTATTTGGGGAAGTTTTCCTATATAGCCGAAATGGGGCGATTTTTAACACCAAAGTATGATTGCTTCGAGACTTTTCGATATTTTTTATTTATTTCACAGACAGTTTTAATATCAATAAACTGTAGCCCATTCCTGTTTTTGACTCAATGGCATTAATGTACCTTTTATCACTGAATCCGCTGACTTATGGGGAAGTTTTTCTTTATAGCCGAAATATGAAAATTTTTACCTCCAAAGTATGATTACGCTATGCAACACTGAAAATGCAAACAACTTCTAGTATGCATTTTTGGAAAATAAAAAAATTGAGGCTACAAAAACCATAATAGGGTTTTGTCCTGTCATATCCAATTCGGATTTAATGGCCTCATCTAAACCGGGCTAAAACTACAGTTTTTTTTTTTTTTTGCATATATCGGGCCTTTATCTCAGAAACGATTAGAAATTTGGCTTTGCTTTGGCAATTTTGTAGCCCTAAATTAGTAGATCTTTTCTTCTGAACAGACCATATAAGAAAAACTCCATTTGGGGCATCAAAATCGATAAAATATAGAACATTTTACATAATTTCTGAAATTCTGGTCAGTATCAGTTAAACCTATTTAACCTTTTGCAAAAATATTCCAAATAAAGTTCTCAGCAATTCTTCAGAACATTCTGAAACTTTAAAATGCTTACTTCATGTTGTTTCAGCGGTATTTTGCATCATATCTTTTACAACACGTGTTTCAAACACAGTTCACACCAACAGTTTATTCTCCCATTTCGGATTTCACCACATTATTGACATATTCATTAAATCGTCGTTGAAAAATATGCTGAAAACAACGTGATAGAGGCATTTTACAACAATGACATGTTCTAAAGAGTTGTGTATTACATGCCCACGAATATTCTTCCAAAAGGAAACATTAAGAAAAAATTAACGGTTTTGGAGATACGGTGCGAAATGTATAAAAATTATGGAAATGTTCGATATTTTATAAAATTTGAGGCAATAAATGTAGTTTTTCGAGTTCATTATTTCTCCAGATATTTTATTCTTGATCTTATCTACAAATTTGCTTCAGAGGTCAGATGAAGATTCATATAGGTTTCAGAGATATAGCCCAGAATTTGTGTAAAAGTCAATATTTAACCATGTTTATGTATATGGGGCCATATAATCCAAACTGGATCTGACACAACAAAACCCAACTAGGATTTTTGTCATTGGGGTCTGTACTTTCAAAAAATCCTAAGCCCAAATTGTTTGCACAAGATTACCTTAAAAATGTTGCACAGTGTTAGACTTTTCGATTTTTCTATCTTTTGATTTGGTAAAAACAGTTAAATATCGGTGTCCGTTTCGTTAATATGAAAGTCTGGCTGAATATTTTCTTTCCTATTCTTTAAATAATACTTGACATATTGTATTCTTAACATTTGTAGCTTAACAAATGTTTTATTTGCCATAAAATGGTCCTAAAAGAACTTTGATTGTCAGTTTTGAATGGTAGTGTGCACTTCCCTTTATATTATGACTTCATTCATGTTTCCGCCCAATACATATTGTTGCGAAATTAGGTTTACGTTGTTTTATTTCCCGATTCGATTCGTACCAAATAAAACTATGGTTCGTTTAGATTAAAACAAACATTGTTCCACAACATCCCATATAGGACAAGGGAGACTTCTCTCGTTTCGTTTAGATTACGAGTCCAAAATTACGTTATTCACATACTTACGCAAAACTTTACTTTTTTACTAAGCACACAGCTTAACTCTACTAGGCACACAGCTTCTCTCCATTGAGATTACTATTTATTTCACTTAATTCGCTGTATGAATTATAACCCACCCACATGTTACTCTCACGTATTTATACTCGCTTGCTGAGGCATAGACTGCTCTAGCATCCTCAATAGAGGATGTTGCCCAATGTAAAAGCGAAATGCTAATCGATTCGCAACTACACTTACACGCATACAAACAGACGGATGAATGCAAAGAACAAATGGGGTATAGGTAATAAATACGAGAGAGTAGAAGGGATAATTATGAATGAGGCAAGCTACAACTGAATGATCAAAACAAATGTGAGAGAGAGAGAGTATGGCAAAAACAATAGCAAAATAAACATAGAAAACTGAGAATAAGCGATAATTTGATGATTGTAGTAAATTCTATACAGTAATTGTTGTAATTCTGAATCGAACAAAGTACGAAACTTCATTAAAATTAAATCTACTTCTTATATTCGTAACAATATCCACGAAGGGGGCAAGAGAAACTTTTCTCATATTAATGAGTGCACGCCGGCTCGTATTGGCTCAATGATATGAGACCTATTTTTTATCGTCTAGTCCAAACGGCGTGTCCTACGACACCTCTTGTAGAGAAGCTGTTCACGGCTGAAATACTTAGGAAACTTAAGCCAGCATTACGATGAGGGGATTTGCCTCAGAATTATTTTATCAAACAGCTGACACAACCCTAATGGTAAAGTTGAGATATAGATGGCGTCATTGGAAATATTAAAGAGTCATACACATTTTAGTTAGACGAATTTAAAAATTATATCGTTTTGTACGCCTAATCTTTTTTTCGTTAGGCATAATCGACAACCACGCTACATATTTAGCAGTCGGCTGACCATTCGTCGCAGTGAATTAGCAACAGAGGGTGGTTTTGTGATTAGAGTTGCCAACGCAGTAAGAAAAAAGTGTCATTTAATGTCAAAATGCATCCATCATATGGTAGAACCTAAAGAATAGTAATTATTATTGTTTAAAAATAAAAAAAAAATATATATTGAACGGCTTTACCAAAAACTCACATGTCCTTTGAACGAAAAAGTGGAAAGAGTGGTAACCCTGATCTGAAAAACAATTGCTTGCTGAAAACCTGGGTAAGCCGTTGAAACTTTGTTGCTTATTCTCTTTTCTGATATGTGCTGATCATGAGTGCTGCATGCATGCGTGACCGATGCTATTTTATTATAGCGACAATATCAAATAGCATCAGCATCGCTAGCAATATTTTTGTGAAATTTGTTGCTAAACATATTTCGAAGAAATTTTAGCAGGCAAACCTTCAAATATTCGGTGCTTTTGCTAATATGGCGATAGCATTTTAAACCCTGTTTTAAACGTTTTCCATCTTCAAACCAAAGGAATATAGTACTGTTCTTAGTACCGAAAAGTATTTTTTACCAAATTGATCGCATTCAAAATTTTTTCGTGGGCGAGTAGTCCATGCTTCCTGGCATAATGACCCAAAATATAAAAAAATCATGATTGATTGTTTGTCACAATAACTATCGAAATAAATGATTTTCAAATTTAATTCTTGAAATTTTCAAGACTTTTGTGCTTTAATCCAGTTTATGGTTCGTGTGGCAAAGGATATATCACTGTCACCAAAGCTGACGCGGAATTTTAAATTATTGGTCAACCCGATATTTTACCCGATATTTTCTCTAAGTGACTTTGGCCAGAGCTTCGTTTTGCTCGATTTTAATCGCGAGTGGTAGTTCTCGATTTTGACCTTGAATATGAAGTTGGATGGAATTTATGTGTTCACAATTTTTATTCTTTAAGACAAGGGATACAACTTTGCCTCTGAGAGTAAATCAAATTTCTTAACGGATTTGGAGGATATGATCCTGACAAAATGATCCCTTTCGACATCAAAGCCACTAACTTTTGGAGGCCTGTAAACTCGAAAGTTGATGAGATAGAGAAAAACGGCGAGACACATGTCTTCTCTTTTTTGGTCTTCTAAACATGACTCAATAAATTACACACAGTGTTATACATATTTATTTGTTTAGATTGCAGCTATAGATTGAGAAAATGTCCACACTTGCAAATAAGACAACAAAAAACTAAAAGAGTACTCGTCCCACACGAAAACGAACCTATGCGATCCTATTCTATTGGCATAGAAAAATAGAGAATACATCATTTATTTTTTCTACTCGCAGAAGTACTCCAGCTCGAATTCGAGGGAGTTTTACTCTATACTCAAATTCGAGCGAGATTTTTGTAGCTCTAGCTTTGAAAGCTCTAGAAGGCTTCAGCTGGTTTTCCACTGTCAGCTTTATTTTTGCACCATGAAACATAACGAAGTTTTTTTCTAATTCAGGCCAACTAGTTTTCTTTTATTTGAGATTTTATTATACCCTCAGCATTTATGCTAACGAGGGTATATACACTTTCATACGCGCAAAATTTGCCTCATCGAAATAATGGTTTTAGACCCCAAGTGTGTTTGGACGAAATGTGTTTCAGACAATTTGGAGTTGATTTAGCCATGTCCGTCTCTCTGTCTGTCTGGCTGGCTGGAGCGCACGATAACTCTCGAACGGATCAACCGATTCGGTCCAAAATTTGGCTTTCGTAATATTTTGTCCAAACTTAGTTTAAGTTCGAAGATGGGTTATATCGGTCCACTCCTTCCTGTACCTCCCCCACAAAAGTTCGGAAATGTTCGAAAAATTTGGGCGCACGATAACTCTTGAAGGAAATAACCGATTTGGTCCATACTTTGCACATCGTAAAATTTCTGCCAGACTTACATGAGGTTCCAATATGGACTTAATTGGTCCACTCCTTCGGGTACCTCCCACACAAAATTTCGGAAAAGATCAGCTTAGGACCAGTTCAGAAATACCATGTCATATAACGGTATCAGTTTCATCATGTGCAAGTCCACACTTCCTGAGAAAATAGCCTGGAAGTTACAAAAAAGCCCTACGACACCGTGTGTAGTGGTTGGAGCGCAAGATAACTCTCGAACGGATCTGCCGATTTTGTCCCAAATTGGGCTTTCGTAATATTTTGTTCAAACTTAATTTAAGTTCGAAGATAAGCCATATCGGTCCACTCCTTCAGGTACCTCCCCAGAAAGTTCAAAAATGTTCGAAAAAATTGTGCTCACGATAACCCTTGATGGGAGTGACCGATTTGGTCCATACTTTACATATCCTAAAATATCTACCAGATATAGATCAGGTTCGAATATGGACTATATTTGTCCACTCCTTCAGGTACCTCCCACACAAAATTTTGGATAAATTCACTTTAAGACACGTAGCAACCGATTTGGTCCAAACTTTGGATCTCTAAATATTGTTTATGTTCAAATGTGGGCCATATCTGTCCAATCCTTGTGGTACCACCCACACAAATGTACAACATTTTTGTTTGGTTCGAGGATCCTTTGGACATTCTTACCGAAGATTTTTCTAGCGTTGTAAAAAACCCTATCTATCGATATCCCCGCTTAATTTTGAGCTTCAATACGCCCAAAATTCTAAAAACTCCCCCTAAATAATAAGTTTTTTTTGGGAAAAAAGTTTTTCAATCCACATAGGCTGAGGGTATATCTCCGTCGGTAAAGCCGACTGATACTTTTTTACTTGTTTTTTAATTGAAGTAGTTACTTGACTTGTTCCTTTTCAAATTTTCCACACTGCAATCTGCAAAAAAAAAACGCTTTTCACTGATTATTTCCCTAATTCCCCAATGAGCCGGCGAGTTCGAGTAAATACTACTATTATATATGTATGTATAAATGAATTTGGTTTCTATTACAAATGCTACGAGATTTAAAGTATGACCCTTTGAAATGGTTCAGTGATTTTATCATTTTCTAAAATGTATTTTGTGGCCTTATCCAAAGCTTTGCAGTGCTCTGGACAGGGATTACCATTGTTTTCTATCTCTGACCATGGCTATTTAAATTTGCCCGCCACCATTTTAATATTTTACAAAAGGCAAAAAAAAACAACAGACAAATTTTGCCAGACACCCGAGGCTATAATGTTGGCAAAATGAGGCTACGATGTTGCCGAAATGACTGACGTCTGATAATTGTGTTTTTACGAATTAAGTTAAGTGAACTCAAAGAAGAGAGTTCAGCATTTGTTTGCCATTGGCATTTGCTTAAAGCAACACACACTCATACAAATTACGATAAACGTGTTTAAACAAATTATATTAATGAAAACAACGAGAGAAAATAGAGAAATGCCAATTGTAGGAAGAAGCAGTATATTTCTGTGGTGATGACGTTTATATTTATGTTTGCAGAACAAAATTGGTTTGGTAGTTTCTTGATGTGGTCTGCTGAAATACCAAATGACCTCATAAAAAAGGTAAAAAGTCTGTTGTCGTATTGTCAATATTTTTTGATTAGGAATTTGAGTTTTCGTGTCTCCTGTCGACCTGTCTTCTGTTTTAGTATTCTGATACTTTTTTTCGTCGGGAATTAGCCTTTGGATTTTGTTTGCCATCCTATAATGAGCTGTTGGATAATTAAAATGCAAATTTTGTTGTTTTGTTTAGGAAAACTTCTCGCCTTTTTGTGTTTCACGGCATATTATAGGGTGAGCTTTTTAGGAGTGAGAGATAATGTAAAATTCCAGCTTCATATAAAGCAAGTGGGGCAGCAGCATTGCAACGATGTTTTTGAATGGGCGCTAGCACCGGCACATCCTCAATGCCGAAAGAAATTTTTTTGTGTAATTGAGCTAAGCGCACCTGTTTTGCACATTGAATATGCTGGTTCAATTCCGAGCATAATGTAGTCTACGTTTCTTGATTAGTTCCGTCATGTAAATCTTCTCTACAAGCGACACGCCGTTCACCCTTCAAACCGCTCGATCGTCTGTTTGACACTTTCGTTAATTTAAAGCAAATTTCTCAGGAAACAAGTAAAACGTATCAGTCGGCTTTGCTGGCAGAGACATAGTCTCAGCCTGTGACATAATGCGGTCCTTACATTTACTGCCAAACTGCTGCCGCCGATGAACCCTTTTGTACGTGTGAGATTGAGTAGTGTGTGGCATTCATTCAATCCACATTCTAGAAATGATAAATTTTCCTTCCTGTAATTTGATATTTGAGGTTGTTAGGGGTCACAGCACTTCTTCACTAAAAACTGTCAACATAGGTCCATGTTTAGGTGTAGCCCTCATATAACAGTAACTCCCGATTTTCGGTATTTTGGGGATTTTAGTTGCAAGCCTTAACCGAAGTAGCTGTAATTTGATATTTATAATTCTTAGGGTTTTTCGGGATCACAGCACTTCTTCACTAAAAATGTCAACATAGGTCCATGTTTAAATATAGTCCCCATATAACAGTACCTCCCGATTTTCGGTATTTTAAGTACCTCCCGCTTTTCGGTATTTTTAGGATTTTAGTTACAATTTTTGACCGAACTAGCTGTAATTTGACATTTGAGGGGTCACATCACTTCTTCACTTAAAACTGTCAACATAGGTCCATGTTTAGGTGTAGTCCCCATATAACAGTACCTCCCGATTTTCGGTACAATTTTACACCGAACTAGCTGTAATTTGACATTTAGGGGTCACAGCACTCTTTCACTAAAAATGGACAATATAGGTCCATGGCTTGGTATAGCCCCCTTATATCGGTACCTCGCGATTTTCGGTATTTGAGGGTCTTAGCTATATTATTTGACGGAAGTGCGATTATCGGTATTTGAGAGTCTTAGCTATATTATTTGACGGAAGTGCCCATAATTTGCAGTTAAAAAAACTTTTCCACCAAACATTTTCAAGATTGGTCCCATAGGTGGTACCTTTCACCTGGTTGAACAAATTTTTATACCCTACACCACACTGTGGAAAAAAGGGGTATTATGTGTTAGTGCATTTCTATGTAACATGCATAAGGAAAAGAGATAGATCCATAGTTCCTTCTAGGGATATGTATAGAATCACTTTCGGAGCCGATTTATGCATGTTCGTCTGTCGCATTTATTGTCAGATTCGGCTGAAATCTGGGGAATATCATTTTTTTAGCAATAGGAAGAATGCTATAGCTTTGGTGAAAATCGATTCAGATTTGGACATAGTCCCCATATATATTTTCGACCGATTTCACGTATTTGCTGCACCAAACACGCTATATATGTCCGATTTCGATGAAAATTGTAATGAGTGACTGAATTCGGCCTAGAAAGAGACAGACTTTGATCCTTTGCTTACTGGTTTAGATTAAATTAGATAATTTAGGTATCCGTGGTCGAAAATTTTTTGCACCTAAAATTGAGGACAAGAGAGGAAACTAATTATTCCATTTTAATTAAGAATATTTTATGGTGGAGGGTAACTTAACGATTATTGTATGTCAGGAAGCATGGACTTGCCCACGAAAAACATTATATCGCCGTGAACACGGCCACAAGAAGCACTTTCGGTAAAAATTTGCAAAAGCTCCTCGAACAGTCCTTTAACTGCACTTAAATAAAAATGTAAAATTTTTGTTAGGGGGCTCCGAATATGTTATCCAATATAGAACTTCTAAGAAATCGATGTAATGACGAAATTTCACGATGTGCAAAGGTTCGGCAAAATCGAATACTCAATTCGTAAGTTTTCGTGCTCAGAAGTTAATTGAGTTGGTGCCGACAGGGTTATTTAAAGTTTTTTTGCGCCATTATCTCAGAAAGTTTGGACATGCCCCTGAAGAAAATTGTACCGCAGTAAAACGGGCCGCAAACACAACCTACTGCAAACAATTCCATGACGACGCGAGAAGTGTTGTTAAACTGCACTTTGCGAAAAATTTTGGATATTTTGTGTCGGACTTGCCCGAAGGTATAGATCTATGACTGGATAAACTATTAGGAGAACCCAATTTGTTACCAAATCGGTTGAGCCGTTCGAGAGTTATCGTACACACCATTTTCGCTAAATTTGTTTGACTTTTGTGGGAGAGGTACCTAAAGAAGTGGACCAAAGATTGGGCAAAATATTACGAGATCCTGTATCGTTATCTTATTTTTCACGGTTTCACCGTAGAGCAACGGCAAGGACACCCAACACGGTGTACAACACTCTACAAGTGCTGTCTTAAGGCATTATAAGAATCGATATGGGAGAAGTCTAACTTGTTCCCTCGCGGATTTTTGTGGGACCATATGTATGTATATTAACAAACGACTGGGGATTGACTTTCTTTTGTTCACTAGGCTTACAACTGCCTCTTTATTCTGGCCAACACCGTAATGAAAATCGGTGACAACAAATTTCAAACATTCCAAAATTTAAAGAAATGAGTTCAGCAACACTTTATTTGTTGTTTTCTTTGAAGATAATATCCAAGTGACTGAAAGTTTTCTAAATGAATGAGGGTTACTTAGTTTAAAGTGGTGTTGTTTTTGTTGTTAATGACCAAAAACGACTACGACCTAGAAACGAAATAACGAACGAAAGAACATTTGCAAGTATTCTTGTGCTACTTTTCTAACGAAAAAAATATATATATTTTCATAATGCCCAACAACCAAAAATTACAACAACAACGACAAGCGATGCACACGCCCGATTCCATCATAGGAAGTTGTCTTAGCAGAAAAGTTTTTACATTAAAATTAAGAGTATCTTTTTGAAATGACTTTTGCCCTTTTTGAGTAGAAGATGATGGTTAACCTTATACATTGTTGTTGTTATTGTTGTATAGATATATTATTTTTTCAACATTCCCTAATCTAATATGTTGCTTTAATTTAAATGAAACAAAAAACGCCATTAATTAGAAAACAAACATAAGTAAAAATCCTCTTCCCTTAAAATTTCTTTAATTATAATAATGTAATACAATAAAAAAATTCCCATACATATTTGTATCATTTATTTTATTCTCCCCCAAAAAGTCCTTAGCATTTATGTCATGTATTATAATTATTATTATTGTATGAAAACTATTTTAAAGTTGTTTTAATTTTATTTTTATTATTTAAAAAACTCTGTTTTATTTTTTATTTGTAAATTTTTGTAACATTGTTTAAATTCATTTACTTACTTTAGTATGTACACATTCCATTGCTGTCCTTTCCTAATCTTTTTGTTATTTTTATTTTATATTCCCTAAACCTCTCAACACACCAAACAGCAAGCAGTTAGTAAATAAAGTTTTATTTGTTTTAAGTTTTGTTTTTATGATTTTCAGTTTTTTTATATATAAAAACTACATACACACTTTACAGAAACTACATACAAAATCCTTTAACAATTTTAGTTGTTTTGTAATTGTTATTTTTTTACATCTACGTATGTATGTATGTTGGTATATGCAGCGTAATATCCTCTTATAACAGGAACTAGTTGTGAACTAAACATATAACCATTACCCAATAAGATGTTGAACATGTTGAGAACTAAATATACAAAAGTATATATCTTCAATGAGCTCTCAATGCCGAAATGACTTCACTTAAGTCTATTCAGATGTGTTATTGACCAGACCTGCAATGAGGTATAACCAGAAAATGCAAAAATGACTTGTCTGTAGCTCTGTTTAGGGCTGAAATAGATCATTGATGGCCAGCAGAGACAATGCAACATTAATTCCTATGCACACATACATACTTAAACATTTATGCTGCTTTTGCTAATGCAGTTTCGATACCCAAAAGTTATAAATCAATGGTTATTGGATGATACATTCAGTCTATGCCAAAGTTCTCTAAAACTGCTAGTAATAAGGGACAATATGCACTTCCTTTGACTTTTTTTACATCTGTACCATAAGTTTAAAATAAAATTATAAAATATATATTTTGTTGTAGTTAGTTTTTATTTATTTAGACTTTTTCTTGTATTTGTTTTTAACATCAAACAAACAGACATCAACATCATCATCATCGACAGACACCATAAACTCTAGAAAATATTTACATTTATAATAACAATATTTGATTATATTTTTTATTGAGTTGCAAAAAAACAAAAAAATTAAAAATAACATTTATGAGAAAAACCAATTGCTACTTGTAACATATTCATTTTTATTCTTTTTTTAGTGTATTTATTTTGTAATGATAAAAAACAAATACTATATAATTGGATTTTAATTTATTGTTTAACAATTATGTAAAATTGTGAAAAAAAGAACAAAACTTTTTTTTTGGATTTAAACTGTTGTTTTCTTTTGTGCCGTCCCTTTTATGTGTTTAAATAAATTTTTTATGTTTGTTTCTTTTTATTTTTTAAAAGTCAATGCCTAATACCCTAGACAGACGGCAGCGTTAATTTGCATTAACTGCCTTAATTCAAATTAATTCGTGCATTATCCACATTCTTAATGCACAAAATCAAAGGAAATTTAAACTGAATTTAGCAATTTCAATATGGCAATGCTGTTGAAAATCAATTGTCTTTTGTCAAATTTCCATGTTTAAGAAAATAAAAAGGGAAAGCAAATCAGCAATTTTCGCGTTTCTTCAAAATAAATAGTGGTCTTTCGCGAGTAGAATAGCAGCTAATCGTTTTTCACGCCTTCTAACAAATCTCTTTTTCAAATTTTTATTTTCACAAAAAATTTCATTACCCAACATACTAATTCTATCGAAAATTATATCTTCCTCAAATGTTTTTTAAAGTTTTGCAATATTTTTATAATATTAAAAAGACTCAAAAATATCGCGAATAAATTAAATTTATTTTTGCTTAATCGTGGTGAAAAGATCAAAGGTAGAAAGTGTATTTGTTTCGCATATTTTGGCGAACTTTTGTAAAGCTTTATGAAATGGTCTGCTGGGTACAAGCAAACATCACAAACAGCTGTTTCATAAATGCAGATACTATCGTCTGTCAGGGTGAAAAATTAATTCAAATTAGGACATTTTTAATGCAAATTAACTCTGCCGTCTGTCTAGGGTATAAGGATAAGTAGCAATCAATACATGCAATATTCATAATTTGTAGTCTACACTGCGGAAACAAGTGTTTTTAATAAGGTTTACTTAAATTTTTGCCTTTTTTACTTTACCAGAAATACTCACGTTTTTGTATGAGATAGCGGTGATGAACTAGGTCTTTCCTGTCCCTGCTCGAGGCTACAGTATACCCACAGCCTCAGAAGTGTAATTTTGATTTATACTTCTTTAGGGTTTTAATCATATAATTCCTCTCCATAAGTAGTGTGATACTTGGTCGCCATGCCATTAAAAAAAATGGTTCCCTTATCATTGAACTAAAAATAAAATCGGGCTACAGCCATTGAACGCTTTTCGGATTTTTGAAAAACATTTGTTTCATTTCATAGTATTTTTTTCACAAAAAAAAAAAAATTAAAGTGGGTTGTGGATTAAAGAAAATAAATGTGAATAATAAATGGATTAAACGTTTTTTAGTTCATTTGTTACCGCCACTGGAAACCATTTTTGAGAAAAAAGGTCAAAAATCCATGACTTCCATACGGCCAAAATGCGCTTCATTGAAATAATGGTGTTAGACTCCAGCTGTGTTTGAACGAAATCCGTTTCAGACAATTTGGTGTCGATTTAGACATGTCCGTCCGTCTGTCTGGCTGGCTGGTACGCACGAAAACTTCCGAATGGATCAACCGATTGGGTCCAAAATGTTGCCAAAACTTAGTTTAACTTCGAAGATGAGCCATATCGGTCCACTCCTTCGCGATTTGGTCCATACTTTGCACATCGTAAAATTTCAACCCAACATGGATCAAGTTCAAATATGGACTATATTGATTTATTCCTGCGAACACCTCCCACACAAAATTTCCGAAAATTTCAATTTAAGACCTGTTTTCGAATTGTTTTGATTTTGATTTGCAACAGATTGTTCTCAGGACCACTTTTACGACGTTAAAGGTTTTTTAGAGGCAAGTCCATACTTTCTGAGAAAATGGCCAGAAAGCTGTAAAAAACCCTACGGCCAACATTTTGATAAAATGATAAGCTCGAAATTTCTTTAACGAAGCAGCAGAAATGAGCCAAATTTTGGGCATCGTATTGTGTCCGAACTTAAAAATTAGTTTAAGTTCGAAAATTGGCCATGTCGTGCCCATCTTAGGGTACCCAGCAAAAATTCGGATCCGTTAGTCATTATGTAACCCATAACAAAGTAATGTAAACAAAAATTACTACTTATATTACTCCTTACTAAGTTATGAGTACGGTGGCACAGAGCTAGTGTGTCCGACTACTAATCAGAGGGTTGTGTGTTCAACGATCACCGCCGGACGGGTACTTTTTGTTAAACAAACAAGTAAAAAAGTATCAGTCGGCTTTGCCGACACACAATGGTTCAGGAATCGATTTTCCTGGCCAAAAATCAAAATTTTGTTTTGTCAAGGATATTTAATTTCTATATAAGATTGGATAGTAAACATATTGCAACTAAGGAAACCAAAAAATTTAGCCCAAATATTGGAAGGTGTGGGCGTGGCGTGCCCCTAAAGACGAGCATTTTCCCAATTTTTGGGAAATACGTAATTTTTGCAAATTTCTGGAGAAAGACGAAGCTATTTCTCTAAAACTGTAACAGTTATTGTGTTCATTGTTTTTTTGTAAGGTAGGTAGGGTTGTGGCCTTTAAAAATCGTTTTAGTAAATTACCGTAGCGTTTACACAACATGATCTATTTTATGTTTCCTCGGGTACTAAATTTTATGAAATTCCATATTTAGTGGACTAGAACTTTTGTGGAACAACATGGAACAAAGTTCTGTTTTCACAGAAAGATGCCCGAAAGTCTCCTCTTCCCGCCCATATATACTTTTTTTGTACCCGTCCCGTTCCGTCCGTTTAACACTTTTTTCAATTTATTGAAATTACATGGGTAAAAATGTGTATTTTTCTATACTGTTTCCATATGAATTACAGTTTTTTAAAACAAATTACAACTTTTTTGAGTATATGAGTTTTTATACAAGTTATATAAGTTTTATTAAAACCCAAGGACAATATTTTTAATTTTTGAAAAAAATTAAATTTTTTTGTAAATTTTTTTTTTACAAATTTTTGAAAAAAAAAATTTTTTTTTTGACATTTTTTCGAATTTTTTTTTTAGTTTTTTTGGTAATTATTTTGTTTATTTGGTGGTGTTTGACCATCTTTAATACATGGGAAGATATAAAAACCACAAAAACACTCATATTTTGATGAAAAATAGTTAAAAAACACAAAAGTTTAACTTTGACCTTGAATTTCTCTGCAACTACCAGACCAAACTTGACCGCTTATAATTCGTCTGAAAGCTGATTGTGTTATCTGTCTAACAAAAAAAGAATTATGAATATATCTCTTTCCGTTCAAAAGTTACAGAATTTTGACCAGGAAAAAAACTATTCTGAACCACTGTGCGACAGAGATATACCCTCAGCCTGTGCAAATTGAAACACTTTTTTCACAAAAAAACTTATGTATTTAGGGGCTTTCAAAATTTTGGTCGTATGAACCGACAAAAATTTAGATTAGGATAAAAGTTAAAAAATTTTGCGGAAAAGGTACTTAAAGGAATAGACCGACATAGACCAATGGGGGTGCCATACGGGGTTTTTACACCATTCGGGCTATTTTCTCAAGAGGTATGGACTTGCCCCTGAAACAACTTTTACCATCGTAATTGAGGCAGCGAATGTAAGTTGCTTCAACAAAAATCAAAGTGATTCAATAGCAGGTCTTAAAGTAAACTTATCCAAAATTTTGTGTGGGAGGTACCGGATGGAGTGTACAAATATAGTCCATATTCGAACCTGATCTATATCTGTTAGATATTATGAGAATGCGCAAAGTATGGAAGTGACCGATTTCACTCCCATTAAGAGTTATCGTGCGCACAATTTTTCCGAACATTTTTGAACTTTTGTGGAGTAGGTACCTGAAGGAGTGGACCGATATGGTTTATCTACGAACTTAAACTAAGTTTGGAAACAATATTACGAAGGCCAAATTTTGGCCGGAATCGGCATATCCGTTCGAGAATTATCTTGCGCTTCCACCCATAAAAATGGTGTCATAGGGTTTGTTTTTCAACTTTCAGGCTTTTTTCTCAGGAAGTATAGACTTGCCCCTGAGGAAACTTGTACCTTCGTATAGGGGACAGTGAATACACGATGCTACAACAAAAACCAAGGCGATTCGAGAGCAGGTCCTAAACTGAACTTTTCCGAAATTTTGTGTGGGAGGTACTCGACGGAGTTTACCGATTGAGTCCATATTGGAACCTCATCTAAGTCTGGTAGAAATTTCATACTGTGCAAAGTATGGACCAAATCGGTTGCTCCCTTCAAGAGTAATCGTATGCACAAATTTTCCGGAAGGAGTGGACCGATATAATCCATCTTTGAACTTGAACTAAGTTTGGACAAAATATTACGAACGCAAAATTTTGGACCGAATCGGCAGATCCGTTCGAGAGTTATCTTGCGCTCGTATAGAGGACAGCGAATACAACTTGCGTAAACAAAAATCAAAGCGATTCGAAACCAGGTCCTAAACTGAACTTTTACGAAATTTTGTGTGGGAGGTACAGATTGAGCCCATATTGGAACTTCATCTAAGTTTGGTAGAAATTACACAATGTGTAAAGTATGGACCAAATCGGTTATTCCCTTCAAGAGTTATCGTGCGCACAAGTTTTGCGACAATTTTTGAACATTTGTGGGGGAGGTACCTGAAGGAGGGGACCTATATGGCCCATCTTCGAACTTAAATCAAACCTGGACAAAATATTTCGATACCCAAAATTTGAACCGAATCGATTGATCCGTTCGAGAGTTATCGTGCGCACCAGCCAGACAGACAGACAGACGGACGGACATTGCTAGATCGACTCAAATTTGTCTGAAACGGATATCGTACAAACATACTTGGGGTCTAAAACCATTATTTCGATGAGGCACATTTTTGGTCGTATCAAAGTGTAAAACCCTCTTTAGCCTAAAGGCTGAGGGTATAAACATCGAATATTTGGTGGTGCTTATGTAAGCGTTTTAACAACCCTTCGTGTGCGTGGCCTAGTATGTAGTGTGTTCAGCTACAAAGCAGAAGTTCGTGTGTTCAAATCCAGCAAATAGCGAAATAAAATAAAATAAAAAAAATCCACCTAAACTGATCTATAAATAAAAAACAAAAAAATATTTTTTTTAGCTTATAGCTTTTTTTAACTTCCAGTGACCATAGAATAACAAGTTATTATAGTGGTCATAGAATAACTAGTAATTCAGGGCGACATGCCCTTGTTAAAATAATGAGTTAGTAGGGGGTTTTGTAAGTACCCAGCAAAAATCCTCATTACAAACCTCCTTTCCCACCCATTATTTTAACAAGGGCATGTCGCGCGAGATATCTGGTTATTTTGTAACCAATGAACAAAGTAGATGGTAACCACTGAAATAAGTAGATACTGAGTAGATTTTGACTACTTATTTCAGTGGTTACAAAATAACCAGATATTTCGCGCGACGTGCCCTTGTTAAAATAATGGGTGGGAAAGGAGTTTTGTAATGAGGATTTTTGCTGGGTAGTTTCGGCTGCCAGAAATCCCTTACAAAACCCATTATTTTGGGAGGATTTTCTTTGCTGGGTACCTCCCCTCACAAAAGTTTAACATTTTGGTTTAAATGCAGTTTAAGGTCTGTTCGAGGATCCTTTGGAAGTTTTTATTGAAGCCACTATTTGTGGTCCTGTTTACATCAATGTTATGTTTTTTGTGGACAAGTCCACGCTTCCTGGCATAATAGTCCAAAAGGTCTAAATTATACTGTGACCAACTGTAATGAATGGTGGGCGCGATATCTACTGCAAGAAATGACTCCCAGCAAAAGATCTACATCCACGAATATACCTTTCGGTATTTCTTTAGGTACCTCCTCCGCAACACTTTTGTACTTTAATCCAAATCCATGTTATGTTCATACCACAAAACTCTAAAAAAACCCTAAATACCTAATATTAAGGGAAAAGGTTTTTTTTTGTTGTGTAGCCATTATTTGATCTGTTCATAGATTAAACTTTCAATGCATCAGGTTGTGTTTAATCAGAAGCAGCCGGCAAAAAGTTTTCATGAGGAGTACATTTTATCCCAACTATGTTTACTTTTGACAGACAAGTATGCCGAAAACAAGACAACTATTTTTTTTAAGAAAAACTTAAATTATTACCAGAAATTTATATCAAAGCTTTGCGAAAATGGTAATTTTTGGAAATTGTGGATCCATCGAAGTCCAAAAATAAACATAGGAAAAGCGCAAGGTCTAAGACAGAGCTGGATACGGTGTAAAAAGAACTAAAATCGCCATAAGATGGGATGGAGGTGTAAGGACAACTACATCTCCTGCAGTGTATGATCAAATAACTACATGAAGACAGTAAGACATACGGTGATGATAAATACGATTTGGGTCATCCACCAGGTCGAAAGATAAAAGAATTTGTCCCCTTAATCAAAAAAGTTTTTTGCAAATATAGTGTTTATATTGCCCTGGAGGTATTTTTATGGACAGAAATGGTACTGGATGCATGAACTAATCGGAAAGATAACTTGTCATAATCGCACCATGCACACACCAAAAATGTCGTAAAACATGGTGCCTTGCATAATACCACTTCTAAACGTATATACATATAATTACGTAAAGCTAGTAATTTTTTGCAAATATGTTTAAGTTAGGATCGGACCCGATCAGCTCAAGTAATCTAAGTTCATATAGGAGGTTCCGGGACTCTAGTCTGGCCTCTAGACTATTAAATATCGAATAAAACCTTGGTATTTAACAATTATCCTTATTAACTGGATTTATCTATGATGCCTTGAGATAATAAACAAAATGTTTAACTCACAATATATTATCAAAACAAAAATAATTTCTTCAGAGTTTAAATCAAATTTTCTCGGTTGCAAATGTTTTGAGCTTTGTTTATTTTTATAAAATAAGTGCAATTTTTGCAAATCAGTTTTTAAATCTATAAAAGGGACCCAATAAACAATCAATCTACAAAAAGATTTGCATTTCAAATCCACACATTACCTCAGAACTATATAAAATATGAACTAGCCATTCCAGAAGCAAATGTTTTGGGCAACACTGTATGTTCTAGTGGTGCGTAATCGATATCTATAGTCGACTTTTTCGATTTTTAGGTTTGTACCTTCAACAAAAAAACTCGACTTTTCGATCTTTCGATTATGATCAAAGTTGACTAAAATCGATGTTTGGTCAATTTAATATTCGTTTTGATACATCTTGTTGTCAACAGAGGGTGTCATTTTAAAAGCTGTCATTTTGTCTATAGTCAAAAGTCAACTTCGATTTTTAGACTTTTCAAACCGAAAAGTCGACTAATCGATTAATCGAAAATCGTATTACCTATCCCTACTATGTTCCCAGCATGGCGGAATAAGAAGGTGTCACATCGATAACAATAATCGGACCATTTACAAAACCAAACGTGAAAATTTGTTCACAATAACGCATTACTGTGAATTGATTGTTTACTTTTTGTATGCAATTTTATTCACAATAATGCATTTTGACAACTAGTGTGGCAATCAGCTGTTGTTGCTGTTGTATTATTGTAAATATTCCCCTTGGGACCTTTTATAGCCGAGTCCAACGGCTTGTCTTAAGACAACACTTATAGAAACACGGCTGAAATACTCAGGAAATGTCGCCTATTGTGGATAATTTTTCCATAATTGAAAATGAGACGCTGTTTGGTCTGGGAAATGGGAAACCGGGCACTCAATGTGAAAGGCACAACTGTGTAGATCCAACATCTAAAAGAGAATACTTTTCATTTCATTTAACAACAAATCCAATTAATGAGTGCACCTTAAATGGAAAAAAATGTAAAATTTTGGAGGATGATTCTTGAAGCTGACCTATGTTTGCAAGTACTTGTGTTGTGTGCAATGTTTGAAACAATTCTGGTACTCCTTCTGAGAGTTTTCGTGTTCATCAACCAGACAGACAACGAACTGAAACGGCTTAATTGACAACAAAGATGGCAGACACAGATTTGGCCGTAACAAATATAGGGTCTAAAACCATTATTACTATTTAGCTATAAGGTTCAAAATATTAAAAAGCTTTGATTTTATTTTAGTTGGTTTGAAAAAAAAAATAGTTCTCTGTACATATACTCGTATCTATTTTTCCCAGTTTGTAAATATATTTTTGTTGGATTCTCAATTGTGTATGTCGTTCTATTCGACTTCGCACTTCTCACAATACTATTTATATTAATTTCATGGAAACATCGGCAATGTTATCAACCTGTTCGGTAATCTCATAACTGATAAGATATTTCTTATCGTTGATTGGAGTTTTTTAATAAAGCTATTTTTCAAATATAAACATAGATAACATGGTATTGACTATTTTTTATTATCTCATCACAAGAAAAAATCATACCATTAACATGGCGACATCTGTTTGTCGAATTAAAAATACACTGAAAGAAATAACAGCAAAGACATACATATATCTTTGATTACAGGTTCATAAGGGATCTATAGTTCACAAGTGAAGCTAATAAACAAAATAAACAAATCGATCATTTACTTGTTTTTAATAAATTTTATAATTTCAAAATTGAGTTTAGGGATTAGATTGTCTGGACGATAACATTATTGTTGGTTAGAAAAAAGGTACAAGTCTGCGATTTAGTTACAGTCCGATCCAATTAGACCCATTTTGAAAATACTAGACACATTTTGAAAATAGTAGCAGCCACCGCGGTGCAGTGGTAAGCTCGTCCACCTTTCAATTGGATAAATAAATCAAAAATGTAATTTGATATCTTTGTAGAACTGTTCAATTATTTTTTTTTTCAATTTTACCACGTATCACCATTTTCAGATAAGTTTCCATTCCTGAATTATTCGGGATATGTGGTCTACATTACGTTGAGGTGTCTTTTTCTAAAGCTGAATATTTGATGTTGAACTGGGATGGCATGAATCGTGATAGACTGTTTCATGCTACTGGAAGAAATCGTTAATAACGTACGCAGCTCATTTATTTGTCCGATTTGACTAAATATGTAGAAAAAAAAAATTGAAAATATGTAAACTGTTAAAAAAACATTTGTTTTCAACATAACCTTAAACACCCGTGGGAAACACTTTAATTTAAATGCTTAAACAAAATTTTCCAACAAAAATTGCAATATTATTTCAATTATAAAAATATGTTTACCATAATTAATATCAATTAATTTTCCGGAAGCTAAACTAAAACTCTTTCTCTTTTAGTTATGGTTTTAATTCATGTTCGTTGATTTTTTGTGGATTCTTTTTATTTCTGTTTTTTTTCAACAGACCTCTCTCCCGTCCAATGCAAAGTCATAATACATTCGTTGGCAATTTAAAAAATATGGTCAATTAATCATTTTTTCCCTGTTGCTACCACAAAAAACAAACACACACACTCACTAACAACAAGAACAACCATCAAGTGTAGGTAACTATTGTGGGAGTAAAAGTTGAAAAAAACTGCATTTAAATTTATGGTTGCCAAAGCACAAAAGAAAAATATCAACAAATATACTTTACAAAATGCCACTGATTCGCTGTTGGTGATAAATGACAATCTCTATAAAAGTAGACATTTTGCACGAAATATTTCCTCATGGCAAAACTTATTAATTTTTCAAAAGTTTGTGTGTTGTTTCAAGGTGCAGGATAATATGCAGTTAGTTGTGAAGTATATTTGAAAAGGGGATTGTTAATTAAATGAAGGAACGAACAAGCACAAGATAAATGTAGTTCCGCAAAACTTATTAAGAAAATTTAATGGACAAAAGAAATAAAACTAGAGGAGAAAATTGAAATATCTTAAGTATTTGATCACTTAATGAAATATTATTTGATGGGAAAGAATTGGGACTTCATTTTTTGAGTTATCGATTTTTTGCGAGAAAACTTAAAATTTTTTATGAAAATGATATTTTTGAGAAATTTTTTAATACATAACTTTTTTGTCTAAAACGTATAGTTTTCTTGTAATTGGGTCTTCTTTTAAAAATCTTGAAAAATAATAGGTGTATTCTTACATGACAATCCCTTTGTTTTTCGTGAAGAAAATACTCTAACTATAATCCTAAGAAATCCCTGAATTTAAAATATGCCATAAGGTAACATTTATGATTAAATTTATATGGCATATTTACATTTTTCATCAAATATCGAAAATTACAAAAAGTCGATTTTTTGAAATGCTTGCATACGTCAAATGAAGCTTTATAAGCGACAGACGATACTAGATATATCAAAATGCAAAAAGAAAAAATCACCCAAAAATATGCGAAAATACCCGAGTTTTACGTCAATTTTGCAACCATTTTTTGTGGCGTTTAAACGACCAGTTTCTTTAAGTGGGTTAAAATAACTACTCTATTAATATCAGGGCTTCGGAGTCGGAGTCTAGCAAATTTTGCTGGAGTCGGAGTCGTGAAAAAAGCTCGACTCCGACTCCGGGCAACAATCTGTTCTACATTTATCAAAATTTGTCAAATCAATGTAAATTATTTAAATGATCATAATTTAAAAAAAACTCTTAATCTCTATTTTGACTACAAAATGTATATCGGAAACATTTTTGGGTCAATTGATTGGAATAATGTTGGCATGTTCCAAATATACTTAGGGAAGATCTTTTAGAAGATTTACAGGCCATTTTATAGAAGACTAACTGGTATTCTCTTATGATTTTTTATTAGAAGCCATTTATGTCTGCTGTGAAAGTACTTTAAGGGAACTCATACGAAAGACCTACTAGACTTCTTGCTGAATTTGTATGAGAAAATTTAGAATCTTCTTAAAGACGATGTTCCTGCTATTTTTTAAACGACATATTCGGTCTTTTGATGAACCATGCGCTTTTATAAAGAAGTCTGCTTTTTTTATAATAGATTAGTGTGTGGCTATCTATAAGGAAACCTACTGAACCATTACTCTCTCTATTTAAGGGGATATTCCTATGCTATCCTGTTGTTCTTCGATGAGAAGAGATCAAATGATTTTTCGATTAAGTCATGCATCTGGGATAAATTTGTCAATATATTTATGCTGAGGAATGAAAATGATTTAACAAATTGACTTTAAATTATGAGCATTACCTCTATAGGATGGTGGATATATAAATTTCTAGAACTATTTAATCATTTCCGATTGTCAGTTCGGCTTAGCCGTACTAAACGTTGGTTTTAGGTTTTACTTGTGTTCTTTTTGAAGTGGTAGACAAAAGACACTTTCCACCATAAGATACTAACTTGTCATTCCGTTTGAAACACATCGAAATATTCGTCGGGAACTTTATAAAGTATAAAGATGTAAACTTGCAGGTAAAGGTTTACGATTTAGTATAACGGCACGGCCCGATTTTATGTATTTCGAAGGTTTTCTTTTGTCACATTACGTGGTGCAATACGTAAAAAATAACTATGGACGGACAAGAATCCGAGATATTGTCCTTGAAGATGAAGATTTATGTAGACAAAGGTCTACAAGTGTAAATCAAAATTCTTAACGGTTTGAAGAAAGTGATCCCTTTTGACATAAAGGCTTCAAGTAACCTTAACCACGAAAGTGTATGTTAAGTGGCAATACGCTATTTTGGTCTTTTATCACGTTGCGGTGTTAAAATATCGTTAATTTTCCATAACTCAACAAATTACAAAGAGTGTTAACGGTCAGTAATTATGGCAATTTGGTATTTCGAGTCTCATTGGGTACATAAGACAAATTCTAAAAATTGTAAATATACTCGTATGTCTGTGTTTTGGTAGAGAAACCTTGTAACGATACCGTCCGATTGCAGTTGCTTTCAAGGCTTTTGCTACATGTTCTGAAGTGTGAAGTATGCTGAAGTGCTTGTTACTTTGTATTCCGTACTGTCAACAAAAAAAAAAAAAAAAAAAAAAAAAAAACGAACAATATATGTAGGTCTGTGTTCTGGTATTCTCCCAATGTAATGTATCTTGAAAGTTCAAACTGAGATGACTGTAATTTAAGTTGTGAATTTTATTTCATCTATTTTCGGAGTCGACTCCGGAGTTGGAGTCGGAGTCGGAGTCGAGAAAAAAAATTGGACTGGAGTCGGAGTCTGACCAAAAATGGCTCGACTCCGAAGCCCTGATTAATATAATTAACAACTAAAGTAACCCTGAGACTAAACAAAAAATTAAACTATTAAAACAACCTAATAACAATGTACATACATTAATAGGTGCTTCTGGAAAAGATAACTACTATCAACTCTTTACTCTAATTAACGATATTTTTTGGTAAGTTAGCGACCAAAAAAAGTAGTCCAGAATTCTAGCAAGAGTGTTGTCAACTTTTATTTGAACCTTTCATTCATAATTATGCGTTTAATTTTACCGATTTTTGTCGGTAACCTGACTCACTTAAAGCCACTGGCCCTTTAAACGCCATCAAAAATGGTTGCAACAATTTACATAACACTCGGGTATTTTCGCATATTTTTGTTGGGTTTTTTATTTGCATTTTGTTATAGTATTGTCTGTTATCTGTTATTTCACTCCTATAAAGTTTCATTTGTTCTGCATATTTCCACGCATTTGGCCTAAAATGCAAGCATTTGAAAAAATCGGCTTTTTTTGTAATTTTCGAATTTTGATGAAAAATTTAAATATGCCATAAAAATTTAATCAACACTGCGCACGGTACTCTTGAATCAAATTTAAATGGAAGGTGCCTACACCTGGGAAGTTTTAGCGGATTCTGAAACTACAATGTTCAGAGATGAGAAGAATCAAAAAAACTAAAAAAATCGCAGGAGCGCTTTTTAAATAAATCGCGATTCAAGTTGACATTTTTAAGGTTTTTTTCGGTTTTGTTTGGAAACCGCAAGTCCTTACAAAATGGGACTAAAGAAAATGTTGTAGCTATGAAAATTCTCTACAAGATCTACTTTTATGATATTTTCGTAGTTTTTGCCGTTATTGAGATATAGAAGTTCATATTAGGACAATGGATTGACTGTATCGCTTCCTTATAAAACAATGTCATGACTGCAATTTCCCAACTTAAAGTAATATATCTCAAATACGGTACAACCAAGGAAAAAATTACGAAAGACAATCTTGTAGAGAATTTTTACAGCAACAACATATTCTTTAGTCCCATTTCGAAAGGACTTGCCGTTTCAAGCTAAATCCTAAGGACCTAAGAAAAAAATCTGAAAGTGTGATCTGAACCCCTAGATCTCAAAAACGGTAAAACCTAGGAAAATATCAATCAGCCAATCTTGTACAGGATTTTCACTGCTACAACATTTTCTTTAGTCTTTAGGACTTGCGGTTTCCAAGTAAAATCGGGAAAACCTAATAAACCCTTAAAAATGTAAATTTGAATTGCGAATTATTTAAAAAGCGCTCCGGCGATTTTTTTAGTTTTTTGATTTTTTCATCTATGGTCATTGTAGTTTCAGAATCCGCAATAACTTCCCAGGTGTAAATTTAAATTTGATTCATTAAATTTGGCCCGTGTGCGTGTTGCCTGGGCCAGAAGGTTTTTAGTGTCACGAGATTTCAAAATATGATATTTCAGCAGGTTCGGACCCAAAAGGTGTCCAAAATGCTTGCCGTTGTATCAAACCATGGACCTATATTGTCATCACTAAAAATTTAACCCGACTGGATCTAATTTTGGGATTCATTTCTTTCTATAGTTATCGTGCCAAACATCCATTTTAGTTGGTCACCGTAGGATTTTTGCGCTTTCGCGGATTATTTCAAGAAGCATGGACTTGTCCACGAAAAACAATTAGATCGTTGTAATTAGAATCACCTCAAACAGCTCTTAAAATGTACTAAAGCAAAGTTTTGAATTTCTGCGAGGGAGACTCGATCGAAATCAAGCAATGTTATCGATATTTTTTATAGTAACCGGTAATTGAACTATGAAAACCTATGTGTTCTTCAGACAACATTATAAAGATAAACGTCAAAATATGTGTTTATTTTAACCCATATCTTACCGAGACACATTTTTTATTTATTTTTTAAAAACAAAGCACTTTAGTGTAATTAGGAACCACTGATGCCAAAAATCAACTCAAAAAAAATTTACGATTTTCTTTTCCCCGGAAAGTGGTGTTCGAAATTTCGAACACTGGCACTTAAGCTATATGTATAGAAGTAAAATAAAATTGATTTATTGCCGTTTTATTGATTTTTTCACCATTTTTGTATGAAAAAATTGTTGAAGGTTGGTATTGAGACTTCTTTGGACCTACAAAACTTTTCCCCGAAATGTGTCGGCACTGGTCCTCGTTTTGGATTGAAGAAGATTGCTAATACGTCTACCTTAATAATTCTCTCTCAAAATGAATGAATTGTCCAAATTCTGTAACTTTTTGCTGGATAAAAATACATTCATCTTCCGAGTAGAATAAAAACGAACAAATTCGGTTCATTTAGGGTTTCGAATTTTCAAAAAATGTCTCAACCTAAAATAGTGGGCACAAGAACAAATAGTGTTTTTTATCCTGCAACCTATCTCCGAACTTTACATGGTTATCCATAGAAATCTTAATTAGCTTTGCGTCGTTTCACTTTGAGTCGTGTTTTTTTGGAACGTGTCAACGACTCTACGACGAGGTCTTGGTGTACACCTCAAATTGTCAACATAGGTCAACATAGACATTTTTTGTCCAAAACAAGTAAAAAAGTATCAGTCGGCTTGGCCGACAGAGATATACCCTCAGCCTCGGACCTAAAGAAAAGAAGTAACACACAATACTTCTGACGTCTATATAAACGATATACGTACAATGTTTGGACCAAATAGGTTTCTACCTTCGAGGGTTATCTTACGTACTACACAGTTTAGTTGGTGCCGGCAGTCTCTTTTGGAGCTTTTGGGATATTATCTCAAAGTAAGGATTTGCCCCTGAAAGAAAATGTACCGTCGTATTGGGGAAAGCGAATATTAGTTGTTACAACAAAGGGATTCGAAGTCCAAATTTTTGACCGATTTGGCTGATCCGTTCAAGAGTTGTCGTTCGCTCCAGCCACTACACATGGTGTCATAGGGAGTTTTTACTGCTTTCAGAAAATTTTCTTAGGAAGTATGGATTTGCCCCTGAAAAAAACTTGTACTGTCGTAATGGAGGCAGGGAATACAAGATGTTACAAAAAGAAGAAGATCGATTCGAGAGCTGGCCTTAAACTGCACTTTTCCCCAATTTAGTGTGGGAGGTAGTAGAAGGAGTGGACCTATATAGTCCATATTCGAACCTGATTTATATCCCGTAGAGATATTGCGATATGAAAATTATGGACCAAATCGGTTACTGCCTTCGAGAGTTACACTGTGCGACACGAAAAATATTAACCATATTCTGACACCGCAGCAGGATAAAAGGCCAAAAATAAGAAGACACGTGTCTCGGCGCTTTTCCCTATCACTTCAACTTTCGCGGTTATGGGCTCTAAAGACCTGAGGCCTTGATGTCAAAAGGAATCATTTTATCAAGCACATATCTTTTAACCCGCTAAGAACTTGGGTTTACTAGTAGAGGAAAAGTTGTAGCTCTCGTTTTAAAGAATAATAATTGTGAACACTTAAAATCCAATTCAACCTTACCTTGAAAGTCAAAATCGTCACTTTTAATTTTTTCTCGGATTTTAGTCTACAGATATCAAACCGATAAAAATTAAAGCAAACAACCAACTAGAAACATGTACCTTAGATCTTAGTAAAGAACTAAGAACATACGATCTCTGTAGAAACTGTTCTTAATGGTCAAAATAGCAAATCAAATGCGATTTTTATCCTCTTTTCTCGGACAATAGACCACAATAATGTAGCAAAGATATCAGCAAACAACATATGAAATGTCTATGACCGGTTCTTAAGTCTGAAAATAGCCAACAACTTTTAAAAATATTCGATTTTTATACTTTTTCTCCGATTCCGGTCCACTGATACCGAACCGGTCAAAAATTAAGGATATGGTCAACTACAAAAACATGTACCTTAGATCTTAGTAAAGAACTAAGAACATACGATCTCTGTAGAAACTGTTCTTAATGGTCAAAATAGCAAATCAAATGCGATTTTTATCCTCTTTTCTCGGACAATAGACCACAATAATGTAGCAAAGATATCAGCAAACAACATATGAAATGTCTATGACCGGTTCTTAAGTCTGAAAATAGCCAACAACTTTTAAAAATATTCGATTTTTATACTTTTTCTCCGATTCCGGTCCACTGATACCGAACCGGTCAAAAATTAAGGATATGGTCAACTACAAAAATGTACCTAAGATTTCAATAAACAACTTTCTAGAACATAAAAAGATTCTAGGAACGGCTCTTCAGGCTGAAATTCACAAAAAATAATTTATTTTTAACGTTTGAAAGGTTTGTTATTTACGGATCTGAACAGGAAAGAATGATCTAAAATAATCGAATTTTGAGCTTAAAGAACCGTTCCTAGAATCTTTTTATGTTCTAGAAAGCTGTTTATTAAAATCTTAGGTACATTTTTGTAGTTGGCTTTGTCCTTAATTTTTGGGCGGTTCGGTATCTATGGACCGGAATCGGAGTAAAAGTATAAAAATTTAATATTTTCAAAAGTTTTTGCATTCACATTTGAGACCGGCCATAGACATTTCATATATTCCAGAAAGTTATTTGCTGATATCTTTGCTACATTATTACCTTCAAGAGTTATAGTGCGCACAATTTTTCCGAACATTTTCGAACTATTGTGGGGAGGTACCTGAAGGAGTTGACTGATATGTCTCATCTTCGAACTTAAACTAAGTTTGGACAATATATTGCGAAGGCCCAAATCGGATCATCCGTTCGAGAGTTATCGTACGCAACAGCCAGACAGACGGACGGACATTGCTAAATCAACACCAAATTGTCTAAAACGGATTTCGTCCGAACATACTTAGGGTCTAAAACCATTATTTCGACGAGGCACATTTTGACCGTATGAAAGTGTATATACCCTCGTTGGCATAAATGGTGAGGGTATAAAAATCATCCTCAGAGTCACGCCCTCATATTCCAGCAGTTCGACGTAATATTCTCATTTCTTCAGTTGCAATATGTTTACTATCGAATCTCATAGAGAAATTACAAATCGGTGACGACAAAAAATGGAGGTATTGGACAGGAAAATCGATTTCTGAAGCATAGTGTGACAGTTCCTTTTCATTGCACTTCATATAAGGCCATAACATCCGCTTCTGCTAAGTCACACGTTCAATATTGACTGAGAAATTCTCTAAAAAGTTCCTTTCAGTTTACACAAATTATGTTTGTGCACATTTTTGTACCCTCTTTTATACGTCTCTACTCCCTTGCCCATACACTCAATTTACTTACCACAAATTTTGAACGTGTGACTTCCGAGTAAGGAAAAGAAAACAGAATTTCCGAGTACAGGTATGTTTGTACCCTCTTTTATTCCCCCTCAACTCTCTCGCTTATACTCTCAATTTACTTTCCCATTAATTTTGAACGTGTGTCTTCGGACTAGGTAAATTGTACCTTTTCTATTCAGGTCTTACAAGTTAAAAGGTGAAGAGATTCGCAGAAGGTGGTCCTTAAAACATTTGTAGAGAACATCAATATATGGTGCGAATGTTATTCTTAGTTATTCTGTTTACTCAATTTGTTTTTCGAACATTTCCATCGATTTTATTATTTTCACTGGAAATATAAATTATGATAGATTTATGAAAACGAATGAAATGAATTTACAAGGAATTATAATGAAATTATTACAACGAATAATAAATGGCAAATCAGTTGGTGTTTTGGCGAAATAAAAGTCTCTACACATATACGAGTATATGTTGTCAAATACATATACATACCAACCCATACATAAATAATACCTTATTTTGAATAAACATTACATGTATTCCAGGAAGTGTTTGACTATCCAATGAATTATGCTGTTTGTGTATACCCTTAGGGACTAACAATTTATATTTTATGTGTATATGAATGTTTGTGTAAACATGTGTTTATAAGTGCTATAATATTTATGAATATTTTAATTAATTTCATTGTTACATACATTTTACAGATATCACCTGTTGATTCGACTGTGACAACAACAACAAAAGTGCCTAAATCGGTATCCGATAAAAAACGTTTCTTTGAATCTGCCATGGAGGACCAACATAAACCAAAACCAGGTAAGTTTGTTTTTGTAAAAATGTATTTAGAATTAAAACAAGTAAAAAATATCAGCCAGATATTTATTTCATTTATTTAGTTGATAATGCCTGCACACCAAGACAAATGTCTTATAAATAACTGTGCAGTTTTATAAATATATTTAAACATCCGACTTAAATTAATCAAAGATGTAAACCAAATCATAACAATAAATAAATTACATTTCGGTATTTAAATTAAAAAAGAAATATAAGGAGAAGCAAAATATGTAATTGTGGAAAATTCTATGGCCACACATAAACAAATTATGATTATATCACTTCAAGTTTATGAAAGGAAGTTTTGAAGGATTTTTTTTTTTTTTTTGAATTTAGTAACGTTGATATACTCTCAGGCTTTTGGGCCATTATATTGGGAAGTATGGACTTGCACACGAAAAACAACAAGGAGTGCCTTTGGTAAAAATTTCCAAAGGATCCTCGGATTTTGTCAATTTTCATACTCTAAACCGTCATATGGAGGGTATATTAAGTTTGTTTTTCCATTTGCAATGCTTTGAGATAATCACATAAATTATATACATAAATACAAGGTGGCACAAAAGTAATCTTCCGATGTTTTTTTGGCTGTAATTTAAAAAAAAAAAATGAAAAACTTTGATTGTGATTGTGGATTATTTTTATTTGGTCTTTAAATTTTTTTTTTACATCAAGTCGAGAATATATCAGATACACTCCACGTCAGTAGAATAGAACACCTACATTTTTGTTAATGTTAGCTTATTTATCCCAAAACGAATGAATCTGCGTTTTCAATCTTGTGGGGATGTAAAGTCTATGATGTTCCGTATCAACCTTATAAAAAATTATGTCTTTAGCTCTTCGCGAAATGATTTTCTAATAGATTTTTCGATAGTACTATGAAAAATAGGCATTTATTTTTGGTCATCAGGATAGAACAGTCACTTTATTTTCGCGAATTTTTGAGATATTAACGCCGAATTTTCTTTCAGTCAATAAAGCAAGGCTTTCACATCATTTTTCACCAAAGTAAACCTATAAATTATTCCGCGGACACCGAAATAACAGCGTTAAAGGGTTTTAATTGACAGATATTGGAAACATCTCGGAATGTCAATAGGAGTCGCGCAGTTATGTCATATTTCTTCACAATAAGATAGAATATAACACAGACAACCTCGACGGAAACAATCGAGTGCTTCGGATGCTGGTAAGATAGAATATTTTCAAAATAATTATGAAAAATGTCAAAATTTCTTACAAAAACCTTGATGTTTTGTTCAATAAAATGGTTTTTCCGCGAGAAAGTTTGCCGTTCAAAGGTTTGGAAATATGCTCCAGATTTGGAGGAAGATAATCTGATACGAAAACAACCGTTTTTTTAAATACACTGAGGGAAATTTTAGTACTTTTTTAAACAACATACGAAACCTAAAACCTCAATTTCCATGACTGTGTTTTCCCGCGAAAACGGGGCTTTTACATTTGCGATTTCAGTTAAAAAAACTACTAATTCGTAAAGTCCGGTATGGATAGCATAACCTGGTACATTTACATTGGAGCATAACAATGTTGAGAATAGTCGCGGACACCGAAATAAGAACACATATAAAATTCCTAGTCCAAAAGGTGTGTTCAATTTGAAAAATGTGCTAAAATTTCCCTCAGTGTATTAAAATAGCGGTTATTTTAATATCAGATTATTTCTCTAAATCTGGAGCTTATGTCCAAACCATTAAATGGCAGACAAGTTCGCGGAAAAACCATTTTATTGAACAAATCATCATGGTTTTTTAAGAAATTTGTACGTTTACGTATCAGCATCCGAAGCACTCGATTGTATCCGCCGAGGTTGTCTGTGTCATATTCTATCTTATTGTGAAGAAATATGACATAATTGCGTGACTCCTATTGACATTCCGAGATGTTTCCAATATCTGTCAATTTAAACCCTTTAACGCTGTTATTTCGGTGTACGCGGAACAATTTATAGGTTTACTTTGGTGAAAAATGATGTGAAAGCCTTGTTTTGTTGACTGAAGGAAAATTCGGCGTTAATATCTCAAAAATTCGCGAAAATAAAGTGACTGTTCTATCCTGATGACCAAAAATAAATACGTATTTTTCATAGTACTGTCGGAAAATAGATCAAAAAATGATTTCGCGAAGAGCTAAGGACATAATTTTTTATAAGGTTGATACGGAACATCATAGACTTTACATCCCCACAAGATTGAAAACGCAGATTCATTCGTTTTGGGATAAATAAGCTAACATTAACAAAAATGTAGGTGTTCTATTCTACTGACGTGGAGTGTATATGGCCACAGTTTATTGTCATTTGGGCCCTTTTTATGGCATTTTCCATTACTTTGGTCAAAACTTCCGGCGATAGGCCCTTACATTCTTAGCGGATATTGTATTTAAGAGCTGAAAGAGTCTGAGGCTTGTTGACATAAACCCGCGACTTCAAAAAGCCCCACAAAAAGAAGTCTGGAGCGCCTGATCACTCATGATTATTTTTGATGAAAAATCATCTTCCTCTTGGTGGTGATTAAGGATGGCTTGATCGTATGTTAGACGCGATTGGCGGTCAGCATCTAACAGCTGATGCACCGTCTGGACTTTGTACGGAAATATCTTCAAATCTTGTACCAAAATTCGCTGTAAAGACCGTCAACTGATACCCATTTGCGTGGCACGTCGTCTGGTCTATGCCGACGGCGCTTCCATGACATTCTCGGCTACAGCAGCAATATTCTCTGCAGAACGGATACTCCGTGGTCTGCCATGCCTGGCAGCATCTCGTGTTGTGCCAGTCTCTTCGTGGCGAGCGACTTAACGTCTGCGACGAAATTCACGTTGTGCCAAAGTCACCGACCGATTATTGGTCAAATAAATATTCACCAATATTCCGCGTTCTGGAGCAGTGTACCGTAACATTGTTTATTAACGTGTATTTCGCATGTGTTTACTACACAAATGTCAAAACAGAACTGACATTAGGAGCGAATCGCAAAAATTATAGGATTTTCTGATAGGAGGATTACTTTTGTGCCACCTTGTATATTCTTGATTAGGATAAAATTCTGACCGATCTACACATATCCGTCTGTAGTGGGCCGATAAAAAAGATTCGATTAAAAGATTCGCTGAAATATTACGATATGCAATATTTTGACCAACGTCGTATGCAGTTCCCAAGTTGTGGTGCGCATAATTCATGGTGGTCGTAGAGGGTTTTTTTGTAGCTTTAGGGCCATTTTCTCAAGAAGTATGAAAAAACTTGTACCGCCGTATAAGAGCTTCCGAAAGCAACTTGTTTAAAAATGTCAAAAAATGTAGGCAGACCTTAAAGTGTACTTTTCGCGAAATTAGTGTGGGAGGCAACAAAAGATATGGACCAATCAATATATGGCCCAAATGTGATACTCCCTTCCGGAGATATCGTGCGTACCATTTTAGCCAATAATTTTTTGAAATTTTGAACTTTTGTGGCGGATGTACCCAAAGGAGTGGACGGAACATAAACTAAGTTTGGACCAAGGCATATTTGTAGAACACGGTGCTCTTGAAACAATTTTAAATGGAAGGTGCTTACACCTCGGAAGTTTTTGCGGATTCTGAAACTACAATGTTTATAGATGAGAAAAATCAAAAAACAAAAAAAATCGCCGGAGCGCTTTTTAAATAAATCGCGATTTAAGTTGACATTTTTAGGGGTTGTTTAGGTTTTCACGATTTTGCTTAGAAACTGCAAGTCCTATCAAAAAGGGACTAAAGAAAATATTGTAGCTATTCTCTACAAGATTGACCTTTATGGTATTCTCGGCAGTTTCACCGTTTTTGAGATATAGAAGTTCAAATTGGGACAATTCAAATTCAATTCAATTCTGTATCGCCCTCTTATAAAACAGTGTCATGACTGCAAATTCCCAACTTAAACTTATATATCTAAAAAAGTGTTACAACTAAGGATAAGTTACTTAAGCCAGTCTTGTAGAGAATTTTCACAGCTTTAAGATTTTCTCAGGTCCCATATCGATAAGACTTACCGTATTCAAGCAAAATCGCGAAACCCTAACAAAAAAACCTAAAAATGTAAACTGAGCTTCATTATCTCAAAAATGGTACAGGCTGGGAACAAATAATAAACGTCAATCCTATAAAGAATTTTCACAGCTACAACATTTTCTTTATCTCCATTTCGATTGGACTTGCGGTTTCCAAGCAAAATCGTGAAAACCAAAAAAACACCTAAAAATGTGGATTTTGACCGCGATTTATTTAAAAATTCCTACAGCGATTTTTTCTTGTTTTTGGATTTTTCTCATCTATGAACACTGCTGTTTCAGAATTCACAAAAACTTTCCCTGTGTAAGCGGTTTTCATCAAAAGTTAGTTAAGGCGCACCCTTCATGACATTGTTTTGTAAGGGGGCGATACAGTCAGTGCATTGTCCCAATTTGAACTTCTATAACTCAAAAATGGTAAAAACTACGAAAATACCATAAAAGTCGATCTTGTAGAGAATTTTCATAGCTACAACATTTTCTTTAGCCCCATTTTTATAGGACTTGCGGTTTTTAAACAAAATCGTGAAAACCTAAACAACCCTTAAAAATGTCTACTAAAATCGCGATTTATTTAAAAAGCGCTCCGGCGATTTTTTTTTGTTTTTTGATTTTTCTCATCTATGAACATTGTAGTTTCAGAATCCGCAAAAACTTCCAAGGTGTAAGCACCTTCCATTTAAAATTGTTTCAAGGGCACCGTGAGAAGTTAGTTCAATGAATTATAACTACTAACAATTTTACGAAAACAACATTATTGTTATTGAAAATAAAATGTCAAAGAAAATATTCAATAATAGGGCACGGTGCTATTGAACCAACTTTAAATTAAAGGAGCTTACACCTTTGAAGTTTTTGCGGATTCTGAAACTATAATTTTCATAAATGAGAAAAATCAAAAAATCCCCGGAGCGCATTTTAAATAAATCGCGGTCAAAGTTAACATTTTTAGGGTTTTTTTTAGGTTTTCACGATTTTGCTTGGAAACAGCAAGTCCTATCAAAATGATATTATAGAAAATGTTGTAGCCGTGAAAATTCTCCACAACATTGTTCTTTACGATATTTTCGTAGGTTTTACCATTTTTGAGATATAGAAGTTCAAATTGAGACAATCCGCTCACTGTATCCTCTCCTTATAAAACAATGCCATGACTGCAATTTCCCAACTTAAACTTATTATCTCAAAAATGATACAAACTAGGAAAAATTACGAAAACCAATCTTGTTGAGAATTTTCACGACTATAAGATTTTCTCTTGTCCCATTTCGATAAGACTTACCGTTTTCAAGCAAATCGTGAAAAACCTAAGAAAAAAACTTAAAAATGTGACCTGAACTTTTATATCTCAAAAATATTAAAACCTAGGATCTAATCAAAGGGGTCACTTCTCTACAGTATTTTCACAGCTGCAACATTTTCTTTAGCCCCATTTCCATAGGACAAGCTGTTTCCAAGCAAAATCGCGAAAACCTAAAATAAACCTAAAAATGTGAACTTTGACCGCGATTTATTTAAAAATCCCTCCAGTGATTTTTTCTTGTTTTGGGTTTTTTCTCATCTATGAACATTGATGTTTTAAAATCCGCAAAAACTTGCGAGGTGTAAGCGATTTTTATTTAAAGTTAGCTAAGGCGCACCGTACATGAATGACATTGTTTTATAAGGAGGCGATACAGTCAGTGCATTGTGCCAATTTGAACTTCTATATCTCAAAAATGGTATAACCTACGAAATTATCATAAAGGTCAATCATGTAGAGAATTTTCAATACTACAATATTTTCTTTAATTTAATTTTGATAGGGCTTGCGCTCTCCCAGCAAAATCGTGAAAACCTAAAAAACCCTAAAAATGTGAACTTTGGCCGAGATTTATTCAAAAAGCGAATATGAACATTGAAGTTTCAGAATTCGCAAAAACTTCCCAGGTGTAAGCTCCTTTCATTTAAATATGGTTCAAGAGCACTGGGAGGGACGCTCATATTTTTTTTTGGGAAAAGCATAAATACCTTTTGAAACTCCTCTAAAATATAAAAGATTTGAATCAAAATGTAAAAATAAAGCATTCAGAACTGTCGTAGATCTTTTGTATTACACGTATTTTATGGTAGCAAATTTCGAAGTTCTAAATTTTTCGAGTAGACCCTTTTGTATGTTTTGAGTATGCTTTGGTTTGGACAATATATTACGAGTGTCAAATTTCGGACCCAATCTGTTGATTCGTTTGAGAGTTGTCGTGCCATCCAGAAAGGCAGACGGACGGACGTGGCTAAATCGACTCCAAATTTTCTTAAACGGATTTCGTCCAAACATACTTGGGGTCTAAAACAATTATTTCGATGAGGCAAATTTTGGTCTTATGAACGGATATGTACCTTCTGTAACCTAAAGACTGAGCGTATAAAAACCTGTTGATACCTATGCTGTGCATACGTTCTGTATTCTGTATGTGCACTTAAAATCTGTTGATACCTATTCTGTGCATACGTTCTGTATTCTGTATGTGCACTTAGTACAAAATACAAGTAAGAAAGCCCTATGGTCGAGACGAGCCGTCAATGTGATACCCTGACCACAAACTGACTTTGGTTTAAAATTCCCCGATTTCGATCTCTAAATATTATTGATTATTAACAAATTTAATACACTTCTTCTCAAAAAATCTGTCTTTGAAAGATATTTGAAAGGTAAATTACACTGTACAACACAAAAAATAATTACAAGATAATTCGGCCAGATTATGAAAGAAGACCGAAAAAGAAGACACGTGTATCGGCGTTTTGAAAGTTTACGTCGGGAAGTTTTGAAATAATCGACATCAGATTCCTTGGAATCCTTGCATTTTAGGTATAAAGTGTCTTTGGCAATATTATTGACAGCAATGCGGGGTATCTTTTTATGGAAAAAATTAACCCTCATTCGAGTCACTAAACGGGTCTTTTTGGTCTCTTTTTTCAAAAACGTTTAAAAACTCCTTTAAAATGTGATCAGATCAAAATATTCTGCAAAATTATTTGTCGTACAATTTTACTATAGGTCCCCGAATACACCAAAACTCTAAATCGTACCAAAACGCCAGGAATCTGACAAAAGTAAAATCACGTTTTAGGGTTAATGTTGTACTTTATCTGAGTTTTTTAAGTTTTGTCCCACAAAACTTTATTCTAGATAGAAGATGTCAAGGACAAAAATGTTCTCCATCAAATTTCAATATAAGTCGCCAAATAAATGAAATATGTATTTACAATATATATCAAGAAAATATATACATCAAGTTTGCCAACAAAACAACCAATATTTTTTTTTTGAATAAATTTGTTTTGTTCTTTTTTCGAGTTGATGCACGAAAGTAAGATGAAATTTAGTTTTAGACGAAAGGTGTTAAAAGAAGAAATATTCTACACAAAATTTCACTTTAAGTCCCAGAACAAACCAGATATCTAAGTAAAATACTTCGTTAAGAAAATGACGTTACAAAATTAGATATTATGGGAAGAAACTATTTGTTAAACTTTTAGACTCTTAAGTAAAATTGATTCCCTGCTGAGTCAAAATCTCCTAAAACACTTCACTTTTTGGGGACTATGTCAAAAGAAGAAATGTTCCAAATCAAATTTCATTATTAGTCTGTGAACAAAAGAAATTTTTAGCTATAATATTTAACATCTCCAGAAGCTTTCGCTTTTTATATATGATTTAGGACAATATTCTAACGTTTTTATTCACATTTTCGTTATAAGCGGTCACAATATATATTTTATTGATTTTTTTCACAATAAATTCTTTCAGTAGATTATGTGTGCTCGGTCCAAACTGTTTTGGAATATCTATGGTGAATATATATAGGGAAAATATTGATAATCCTGATCGGACTTTGTAAAATTACGTATTTTAGTACTACAAAGTAAAAGTCAAGGATAAGTCATAGGTTCCCGATATTGTACGTGAAAATGCGGGGATAGGCTACGGCTATTTTCCAGTGAATATGCCCGACATACGAGTCCTAACATCCTGTGCGGGGTTTCTTGTAATTTTAAGAAAAGTTAAATTTTGTTGTACAGTTTTATAGAATACCTTTAAAATGTATTCTATCCATAGAAAATTTTTCAATACTACTCTATCTCTAGAAGACTCTTATAAATTGTACCAAAGACATCGAACATAAAGACTAGAAAAGATGCATAATGCAAAAATGTTTATGAAACGAAAACACAAACAAACATTTATTCAACAACAGGGGTATGTTAATGTTAAAAACCTCATTAAAGCGCTATTCGGCTTATACAAATTGTAGGAGAGCAAAAAGTTGGACTCAGGATTCCATAGCATCGCCGGAAATGGTAAACTACTTAACAGAATGTTGTTATGATATCGTAACAACAGAGCGTAACTCCATCTATTGACAAATGTTAACAATTGAGTTTTCCAATCTTAATGAATTTACATCTTTGATTGTACACCTATAGAACAGTTTCAGGGATTCCTTTTTCTATAGAATGTAAATGGTCTTCTGTCTAAAGAAGATCTGTCATTCGGTCAATTTACGGTTTCTAGAAAAGCTGTCCTCCTTGTTACATTTTATCTCCCAAACAACAACAACAACCTTTTTACCTACGAAACATTATTGTTATTCGAAGTTACTAAATTTTAAACATAACCTAATAATCATTATTCCAAAAGACTTCCTATTTCAAAGTGGCTCAAATTTGCTTTCGTTCCACTTAAGTGTTGTTTTTTTGAGGTTGTCTTTCAGCTCAAATTTTATAGAACTTCTCAAAAATTGAACTTTTTCGTCTTCTTCTTCAGCAAATCACTTAAAATTCCTTTTACTTGCATTGAAGTGATTTTAACTTTAGTATAATAAAGTTTCACTTGTTCCCAGCCAGGGAAAATCTCAGGGAATAAAGAAACTTTTTTTTTCATGGAAAATATTGTGGTCAGCGTAAACTATAGGCTAACTGTGAACAAAAGACCCAAACATTAAGCACCCCTTGAAATTTGTTCTAGAAGTTTTTTCTTCTTTTTTTTTTTCAACGAAAAACTTAAAAATTCTTAGAAGAAAAATAACTTCTTTATGCTTCTGAGTTTCATGTGTTGGTAAAGGCATGCGGTGGTTGCTTTCGTGGTTTGATTGTGGCTGCAAAGTTTGTTTAACGGCATGAAGTAATGCATTTTTCCTATCGTCATTGTGTGTATGACTTGGGCAAATTTGCCACGTCTTTTTTATTTCTCACCGTATATAATTAGCAGCTGTCAGCCAACATGAATACAAAGTTTAAGTTTAAAGTTTTGCCCCCTATTTTGTTGGATGCTTGATTCCTTTCTTCTTCTTTTTTTTTTTAGTTGCCACAAAGTGGTTGACGGCATTTTGTATGTTTTTAAGCAAACAAAGTGCATTTATTGGGAAAAAGTATGTCTTCGTTTAACGTTAAATTTGCCAATAAAGAAAGTTTTTAGTTGGTGATAAGTTCGAAATTTGCGGGAGAGTAATTATTTATATAAAAGAGTGGATTGATGAGTGACTAACTAACTAAAGGATCATTAACGCAGAGACTAATTTTTGAGAAGTAGTAGGTCAATAAATCGTGGATTTTTAAACGAATTTTTTTCAGATTTGGCAGGACAATTAGTCGTGGTTTTTTTAAAAGAACATTTTTCCAGAATTAGCCGTAATTGTGGATTTTTAACAAATATTTTTTTTAAGATCAGCAAAGCAATAATCGTGGATTGTTAAAGAATATATTTGAAGATCAGCAGAGCAATAATCGTGGATTTTTTAATTAATATTTTTAGAAGATCAGAAGAGCAATAACAGTGTATTCTTTAATGAATATTTATTGAAGATCAGCAGAGCAATAATAAACGTACATTTTTTAATGATTTTTTTTTTTTTTTGAAAATCAGCATTGCAATAATCGTGGATTTTTAATGAATATTTTTTTGGAGATCAGCAGAACAATAATCGTGGATTTTTAACGAATCTTTTTTGATGACCAGCAGGGCAGTAGTCATGGATTTTTAAAGAAATAATATTTCAATACCAGCTGAGCAATAATCGTGGATTTTTAAAGAAATAATTTTTCAAGATCAGCAGAGCAATAATCGTGGATTTTTAAAGAAATAATTTTTCAAGATCAGCAGAGCAATAATCGTGGATTTTTAAAGAAATAATTTTTCAAGATCAGCAGAGCAATAATCGTGGATTTTTAAAGAAATAATTTTTCAAGATCAGCAGAGCAATAATCGTGGATTTTTAAAGAAATAATTTTTCAAGATCAGCAGAGCAATAATCGTGGATTTTTAAAGAAATAATTTTTCAAGATCAGCAGAGCAATAATCGTGGATTTTTAAAGAAATAATTTTTCAAGATCAGCAGAGCAATAATCGTGGATTTTTAAAGAAATATTTTTTCAAGATCAGCAGAGCAATAATCGTGGATTTTTAAAGAAATATTTTTTCAAGATCAGCAGAGCGATAATCGTGGATTTTTTAAAGAATATTTTTTCAAGATCAGCAGAGCAATAATCGTGGATTTTTTAAACAATATTTTTTCAAGATCAGCAGAGCAATAATCGTGGATTTTTTAAAGAATATTTTTTCAAGATCAGCAGAGCAATAATCGTGGATTTTTTAAAGAATATTTTTTCAAGATCAGCCGAGCAATAATCGTAGATTTTTTAAAGAATATTTTTTCAAGATCAGCAGAGCAATAATCATGGATTTTTTAAAGAATATTTTTTCAAGATCAGCAGAGCAATAATCGTGGATTTTTTAAAGAATATTTTTTCAAGATCAGCAGAGCAATAATCGTGGATTTTTTAAAGAATATTTTTCAAGATCAGCAGAGCAGTAATCGTGGATTTTTTAAAGAATATTTTTTCAAGATCAGCAGAGCAATAATCGTAGATTTTTTGAAGAATATTTTTTCAAGATCAGCAGAGCAATAATCGTGGATTTTTAAAGAATATTTTTTCAAGATCAGCAGAGCAATAATCGTGGATTTTTTAAAGAATATTTTTTCAAGATAAGCAGAGCAATAATCGTGGATTTTTCAAAGAATATTTTTTCAAGATCAGCAGAGCAATAATCGTGGATTTTTTAAAGAATATTTTTTCAAGATTAGCAGAGCAATAATCGTGGATTTTTTAAAGAAAATTTTTTCAAGATTAGCAGAGCAATAATCGTGGATTTTTTAAAGAATATTTTTTCAAGATCAGCAGAGCAATAATCGTGGATTTTTTAAAGAATATTTTTCAAGATCAGCAGAGCAGTAATCGTGGATTTTTTAAAGAATATTTCTTCAAGATCAGCAGAGCAATAATCGTGGATTTTTTAAAGAATATTTTTCAAGATCAGCAGAGCAGTAATCGTGGATTTTTTAAAGAATATTTTTTCAAGATCAGCAGAGCAATAATCGTAGATTTTTTAAAGAATATTTTTTCAAGATCAGCAGAGCAATAATCGTGGATTTTTTAAAGAATATTTTTTCAAGATAAGCAGAGCAATAATCGTGGATTTTTCAAAGAATATTTTTTCAAGATCAGCAGAGCAATAATCGTGGATTTTTTAAAGAATATTTTTTCAAGATTAGCAGAGCAATAATCGTGGATTTTTTAAAGAAAATTTTTTCAAGATTAGCAGAGCAATAATCGTGGATTTTTTAAAGAATATTTTTTCAAGATCAGCAGAGCAATAATCGTGGATTTTTTAAAGAATATTTTTTCAAGATTAGCAGAGCAATAATCGTGGATTTTTTAAAGAATATTTTTTCAAGATCAGCAGAACAATAATCGTGAATTTTTTAAAGATTATTTTTTCAAGATTAGCAGAGCAATAATCGTGGATTTTTTAAAGAATATTTTTTCAAGATCAGCAGAGCAATAATCCTGGATTTTTTAAAGATTATTTTTCAAGATCAGCAGAGCAATAATCGTGGATTTTTTAAAGATTATTTTTTCAAGATCAGCAGAGCAATAATCGTGGATTTTTTAAAGATCAACAGAGCAGTAATCGTGGATTTTTTAAAGAATATTTTTTCAAGATCAGCAGAGCAGTAATCGTGGATTTTTTAAAGAATATTTTTTCAAGATCAGCAGAGCAGTAATCGTGGATTTTTAAAGAATATTTTTTTCAAGATCAGCAGAGCAATAATCGTGGATTTTTTAAAGAATATTTTTTCAAGATCAACAGAGCAATAATCGTGGATTTTTTAAAGAATATTTTTAAAGAAATAATTTTTGACGATCAGCAGAGCAATAATCGTGGATTTTAAAAAAAATAATTTTTGACGATCAGCAGAGCAATAATCGTGGATTTTTAAAGAAATAATTTTTGACGATCAGCAGAGCAATAATCGTGGATTTTTAAAGAAATAATTTTTCAAGATCAGCAGAGCAATAATCGTTGATTTTTAAAGAAATAATTTTTCAAGATCAGCTGAGCAATAATCGTGGATTTTTTAAAGAATATTTTTAAAGAAATAATTTTTGACGATCAGCAGAGCAATAATCGTGGATTTTTTAAAGAATATTTTTAAAGAAATAATTTTTGACGATCAGCAGAGCAATAATCGTGGATTTTTAAAGGAATAATTTTTGACGATCAGCAGAGCAATAATCGTGAATTTTTAAAGAAATAATTTTTAACGATCAGCAGAGCAATAATCGTGGATTTTTAAAGAAATAATTTTTGACGATCAGCAGAGCAATAATCGTGGATTTTTAAAGAAATAATTTTTGACGATCAGCAGAGCAATAATCGTGGATTTTTAAAGAAATAATTTTTGACGATCAGCAGAGCAATAATCGTGGATTTTTAAAGAAATAATTGTTGACGATCAGCAGAGCAATAATCGTGGATTTTTAAAGAAATAATTTTTGACGATCAGCAGAGCAATAATCGTGGATTTTTAAAGAAATAATTTTTGACGATCAGCAGGGCAATAATCGTGGATTTTTAAAGAAATAATTTTTGACGATCAGCAGAGCAATAATCGTGGATTTTTAAAGAAATAATTTTTGACGATCAGCAGAGCAATAATCGTGGATTTTTAAAGGAATAATTTTTGACGATCAGCAGAGCAATAATCGTGAATTTTTAAAGAAATAATTTTTAACGATCAGCAGAGCAATAATCGTGGATTTTTAAAGAAATAATTTTTGACGATCAGCAGAGCAATAATCGTGGATTTTTAAAGAAATAATTTTTGACGATCAGCAGAGCAATAATCGTGGATTTTTAAAGAAATAATTTTTGACGATCAGCAGAGCAATAATCGTGGATTTTTAAAGAAATAATTGTTGACGATCAGCAGAGCAATAATCGTGGATTTTTAAAGAAATAATTTTTGACGATCAGCAGAGCAATAATCGTGGATTTTTAAAGAAATAATTTTTGACGATCAGCAGGGCAATAATCGTGGATTTTTAAAGAAATAATTTTTGACGATCAGCAGAGCAATAATCGTGGATTTTTAAAGAAATAATTTTTGACGATCAGCAGAGCAATAATCGTGGATTTTTAAAGAAATAATTTTTGACGATCAGCAGAGCAATAATCGTGGATTTTTAAAGAAATAATTTTTGACGATCAGCAGAGCAATAATCGTGGATTTTTAAAGAAATAATTTTTGACGATCAGCAGAGCAATAATCGTGGATTTTTAAAGAAATAATTTTTGACGATCAGCAGAGCAATAATCGTGGATTTTTAAAGAAATAATTTTTGACGATCAGCAGAGCAATAATCGTGGATTTTTAAAGAAATAATTTTTCAAGATCAGCAGAGCAATAATCGTTGATTTTTAAAGAAATAATTTTTCAAGATCAGCTGAGCAATAATCGTGGATTTTTTAAAGAATATTTTTAAAGAAATAATTTTTGACGATCAGCAGAGCAATAATCGTGGATTTTTAAAGGAATAATTTTTGACGATCAGCAGAGCAATAATCGTGAATTTTTAAAGAAATAATTTTTAACGATCAGCAGAGCAATAATCGTGGATTTTTAAAGAAATAATTTTTGACGATCAGCAGAGCAATAATCGTGGATTTTTAAAGAAATAATTTTTGACGATCAGCAGAGCAATAATCGTGGATTTTTAAAGAAATAATTTTTGACGATCAGCAGAGCAATAATCGTGGATTTTTAAAGAAATAATTGTTGACGATCAGCAGAGCAATAATCGTGGATTTTTAAAGAAATAATTTTTGACGATCAGCAGAGCAGTAATCGTGGATTTTTAAAGAAATAATTTTTGACGATCAGCAGGGCAATAATCGTGGATTTTTAAAGAAATAATTTTTGACGATCAGCAGAGCAATAATCGTGGATTTTTAAAGAAATAATTTTTGACGATCAGCAGAGCAATAATCGTGGATTTTTAAAGGAATAATTTTTGACGATCAGCAGAGCAATAATCGTGAATTTTTAAAGAAATAATTTTTAACGATCAGCAGAGCAATAATCGTGGATTTTTAAAGAAATAATTTTTGACGATCAGCAGAGCAATAATCGTGGATTTTTAAAGAAATAATTTTTGACGATCAGCAGAGCAATAATCGTGGATTTTTAAAGAAATAATTTTTGACGATCAGCAGAGCAATAATCGTGGATTTTTAAAGAAATAATTGTTGACGATCAGCAGAGCAATAATCGTGGATTTTTAAAGAAATAATTTTTGACGATCAGCAGAGCAATAATCGTGGATTTTTAAAGAAATAATTTTTGACGATCAGCAGAGCAATAATCGTGGATTTTTAAAGAAATAATTTTTGACGATCAGCAGAGCAATAATCGTGGATTTTTAAAGAAATAATTTTTGACGATCAGCAGAGCAATAATCGTGGATTTTTAAAGAAATAATTTTTGACGATCAGCAGAGCAATAATCGTGGATTTTTAAAGAAATAATTTTTGACGATCAGCAGGGCAATAATCGTGGATTTTTAAAGAAATAATTTTTGACGATCAGCAGAGCAATAATCGTGGATTTTTAAAGAAATAATTTTTGACGATCAGCAGGGCAATAATCGTGGATTTTTAAAGAAATAATTTTTGACGATCAGCAGAGCAGTAATCGTGGATTTTTAAAGAAATAATTTTTGACGATCAGCAGGGCAATAATCGTGGATTTTTAAAGAAATAATTTTTGACGATCAGCAGAGCAATAATCGTGGATTTTTAAAGAAATAATTTTTGACGATCAGCAGAGCAATAATCGTGGATTTTTAAAGAAATAATTTTTGACGATCAGCAGAGCAATAATCGTGGATTTTTAAAGAAATAATTTTTGACGATCAGCAGAGCAATAATCGTGGATTTTTAAAGAAATAATTTTTGACGATCAGCAGAGCAATAATCGTGGATTTTTAAAGAAATAATTTTTGACGATCAGCAGAGCAATAATCGTGGATTTTTAAAGAAATAATTTTTGACGATCAGCAGAGCAATAATCGTGGATTTTTAAAGAAATAATTTTTGACGATCAGCAGAGCAATAATCGTGGATTTTTAAAGAAATAATTTTTGACGATCAGCAGAGCAATAATCGTGGATTTTTAAAGAAATAATTTTTCAAGATCAGCAGAGCAATAATCGTGGATTTTTAAAGAAATAATTTTTCAAGATCAGCAGAGCAATAATCGTGGATTTTTAAAGAAATAATTTTTGACGATCAGCAGAGCAATAATCGTGGATTTTTAAAGAAATAATTTTTGACGATCAGCAGAGCAATAATCGTGGATTTTTAAAGAAATAATTTTTGACGATCAGCAGAGCAATAATCGTGGATTTTTAAAGAAATAATTTTTGACGATCAGCAGAGCAATAATCGTGGATTTTTAAAGAAATAATTTTTGACGATCAGAATATTTTTTCAAGATCAGCAGAGCAATAATCGTGGATTTTTTAAAGAATATTTTTTCAAGATCAGCAGAACAATAATCGTGAATTTTTTAAAGATTATTTTTTCAAGATTAGCAGAGCAATAATCGTGGATTTTTTAAAGAATATTTTTTCAAGATCAGCAGAGCAATAATCCTGGATTTTTTAAAGATTATTTTTTCAAGATCAGCAGAGCAATAATCGTGGATTTTTTAAAGATTATTTTTTCAAGATCAGCAGAGCAATAATCGTGGATTTTTTAAAGATCAACAGAGCAGTAATCGTGGATTTTTTAAAGAATATTTTTTCAAGATCAGCAGAGCAGTAATCGTGGATTTTTTAAAGAATATTTTTTCAAGATCAGCAGAGCAGTAATCGTGGATTTTTAAAGAATATTTTTTCAAGATCAGCAGAGCAATAATCGTGGATTTTTTAAAGAATATTTTTTCAAGATTAGCAGAGCAATAATCGTGGATTTTTTAAAGAATATTTTTAAAGAAATAATTTTTGACGATCAGCAGAGCAATAATCGTGAATTTTTAAAGAAATAATTTTTAACGATCAGCAGAGCAATAATCGTGGATTTTTAAAGAAATAATTTTTGACGATCAGCAGAGCAATAATCGTGGATTTTTAAAGAAATAATTTTTGACGATCAGCAGAGCAATAATCGTGGATTTTTAAAGAAATAATTTTTGACGATCAGCAGAGCAATAATCGTGGATTTTTAAAGAAATAATTGTTGACGATCAGCAGAGCAATAATCGTGGATTTTTAAAGAAATAATTTTTGACGATCAGCAGAGCAATAATCGTGGATTTTTAAAGAAATAATTTTTGACGATCAGCAGGGCAATAATCGTGGATTTTTAAAGAAATAATTTTTGACGATCAGCAGAGCAATAATCGTGGATTTTTAAAGAAATAATTTTTGACGATCAGCAGAGCAATAATCGTGGATTTTTAAAGAAATAATTTTTGACGATCAGCAGAGCAATAATCGTGGATTTTTAAAGAAATAATTTTTGACGATCAGCAGAGCAATAATCGTGGATTTTTAAAGAAATAATTTTTGACGATCAGCAGAGCAATAATCGTGGATTTTTAAAGAAATAATTTTTGACGATCAGCAGAGCAATAATCGTGGATTTTTAAAGAAATAATTTTTGACGATCAGCAGAGCAATAATCGTGGATTTTTAAAGAAATAATTTTTGACGATCAGCAGAGCAATAATCGTGGATTTTTAAAGAAATAATTTTTGACGATCAGCAGAGCAATAATCGTGGATTTTTAAAGAAATAATTTTTGACGATCAGCAGAGCAATAATCGTGGATTTTTAAAGAAATAATTTTTGACGATCAGCAGAGCAATAATCGTGGATTTTTAAAGAAATAATTTTTGACGATCAGCAGAGCAATAATCGTGGATTTTTAAAGAAATAATTTTTGACGATCAGCAGAGCAATAATCGTGGATTTTTAAAGAAATAATTTTTGACGATCAGCAGAGCAATAATCGTGGATTTTTAAAGAAATAATTTTTCAAGATCAGCAGAGCAATAATCGTGGATTTTTAAAGAAATAATTTTTCAAGATCAGCAGAGCAATAATCGTGGATTTTTAAAGAAATAATTTTTGACGATCAGCAGAGCAATAATCGTGGATTTTTAAAGAAATAATTTTTGACGATCAGCAGAGCAATAATCGTGGATTTTTAAAGAAATAATTTTTGACGATCAGCAGAGCAATAATCGTGGATTTTTAAAGAAATAATTTTTGACGATCAGCAGAGCAATAATCGTGGATTTTTAAAGAAATAATTTTTGACGATCAGAATATTTTTTCAAGATCAGCAGAGCAATAATCGTGGATTTTTTAAAGAATATTTTTTCAAGATCAGCAGAACAATAATCGTGAATTTTTTAAAGATTATTTTTTCAAGATTAGCAGAGCAATAATCGTGGATTTTTTAAAGAATATTTTTTCAAGATCAGCAGAGCAATAATCCTGGATTTTTTAAAGATTATTTTTTCAAGATCAGCTGAGCAATAATCGTGGATTTTTTAAAGATTATTTTTTCAAGATCAGCAGAGCAATAATCGTGGATTTTTTAAAGATCAACAGAGCAGTAATCGTGGATTTTTTAAAGAATATTTTTTCAAGATCAGCAGAGCAGTAATCGTGGATTTTTTAAAGAATATTTTTTCAAGATCAGCAGAGCAGTAATCGTGGATTTTTAAAGAATATTTTTTCAAGATCAGCAGAGCAATAATCGTGGATTTTTTAAAGAATATTTTTTCAAGATCAACAGAGCAATAATCGTGGATTTTTTAAAGAATATTTTTTCAAGATCAACAGAGCAATAATCGTGGATTTTTTAAAGAATATTTTTAAAGAAATAATTTTTGACGATCAGCAGAGCAATAATCGTGGATTTTAAAAAAAATAATTTTTGACGATCAGCAGAGCAATAATCGTGGATTTTTAAAGAAATAATTTTTGACGATCAGCAGAGCAATAATCGTGGATTTTTAAAGAAATAATTTTTCAAGATCAGCAGAGCAATAATCGTTGATTTTTAAAGAAATAATTTTTCAAGATCAGCAGAGCAATAATCGTGGATTTTTAAAGAAATAATTTTTGAAGATCAGCAGATCAATAATCGTGGATTTTAAAGAAATAATTTTTGAAGATCAGCAGATCAATAATCGTGGATTTTTAAAGAAATAATTGTTGAAGATCAGCAGAGCAATAATCGTGGATTTTTAAAGAAATAATTGGTGAAGGTCAGCAGAGCAATAATCGTAGATTTTTTAAGAAATAATTTTTCAAGATCAGCTGAGCAATAATCGTGGTTTTTTAAAGAAATTATTTTTGAGGATCAGCAGAGCAATAATCGTGGATTTTTAAAGGAATAATTTTTGACGATCAGCAGAGCAATAATCGTGAATTTTTAAAGAAATAATTTTTAACGATCAGCAGAGCAATAATCGTGGATTTTTAAAGAAATAATTTTTGACGATCAGCAGAGCAATAATCGTGGATTTTTAAAGAAATAATTTTTGACGATCAGCAGAGCAATAATCGTGGATTTTTAAAGAAATAATTTTTGACGATCAGCAGAGCAATAATCGTGGATTTTTAAAGAAATAATTTTTGACGATCAGCAGAGCAATAATCGTGGATTTTTAAAGAAATAATTTTTGACGATCAGCAGAGCAATAATCGTGGATTTTTAAAGAAATAATTTTTGACGATCAGCAGAGCAATAATCGTGGATTTTTAAAGAAATAATTTTTGACGATCAGCAGGGCAATAATCGTGGATTTTTAAAGAAATAATTTTTGACGATCAGCAGAGCAATAATCGTGGATTTTTAAAGAAATAATTTTTGACGATCAGCAGAGCAATAATCGTGGATTTTTAAAGAAATAATTTTTGACGATCAGCAGAGCAATAATCGTGGATTTTTAAAGAAATAATTTTTGACGATCAGCAGAGCAATAATCGTGGATTTTTAAAGAAATAATTTTTGACGATCAGCAGAGCAATAATCGTGGATTTTTAAAGAAATAATTTTTGACGATCAGCAGAGCAATAATCGTGGATTTTTAAAGAAATAATTTTTGACGATCAGCAGAGCAATAATCGTGGATTTTTAAAGAAATAATTTTTCAAGATCAGCAGAGCAATAATCGTGGATTTTTAAAGAAATAATTTTTCAAGATCAGCAGAGCAATAATCGTGGATTTTTAAAGAAATAATTTTTCAAGATCAGCAGAGCAATAATCGTGGATTTTTAAAGAAATAATTTTTGACGATCAGCAGAGCAATAATCGTGGATTTTTAAAGAAATAATTTTTGACGATCAGCAGAGCAATAATCGTGGATTTTTAAAGAAATAATTTTTGACGATCAGCAGAGCAATAATCGTGGATTTTTAAAGAAATAATTTTTGACGATCAGAATATTTTTTCAAGATCAGCAGAGCAATAATCGTGGATTCTTTAAAGAATATTTTTTCAAGATCAGCAGAGGAATAACCGTGGATTTTTAAAGAAATTTTTTTCAAGATCAGTAGAGAAATATTCGTGGATATTTTAAAGAATATTTTTTCAAGATCAGCAGAGGAATAATCGTGGATTTTTAAAGAAATTTTTTTCAAGATCAGTAGAGAAATATTCGTGGATATTTTAAAGAATTTTTTTTCAAGATCACCAGAGGAATAATCGCGGATTTTTTTTCAAGATCAGTACAGAAATATTCGTGGATATTTTAAAGAATATTTTTTCAAGATCAGCAGAGCAATAATCCTGGCGAATTTATGAATATTTTTTGATGATCAGCAGTGCAATATTCGTGGATTTTTTATAGAAATTTTTTTCAAGATCAGCAGAGCAATAATCATGGATTTTTTAAAGAATATTTTTTGAAGATCCACAGAGCAATAATCGTGGAATTTTTAATGAATATTTTTTGAAGATCAGTAGAGCAATAATCGTGGATTTTTTCAATTAATATTTTTTGATGACCAACAGGGCAACAATCATGGATATTTTAATGAACATTTTTAATGGACAGCAGGGCAATAATCGTTGATTTTTAATGATTGTTTTTGATGACCAGCAGGCAATAATCTTGGATTTTTAATGATTTTTTTTATGTCCAGCAGGAGAATAATCGTGGATTTTTTTTGATGACCAGCAGAGCAATGGTCGTGGATTTTTTAATGAATATTTTTTTCAAAATCAGAAGTTAGAAATTTTAGAATAGCTTGTGAGGAGTAATAGCTTAAATTACAGGTAGCTCCCTAGTGACACTACGGTGTCCACTTGAGATGAACGGTATATGTCATGGACTTTACCAAGTCACAGCCAATCAGATCCCTTAATTATTACTTTTTAAGTTATGATTTTGTTATAAAACTACAACTAATATTTTCTTAAATCCCAAATATGTTTCTCTAACTTTATCATATTATAAATATTAGCTTCCCTTTTTTAATTATTTGTCAAAGCATTTAATTTGCCTCAGCAACTGATTAAAAAGTTCAACAATGGCTTTTGACATGACCAAGCGGATGACAATTGTTCCACTAATTCAATATAATTCCCTTTATTTGTAGACATTGTTCGACACAAAGAAATGCATAAAACATTGTTCGATAATCTTTATTAAAACTAGGATGGATTTACTTTCTATCACTTTTTCATTCAATACTATTTTGTTCACACTATGAATATTTTCCTATAATTTTATCCATTCCATTTTTTTATTTTCTTGTTATAGAAAAAGTTTTCTCGTTCCTGTCACAAGATGAAGTTGAAAAGCTTAAACAAGAGGAAGAGCGTAAAATTGCAACATTACGCGGCGATAAGAATAAATCGCGATTATTGGAAGATGTCAATAGAAGGCGACAACAAGACAACAAAAACGATGATGATGACGATAACTACGATGATGATGCCAATGACGGTTATGGCAATGGTGATGCAGTTGATATGCATCAACAACATTATGCCAACAATGGCAAAGATAAACGGGACACACTGCGTGAATGCAGTGACGATGATGATGATGACGAAGACGACGATGACGATGATTCACAAGATATTAGGTAAGTGCAATATTTTAAAAATATGTTTTTGAAAAAAGAAATACATCAATACCTACCTATCCCGTATTCATATTTTCTAACATAAACGTTAATGCAATCTGAGACGATTTATATATTGTTTTGCTTTGGTGAAAGTTTGTTTTTTTATTTTATTTATTTTTTTGGCTTAAATCAAGTCCTTCATACACATAGTTTATTTGAACATACACACACACTCCCATACTCACTCACACACTTTTAGTTCTCTTATAAAATTTCCCAAAAATAATTACCCCGTAAACTCACTCACTAATCTCACAAATTTTTTTCGGTATTTTGAAATCTCTATCTCCCACCCTCACTCACTCAATCACCACTGGCTTTTTCGATATGTTTTCTAAAACAAATTGGAGTTTTTTTTAAACGGTTTTTGGTTGTAGAAATATAATTTTTTGTGGGCAGAATTAAAATCTATTGAATGGTTGGGATATACAAGTATATGTAAAACGAATTGGGTATATTGGATTAGGTTTTTATTTTATTTTATTTTATTTATTTTTTACATTTATTGTCTATTGGTCAGTATTAAAGTCCTTTATTTATAGAATGCCTGCAAAAGGTCTACGATGTATAGATGCCTTGTATAAGGTGTTATCATCTATCTATTAGATACCCTTAAAGGGTATTCTGTGTACAGAACACCTATATAAACACTTCTATCTATATAAGACCAGTATATGGATTTCTGTGTACAGAACACTTTTATAATGTCTTATATTTATGGTTCTTCTATTTTTAGGGGATAGAATACCCTATCAGTAATCTATATAAGACATCATTATAAGTTCTTCTGTCTGAAGCAGAACTGTATAACGTATCCTATCTATAGAAGACCAGTATAAGGTCTTCTGTCTATAGAAGACCTGTATAAGGTCTTATATCTATAGAAAACCTGTATAAGGTGTTCTATCTATAGAAGACCTGTATAAGGTCTTCTATCTATAGAAGACCTGTATAAGGTCTTCTATCTTTAGAAGACCTGTATAAGGTCTTATATCTATAGAAGACCTGTATAAGGTCTTCTATCTATAGACGACCTGTATAAGGTCTTATATCTATAGAATACCTGTACAAGGTCTTCTATCTATAGACGGTCTGTATAAGGTCTTCTATCTATAGACGACCTGTATATGGCCTTCTATCTATAAAAAACCTGTATAAGGTCTTCTATCTATAAAAAAAACCTGTATAAGGTCTTCTATCTATAGACGACCTGTATAAGGTCTTATATCTATAGAAGGCCTCTATAAGGTCTTATATCTATAGAAGACCTGTATAAGGTCTTCTATCTATAGAAGACCTGTATAAGGTCTTCTATCTATAGAAGACCTGTATAAGGTCTTCTATTTATAGGCGACCTGTATAAGGTCTTCTATCTATAGACGACCTGTATAAGGCCTTCTATCTATAGAAGACCTGTATAAGATCTTATATCTATAGAAGACCTGTATAAGGTCTCCTATCTATGGAAAACCTGTATAAGGTCTTTTATCTATAGGAGACTTGTATAAGGTCTTCTACCTATAAAATACCTACGTTACGTTACGATCTCAATGCCGTATGGTGGGGCGGAATACAGGAAATGTAGAGGTTAAACAGTTCTGGAGATATCACCCCTCCTTGGGGAACTACGGGGCTTGGACTTCTTGTTCCTGAATTCCACATCCAACGTTTCAGACTTGGCCGGAGGGTCGTCTGCTCGATGTCCTCGAACAACGTGGAGTGCTTGACAGTATGTTGGGGAAAAGTACAGCCTCAAGAGACTTTTCTACGGGCCACAATAGCAAAACCCATATGTACGATTCACTCTGGCTGGCATCCTTGCCTTGGCTTAAGTAGCGGTACCAACCTGGTAATTTTCACGACTTCGGACACGATATGGGACATTAGCAAGCTGTTTCAACATTTCCATGGCGATCGCTTTAGGTCGGGGTTGAGTCACATGCACGAGAGTTATTTCCATCTCTCTGCAGCCACTGCTTGTTTATTTCTTTATAGAAATGATCGGTGGTGAGTACACTTCTCTTCGCTATGTCAATCACGGGGTACGCGACAAATTGTGGAAAGCGGCTTTTCCAATCAGTCAGCGTTACATACTCAAACTTAACTGAAGTCCTATCCTTGTCTACAAGATAGATCTAATGCGATTTAGTACTCTTCTCTTGGGCCTGTAACTCCTGCGACACTTCACAATGGTCAATTGAAATCTCAGTGTCAGTAGTACACTTCTCTTCGCCATGTCTCTCCCGGGGTATTCGACAAATTATCGAGCGCCCCTCATCAGATCAGACAGCGTGATGTCCCCAAACTTGACTGACATCCTATTATTGTGGTGATTCATCCTGGGCAAGAAGAGATCTAATGAGACCTATTACTTCTCTTCGTCCTGTCACTCCTGGAGTTTTTGACAAATTGTCAAGTAACCCGTGATTGACATAGCGAAGAGAAGTGTACTACGCCATATTTGATATCTTCCTGTCGAGTCAAGAGGTTGGACTGTAAGCACAAACTGTATAATTGTATGCTTACAGTCCAACCTCTTGACTCCAGTGTCAGCTAACTGACTCTTGGGTCACGATTGTTGGCTCGACCAAGCTCATCACGATCAGTTGCTGCAGCTAGGCTATGTATTTCTATAAAGCGGTGATGGTTCAACTTTCTGAAACTAGACCAAATAACTTTCCTATGATTGATTAAAGAGCGGCGTTCAGAGGTGATGAAGTCGGGCAAGAAGTGTGCTGATAGCACAGATCCAGGTGACGTAATTTGTCAGAACAGGTGCCATGATGATTATGTCTGGCGAACTGAGGAAATTTGATATAGGCCAGCGATATATCCCAGCGATATATCCCTATGGCCAATATATAGGACCAGAGCTGCGAAATGCTCAATTAGAATGAAATTCGCTCGAATTCGAATGGGAGTACTCCTGCGAATAACAAACAAATCAAATATACTCTAGTTTTCTATGCCGCTCGAATAGAAGAGAACGCCATTATTGTTCTCTCTCTTAAAAATTGCTTCCAGTTTTACCACTTTTTGGGGTTAAGGAACGCTTTTCAAATTAAAAATGGTAAGAAATGGTAACCTCAGGCAAGTAAAGGAACACAACTATTGTTGAAAAATAAGATTGGTAGTCAAAATGCTGCAATATCTCACTCTTAGAGTAAACTATTTGTCTATTTATTTCTCTCTTATTTTTCACAAGGACTACTCTCGAGTTCTGCCTCATTAAACAAAAGATTGAAGAGCAAACTTTTTGTAAAATTCGTACTCTTCGAGTACTCTCCTACACGCGAGTGAAAAATACTTATTGTTGAAAAATGGGGTTAGAGTCAAAATGTTCGAAATAGAGTAAGAGTTTTCTTTAAGAGTGAACAAATTTGAGTTTTGCCTAGGACCGAATGCCTGAACTTATGACTGTAATCAATGGTGTCCAAAATAAATAAGAGAGATTTGATGTTAGAGTAATGTCCATTTGTTAGGCAACAACTGACATACATAGGAAAATAGAAAGTAAATTTGATTTGTTGCTACGAAACGTATATGTGCTGACATCAATGTTTTAATGCAGTGGTGCTCAAACTATTTTGTACATTAATCTCTCTAAGAGAGTCTTTTCCTTGCTAGACAACGGTTAATAAATGTATGTTGTTGTTGTAGATCCGATAATGTACATATATGGCCGTGTATCATTGCTTTAAAGCTGTAGCCTTCCCAAATCGACCTAATGCTGGGCCTATAATCTAGGGTAAAGCTATTAATCGGCGGGATATACATATACGTTAAGCAACTCTAAGTCAAACATATTAGGGTTTCTTCTGATGATAATCCTCTGTCAGCAAAGCCGATTGATATTTTTTTACATGTCTTTATAGATTTTATTTTCTCTCCTTTACCGAAACCACACTCCTTCATGATTTTGTTTTGTTTAATTTGGTTTAATTTAGTGAAAATTAATTTGCCCAGATTTTTGCAACTTTAACTAAATGAATAGCTTTTTGTGTGGCCTTAAGGATGCTACTTGGCTGCCATCCCCCCGAACTACCGCTAGAATCACCATTGTATGAGTTTTAAGCTTTTGTTATGCTTTGCTAATGTTTTCCTTTCTGCTTATGACACATTTGTAAAAAAAAGGCAGACATCAACACCAGCACTACTGCTATGGGATAATTAAAATAGAGGTAGTGAAAGAGAGGCACAGCGAACAAAACGGATACAAAACATACCACGCAAATTAGGTGGAAAAAAGGATGTGATGCTGTTTATATAGTTTTTTTTTTTTTTGGCTTTCGTTTGTTTTGTTTTGGCTGCTAATGAAAGAAGCTCCACTATAAGTTTTCACGTTTTTGTTTTCTTTTATGCATTGTATGGGAACCATGGTATCCTTATTATCTACTACTCCTTCTCCTACATCGCATTTGTGCCACCGCTTAATGTAGCTGCGTAATGACATTATATTTATATTTGATTTTGGTTTAAAGGTTGTTTCCATTTACCATGAATGTCTTGTTTGTATTTTTTTCTTTTCTTTTTTCGTCTCTTTTTTCTCTATTTGAAATTTTGAAAATTTCACCTAAATCATGCTTACCTCCACTGCAACGTATGAAAAAACAAAACACATCACTGTAAATGTCACCACCACCACTGCCTACTTCTAATCTTCTTGCTAATCACCTGAAAAAACTTTTGTTTACATTAACAAAAATTCAAATGAAATTTGAATTATTTACGCCTAAACAGGAATTTAGAGGAAGTGCTCATCATTATTGAAATGTAGTTTAGAATCAATGTTCCCATATTTTATATCATCATGAAGAACATGCTTATGAATCGTAAACTACGAGAGTTTTCTTTTGTTTTAATATTAAGCTTAGTTTTAAGCTATTTAAATCTATATAAGGAAGTCCATAAAATGCTAATAAGTAAGTACAACATAAAACTTTTTCATAATATCCTCGAGTAAATTTAGATTAATTTTGTGTAAAATCCACGGTCGAGGAAGCTTGTCCTAGGCAAGTTTCCCAATGCCAGAATTGTATTCCAAAATTAACATTGTTTATTTTACTTTATAAGAACAACAATAAATGGAAATCTACTGACCCACTAAACAACGCCTTGTTCATTGTCCTGCTTATACCCATCACATATACATTTAATAAATATCAATCACAATAAAGTTCTACGATATAGAACGTCTATTCCTTACCTCTGTTGTTATGTTCCCACATAGAATAGCTTTTTCTAGCGTGTCATCGTTAATAAAATATTACCATTTATGAAAACATTTATATAGAACACCTGAAAATCTAGCCATCAATTAAGTTTCCATTTAAATTTAGCTCAGCGCCAACAGCAATAACAACAACAAAAACTGTTAAAACTTTAATTATATTTATTTTTCTCACTAAAATCCGACGTTGAACGTGGGAGCACAAAAACCATAAAAATCAGCGTCAGTTATATCCCTCCTAACCAAGAGTCATATTAAAACCAGAGTACCAGAATTCTGTTGGCAATTTATAAATATTTTTCACCTTTTCCCAGAATAATAGCATAGATATATAATTGTAGTGTAGAGGGAAGAGGAAAAGTGCTATGCAGTTGAGGGTGGGCACAAACACGTTAAATGATTGTCAACAATTCTGGGAAATATTAGGATGATGACTTTTTACAACCCCTTATCCCTGTATCAAATTTTGTGATTTTTTTTTAAGATTATATAAAATTATAGATATATGGTGATTCGATAAAGACACCATCTACAAAATAATTTTAAAATGTGTATTCACGACGGCTACAACATATATTTCTGGCCTAGGCAAAGCTATGTATGAACATTTAAGCACACTTTTCATAGAATTTAAAGGCATCATTTTTTTCAAAAAGGCCTATAGAAGCAGGTTTTCTTTCAGAGGGTGTACTAAGAAGTAGCCGTTCATTCGGAAGGTGTATTTAGAAGTAGCCTTTCATTCAGAAGGTGTATTTAGAAGTAGCATTTCTTTCAGAAAGGTCCGAAGAAGCACCCTTTCTTGCAAAAAGCACCCTATAGAAGCACCCTTTCTTGCGGAAAGAGTCTATAGAAGCACCCTTCCTTGCAGAAAGAGTCTATAGAAGCACCATTTCTTGCAGAAAGAGTCTATAGAAGCACCCTTTCTTTCAGAAAGAATCTACAGAAGCAACCTTTCTTTCAGAAAGGGTATATAGAAGAACCCTTTCGTTCAGAAAGGGTCTATAGAAGCACCTTTTCTTGCAAAAAGGGTCTATAGAATCACCTTTTCTTGCAGAAAGGGTCTATCGACGCACCCTTTCTAGCAAAAAGGGTCTATAGAAGCACCCTTTCTAGCAAAAAGGGTCTATAGAAGCACCCTTTCGTTCAGAAAGGGTCTATAGAAGCACCCTTTCATTCAGAAAGGGTCTATAGAAGCACCCCTTCCTTTAGAAAGGGTCTATAGAAGCAACCTTTCCTTTAGAAAGGGCCTATAGAAGCACTCTTTCCTTCAGAAAGGGTCCATAGAAGCACCCTTTCCTCCAGAAAGGGCCTATAGAAGCAAACTTCCTTCAGAAAGGGTCCATAGAAGCACCCTTTCCTTCAGAAAGGGTCTACAGAAGCACATTTTCTTGCAGAAATGGTCTATAGAAACACCCTTTCTTGCAGAAAGAGTCTATAGAAGCACCCTTTCTTTAGGAAAGTGTCTATAGAAGCACATTTTCTTGCAGAAAGTGTCTATAGAAACATCCTTTCTTGCAGAAAGAGTCTATAGAAGCACCCTTTCTTTAGGAAAGTGTCTATAGAAGCACATTTTCTTGCAGAAAGTGTCTATAGAAGCACATTTTCTTGCAGAAAGTGTCTATAGAAGCACCCTTTCTTGCAGAAAGAGTGTATAGAAACACCCTTTCTTGCAGAAAGAGTGTATAGAAACACCCTTTCTTTAGGAAAGTGTCTATAGAAGCACCCTTTCTTTAGGAAAGTGTCTATAGAAGCACCCTTTCTTTAGGAAAGTGTCAATAGAAGCACCCTTTCTTTAGGAAAGTGTCAATAGAAGCACCCTTTCTTTAGGAAAGTGTCTACAGAAGTACCCTTTCTTTAGGAAAGTGTCTATAGAAGCACATTTTCTTGCAGAAAGTGTCTATAGAAGCACCCTTTCTTTAGGAAAGTGTCTATAGAAGCACCCTTTCTTTAGGAAAGTGTCTATAGAAGCACCCTTTCTTTAGGAAAGTGTCTATAGAATCACCCTTTCTTTAGGTAAGTGTCTATAGAAGCACCCTTTCTTTAGGTAAGTGTCTATAGAAGCACCCTTTCTTTAGGAAAGTGTCTATAGAAGCACCCTTTCTTTAGGAAAGTATCTATAGAAGCACCCTTTCTTTCAGAAAGAATCTATAGAAGCACCCCTTCTTTCAGAAAGAATCTTTAGAAGCAACCTTTCTTTCATAAAGGGTCTATAGAAGCACCCTTTCCTTCATAAAGGGTTTATAAAAGCACCATTTTTCGGAAAGGGTCTATAAAAGCACCCTTTTCGGAAAGGGTCTATAAAAGCATCCTTTTTCGGAAAGGTTCTATAAAAGCACCCTTTTTCGGAAAGGGTCTATAAAAGCACCCTTTTCGGAAAGGGTCTATAAAAGCACCTTGTTCGAAAAGGGTCTATAAAAGCATCCTTTCTTCCAGGAGGGGTCTATAAAAGCATCCTTTCTTCCAGGAGGGGTCTATAGAAGCACCCTTTCTTCCAGGAGGGGTCTATAAAAGCATCCTTTCTTCCAGGAGGGGTCTATAGAAGCACCCTTTCTTCCAAGAGAGGTCTATAGAAGCACCCTTTCCTTCAGAAAGGGTATATAGAAGCACCCTTTCCATCATAAAGGGTATATATGTAGATGCACCCTTTCCTCCATAAAGGGTATATAGAAGCACCCTTTCTTTCAGGAACGGTCTCTAGAAGCACCCTTTATTTCAGTAAGGGTCTATGAAAGCCCTCTTTCTCTCAGAAAGGTTCTATTGAAAGGCCCTCTCTTTCAGAAGCGGTCTACAAAAGCTCCCTTTCTTTCAGAAAGCGTCTACAGAAACACTCTTTCAACTGCTCATGTATCGACTGTTCCGCTTGATCAACGTGCAGTAAAAAAACATTTTTGAGAAAAAAGTAGAAACGTCATCGCCCTAGTAAATATATGTGTTTGTATGTCAGTGAGTTTTTCTTTTTTTGTTAATGTTTATATGAATATTATTGTAATTACTTTTGCTGTTCGGTGGCAAAACAAAATGTTTTTGTTGTTGTATTATAGCTCCATACATGCCCTAGTTTTGATGTTGATATGGCAATCTTGTTTTTGTTTTCTGTTCTCGTTATTGTTCGGTGGCAATTTAACTTGTCGGCTGCCATTGTTTGACCAGCCATCCTTTAGGCGACAAGCAACATCTGTTGCACAATTTGGACAATTTCATTTGTGTAAAATATTAAATAATCTCAACTCACATTTGTGTGCTCTCTGGCATTTGTTTTTATTTATTTATGTTCCTCTAGGGGTGAGAGTAGGTGGATTGTGCTGAAAGTGATTTAAAACTAACATAATAATCCGTTTGAAACCCGTACAAACGTGGAAGTGTAACATTAGGAGGGGATGTTTATCGGTACACAATTGTACTCGGGATTAGTACGCCAGTTCTTGTGACCTAGAACGACAAGTTATATTGAAATAGCAATAATAAGAACGTTAATATCACAGCTAAGGTTTAATAGTATATATCAGAATTATTTACGGCAAAGCAGAAAATAAGCATATAAAATAATTTAAATATCGTAAAAATTTTGAAAATTTCGTGCTCAAGTCATCATCATTTTAATGACTCAATGATTAAAGTACATCAGCAATTTTTATCAATCCCACAGCGACGGGTTCTTCGATGCCGGATTGACCCGGAACCATATAACACCCGTGTTTCGTTCCACCTCAGTATACACTTGTTTGTATTTATATCGTTTTTCTGTGTTGGGAACAGCATATCCCGGAAAACCTGCTTCAAATTTTTTCTGAAATCCGTATTTCAAATGCATACTATTTGCAATTTAATTGCAATGGACTCCATGGTAAGATCAAGGAAATAGTGGATTTCATGAGTTGGAATAATATCATGGTCGCGGCGGTGCAGGTAACCAATCTCAACAATAAGTACAGCTACAGAGGAAGGATCGCACCAGAAGTGGCGGTGGGGGATAAGCTTTCCTATTGCCCCAGTCTGTTCAATACAGACCTATCTCTCTGGAACTTAGGTCTAATGACCCGTATATGAAATGTATGGAATGTATGGGTAGCAGTCAGGGGTAAAACAGCCTAGGTAGAGTTGCTTAATGTATACATCCCACCGATAAATAGTTGTTATCCAGGTTATAGTGCCAACATTAACATGTTGGTCCTTAGTCTTAATGGTCTTTAATGCTCACAATGAGTTATGGTATTCGGGCCTCGATAATCCAGAGAGGTTTTCCACTGTCAATCTGGACGTTCCTACCAGAATTAGTTGTGACTGCCACAGTAACCATCGTGACACCAGGTCTGACAAATTACGTCACCTGACAACCCGTCTTTCACTTTGATCAGACCACCTCCATAATTATCTCCACCAGCCGATTTCATCAGCTCTGAACGCCTCACTTTTATCAATCATGGGAAAGCTAGTTTCAGTGAGTTCTCTAATCACCGCTTCAGATAGCTGTCCAACCCTTCTGATGTTCAGGTCCTGACATATGGGTCCTGAAATGACCTAATATTGAGGGTTACACCCTATACATCATTCGCAATACCTTTTTTTTGGTAATCTTTATTACAATGCTATAAGTTTATTTTGTGTAGACTTTAGGTCTGTCTGTGGAATAAATAGGCTCACTGTTTATTATATATAAACTTCCAAAACTTCTTATGTCAACTACAAAATGATATTTATTTTTAAAATTAGGGATCTCTTCAAAGTACATTTAGATCCACCACTTCTGTTATTGTTTTTTTCCTTATCTGTTCGGTCACAGCTTGAGATTGTATCTCTCTCGGCAAAGCTGACTCAATATGACTACTGGAAACAACAGACTTAGATGATGCTGTGACATCTTTTCTACTTCATTGCTTTCACTCCTCACAATACACTTCTCTGTAAAAAAAAACTTAAATAATAAGAAAACAAAAATAAACAACCACAATCTCAATTTCAATATAGCCGGATTAATGTAATAATGTGCGTAGGCAAAATAAATATTTAATTAATTATTTTTGTGGTTTTAAAAAGTGTGGATGGAATTTCACACTCACTGTTCTGTTGTTAGCCATTCTCTCAACACACAAAATGTTATGCGGAAATACAAATATAATTTATTTGAATTTGAATTATGATTTCATGAATTTAGTTATCTGTTGCTCTGTAAACATTAGATATCCGTTGGCAATTTCCCATCATTCATTCATTCTGCGGTACGGTCCAGATAGCTTTAAGGATGAAATTCTGTTTTTATTACAAAATTTGCTATGTAACCATTATCGTTGTTGTTGCTGTCGTACTCGTCATTGGCGTTGTCATGACCTGTTGTTGTTTACTTTTGATCAAATGAAATAATACACCGCCAGCATATAAAGGAAAAGAAATAATAACAATGACAGCAACAACACCATCACTGGACTTTAACAAAACCATCCTAGAATTCAGCAAAAAATGGAAACAACAATATAAACATCTGAGCTGTTGCCTTAGTCATATCTAAACAACGACAACAACCATTTTTGTAGCCTCCGGATAGAAAAAACTGCTACTTTGATGGTGATGGCTGACTAAAGTTGAGTTGCTAGCTTAGTTGTTGGTTGCCAATGGCAATAACATTTCTTTTCTCTACGTTATTATATCATACAATATCTCTAACATCAAACAGGGTAATTTTACAGTTGTTCTTCGTATCATCCCCTCCTAACTTGGGTGTTGTTTCATAACCCCATCAGGATACAGATACAGCCCGCTTATACCATCACCACCACTATGGTTATCCTTTTATAAACAAACAATCAATTTATGCTGTCTGCTTGATGTTGCTTCCGAAACTCTTTCATATTTGTGAGATTGGTTTGTAATTTAAGTAACAGAGGGGTGAAAGGTATGTAGATGGAAAATTTCTAAGTCGTTTTTTTTTTGTCGAAAAGTGAAAATTGGTTTTGAAGGTGTTATATTGCACCTTTCATACAAAGTGTATGAGTTTTTATTATTGTATTACTAAACTAATTGCCTTTGACCAACTTTGTAGTTGTTTGTTAAAAATAAAAAATGAAAAGAAGTGAGCCAAGGCTATAGTCGGGTCGGTGCGACTATGTGATACCCTACACCACTACCCCTGTGCATAAGCTTTTGACTGGTAAAATTCAAAATATTAAAATTGGGATAGCATAGCGCCTTTGCTCTGAATGTCTTCATTAATACAGGTCAATTTTGTTGAAACGCATTTAAGTGCATCGTCAGTACAACTCAAGTAACAAAATGGAAAAGTGGGATGTACGCCAACCATCAATAGGCTTCTTTCTCTGTGAGACCCCCATCAACCCCCAAAATTTCGTGAGGATCCGATCAAAATTCCGACCTGTAGTGTAATTGCACAAAAAATGGAAGAAGGGATGAATTACCGACTATTGCGATATCTCTGTTGTTTGACCACATATGACAACCTACTTTTCTTCGTTGTAAAGGTGATATTTTCTACTTTCCTTGCCAGGTTTTGCGTTCGATATACCTCTTACAAAAGAGAGATATTCGCTTTGAAATAAAACGTTGGGCTTTTCTCCAAATACGCTTTTTTCACATACCGACCCCTGAATATTCTTCGACCATCACCAATATGCTTCTTCCTCTCCGGTACATTCATCAACACCCAAAATCGGATTAAAATTGCGAACTGTAGCGTGCTTACAAGGTTTAGATGGACAGACGGACGGACGGACACACATAGCCAGATCGACTCAGCTCGTCGAGACATTCATTTTGGTATATATATGTATGTATGGGTCTACGACCATTATTTCGATGCGTTACAAACTTTTTGGCCAAAACCATCTTATAATACCCTCCCCACATAGTGGTGTAGGGTATAATAAACTAAATCGTTCGCATCCAGCCAGATAGACCTACAGGCCGATAGTCATACTGATGGTTGGGTAGGACTAAATCGACTTCAATTGTCTGAAATGGATATCGTCTGAAAATATTTGGGACGTAAATTTATTTCGTTGATGCACATAACATCAGGTCATAAAGTTGTGTTGTGAATACAACCCCAAAATTACCGCGTATTGAATATTTTAGGTGTGCTAAAGACTCACTGTGTCGATCCAGGGATATTTGCTTTGAAATGAGGACGCCTGAAATGAGGATTCCTAAATGGTGTTCTGATTCCGACCACTAACTACTCCAAAATGTTGGGTCAACTTTCGATAGCATGCTTAAATCGTCCATGTAAGCCATGTGTACTTGCGACAAGATCAGTAGTAAGAACAATGTCCACAAGTCGTTGACCGGCAACGCTTGGATTGCTGACAAAAAAACAACTTGTTGACCTCATATAAAGCAATAGCCCGGTAGCGGCGCCCGTGTGGCATGCAAACGTTAGCTCTACGCAGTGTAGAATTGCCGTCCATAGGACTGCAACAGAGTGCATTTTCATGACACTAGTGGTCTTCCTTCATAAGGAGGAAATGAAGATTTTACCGGAGCATCAGCACAATAAGTTTTCGATGTAGTAACTGCTTGCGTGTTATAGCCGTGGGCATCCCTGCCACAATCTTATGGAAATGCTTCCGGAAATATAGTTGTGTTCCTTTACTTACCTGAGGTTATCATTTTTAACCTGCAAAGCGTTCCTTAACCCCAAAAAGTGGTAAAACTGGAAGCAATTTTTAAGAGAGTGAGAGAGGAGAGAACAAAAATGCCTTTCTCTTCTCCCACTGGCTACCAGACAAATTTCTTCAGGTAAAAAATAGTAGAACTGATTATTCGACATTTGTTTGACGATTATTTGACAATGAAGAAAAAATGAACAAAAACGGAAGAAAAATGGGAACGCTGACAAAACAAAATTAAAAAATGTGAAATAAAAGAAGAAAATTGAATTTTTATGTTTCTTTTTGACATTGCCACCAGATCTACCATTTTTTCATTCCTTTACTTTTCTGGCAAAACTGTTCATGAGAGAGCAATTTTGACAGTCTTCTCTTTTACCACTTCTACCATTAAAAAGTAAAGAAACAAAGCTTATATTTATGAAGACAATACACGAACGAACATATTTGCGATGTTACAACAAAAAGGCGGAAGGGTATTACGCCATCGGCGCCATCACGACTATAGTCTTTCCTGACTTGTTATTTTTTTATAGGTTCTACCTTATGTCGCCCATTCATTACATTGCCCAACTGCTTTAGCCGATGAACTCTTGTGGTGTATGTTTGCAATTGACTGGTGTGTAGCAACCCTTCAATGCATTTTTCAGAAATGGTACATTTTCTTCCAAAAACTCAGTGAGAGGTTGTCCTTTGCGGCAGGAGTTGTATAAATATGTGGTGGATAACTTGATCGCACATGTACAGCGCTGGATGCTTCGCGCAATGTTAATTGCAGATTCGTATTTTTTACAGTGGGTCTTCAAGCATTTAATGACCCCATGCGTAAGAAATGAATAAACAGATTTGAGGCAATATGTTCCGGGTTTCCGGCGCGAGAATTCCAGCGTGGATTGCACACGTTTGCGATCTTCTTAAATTCTACGAAAGGTATATAACCTTTCTCAGTGATGTGATGAAAGAGAAACTTTATGTCGTCTCTACAGCCGCCTGTTTCCTAATCTCAGTTTTTCCATTGCTGCAGGCTGCTTTCAATTGAGCATTAGGGTTATGACTTTTCGCCATTTTTTACTCAAAAATGATTTCCTGTAGCACGGATGAATAAACTTTAGCCTATTAATCACTAAAATAACGTTTATTTCATTGAAATATAAAAAAAGTTCATGCACAAATCAATTTAAAAAAAAAATATTTTTTTAAAAAATGTATGAAATGAAAAAAAAATTCTCAAAAATTATTTCCTGTCGCACGAATGAATAAACTTAATAACTAAAAAAAATGTATTCCATTCAAATATTGAGAAAGTTTACGCACAGAATTTTTAGTTTTTGTTAAAAAATTATATCTATGAAAAAAATTTATTTTTCAATTTTATGATTCTCAGAATTAAAGAAAATTAGTGACAATCAAATGTAATGTCAGTTTGGTTATCTCATTTGGCTCTAAAATTTATTTACAATTACAGTAGAATGTCGATAATTCGTAATCCAAGGGACCGGCCATTTTCTACAAATTATCGATGATTTCGCATTAGAGGGGTTAAAATGCGACGGAAATGGCTTCAAGGGACTGGCAGTTTGATTTTTTTAATTAATTTCTCGTTGGAATCGAGCTTAATTATCAATAATGCAAGTGAAAAAGGAAAGCCGACGATTCGAACCCACACACCCACCACTATGTGACATGCATATTTCGCCTTCGGTAAAGGCTCTTCAGACATATCCCTCTACATCGGATATGTCTGAAGAGCCTTTACCGAAGGCTTCGCTGTCCTCGAACTTCTTCTTCCAAATGCATGTTTGTTTTTTACAACAAAAATGGGGATTTGCCCATTTAGTTGTGCTTTCATGACAAACGCTTAGCGCTGCCTTTGAAAGTAATGAGTTTGGCTCTGAACGCTAACACGCCGTGACAACACTTTTTTTTCCTGTGTTTTTCAACTTCTTTCCTGCAGTTTGTTTCAAATTACACTGTGCAACACTGAAAATGCAAACAACTTGTAGTATGGATTTTTTGAAAGTACATATTTAGACTACCAAAACCCTAGTTGGGTTTTGTCCTATCAAATCCAGTTCGGATTTTATGGCCTCATCTAAACTGGGCTAAATCTACACTTTGGCCTTGCTGTCTTTAGCAATATTGTAGCCCTAAACTAGTAGAACTTATCTTTTGAAGAAACCACATAAGAAAAACTCCATCTAGGGCATCAAAATCTATAAAATATACAAAATTTTACATAATTGCTGAAATTCTGGTCAGTATCGGCTAAACTATTGGGAGTTGAACCAAGTAACCCTTTGCAAAAATCTTCCAAATAAAGTTCTCAACAATTTTTTAGAACATTCTGAAACTCTAAAATGCTTACTTCATGTTGTTTCAGCAATATTTTGCATCATACCTTTTACAACACGTATTTCAAACACAGTTCACACCAACAGTTTATTCTCGCATTTCGGATTTCACTACATTATTGACATGTTTATTAAATCGTCGTTGATAAATGTACTGAAAACAACGGGATAGAGGCATTTTACAACAATGACATGTTCCGAAGAGTTGTGTATTACATTCCAGGGAATATTTTTCCAAAAGAAAATATTCAGAAAAAAATTAACGGTTTTGGAGATACGGTGCGAAATGTATAAAAATTGTGGTATTTTTGCATATATTTTGAAATTTGAGGCAATAAATGTAGTTTTTCGAGTTCATTATTTCTCCAAATATTGTATCCTTGTCCTTATCTACAAATTTGCTTCAGAGGTCAGAAGAAGATTCGCATTGGTTTCAGAGATATAACCCCGAATTTCTTTAAAAACTCAATATTTAACTATGTTTAGATGGGGCCATAAAATCCGAGCTGGATCTGACAGAACAAAACCCAACTAGGGTTTCTTGTCGTTTGGGTCTGTACTTTCAAAAAATCCACAGTTCGAATTGTTTGCACAAGATCACCTTAAAAATGTTGCACAGTGTTATCGAAGATTACGAATTATCGAGGTACGAATTATCGCGATTCTACTGTATATACTGTACCTGATTACAGTGATATCAAAAAATTTTCCATAATTGTGATAAATCACCTTATAATTAAGATTTTACGTAATCTTATGTAGAAACTCATCACGCTATGATACAGGTATATGAGGTTATAAAAAAAGTCATAACCCTATAGAGCATAACAGATCATCAAATTCTGCACAAAGAAGTGCTGGATGTTTGGTGATTTAGTCGACTCGTGGAGCTAATCTTCAATCATGACAACATGAATAACGCAATCCAGCACATGATGTTGAACTTGGGTGTGGGATGACCCTTCTCTTTGATCATTTGCTGCAGTCGAACTACATCGCATGTCACTTAGCTGGTATTTTCGCTTGTTTTTATCGGCAATAATCAACACGAATGATCCCCACAGGGTAAACACATCTAACACATTGTGGATCCTTTAGGGATTGTTTGAGTTTTCTCATATTACAATTTAAGCGCAGCCAACTTAATTTTTTAGATTCATTCTTGTGGACCAAGGTCTGATATTCAAATCTCTCAAGGTGTTTGCTGTCACAGTGCATGCTCCACTTCTCCAGATAACCAAGTACTCCTTCACCATGTACCAAATACTCCTTCACCCGAAAGACTTCATTGTATATATAAATAGGCTTAAGGATTCCTGACTGACATGGACTTGGGATTTCAATATCGTCAGCAGAAAACTGGCACTGGCACACCGCTGCTACTTTGTATGACGACAGCTTTAAGCTTATAATAAAGCATATCGCAATACCTGTTCGGTTATTCTTCCTTTTGCTCCTTGATGCTACATTGTCATCCTCCCAAGGGCTATTTGTACTGCTGTCGGCCTCATGTCCGAGCTACTTAGACATAGTTGCTTTCATTGTCCTCTTTCGCTTGTATGGGTGGATAGTATTGGCACCAGCAAGATTGCCGCTGGAGTTAGCAATGCCATCTTTGCTTACCCATCATCAACAACTGAAAGAAAGCGATGATTTCAAACATTGATGCGTCATATTACTACAAACTAGTTTCCACATGTCAACTATAATTACCTTTACAATTTTGTTGACATCTATGGCATTGTCGAGAGGCTGACATTTGTCATCTTAATCGATAAAGTTTTTTTGTTTTTTTTTTTTTTATTTCGTGAAGATTAAAATATTATCACCTCGAACTTGAATTAAAATGGGATAATGAAATATGGCCAAAAATATTTGTAAACTTTACCGGTTGCTGTGTGTTTTTCTGTTTTTTTTTTCATACATTGTTGCATGGTATTCAAAGAGAAGACAATAGCATTGGGGGTTTTCCTGATGGCTGGCTAAAAAAAACGACAAAGAAGAAATATTTACCAATTATAAAATATAATAAATTAATTAATTAATATTAATCAACGGCAACAAACACACAATACAAAATTGATTTTATAGTTCATAGAAATACCTTCGACAACAACAATAAAAAATAGTTATCTTTTAAAAAGAAGCGACATTAACGCCCTCGTTTGATATAAGGTCGTCTGTCTGTCGATTATCATTTTTTTGGGGTATTGTTCAAGCGCATAATTGGCGAGATGGCGACAAGTCTTCCCAATTTGCATATCATCATCATGTGTTTGTTGTTGGCTTTGATTTAAAACACAGACAAGAAGTGGGAGAAGAGATTTTTGTTTATGGAGATTTTATGCTGCTTATGAGTTAATTCCGCATCTGCACACCAGGGAAGCCACCACCAACCATCGTGGCCATGATCTTCAAATCTTTTTGATTGAATTTCGTTTGGGTTATTTTCAACTAATTTATGCAACATTTAATATGGAAAAACAAAGCATTATAAAACAACAAAAAATAGTTTATTGTTTTTGTTGTTTTTCTTCAGATACTAAATAAGGATTTATATTTATTTCATCTTTTGATCACGAACAAAAAATAGCTAAATTATGATTTTTTAAATTGAATCGAATGGAATTTAGTGTTAGGCAAGGTCGTTTAGTTCCATTAATAAAATCGAGAATTTAAAAAGAAAAACAAATTAAAACAAAACTCCAATAACTTAGCATTTAGTTAATACTAATACTAATACTACTCCTACTAATACTATTCCTTACTTATTACTTTATTTTATATTAATTTTGTTATATAAACATTATAATGTAGTATACAGCTTAAGGTCGAAAGACTAGGCAAATATGAATTGAAATAAATAAATAAATAAATAAATAATCGTGGATGCAAGTTGACAGCCTATAAGTATTTCTACTTAAAGATTAGGTTGGCTTTTGAATTAGGGGGAGTAGCATATGTTTAATTTTTTCTTTTATTTGTTTTCTCTAAGTGTACAATACTAACAGCTAATGGCGTACTTTTGTAAATTAGCATACAAAGTAAAGTATTTTTGTGGGCTTATTAAGTACCGGACTATTTTGAAATGCAATATTAATTTAAAATAAATGGTGGATTGCCCAATCGAAATTTCCAATTTTAGGCCATAAACCAGTCAAATATTTTTCTGAATGGAATTCCTTCATTTAAAGAGAAGATTAGCACTAACATTTGCATACCACTCTGGCGCCGCATAGTTTACCACCGACCTGCCCTATTGCTTCATAAGTAGAAATCGGATTATTGAATATTTTTGAAAATTTTCATACAAATAATTCGTTTATTAAACAATAGAAGCTGGAGCTTTGTACCTAGTATGGTTTATTTTCAATATGACATCCAATTTCATTTATTAGAACGATATAATTCTATATAGTACGTAGTTACAATTGGTTGATATTTCAAAAATATGCAAAAAATCCGAAGTCTATTCATAAGAGGTCAACAAACTTACTTTGTCAGCGTCGAAGTGCTTACGTTAATTAAGGATATTGTTCTTACTTCTGATCTTGTCGGAAATAGCTGTGTCTTGCGTGGGCGATTCTAACATACTATCGAACGTTACATCCAATATATTTGAGTTTTTTGTTAGTGGTCGGAATCAGGACACCCTTGACAAAATATGTTCAAGTGGAGCTGGACCACGGTGCTCTTGAACCAACTTTAAGCCCGACGTTGCCTGTGAGCAATTTTGCATGTTTGTGTATGTGTATTTCCCACAATGTTTGAGATATTTTTATATACCAAGTGGGTGTCGGTAGATCGATTTCAGAAGAATAAAAAAATGGAAAGAACATTCAAATAAATAGCAAGATTGGCGAAGTTATGCTTGTTTAATTATAAGAAGTCGAGTATTAATTTGGACGTAAAATATTTTAGTGATTTTGTAAGATGCCGTTAAAATTCAAATGAATTGAATAATTTCAGCCGGCACTTTTTGAAAAATCTTGCTGAGATGTTGGTCTAATAAAATTAAAAAAACAAAATGACAATTTACAGTACCAATTAATAATGGTAGTTTTTTTATATTTGAAAGTTGCCTGTGGGCAACATTGGGCCATTGTGGTAATAAAGTGGTTACTTTAGTGGAAGAGGAAATTGCTGTTTTGTGTCATTCAATGAAATATAATGGGTATAAGGTATAAGTGGTCTTTATTTATAGTTAGTTAAGGCGCACCGTACATGACATTGTTTTATAAGGAGGCGATACACTCAGTGCATTGTCCCAATTTGAACTTCTATATCTCAAAAATGGTGAACCTACGAAACTATCATAAAGGTCAATCGTGTAGAGAATTTTCGTAGCTACACTATTTTCTTAAATCCCATTTCGATAGGACTTGCGATTTCCAAACAAAATTGTGAAAACCTAAAATAACTCCTAAAAATGACAATTTGAATCACGATTTATTTAAAAAGCGCTCAGGCAATTTTATTGATTTTTCTCATCTATGAACACCGTAGTTTCAGAATCCCCAAAAACTTCCTAGGTGTAGACACCTTCCATTTAAAGTTGGTTCAAGAGCAACGTAGGACGGCTAAAATTCATTTGGAGAAACCTATGGCAGTGGATTTAGCGGATGATATTTTCATATTCTTCAGATAGATGAACTGCAGCTACGTAGATATTTAACCTATTTATTACACATATCGTCGACGATAGGTCCCGATGTTAAGAGCGTACAATTATCCACATACGTACATTATGATCTCTATGCCATCTGGTAGGTGTGAAATTTCGAAAACGTAGAGGTTAAATACGTTAAAAAGGGCTGTAAGGAAGTTCTGTATACACCCTCGGATATCTTATCTTGGTTGATGGCATCGTAGGCCTTGGGAATATGGGAAATTATGCTGTTCCGAAATCTATGCTGTTGTTGGGCAACAGCTCAATCTCAGCTGGGGGAAGTCTTCTCTATGTCCCCGAACAGCTTGGCATGGCAGGTCAAGAGCCATCATGACTGTTTGGTCACACGGCCTGTTCTGTTCTTGTCCAATCCTTGACTGATATGTGTGGATCCGTGCTGATGTTGGGTAACAGCTTCTTAGTATTGTGAGGAGTAGTGCATCTAGAATCATCACAACTTAGGAAGTGATGGCATTTACGATTCGGCTGTGCTGGCACCCTTCCCTGGCTTCAGTATTGTCCTCGACAGAGATGGCTCTTATACGGAGAGCTCGACCTATCAACCTTGAGGTGCACTATAAGATGAGAGATTTATTACTGTTACGGCGTTGAAAGTAACATACGTTCTATCGTCTTTCTTTCCCGTATTCCAGAGTGAGTTAACCTTTGCCCCCAATTGACTCCAATTCGTACCAATGTATCATTGCCTTCAGGTTATCTAGTCTTTTTAGCCGCTACCTCTTGGGTCTTTCGGGTTCGTACGACGAAGCTCAGTTGCTAGTCCTGTCACATTTGATCGAAAATTTTGTCTAATTTCGGGTAAAACTCTTTCAGCTACCCGAGGATCTGAGGCCTTCAATTAGCCGTTGACTGTAGCAGTCTTTCTATCATTCTTCTTTCCCGGATTCTCGAGTGATTTAACCTTTGCCCACAATTTACTCTATACTGTACCAATGTTGCATTGTTTCAGGTTGACTAGTCATTTTATCCGCCAATGCTCACTAACTGGTCTGTTGACTTCCAGAGTAAGTTCCCCAGCTCTGAGGTCTTCAGGGTTCGTCGACGGAGGTCAATTACTTGTCGCGTCGCCTCTGATGGTAAAATTGGTCTAATTTCGTGTATTCGACCAGCAGGTTTGTAGCGAGCGGCTGCACGGAAATGTGCAGCGGTCAGAGGTTATGAAGGTTATGACGACGATAGGAATGTGGTCTGAGCCAAGCGAAATGAGGGGTTGCCAGGATACGTCGTTTATAATACCACCTGTTGTTGTCTACCACAATGTTGATGTCTGGCGGCATGGCAATGTCATCTTAACTTCGTAGCATCATCTTCGTCCCCCGCGCAAAATGACTATCTATCAATTAGTTTGGCCAGCGCTGAACCCCTTTGATCTCCGGCGCAATGCCAAAGATTATGATGAGCATTAAATTCCCCTAGCATCAGACGGCTTTTGCCATCCTAATGTGAAGTAATGTCGGGTATTTAATGCAGGGCAGAACCATTCATCGGAGGTGTGGTAACATTAGGAAACTATGGCAGTCTTACACTTTACTGCTAACCCCACACATTCCATGAGTCTGAGGCAAACCTGGTGTCACAATGGTTATGTCTGCCCAGCTGTGGCAATCTCCAAAATGTTAAGATATCAATTCAAGCTGCGTTGTTCCCCTCTGCCTTTGTCTAGGAAGCAATGTCAATGCTCATAATGACCGTTGAAGTCCCCTAGCATATACAACAAGCTACAGCTATCATCGGTGGTGTATACACATTAAGCACCTCTACCTTGGCATTTCCACAATTTACTTCCATTGCCGACCAACTGATAGCTGTCGTTTTATTACGATACTTTGATTGCAAAGCTATATTCTCGAGCCAAGGATTCCAGCTGGTCCCTAGGTTTTGGATCCGTAGTAGTAGCCCTGGATTGCGGAAAAAGCTTCGTATGGAATGGTGTAGCATTCTCCACCTCAGTGTATATTAATATTGCGCTCCGCATCTGATCAAGGAGGTTAACAGGGCCAAACACATGAACACAATTGGTATCTTATTATGATGTAAAGGGGTGTTGGTTGGTTGCCTGTAACCATCCCACGTGTTGAGAGCTGTCGTCACGGCAGGTACTTGCGTAGATCAGCACCACTTAATGGGTCACTAGTTTCAGCCTTACGCAAGATGGTTCTGTACTGGTGTACAAGGAAGATAAGTCTTCCTCCACCGCTTCCTATACGATTTTTCCGCAAAACGTTGTAATCATCACAACGTTGGAAGCTACATGTGACAGTGAACTTTTTTTCCTGAATCGCGGCGGCTTCGACGTTTCTCCGTTTAATAAAGTCGTCAGTCTCGCTGACATTGTTGCGGCGTCTATTGTAATTTAATAACAGGCATGATGTATTCTCACCCGGGTGGGTGTAAGATGGTGCGTTTGTTGTTGTTGTTGTGCCTGCGGGGTGTATCGTATTGCAACAACGATGTTGAAGACACCAAGTAAGTAGCAACATAACTCCTGTCGAAAGACCAATGGAAAGATCAAGTTGAAGCTGATATCACAAAACATGCCATCCAAAACTGGAGGAGTAAAGTATAAGATTAGTGCGTTTGGAAATAATTCTTAGTTCGGCTTATAGAACACAAGTTCAGTTTAGAATAAAAAACCATCTAAGTAAGGGTCCCGATCGCTAAAATATATCTTATTTAGGGTTATTGGAAGAAATTCAGAGGGTGTAGATTTCAAGCAAAAAATTGCTTTTCTGTTTTTAAACACCTTATCATGCCTCATATCTGATATTGTAGACCTTGCATAAGCCAAACAAACCCAACGGTTTTTGGAAGGCATGTTTTCCCTTCTCTTTGCTAATGAATTAGTTTAAAATAGTAACTAAAATCTAGCAAACAGTGCAATTGTCACACGGACAATAGTTATGTGCCATCAATTATATTATACATTGACAGTTGTCGGAAATATTGTCATTGACAATGGATGGCTGTGATTATCTAAACAAATAAAACAAACCGACAAAATAATAAGTTCTGATGTCACAGCACATTTTAAAAGGCACGTTTTCGATGACTCTGGGGGGTTTAGTATTGTTTAAAACAATTAACTTGTTGGTCTCTGACAAATAGGTAGGTCTTTGTTTAAAGTGCTATTGTTATTCAATCCGATTAATTTTTTTTTTTAATTTTTGGGGGTATTGTTTGACTTTAAGCCATTGAATTTAAAAACAAATATTTTTGTTAATAAACTCAAATTTAATTGAAATTAAATTCCAATTAAATAAATCATTGATTTTATATTAAATTAATTCAATTGGAATTGGAATTTTTCAAATATTTCCTACTGAAAATCTGCTACAAATAAATGGTATTCCGATGAAATAAATGAAATAGCCTTGAAATAACTTTTGTTCCTCGCCACAGTGAGAGAGAAAGAGTGAGTGGTAGAGATAGGGGGAAAGAAACTATAATATCTACAGTAACAGCTGAGTTTGCTTTTACAAGTTATAGTATAAAGCCTGAGGTTGCATTTCCGTTTCCGTGCCGCACTTTCATTGTCTGTTTGTGCTTGGGTACTACACACACACCCACATAATTTAATCCAATACAATCACACACTTCACTAAGTTGGCTAATAATGTTGTTCTCTGTTTTTCTTTTGTATTTTGTTTGTAAATCTGTTCCATACCTGTACATCCTTGATCATCCTTCCAACCAAAACACAAAAAAAACCTGCTTTATTTGTTTGTGTGGTATGTGAAAAAAAAAAAAAAACAAAACAAAAACCAGGAATCCTCTAGAAGAAATTGAAGCTGTATTTAGAAGTTAATAACCAACCAAACCAAACAAAAAACAATCATCATCTGTTATATCCTGCACAAAACTACTGCTTAATATCACAACTCTTCTTAGTATTAAAATCGAACATTACTATGTATTACTACTTATTCTCCTATACATTCGACTACATACCAGCATTACAATTGTTTACATATTGTTGACTATATTTATACCATATATACATATATTGTTTTTTGTATTTTTATGTTTATTTACTTGTTCACCTAAAACAAACAACAACAACAATTTTTTGCAATTTTTATATCACGATATTATGAAAATAATGAACACCACATAGAGATTTAATACTTTACACACGAATTGACTACTAACACAACTAAGAAAAAACTTGATAGCAGTAATAATGATAATAACAAACATAAACAATAATTAAAGAAAAATAATTAAATATTTTTTACACTAATAAAACAAACATTATGTATTGTTCATAGTTTAAGACGAACGAGAAAAAAATGCTATGATTTAATCAAACTTTTTTTTACACTTTTTAACTAATAAAACAAATATCTATAGTATTGCAATTGTATGTATTTGTATTATGTATTAATTAGTATAATTAGCATTTGTATATGTAAATCGAAAAAAGGGAAAATAATTATTTTCCTAGAATAAATAAATAATAATTATATTAAATATGTTGTTTGTTAACTGTTAAGGTTTTTTATATTTTTTATCAAATTTTGGCTACTGTCTGAGGAAACGTTTTTTAATTAAAAAAAAACCTTAAATATAAAAATGTATCAGTTCGTTGTTGTGGCTAGAAACCGAATCCTACAAAACCCTGAATGTTGATTTATCACCACCCAAACGAAACTACTGACAATTTCGCAATAGTTTGGTTAGTTTGGAGTTTAATATTTTTAACTCTTATGTGGACTGATTTTGACAGATTGCACTTCCACCGCTACAGTACTTACTGCCCTTGGAGACCTCAGGTACATTATGATCATCCTGGATTCTGCGAAGATAAAGAGTGACTGCTGACGAATAGAGAAAAAAATCATAGCTTTATTCTCTCTGGGTTTTTGGAACATTCGGGGTATTATCGAGAGAACTTTGGAGAATAATATTATAGCGTCATTACATCGATTCGAAAAGTGGTATCTTTTGATCTTTTACGTAGGAGGCATTTGAAGAAATTGACCGACATAGTTCATCTTGGAACTGAATCAAAATTTGGGTGTTCTTCCTTACCATACTTACTTACTACTTAGCTGGCCCATTACAGAACATGTGTTCTATAAGCCGAACTAAGAAAAGATATCCAATTCTCTCTGTTTACTGATTCGCTTTCTGGAATACCGCGCATTTTCATCTCTTCATCCACTTGTTTGCTCCATCTAAGCTTAGGCCTGCCAATTCTGCGTGTACCGCCATGTGGCTCGAGTTTATACGCCTTTTTAGCGCGTTCATCATCGCTCATTCTTATTATATGGCCTAGCCAACGCAATCGCTGCATCTCGATACGTTTAACTATATTGATGTCGTTGTATAGCTGATACAGTTCGTGGTTCATACGACGTCGATATTCACCGTCAACGCAGATCGGTGCGTTGATCTTTCGAAGAAATTTTCTCTCAAACACACCAAGCACTGCCTTGTCTGCTTGCGCAAGTACCCAGACTTCGGAACCATACATCAGCACGGGTAGTATCAGTGTTTTGTAAAGCGTTGTTTTTGTTTGACGAGATGTGGCTTTATTCCACATCAGATTTCATCTTCCGCGTGGAAGATGAGCTTCTTAAAGATGATGAGCTTCTTAAAGATTTCCCCCAGTTGCTCGAAGGTAACGCCCAGGACTGGTACTGGCAACAGCGTCGTATTGCACCATTTACCCACTGGCGCGAATTAAGGGAAGCATTCTTGACGCAGTTCCGACGATATCAAAGTGAATTTCTAATACAAAAGAAGATCATGGACCACCGCCAACAACCCAATGAATCCTTTGAGGAGTTCTTCGAAGCCGTCATTAAGTTGAGGAACTAGCAACGTGCACCTTATAGCGAACAGGATTTGGTAGAAATTATGAAGGGCAACTTAAAATCTTCACTGGCATCACTTATTTTCCCTATACGGATAAAAAAAAAAACATTGTTCCACAACATCCCATACGGGACAAGGGAGACTTCTCTCATATCAATGAGTGCACCCCGATTCATATTAGCTCAATGATATGGGACCTACTGTTTATCGCCGAGTCCGAACGGCGTGCCTTAAGACACCACTTGTAGAGAAGTTTTTCAAGGCTGATATACTCAGGAAATGTCGCCAACATTACTGAGGGGTATTTTGCCACCGTTGAAAAATGTTTGATGTTGCCTGGCCGGGGAATCGAACCACTGACCTTCTGCGTGCAAGGCGGGTGTGCATACCATTGCACCACGGTGGCACCCAATACGGATAGTTGAATTAAATCATTTTCGGCAAGAAGTCAAACGGGCCGAATCAATGTTAGCTGGTCAAAGGCAGGCCTATAATCAACGAGCATTCCAACCACCGAGAGTCCATGAGCTAGATTTTCCAGAAGTGGAACTGAATTAGAGGTGGAGGCTTTGGCTCCGATCAGCCGTTTCACGTGTTGGAACTGTAAGAAAGTTGGTCATAACTACATCGAGTGCTCAATTCCGGTTACGAGAGTGTTTTGCTTCAAATGTGGAAGGGACGGAGTAGTTGCTCCAAATTGCGTTCCTCGGTCTGGGGAGGCACGCTCAAACCAAACAGAGACCCAGCAGGTCTAAAAGCTGAGCCTGTACCAAAGCCATCAGTTTGATGTTTTACTCTTTGGCAGAACTTTCGGACTTCATTCTGTCTCCTACACATCTCGATTTGTTCACACTACCGCCTTTCCATTTCTCTCTTTTTCCTACGAAAAAATTATATCATTGTAATCATAATTACAAGGTCAAGCTAAGATGAAAATTTCAAAACAATCTTCGATTAGCCCATAAATTTTACTTAAGCTAAATACCTTCTGAGAGAAGTATGGAAAATAATATTATAACGTCATGATCACAATGACTAGACGCTATTAAAATTCCAACACGATTTGAAAAGTGGTCTTAAAATGGATAAAAGCGCTATGTGTTGAACTTTTGCGGAGAAGGTATTTGAAGGAATGGACCGACATAGTTAGTCTTGCAACTGAATGAAATTTTGTGAGTCCTTCCTTACGATAGTTACGAAAAAATATCGTTGTAGTTATAATCGCAAGCACTAGCTTAGATGAAATTTTCAAACAATCCTCGATTAGCCCTTAAACTGCATCTAAGAGAAATGTTTTGAACTTTTGTCAGAAAGAAAGCGGAAGGAGTTGTCCGACCGATATAGACCATCTTCGAACTCAATTTAAGTTAAAGAAAAGTATTTTTCGATAGATATCGTGTCCACCAGTTATTTTAGTTGATCACCATAGGACCATTATGTCAGGAAACATGGACCTGTCACAAAAAACATTTCCCTCGGAAAATATTTTAAAAAGGTGAAATTCTTGAAAAAATGTTGTTTTAAAACGTGGAAAACTTCTAGAATTTCCTAATTACGGAATATTCTTGCCTAATTAACAAAAATATTCCCTTTTTGAACATCAATACGGAAATAAAAAATTGTGAAATTGGGGAAAGGGAACAAATTCCGCACGGATTTTTATTCATGATTGCCCTGATTATATCGCTAAAGGCATAACCACAAGGAGTAACTGCGGTGAAAACCCTGAAATTGCACTTAAGCCAAAATTTTTAACTTTTGTGATGCAAGTACCCGAAGCTGATCTCCAATATAAACCTTCTTGGAACTTGGATACATTTTTCATAAGTTATAGTGCTCATCAGTACTCATTTTAGCGAATTGAACTTTTACGGGGGAGGTAACCGAAGGAATGGACCGATATGTCTTGGAACTTGATCTATGTTTGGATAAAAGAAATCGAGGCGCTAAGTTGAAGGAAATCTATTTATCTGTTAGAGAGTTATAGTGCGCAGCAACCAGCCTGACGGACGGACTTGGCTGAAATGACTCCAAATTTTCTGGAATGGATTTCATTCAACTTTTATCCATCCATACATAAATAAGTATGACCAGGATTAGGTTATTTGTTTAAAACCCAAAAATAATTCATGACTAATCTTTGGACAAATGCAGATCCAAACCAGTGAGGAAAGGATGAAAATTCGGCGGGCCGACTATGCCCTGATACCCTACACAACTCCGATTTCAATATAATTTTTTTCTAGACCAAATTGCCTCACATTTTCCAAATTTCATCTAAATGTCTCTACAATTGTTTGTTTGGTGCCGGAGCTATATCCAAATCTGAACTAATTACAATCCCAATTTTTAACAAAAGTAACAGCGTTCTTTCTATAGCTTTTTCATTTAATTGTATAAACCTGTGTAGGTATTCAGCAAATAAATAAAGTAAAATAAATTTGTATGCCGCTACCTCAAAAACAGCATCAAACAGTCACTCTAATGGATTTGTTTTCCAATATCATAGCTTCTTTACATTATTTTGTTATGGGTTATTCCTCTCACGTTCCCAATTTTGTGCTGGGTTAATTTGATAACAGTCGAAGAAATCACTTTCGACCGGAGTCGATTTTTTCACAAATTACTCGATTGCGACTCCACAACTTTGGTTAATTCTGTACAATTAGATTTATAATATTTAAACATCCTATATATATTTGTATGTATGTACATGCGGGTTGCATTAAATCCCCCAACTGTATTCAAAAACAAACCACATATTTAAATTAATAAATTTTTTGCACTCCGGGGCATTAAAGTTTCCCAGGCGAAAGCCAACATAAAAACATAGCTAAAGTAAAGCATTAATGATAATATAATGATGATATATTCTGAGCATTTACCTATTCGTCTACCTACAAAAGTCCATAATTTGTTTGTACATCCATGCGTTTACACGTATCCTACATGGGCAACAAATTTGTTGTAATGTTTTAAATTTCTCCCCAATGCCTTGTTAATGAAGTTAATTAAAAACACAAACGGCCTAATTAACGACCAACGGCAATAATTTATTGGCAATGCACAATACATAGAAATATTCGTGTCTATATGCGAGTAATGTTATGGACATTTTGTTTTAACATTCTATTCATGTACATACAATGTATATATCAGAGGTCCGCAAAATGCCACTCGCTTTTAATGCATATTCGCGATTTCGTGCTTTTTTCATTGCTTGCTATTGCCATCTCTGTTTAATGCTATTGCTTGCTTTGCCTTTACTTTCATGAGTGTGTGCCAATTGCACACACACAACACACTACAAGAGCTCGTTGCCTTTTTTGTGCACGCTGCCTTCGAAAAAGCACGTTGCATTACAAAAAGCAGTAGATATTTCTGGTCAAATTTACATGTTAATAAACATAAAAAAATTAATGTTGAGACAATAAAAACAATTACTAGTTTAGTTTATCCTATTATTAAAGAAAAAGCGAAATTTGGCAAATGTATTCATTTATTCAAACAGAAGATGGTACGATACTGTGTGGTGGTATGCAGTATTGTGCATACTGCATTTGCGAATCGTGTGAATACAAATGTAAAAGCAAGCAAGCATGCACTAAAGCAGTGAATCATTTTTTGGGGTGAATCTGCTTTTTGCACATTCATATTTTTTATATGCAAGGCACTGCACTATTCGCTTTTGGGAAAAGGCAATAGAGTGTGCCTTTTATATGCATTTTGCGGACCTCTGGTATATATATGGATATTGATATTGATATCAAATACGTAAAAATCCAAAACATGCGACGTTAAAAGAAAAAGTACTTCTAATGTACTGTGAGATATATGGACAGAGAAAATTCATTATAAAATGAAAACAATATGAGTTCAATGTGGTCTAGGAAAATATTCCAAATAAAAATGTCGGCTTAAAGCGCTGTTATTTATTAACCATACGTATTTTAAAACTTTTCAACATGACCATTAATAGTTCACCTACACACATTTTATGATAAAAAAATAATAATAATAACAATAAAACTCGTATGTTCCTAATACATATTTTAACAATCTAGCTACACACACCCTCAATGTCAGTCTATATTGTCAATATTTTGTGAGTAAGGAAACAAATATTTCTTCAGTTTTGGTTCCTATAAAATATATTGTCCAAATTGAAATTATATCAATGTTATGCAGCATTATTTGGTAAAAGTTTTGGATTTAGTTAAAAAATTTTATTGATTTTTTTTTGCATACTAAATTCATGTTTTTATGACATGTATTTTATAGCTTTTTCCATAAAAACTAAAACATTTAAATTGTATCAAGGAAATTTTACGCTATGTTTTTTTTATTGCACCTAATAAAATTTTGAATTTATTACAGCAATTAAAAATAGTTATCAACTACAGTGAAACTTCTCTACAACGAATTATTCGTATAACATTTCGTTTTATAAAACATAAATATGTATCTCCACTCACAATTTCCTCTACAACGTAGTAATTCGTCCCAGCAGCTATGTACGTATAGAAAAGTGCTCGGATTTAATAGTTCTATCAAAAAAGAAAAAAACTTTGTCGTTTTTTGGGCCGCCCTAATACACGTACATAAATGAGATACAGTATTTAATATAGAGCTTTATAATTTGGTACAGAAGTTTCTAGTGCTGAGGCATGAGGATATTAAGCATTTCCGCAGAAATTTGTAGGTGTAGGTACACGATTTAATAAAGCCCCCATAGAACTTTACCTCCCGATTTTGGGAAGGTTTTTGGGCACATTATCCAATCGAAATAGCTTAAATTTCGTGTTTAGTCTTCGCTGGAGGTCTAAACCATTCCCACAGAGAATGGAGGTACCTCCCGATGATCGGTATTTTGAAGCTTTTAACCACATTATTCAACAGAAACATTTTGTATTTAGTCTTCCATGTGAGGTCTACAACATTGCTGACGGTAACCCGCGTTGTTTTGTTATTTTGAAAGTTGGTACGGAATTCAATGCGGTAGTACGTTTTTGAGAGGAATGCTTCCAATAAACAAACAATTATTAGGTATGAATACTCTGCGGCAGCATTTGTGTTTGCAGTTTTCCCATGTTCCGTTTTCGTCTTGTGTAAGTTCGTTCTTTATTCGCTAAATTCAATCGGTCTGCTAACCTTTGCTGCAGCATAATAGTGATCTATCGTGATGTTTGCTCCTCGAATGGATCGTACACCCAGAACACTCGATGAGTGCCTTAGAGTTATCACAAAATGATCGACTTGGTTTCTTGGGAGTTCATCTGGTGACAAGTTCTTTTGTAAATCGAGGGGTTTTTAACTATCTTTTTTGTCGAAGTCTAATTCCTGTGGAAGATACATTTTTTGTCCGGGAATATTCTAGAGAAGATATACATTTGCCTCCGGCTAACTACAAACTCATACCTTTATTCCAGACAGCTTAGTACGTCACATATAGAATTTATTCTTTCGCCGTTCCCGTTCAATCGCAGTTCCTGGATAACATGATTTCTGTTCTCTGAAAGTATCCAGCAAACTTCGGTACGAATGTTGTATGGACGTGTTCACCGAAATCGGAAAGAATTTTCTAAGGAAGTTCTAAAAAATTATTAGAGCTTCGCGAAGACTCGGTCCGAATTCGGATGTATATTCTGGAAAATTTAGATTTTATCAAGAAAATCGGTCCGAATTCGGAAGGAAATTCTGGAAAAATTCTAAAAAATTTGAGATCTTCTGAAAAAAAAAACGGAAAAAACTCTTAGGCGCTGACGACACAGAACAAACCCGACTCAGAGTCAATTTTCTTTTAATGCGCTATTTACAGAAGATTTTAATTTCAAACTTTCTAATGATTTTCCTTTTTGTTATCATTTTGTGATTAATAGTATTTGTGATTAGTAAAAAGATTCAAAGCTCACCACATATCTGCTAAATTTGTCAGCGGTTGTTTATTAAAATCACAACTATCCAATATATGTACATTTGTATCTTCTTGACGCATTCGTTAGCTTTCATGTAAGCATTCCCCAAGAGTAGAACACTGATTTCACTAAGGTCAAGGAGGTTTCAGACGCTTAGCTATGTACCTGTCCAGGGGTGAAAATCTAAAATCGAACCAAACAAATAGAAAAAAAAATTATAAACCAATACATGGGCGCTGTGTCATATTTAAAATGCGATTTGGGGCCGTAAATATAGAGGTCATAACTCCCAAAGTGAAATTGGCCTTATGACCGCGCACACTGGTAGAAATCACTGATCTAGCGGGGAGAAAGTAAACATAAATCAAATTTTAAATAGTTTTCATTGTATCGATTACACTGTGCGACAACCAAAAAATGACAAGGAAAACTGAGTAGATTACGAAAGTAGACCTAAAAATATGAGACATGTGTATCGGCGTTTTTAAAGTTTACATCGGAAAGTAACCAAAGTAGGCGGGGCAAATTTCTAGTTTTTTTTCGAAATATTCGAGTTAAGATATCTTGGAATCCTCCTGAGTAGGATATGGGGAATATTTATGTTAAAAATTTTAACCCTCATGCGGTTTATCAAAAGGGTTTTTTTGGTCCTTTTTTCAAAATTCTTTAAAAAAACTCCTTTTAAATGTAATAATATCAAATTCAAATATTCTACAAAATTATTCGTCATAAAATTTTACTATAGGTCTCAGAACACACCAAATTTATAAATCTTATCTAATCCCCAGGAATCTCTAAAAACGAAAACCACGTTTTAGGGTTTAAGTCGGACTTCATCTGAGTTTATTCAAAATTGTCCCACAAAAAATAATTTTAGAGAGATGACATCAAAGACAAAACTACTCTACGTTAAATTTCACTATAGGTCACGAATGAAACGAAGTCTTTATTTACATTATATATCATGAAAATATCAGTATAAATTTTGCGGAAATATTTCCCAATTTTTTGATGAAATTTCACCCTTCTTTTGTTGAGTTGATGCATGAAAGTAACATGAAACTTGGTTCTAGGTGAAAAGTGTCAAAAGATGAAAAAATTCTACACGAAGTTTCACTATGAGTTTCAGAATGAACTATATATCTAGGTATACTATTTTCTTAAGAAAATTAGATTACAAATTTATATATTTTAGGATGAAATTATTTGTTTAAAATTTCGTCCGTAGATTTTACATGATTCCATAAAGAGTCAAAATCTCTCAAAATCCTTGACGTTTTGGGCATAGTGTTAAAAGAAGAAATGTTCCAAATCAAATTTCACTGAGAGTCTCTGAATACAAGAAAACTGTAATGCTAACATATAACAACTTTAGCAGCCCTTATTTTTGATATAGGGTTTAGGGCCAAATTTTTAACTTTCCTCGTCTACTTTGGTTACTTTCCGATGTAAACTTTAAAAATGCCGATACACGTGTCATATTTTTAGCTCTACTTTCATCATCCATTCGGTTTTCCCCATCATTTGGAAAAAAAAAATTGAATTTTGTTGCACAGTGTTACAGAAACTCTGTTGACTAAAACTCAGTTATTTACTATCAAATGCATGACATTTAGCCGCATCTTTTGCTATGGGGACTATATCTAAACGTGGACCTTTGTTCCCAATTTTTTGGCGGTGAAGATGTTTGATAACAGAGAACCTCCAATGTTAAAATTCAGCTAATTTGGTGTGAAAATGTGGAAATTAAAATACCGAATATGAGGGCAATACCAATACGTAAACCTATGTCCAAAATTTTTGGTGGAGAATTTTTGTGACCACTGGGTACTCTTAATGCCAATTTACACCTAATTTGGTTGGAAAATGTCCTCAAAATTCTCAAAATACTGTAAAGCGGAAATAACCTCTATATGGAGTCTATACCCAACCGTTTACCTATGTCCACCTTTTTGATGGAAAAGTTCACTAGTAACCCCAAGTACGAAACTATAGCTAATTTGGCAGTAAATCAAAAAGAAAAATCCTAAAAATTCCAAAAATCGGGATTGTATGGGATCTATACCAAAACATTTGCCGGTATTGTTCATATTCGGCACATTATTACCCACACACACAGGCTGATTTTGTGCAAAATTTCCGAAACGTATCTCAAACCGTTTGCGAGTTATTGATTTCGCGCCGCTATATAAGTGATTTCGACCACTGTGCCGCGCTCTGAACGGTCAGAATGCCAAAAATTATTTTTTTTGCCGTTGGGCGTCGTCTCCGATCCCCTAATTTGAATTAATATAATGCAGGTACTAAATTCGACATGACATTCATACTCGGCGGATTTCCTCCATCATTAAATTGAAATAGATTCTGGCTACCCTACTTAACATGGTAATACGAGGGCTGAACGATCTGGCCGCGCTCTGAACGGTCAGAATGCCAAAAATTGTTTTTTTGCCGTTGGGCGTCGTCTCCGATCCCCTAATTTGACATGAAATTCATACTCGGCGGATTTCCTCCATCATTAAATTGAAATAGATTCTGGCTACCCTATTTAACATGGTAATACGAGGGCTGAACGATATGGCCTAACAATGAAAACGCGAATATTTACCATCAAAAATAGTTTCATTGTTTTCTTAAGTAGTCTCCAGCATGATTTATAGTCTTTTTCATGCGCTCAAACCAATTGTTGAAGGATTTTCCACTCCGATTCAGACAACTCTAAAACATAGATTTTGAACGCTTTTATAGCATCTTCTGGCTACGAAAATCGTTGACCACGCCTTTTTTCTTGATATGCTGGAATAAAAAAGGCATTGGATCCCCAGTCAGGACTGTACGGCGGATGACCCATCAATTCCACGGTTTGTCCGGTCAAGCAGGCGCTGTTTTGAATCGATGTGTGAGAGCTCGCATTGTCATGATGCAGAATGATTTGTCCTTCCGGGTTCGTTTTTCGAATTTCTCAGGAGACTTCTGGCAAATAAATTGTAGTGTACCACTCAGAATTAACCGTTCTACATTTCTGAAGACGTGTATTCACCACACGGTCAGTTTTGCGAAGAAACAGGGGACCATTTTCTTCGAAGGTCTTCTTCCATGAACAACTTTGGTTAGATTTGGCTCGCTTTCGAAGACCTAAACGTCGATTCCTGTTTTGTTTTGGGGCTCATATGCATAGATCCAAGATTCGTCATCTGTGACGATCTTATAAACGTTTGGTCTGTTCCTTTACTTTTAAAAATGGAAAAATTGGCAAAAAATGGTAACAGTAGTCATATAAATTGTATGCTTTTTTAAGTAAGGGAACACTTTTCTGGTAGAAAAAGGTAAAAACTGGAAACCTTAAGCACGTGAAGGAACAGAGCTGTTGTTTGAAGTACAGCGATCGTATTTATAAACAACTTCTTTGCACCAGTCGACAAGCGTCTTTTTTGAGCGATTGTCCAATTTTGCTGGATCCACCGAGAAAAATCCATTTTTGCGGCCAGGTGTTCATACAATGTCAAATGTTAATTGGTGGAAGAAATGCCCAAGGATGCCCCCATTGCACGGTTATAACATGTCAATCTTGCATTCACGCACGACTTATTTTTTTTCTGGCACAACGGCCGATTTTGGGCGACCCCCGTCGACCTTCGTTTTTTGGCTAGTGTCGACCACGATTGAATTCATTGAACCAAATTTTCATGAAGCTATATGATGGCCCTTTATCAACATACAAAGATTTAATTTGATCGATGCACTCTTGTCGTGATAATCCACGTCAAATGATCGGACGAAAATGTTCACAAGTAAATTCCATTTTGTATACCCTCCACCATAATATGGAGGGTATAATTATATTTGTCATTCCGTTTGTAACACATTGAAATATTCATCGGATACCCTATAAAGTATATATATATTCTTGATCAGGGTAAAATTGTAAGCCGATATAACCATGTCCGTCCGTCTGTTGAAATCAAGATACAGCTCGCAATTTTTGAGATAGAGGTTTGTAATTTGGTATGGAAGTTTCTATTGCACCTAGGATGCTTGGTATTGCAAATGGGCTATATCGGTCCACGTTTTGACATAGCCCCCATAGAACGGTACCACCCGATTTTCGGTATTTTGAAGGTGTAAGCCTCAATATCACACCGAACTGGCTGAAATTTGGTACTAATATGCTTTTTACATTAGAACAAAAATAAGGTTTTAGGGCCGTATCGTCATTTATTTGCTAAAACAGGCAACATTTTTCGTCATTTACCATACAAAAATAAATGACGATAGCTGCGTCATTTATTCTAAACAACGCATAAGTCTTCCTTGTGGGTATAAAACTTTCCCCCAAAAATTTGTCGGTATAGGTCCACACCTTCATATAGCCCTCATAGAACGTACCTCCCGATTTTCGGTGTTTTGAAGGTTGCGGTCTCAGTATTCTTCAGAAATGGCTGAAATTTGGTATTTAATCTTAGTTGGGGGTATTAAACTTTCCCCCAGAAACTTGTAGGTACAGGTCCGCGTCTTAGTATAGCCCCCATAGAACGGTACCTCCCTATTTCCGGTATTTTCAAGGTTGTGGCCTCAATATTCGAGCGAAATGGCTGAAAGTTGGTGCTTGGTCTTCATTTGGGGTATTACACGTTCCATATGAAATATTTCGGTATAGGTTCACGACTTAGTGTAGCCCCCATAGAACCGTACATCCCTATTTACGGTATTTTAAAGGTTGTGGCCTCAATATTCCACCGAAATGGCAGAAATTTGGTATTTGGTCTTCATATGGTGTATTAAACGTTCCATATGAAATTTGGTCAAGGTCAAGGTCTACGCCTTGATATAGCCCCTATAGGACGGTACTTCCCGATTTTCGGTATTTTGAAGGTTGTGGCCACAGCAACCCACCGAAATAGCTGAAATTTGGTATTTAATCTTTGTTGGAGGTAAAAACCTTTCTGACTGAAATTCGTCGGTATAGGTCTACGTTTCGATGGAGGTATACAACTTTCTCCCTGAAATTTGTCGGTATAGCCCCCATAGAACGGTACCTCCCGATTTTCGGTATTTTGAAGGTTGTGGCCACAATAATCAACCGAAATGGCTGAAATTTGGTATTTGCTCTTCACTTGGGGTGTTAAACGTTCCATTTGAAATTTGTCGGTATAGCTCCACGCCTTGATATAGCCCCATAGAACGAATCTTCCTATTTTCGGTATTTTGAAGGTTGTGACCTCAATATTCCTCAGAAAATGCTGAAATTTGGTATTTAGTATTCGTTGGGGGTATAAAACTTTCTCCCAGAAATTTGTCGGTATGGTTCCACGCCTTAGTATAGCCCCATAGAACGCTACCTCCCTATTTCCGGTATTTTGAAGGTTGTGGCCTCAATATTCCACCGAAATGGCTGAAATTTTATATTTCGTCTTCATTTTGGGTATTAAACGTTCCATATGAAACTTGTCGGTATAGGTCCATGCCTTAATATTGCCCCCATAGAACGGTACCTTCCTATTTCCGGTATTTTGAAGGCTGTGGTCTCAATATTCCACCGAAGTGGCTGAAGTTTGGTGTTTGGTCTTCATTTGGGGTATTTAAAGTTCCATATGGTATAGATCTACGCCTTCATATAGCCCCCATTGGACGGTACCTCCCAATTTTCGGTATTTTCAGGGTTGTGGCCACAGCAACCCACCGAAATGGCTGAAATTTGATATTTAGTCTTTGTTGGAAGTAATCGCCTTTCTGATTGGCATTCGTCTGTTAGGTCTACATTTCAATATAGCCCCCATAGAACGGTACCTCCCGATGTTCGTAATTCTGAAGGTTGTTACGTCAATATCCCACCGAAAGACTGAAATTTTCTAAACACTTCCCGCCAGAAATTTGTAGGTATATATCGACACGGTGCTCTTGAATCAAATTTAAATGGAAGGTGCTTACACCTGGGAAGTTTTTGCGGATTCTGAAACTACAATGTTCATAGATGAGAAAAATCAAAAAACTAAAAAAATCGCCGGAGCGCTTTTTAAATATATCGCGATTCAAGTTGACATTTTTTGCGGTTGTTTACGTTTTCACGATTTTGCTTAGAAACAGCAAGTTCTATCAAAATGAGACTGAAGAAAATGTTGTAGCTATGAAAATTCTCTACAAGATTGGCCTTTAGGGTATTTTCGTATGTTTTACCATTTTTGAGATATTGAAGTTCAAATTGAGACAATGTACTGATTGTATCGCCCCCTTATAAAACAATGTAATGAAGGGTGCGCCTTAACTAACATTTAATGAAAACCGCTTACACAGGGGAAGTTTTCGTGAAATCTGAAACAGCAATGTTCATAGATGAGAAAACTACAAAAACAAGAAAAAATCGCTGTAGGGATTTTTAAATAAATCGCTGTCAAAATTCATATTTTTAGGTGTTTTTTTAGGTTTTCACGATTTTGCTTGGAAACCGCAAGTCCAATCGAAATGGAGCTAAAGAAAATGCGGTAGCTGTGAAAATTCTCTACAGGATTGATGTTTATGATTTGTTCGCAGGCTGTACCATTTTTGAGATAAAGAAGCTCAGTTTACATTTTTAGGTTTTTTTGTTAGGGTTTCGCGATTTTGCTTGAATACGGCAAGTCTTTTCGGAATGGGACCTGAGAAAATCTTATAGCTGTGTAAATTCTCTACAAGACTGGCTTGTGTAATTTTTCCTAGGTTGTATAATTTTTTAGATATATAAGTTTAAGTTGGGAAATTGCAGTCATGACATTGTTTAATTGAATTGAATTTGAATTGTCCCAATTTCAACTTCTATATCTCAAAAGTTGTAAAACCTACGAAAATATCATTAAGGTCAATATTGTAGAGAATTTTAATTACTACAACATTTTCTTCTGCGATTCCAAGCAAAATCGCAAAAACCTACACAACCCCTAAAAATGTCAACTTGAATCGCGATTTATTTAAAAAGTGCTCCAGCGATTTTTTTTAGTTATTTGACTTTTCTCATCTATGAACATCGTAGTTTCAGAATCCGCAAAAACTTCCCAGGTGTAAGCACCTTCCATTTAAATTTGATTCAAGAGCACCGTGTCGACGTTTTAATATTGAACAGTACCTCCCGAATTTCGTATGAATTCTCCCTTTGAACCTTTTAGAATGATAGTAGGAAATACATTTTTATTCGATATAAAACCCTAATGTATGAACCCGTGATTCTAATTTCCAACCATTATAAAATTCTTCCTTTTAAGGCGAAAAAATTCGCAGGTATAATTGTATGGAGTAGCAAATGGTAGGTTCGGCCTACTTTTTATTGTCTTTAATGAATATTGATTTGTCATTGTCCATTAAAGCTTTCAAGTTTTTAATCGGATAATTGGATCATTGTTGGGTATTTTACGCATTATTGTGTCAAATACTCAATTATGTACTTTATTATTTATAAAGTGTATTGAACATTTTTTTTTTTAATTTTAATTTTTTATGAATTGATTATTACGTTAATATTATTGTAAATAATAACTAAACTAAGTGCCAAATGAAATATGAACAATAAGCATTAAAAAAATTAATAATACATAAATAATTTAAGGTGACTGTGAAAATAAATTACACTTGAAAACCGTATCTCACTCTTACTCATAATACGTGAAAAATAAAATAAAAACACAAAGTTTTTTTTTGTCACTACACTTTTATGCATCTGTATTTAATACACATTTATAATATTTCACTATTTTAAGTACAATTTAATTTCAAAATACAATAAATACAAATATGGTAAATACACACACTTACTCGCTCTTTATAATTTTATATTTTTAATAAAAAGTAAATATTTTATAATTTATTTAATTTAATATTGTTAAATAACACTTGGTGTTTGTTTTCATTTAATTTCACATTTAACCAAAATTGTCATATTCAGTATTTATTTTTGTGTATCAATTGCATTCTACTCTTACTCTCTCTTTCTCTGTTTGTTATTTGCATAAGTAATATTATTATAACAATTGTATTAAAAATTAAATAAATAAAGATTGAAATAAATTGAAATGGGCTTATTTGGTATTGATATTCATAGATATAACATTATATAGTAGGTTAACAATAATGATATTTTAAATCAATGAACGCATAGTACAACTTTGGTCCTGGTTTAATATACAAGGGAAACGTGGGGGTGCTTACAAATATTAGCAATTTATGAAATCATTAGCAATGTGGAAGATCAGAGAAAATAATAAAGCTATCTCATTAGATTTAACAAAAATTTTTTTAATATGTATTATGGTTTTCACCTTTCGGAGTTGAAAAAGCAATTACTCTCTCGTAACCACTCCCCAAGGCGACAATTTTGTAATCATTGTAGGTCCATAATCCTGTGCGTACGTACATTTGAAAACCAAAATCTGCCGCTACCTTACATGAAAATTAATTACATTACATTTAAATGAAAAAGAATAAGCTTCATTTAATTACATTAAAAATTACCATATATGAAACTGCGTTTTAATGTAATTTATCTTCAAGCTATAATTGTTGAGTTTAACAAATTTCACATAGCAGTGATTCAATTTAATTCTTGCTTCAAGTGATTACACTTTGCAGGCAAGGAACAACAAGTTCATACTTTAAATCTTTGTTTAAAAAGTACCTTTTGTAAATGTTATTTCTGGGTTTGGTTTCGACTAAGAGAAGAAACTCAAACACCAAAACAACTCAACAATATACGTATGTATTTATATAAAGTTTTGCATTTCACTTTCACTGAATTAAAGCAAATTAATTTAACAAGCCAAGAAAACATTCACAGAAAAGGAAAGTGATTTTTTCTTGTTGCTTTCCTTGTAGGACAACAATACCGACCGAATGTTCTGGTATTTCAAGAAAATTCGGTAGCAAAAAAATCAAAGTTGAATTTGTTAACTGTGGGCACCGGTGCATAGGTAGTGGAGAGCACTACAACCACAAAAAAATTGAACTGGTGCTGTTAGAAGTACATATTCGTTCGTATATCTTTTCAGTTACTAGGTTGCTCTGTGTCCAGATTAAAAAAAAAATCTGCAACCTTGTAAGTGGGTTTAGCTGAACAACTATACAACTGCAGCGTGCCGTGCTGTCCCAAACCACATGCAGGGCATATTTTGGTAACGTGCCATCAATTCGCCCCTATAAAAATTGAGGCAGCTGCATCGGCCGGATCTTAAATGGACTTAAACCATCCGTGTTTGCATTGGCAGCTGGCGTTCTTCTATTGCGATGTATGCCGGCCTACGCATATGCATCAGTGTGAATGCTATTCAAGCCTGATAGGCTTGTTGATCTAGAGGTTCTCGCTTGTACCTTTAGACCTCCCTCTACAGATCATGAAGATATCTCCTGACGTGCCCGGGTGGGGGAAAGCCTGTCAACTAGATTGTGGCACGAATACTCACGGCTATAACGTCCAAGCAGGTACTACACGAACAACATATTGTTGTGCTGATGTACCTGTGAAATCTTCGTCTCCTCACGGAGTTGGTCCACAAGTGTGAGGAGGCACCCTGTTGCAGTCCTCAGGTTGGCATTTTGTCTTGTTTGAATATACAGTGCTGCTCAAAACATTTGCAACTGGAATGACTAGTTCATATTTTATGTAGTTCTGAGGTAGTTTGTGGATTTGAAATGCAAATATTTTAGTAGATTGATTGTTTATTGGATCCTTTTTAAAGATTTAAAAATTAATTTGCAAAAAATGCACTTATTTTACAAAAAAATTACAAAGCAATGCTAGAACCCACTTTTGGTTCTGCTCAAAACATTTGCAACTGAGAAAATTTGATTCAAAATCTGGAGAAATTATTTTTGTTTTGATAATATATTGTGAATTAAACATTTTATTTATTATCTGGATACGTCGTAAAGTAAACAACTTAACTAAATAAATTGATATATCCTTTGGAATCCTGTGCTCTAAGGATAATTGTTAAATACCAAGGTTTTATTCGATATTTAATAGTCTAGAGTCCAGATTAGAGTCCCGGGACCTCCTATATGAATATAGATTACTTGAGTTGATCGAATCCGATAAGAACTTAAGCATATTTGCAAAAACTTACCAGTTTTACGCGGTTATATATACGTTTGGAAGCGGTATTATGTCAAAACATCCTGTTATACGACACTTCTGGAGTGTAAATGGTGCGATTTTGACATGCTATCTGTCCGGTTAGTTCTTAGATCTGTTAAATATCTCGACCTCATGCATCCTGTACCATTTCTGTCCATAAAAGTACCTCCAGGGCAATATAAAACACCTTCTACATTTTGGGTCAACTTGTTCGTATAATGGGACATATTTTATTGTCCTTCGTTCTAGTGATCAATCAAATTTTTCAAGTCATATAGCTTAAATATTGATTTAAATCGAAGAGAAGTACTCGGTTTCACTACTCCAAAAACATAACCACACATTTTTTGCATAATTTTTATGAAGAATTCCATTTTTCCTGGAAATTACTGTTTTCCCAAAATTTGCCTATTTTGGTATACCGGTATCCCTGGTATGTATCGGAGGTGTTTGTATAGATTTATTGGCGTCAAGTCTTTTTTTAACATCTGTTGACGACCTCTGAGAGATCTGCTTAATAATTCGTATAATTATTTGATCATCCCCTGCAGTAGATGTTGTTGTCCTCGCATGTCCTTCCCATCTTATGGCGTTTTTGTTCTTTTTACGCGGTATCCAGATCTGTTTTAGATATTGTGATGTTCATATGTTTATTTTTGGACCTCGTTGGATCCACAATTTTTAAAAATTACCATTTTTTAGCAAAGCGTTGATAAAAATTTCTGATCATAATTTAAGTTTTTTTTAAAAAATTAGACATGTCTTGTTTTCGGCATGCTTGTCTATCAGAAGTAAACATATGTGGGATAAAATGTACTCCTCATAAAAGCTTTTTGCCCCTTTCTTCTGATTAAAAAGCAATTTGATGCCAATCAATACAAAAAAACTCGTCAAAAATAAACTAATAGATATTCGTAACACGGAGTTGCAAATGTTTTGAGCAGGCAAAAACATGTGTTCGTCCGATATTTCACACATTTTTGAAACAAAAGTGTTCATATCTGAATAATACTTTTTAAATCTTGAAAATATGGTCAATAAAAAATCAAATAACAAAAACAAACATATTTCAAAACTCAAAATGTCCCTAAAAATAGACTGAATGTGATATAGGCATCTGAGTTGCAAATGTTTTGAGCAGCACTGTACTTCCACTGCATATTGCTAATATTTGTTTATCACATTGGAGTCGCATAGCCTATTGTCTTTTAAGAGGTCAGCGACTTGGGAAACTCGTACAACAATCCGCAAACATTACGATCTCCATACCGTCTGAAGTGTGGTGTTTTAGAAACGTAGAGATTAAACAATTCCGGAGATATAACCCAGCCTTGGAGAACTCGTATACGGCGTAGCACAATCTTCTTCGACCTATTATCAAGCAATTATATCAAGCCTGATAAATTGACATTGACTACGTAATCGTAGTGTTTTTGTATGAGGCTAAATCGGGGATTTATTGATTAAATACTAATTTGCAATCTACTTGTGTTTAAATGCGATAAGAATGAATTCAATGGGTATATATTTAGATTAATAGTTTGCGTAAGTATTATGCAGACTCGCTAGGGCTTGGTTGCTCGTGTTGAATTACCGTGTCTTCTTCTGGGAAAACGGTGTTGTTTGTGTTCGGGTGTGAATGATGTATTCGGTGTTCGGCTACAGATGATCGGGATGACGATGTATTCGGTGTTAGGCTGTAGATGATCGGGAAGACGATGTATTTTGGTGTTCGGCTGCAGATGATCAGGAAGACAATGATTTCGGATGTTGATGTTCGGGAACACGATGGGTTCGGCGTTCGGCTGTTGATGTTCTGAAACACGGCGTTCGGCTGTGAGTCTAGGACTACGGTCTAGTTTCTACAGTGTACTACTATTACTCAAACAGTGGAACAGATGACCCAAAGGCCCTGTAGACCTGAAAACCCGAATGTCCAGTGCCGAATGGAAGAAATGACTCAAGAGCTCTGTAGAACTTAAAGACCCGAAGGTCCAGTACCGAATAGAACAGATGACTCAAGAGTCCTGTAGAACTAAAAACCCCGAAGGTACAGTGCAATTTATTAGCCACCACAATTTAATGGGTAGCTTCCAAAAAGTATTCCCAACTCGGTAACACAAAGGTGTACGTTGGCGAATTTAGAACAGCCTTTAGTTCCAACCCGTGCACTATAGGTCAAACAGCCCATTTTACTGGCCAAAAGTCAGATTTCGCACTTTGTATTTTCACTTATTATAATAAAAATAAATTTTGTTTTTGTATGAGATATTATACCGTTACATGGCAGGCTGCCAAATATGTATTATCCAAATATCTTTAAAAATTTGTTAACGAAATATGTTTACTTGTATACGCTCAGAGTGAAGCAAACTCACAATATTAGCATAAGTAACGATTTGATTAGAAAGTATTCGATATCTTTTTATCAAAAATGCCCTCCTATCATCATTTATGTGTATAAATAGTTATTAAATGGGTGTTAACTTTGAATTTTCGAAGAAATTAGAACATTTTGAGGTTATGTACGCTTTTAAAGTCTCGGCAACATTCGGCAATGAAAGTGAAAATTGAAGTTGGTTCATCAACTCTTGTCGAATGCAGAAAATTTTATGTGATTTTGCGTAAATTTGCTCGACAAGAATTATACAACTTTTTTAGGTTACCATATTTTCCATAATATTGATTTTTTTGAAGTAAGGGTTAAACCTCTTACCAAATAATGTTAGCCACATTGGAGTCTACAGCATTCTGCTGTGTTCTAAAGTGAAATTATTTACAAATCTTTTATAAATATATAGAGTTATAGTCAAAATATGTCACATCATATTGTGGGATTTCCAAGGTAATAATTTGAAGGCATATTCACATTAAAACTAAAACGAAACACAACAAAAAAGCTTCTGGACTTATCGGACGTCGATGCCTTCAATTTTGAGACAAATAACAGACTTTCCAGTTTTTGCCCCCAGAGGGTTAGGGTACCAGTTGTGTATTTGCTCCATAAAGGGGTAATTTTTTGGCCCACGTTGTTCCATTTTTCTCCCTGAATCTAAAAACGCTATATTATATTAACCAAATACATGTTTTAGCTTTAAGACTTTTGGCCAATAAAATGGTCCGTTTTACCTATAGTGCCGTGTAGCTAACTCCCCGCAGTAGCCAGCTCGCCATCAACAACCAACTCTGAAATATATGAGTGACTCAAGGCATGAAGTGAATGCGAATTATTCGCCCTAAGCACTGACTACGATGGTTGCAAAAAACACTGGAGTTAAATTTACCAGTGTGGCCTGTTATACCACTAGTGTCAGGTAGAGACAATGTATGGTGGACTGTTGTGAAAGCGCTGTTTACTGTAGGAGATTTCTTGGTAGTAGTTGTTGTGTTATGTACGCGATCATATTGTCACGTTACAGGTAGCAAACGTCATAAACCTCAAAAAATGTATGTTACCACCATATTTTTTAATTAATACTAATTCTACAAGCCTGTATTTGTTATCGAAGAGCCCGCGTATCTTTTTTTGAAAACGTACACATATTTTTATTGATTTTTAAAAATCTGAAATAATTGAACAATAAACTTAGCACTTATTGCGTTATCTGCAATACACTGTGGACACTTCTACTACGTTAAGTATATTGTCAAAAACCTTGTTTTTTGCTAGGTTTACGATGTTTCTGACGTATGTATTATACGTCAGAAATGTATGTCAGATACGTCCTAATTTCCGACAGACCATCTTGTGACCACGTAACTACGATGCAACTCAGGAATGGGATAGAGGATAATTAATCTTCGTTGGTTTTGTAGTGTTTTGCTGATGAAGTGTGTCAGTATCAAAGCTCCGAAATGATCGAACGAATTTTACTCTCTACTCGAATTCGAGCAGGAGTACTTCTGCGAGTAGAAAAAATTGTGTCCTTCGCGTTTTTGATTCCTGGGATTGAACTGAGAAAAAAAGTCCACTAGAGCTTAGGTCTACGGTGAGCCTCCCGATTTTGACTTAATGTTTTTTATCCACGTTTTTTAGACATTTTGGCATATAACAGCCAAACCATTGAGATTTTCGGTCGAACACAAGGACAAAAATTCTAGCCAAGACAGTAATTAAGAATTCTCTAATACATCGCAAAAGCAGTTTTGGCCTAGAGAAGGTGCAAACTTTTCGTAAAATTTCGATAAACGGCACTGTGCTACAAAAATTGAACACAAAAATATTCAAGCGTTCTGATGCAAAATTATGTTGGGATCCATGGACAACGACAATGCCTTCAGTTCGTTTGTGCCACTTCGTTTTATTTTTTATAAGGGTAAAAGTAGTGAAAATCTGGGTTTCTTACATTTTTCAAATTTAAACGGACATATCTTCTTTTTTCACAACGGATTTCTATTGATCCTTCTTCCTTTTAAATTGCTGAATTATATCTTTCGAACAAGTTATTATTTTTTTAAATCGGTTAACAAATGGCTAAGTTATAGGCTCGATTTTCACTTATGCTCTAGTGGACTTTTTTGCTCAGTTCAATACCAGGAATCAGAAACGCGAAGGGCCCATTAAGGCTTTTTTCCTTCCATATAAATCGCCCAGGCCTATTTTGTATACTCTATTTTTCTATGCCACTCGAATAAGAGTACATATGCTTTGCTCGTTTTCGAGTGGGGGAGTAAATTGAACCAGAAATCGAGCGGATTCTACTCTTATCGAATACTTTTTTAGTTTTGGCAATACCGTTGTATTAGTTGTGAGTGTGGAAATTTTTTTTAACTCTAAACTCGTGCTCGAATGTTTTAAATCCCACTCTTATTTACCAACAATGAGCACTCGCGAGCGTTTCCACATAAAACAAAAGAGTGTTGAGTAAGCTTCTTGATGAACTCCTACGCTTCGAGTACTCTCAATACCGCAAGTAAAATCGGAGCTCTGGTCAACTGTTTCCATTTCTTGCTCGTATTGGCTCGCTACCAGCTGTTGGCTAAATTTTAAGAGGTCATCATCGGAAGAGTTGCTTGCATGTGCGCAATCTTTGATCAGGCCTTGTCATTTATTTCTTTTTGCCGTGAAAACAGGATTGATTATATGCTTGGCTTTTTAGCACACCATGAACGTGTCCTGTTGGCCATGCCTGGATCTTCTTAGGCAATTTGGATTGAAAAGTTTGAATAACAATAATTACAAGCCGCATGAAATTTTAAATGTGGACCTCCATTTAGTGTTAAATGTCATAGTTGGAAAATAGGTATAGTTTTCCTCTTGTTCAAAATAGGAATTATATATCAATAACCAGGGGGGTTACTCTGTATTGCGATGCGTTTGCGTTTGGTATTTTGTTAGAGCAAGATATTTGCGTTAACGCACGATTTTGACATAGGCTTTTGTATTACAGATTGCGGTGGTGACAGAAAGGAAAAAGGAATAAAAATACTTGCGAAAGGAGATACGAAAACGTATTAGAGACGCATTTAATTTCCTTACGCATCGCATTTTTCTTACGCATCGCAATAGAGAGTAACCCCCCAGGTATTGTAACTCGTGTAGGATCCGTTTTCAATTTCACCAAATATACACATGATGAATAATTATAACATGCATCCCACTGTAACCCAATCTACGAAAAAACATATTTTAACAAAAAACCAGAGCCTGTCGTCTTTTGCAAAACTTTAAATATTTTCAAGGGAAAGTAATAAATACAAACTGCACTACTTTGTGCAATTGAAAAGTTTTGTGAAAGTGTTGTAGAAATTTTCCAAAATATAAATCACTCTGACTGGCTTGGCTGGGCTGTAAGCAAACCTTAACTTTTCGGTTAGTAGTTAAAAATATATACTTTTTTGTTGTTTGGTCGAAAGAAAACGAGAAACTTGTGGAACTAACTACAGAACAAACTTTACATTATTTTCTGGTAATCGACATTTTGAAAATGAAATTTAATGCCCAAATTTAGAGAAGATGAATATACTTGAAGTTTTATTGGAAGGTAATATATTTTTATCCTTGGATAGAAAATAAACTAAGAAAGAGTGTTAGTTTTAAGTACTTTAATTTTGTTTTTCTTAATTTCCTTATATATTACATATTTTTTAGTTTTATTTAAATTTGTTTTTCATTAATAAAGTTTTGAACTCTTAGTAACAGTGTTTTGAAAATATTATATTAAGTTATATATTATGCTGCATGTTGTGCAATCCTCTCGTATGTGCAACTGTAACACATTCTTTCAGCAAAACCATGGAAACATTATTGTTTTACGTCATCATATAGAAAACTAATCCGATATTAATAACTACCTTAATATGTGCGTATGTACTCTAACAAATTTTAAAACATAATTATTAAAAAAAACAAAAGCATAAAAGTATTTTATGCGAATTATTGCCTGCCGATGGAATGCTAACATTAAACGAAATAAATCAAAAATACTCTGTGCACCTTTCATTATTCCCGCATAAGAATGGCTGACCAAAAAAATGTGACTAACTAGCGCCTTGAAATAACTCACGTGCAAAATCATATTGAAACCACGCCATCCTCCTCACTGTCGTAACATAACCAACATAACTGCAAAATTATTTACCTGCAATAAAAGTGCATGTAATTATAAAAAAATTAATTAAATTTATATAATAAAAAAAATAAATTTATATAATTGAAAAATATTCAATGAAATCGACTCGACGTACATAAAATACAGTTTTAAATATATATTTTTTTTAAATAATTTGTATTCATTTCTTAAATTTAGCAAAAATTTTTTCTGTGAAAAATGAATTTAGAACTATCAGTACAACATGAATGACATGGAAAAAAGGAATCTAACAGAGAAATTTCGAGTAAACAAAAAATGACATAAGAAAGATAATATAAACAAGTCAAAAGTGTTAAATTCGACCCTGCCGAACTTTTCATACACTTCACCATGAAATATTCGGCCGGGCCGAACTTTTCATACATTTATGAAATATTCTGAATCTATATGAAATAATTAATTTTATTTCTGTTACGAAAGTATGAATGCTAACAATTTTAGGCAGGCCCAAATACCTAATTTTAGCTAATTCGGTCAACTAAAACCACTGGAAACCTCAAATGCCAAATTACAGGTAGTTCGGAAAAAATGTAGCAAAATTCCTAAAAAAACGGAGGTACCGTTATATGGGGGTTATACCAAAACATGGATCTATGTTAAAAATTTTTGTTGGAGAAGTTTTGTGGCCACTAGGAACCTTAAATGTCATATTACAGTTAGTTCGATCAAAAAATTTAACAAAAATGCTCACAATACCTAAAAATGGGAGGGATCGTTATTTACCAATATACCAAAATATGCACCTATGTTGAGAATCTTTGGTGGAGAAGTTTTATGGTCGCTGGGAACCTTAAATGTCAATTTACAGGTACATAATTCGTTAAAAATGCGTAACATGTTACGTTATATGGAAGCTATAACAAAACATGGACCTATGTTGACAATTTTGGTGAGGAAGTTTTGTAACCACTGGAAACCTCAAATGTGAAATTTTAGGTAAAAAAATGTCGTTAATACCTTAAAATACCTAAAATCGGGAGGTATCGTTATATGGAGGGGGAATAGCAAAACGTGGACGAAATATATTGATTAAAAAAAAACCTTATAAATCTTTAGATAGTTCTTCGAAATCTTCAGCGTGGTACAATAGACTACTGAACCAGTGATTAGGCCATGAATAAGAAATTAATTAACCGATTTTACCCAACTTGCGCCAGGTTTCTGGTACTTAAATAAACGTAAGAAGAGCTACAACGGTACGAGAGTTAAAACTTGCCTTGCAGATGTTTAGTATCTGCTTAAACTTTCCGCAAATGCCTGTTCCCTTAATCAAAGTTTTACCACAGGTGAAAGCTTTAAATTGAGCATAACTCTTCATCAAATCCTGCACAAAGAAGAACTCAATCTATGGTGATTTAGTCGACCCATGAATCTCATTTTCCATGAAAACGCGAACAACGCCATTCACGCCATGAGGCTGAACTTGGGTGTGGAGTGACCCTTTCTCTTCGAAACATTTGCTGTGGTAGAACTACAACGCATTTCATTTCGCCGATATTCACGTTTATTGTATCGGCAACAGAAATCGCAATTGATCTTTCCCATCTTTCAATTTGAGCACAGCCAATTTAAATCCTATAGATCCATTCTTGAGGACCACGCTCTTATATTCAAAGCTCTCAATGTGTTTGTCGTCAATGTGCCTGCTCCACTTCTTCAGAGAAAGCGTGCTTACCAAGTACTCCTTCACCCGAACAGCTTTCTTGTATGTGAATTCCTGACTGATATGGGGATAGGCTTTCTATGCCATCGCATCTTTGTGAGCAGCCAGCGTTGAGCTAGCTAGCCTCCATTGTCATCCTCCCAAGGACAATTTGCAATGCTGTCGAATGCGTCCGTGGTACTTTTGGAACAATCAGGTATTACTGAGATGGTAAGGGAGGATACAGTTGCTTCCATTGTCGTTGTTCCCTTGGATGGGTGGATGGTATTGGCACTAGTAGGTTTGCTGCTGGAGTAGAGATGGACAGTGGGTAAATAACCAATGGGTAAATACCCGGTAAATTGGGTAAATACCGGTTAAATACCCATTTGTGCATATTTATTTGGGTATTTACTATATTAAATTGCAAATATAACATCTTACACCGTTTTCTTGGATTTCGGTTGTGAAAGTGAAGTTTCAAAATTGGCAGTTTTATAGTATTCTGAAAACGTGGGTAAATACCCGAGTATTTACCCAAATGGTGGGTAAAAACTATTTAACTGCCGAACCAATTGACGTAGGGTGCCAAAGTTTTCCTCAAATGTTTTTTATAACAATAGAACTTTAGAAATTGAAAATGGGGGTTTTGGGTCCATGTTTTGATATAGCCCCCATATAACCGTACCTACCAATTTACTCTATTTTTCCCAAATTAGCCACATTTTGCAATCATATTGGCTGTAATTTGTCACAGTGAGTCCTCAATATACACAAAATATTCTTGCAAAAATTTGTCTACCTAGGTCCACATTAGGTAGTAGCCCCCATATAACCGTAAATTCGAGTATTTACCCAAGTAGCGGGTAAAAACTATTTAACTGCTAAACTAATTGACGTAGGGTGCCAAAATTTGGTTCAAATATTTTGTATACCAACCGAACTGTAGGAATTGTAAATAGGGGTTTTGGGTCCATGTTATGATGTAGCCCCTATATAACCGTACCTACTCATTTACGGTATTTTTCCCAAATTAGCCACATTTTACAATCATATTGACTGTAATTTGGCACACTGAGTCCTCAATATACACAACATATCCTCGCAAAAATTTTTCAACGTATGTCCACGTTTGGGGTAGCCCCAATTTAACCCCGATTTCGCCCCAATTTAACCTCAAATGGTGGGTAAAAACTATTTAAATGCCAAACCAATTGACGTAGGGTGCCAAAATTTAGTTTTGAACCACTATGTCAGGAAGCATGAACATGCCCACGAAAAATATAATAACGCTGTAAACAGGACCACAAGGAGTAGCATCGGTATAAATTTCCAAAGGATCTTCGAACAGATCCTAAGCTGCGCTTAAAGAAAATGTTGAACTTTTGTGAGGGAGGTACCCTAAGGAGAAGACCGATATGGACCATTTTCGAAGATAAACTATATTTGGACAAAGTATTGGGATATCCAAAGTTTGGACCAAATCGGTTGACCCGTTCAATAGATATAGGGCGTACCATTTTAGCAAACAGTTTGGAACTTTTGTGGGGGACGTACTCGAAGCAGTGGACCGATATGGGTCATCTTCGAACTCATACTAAGTATGGTTGAAATATTAAGAAGATCAAATTATTTACCGAATCGGCTGATCCGTTCGAGAGTTATCGTGGCTCCAGCCACTACACATTGCACCATAGGTTAAACTGTTAATCAAAGCGATTCGAGAGCAGGTCTTAAACTGCACATTTTCGAAATTTTGGATGGGAGGTCCCCGAAGAAGTTCACATATATAGTCTGTGTTCGAATATTTATAGGAATATTTTGATAAGCATAGTATAGACTAAATCGGTCACTGCCTTCAAGAGTTATCGTACGCACCATTTTAGCGAAAATTTTTAAACTTTAGTGGGGGAGGTACCCGAAGGAGTGGACCGATATGACCAGAACTTAAACCGAGTTTGTACACAATATTGTAAATGTCAAATTTTGGACCGAATCGACTGAACTGACACATGATGCCGTAGGGGTTTTTACAGATTTCGGGCCACTTTTTCAGGAAGTAGGGCCTTGCCCCTGAAAAAATTTGTACGGTCAAAAGGCAGCGAATACAAGTTGTTACAACAAAAATCAAAGCCATTCGAGAACAGGTCCTAAACTGCACTTTTCCGAAATTTTGAGTCGGAGGTACCCGAAGGAGTGGACCTATGTAGTCCATATTCGAACCTCATTTATGTTTGGTAGAAATTTTACGATGTGCAAAGTATAGACCAATTCGGTTACTGCATTCGAGAGTTTTCGTACACACCATTTTAGCGAAAAGTTTTTAACTTTTGTGTGGGAGGTGCCCGAAGGACCGATGTGACCTATCTTCGAACATGAATTAAGTTTGGACAAAATATTACGGAAGCCAAATTTTGGACCGAATCGGTTGATCCGTGCGAGAGTTATCGTGCGTTCCAGTAACCCAGACATACAGACGGACGGACATGGCTAAATCAACCCCAAATTGTCTGAAACGGATTTCGACCAAACATACTTGGGGTCTAAAACCATTATTTCGATGAGGCACATTTTGCCCGTATGAATGTGTATATACACGGTGCTCTTGAAACAATTTTAAATGAAAGGTGCTTACACCTGGGAAGTTTTTGCGGATTCTGAAACTACATTGTTCATAGATGAGAAAAATCGAAAAACAAAAAAAATCGCCGGAGCGCTTTTTAAATAAATCGCGATTTAAGTTGACATTTTTAGGGGTTGTTTAGGTTTTCACGATTTTGCTTAGAAACCGCAAGTCCTATCAAAATTGGACTTCAGAAAATATTGTAGCTATAAAAATTCTCTACAAGATTGACCTCTATGGTATTCTCGCTGGTTTTACCGTTTTTGAGATATAGAAGTTCAAATTGGGACAATTCAAATTCAATTCAATTCTGTATCGCCCCCTTATAAAACTATGTCATGACTGCAAATTCCCAACTTAAACTTATATATCTAAAAAAAATGGTACAACTAAGGATAAGTTACTTAAGCCAGTCTAGTAGAGAATTTTCATAGCTTTAAGATTTTCTCAGGTCCCATATCGATAAAACTTACCGTATTCAAGCAAAATCGCGAAACCCTAACAAAAAAACCTAAAAATGTAAACTGAGCTTCTTTATCTCAAAAATGGTACAGGCTGGGAACAAATGATAAACGTCGATCCTGTAGATAATTTTCACAGCTACAACATTTTCTTTAGCTCCATTTCGATTGGACTTGCGGTTTCCAAGCAAAATCGTGAAAACCTAAAATACACCTAAAAATGTGAATTTTGACCGCGATTTATTTCAAAATCCCTACAGCGATTTTTTTTTGTTTTTGGATTTTTCTCATCTGTGAACATTGCTGTTTCAGAATTCACAAGAACTTCCCCTGAGTAAGCTGTTTTCATCAAAAGTTAGTTAAGGCGCACAATTCATGACATTGTTTTATAAGGGGGGCGATACATAATTGAATTGAATTTGAATTGTCCCAATTTGAACTTCTATATCTCAAAAACGGTAAAACCGGAGAGATTACCATAGATGTCAATCTTGTAGAGAATCTTCATAGCTACAATATTTTCTTAAGTCCATCTTTGATAGGACTTGCGGTTTCTAAGCAAAATCGTGAAAACCTAAACAACCCCTAAAAATGTCAACTTAAATCGCGATTTATTTAAAAAGCGCTCCGGCGATTTTTTTTGTTTTTCGATTTTTCTCATCTATGAACATTGTAGTTTCAGAATCCGCAAAAACTTCCCAGGTGTAAGCACCTTCCATTTAAAATTGTTTGAAGAGCACCGTGTATACCCTCATTAGCATCAATGTTGAGGGTATAAAAACAACAACAATGGTATTGAGGCAGAATATTTTGAAAAAAAAAGTAACAAGATTCATAAAAACCCGATTTCTGTGATCAAATTCAATAAGGAGGGTTGGCGATTTTTATTTGGGATGACGACTTCTATTTTGCTTTTCAAAATAGTCAGGCTTAATCCCATAGTCGTTGTTTTAATATTTTATTAAAAAAAACTTTAATTTAGTAGTGGGAAAAATTTGGCGATGCTTACCAAGGGGTTAGGGAAGGAAGACTATAGTTTCGGATCTCGCCACAGATCCGCATCAGTTCCCTTGTTTCTTGTTTTTAACAAGAAACTTTTTATACCCAATTGTCAATTGGTCGCTCAAATAGATACGTGTCCATGACCGAGAATTTCTTTGGCACTACCTAATCGAATAGCTTCATTCACAAACAAAACCAAATCTTTCCCAATGCTATGCGTCCGTTGAGTCTCAGCGGTATTGTCTATGACAGCAATAAACCACACTTTGACGGTGCCCGGTCTCACAATTTGGAGGTTTGGCGTTTTTTTATTTGGGATGACGACTTTTATTTTGCTTTTCAAAATAGACAGACTTAATCCCAAAGTCGTTGTTTTAATATTTTATTACCCGTACCCCTTGGTAAACATCGCCAAATTTTTCCCACTAATGCAATTTCACTTTATTCATAGGAGAAGTGGCTTCTCGTGAAAGTTGTAAGACTTGACACTTTTTATTGTTTTTGATTTATATGATTTAAATTTTTCTCCAAAAATATAATTTCAACGTAATAAACAAAATTTCATTCAGTTCTGCTACAAGAACAATATTTTGAAAAAAGGTCGATAAGTTATCGCCCTATAGTAGACCTTGGGGAGCTCATAAAAACGGTTTTTTGGGAATGCCTCGTGTCTTGAGATGCGGAATTCCGTTTATAAACGCTCAAAATTTTACCTTTGGGTCAGAATTCATTCGTTAACTTTTTTGAGATTTCCAACAAAAATCTGATGGTCTTGGCCCACATTATTTCTTTTCCAAGTCATAGGCTGAGGTTATACAGCCGTCGTTAAACCGACTGATACTTTCTACATTTTTTAATTGGGAACCATAGATCATTAAGAACCTAAAATTATGTACTTGCTTTCGACACTGATAGCAATTCTTTACTACTAAAGATGTCTTAGTCCATATTTATATTAATCAATTTTCCTTGCTGCAATTATCAGTTTGATGGAGATAGAGGTGAGGCCCCTCAACACCCTCTCTCACCTACAAACTGCCAATTGCCTCAAGGAAAATTGCCTAATATAAATATGGCCTTATTTCAATTTCATTCCAATTACAATTGTACCATAAAACTGTATGTGTGTGTTTAAATAATCGAGTCGATTTTGTTTGAATTTAATATTTGATATTACATTTTATTTTTCTTATTATTTTATGATTTTCTTTTTTGTTTTTCTTTTTCTTTACCTCTTTTTTGTTTTTCTTCACAAAATGAATAAAAAAAATACATACTAAAATTTGAAACTTTATTCAAACAACTATAAAAATAAATAAAAAACAACAACAACTCAACAACTTGCAATATTATGACAAACTGCACCATAAACTATGATGTTGACGATGATGGCAATAAAATCTTTTATATTGGATTTTCTCAAAACCCTGTGCACAAAAACAACAATGAAAAAATATGCTCCTATATGTTCGCGTTTTGATATTAAAAACAATATCCTTATCTGAACATATATTTTGCACTATAACAATGCCTTTGCCTTGGCATCGTCTTCTTCTTCATGTTCTTTATATTGTTCAACAACAAAAACAATCAACAAATATGTTATAAAAATATGTGCTGCACACACACATACACATCACGATGCACACGTTCATGTATTATAACCACTTGCACTTGTTGGCAAAAGTAGAAGGATACAAGAGACAAGAAGTTTAAAGACAGGCACATCACCAGCAGCAGCCGCCGCGGCACTTGCAACATCAACACAAATTTCCTCTAACATCACAACGTCTACAACGACGACGATGGCAACAACAACAACGCCTAAAAGAACATTAAAGCCACCCACCGTTGTTGCTTGTAAACTTAAGCAGCAGGGCGATGCATTAAAGCCAAGTGAAAATATTGTAAAGCCAGTAGTCGCCGAGTCAACAGCAAGAATGACTACAAGTGCAGAACATATGCCAAAACCGCAAATCCAGGCGCCAAAAATACGAACAACAAAAACGAAAACAACGTCACAAACACTGGTCACAGATGAAACACAAAGTGCGAAACCAGTTAAGTCTAAACCTCAAAATGTCACAGTCAGTGAGTCGTCGTCCACCAACTCCAGCATTGTTGGCACAATATCACCTTCACCGACACCAGCACACGCGGCAAAACCTTCATTGTTGCCAAAACCAAAGGTAAAAGTTGTAATACCACCCGCTTTGTTACAAAAGCAACAACAGCAACAGGAACCCACCTCACCCCCATCTAGTCGTATACCGGTGTTACGCACCACCACAGCAAATGCTGAAAAACGAGCATTACAAGCTTCAATTGCAACATTATCATCAGCAGCTGGAGCAGGAGCAACAGCGGCAATCGATATGTCGTCGGCATCATCCCCAGAGGATGCAAAAAAGAACATTGCTCTGATAAAGTAAGTGTTAGAGAGAATGTCGAAAGGCACGCACCACCCACCATTCATAATCAACCATTAGCATCCAAATCATCAATCCTTTTCTTAGTTAGTGTTGTTCTCCCCAAATTTATGAACAATGAAGAATGTTTTCTTTTCATTCTCACCTGCATCATGGAATACATAGGACGCTATTTATTGGATTTGTTTTTACAAGTCTGACATATGTTTTACATTGTCTTTGTGTATATTTTTTAATATTTGGCTAGTATGTCCTAAATGTCTCTTTAAATTTAAAATTTTGGTATAATACATGGTACAATTACCCAGGTTGTGGTATGTTATATCAAAATTTTCTTTATGTTGTTGGAGAAATTTTGTTGTAATTTCTATTATTTAATAATTATTTTATGAAGGGATTTGACATTTCATATTCGAACAGCTGGTGTGATACCATTACCTTGGTAGCTACATTTTCAGACCAAATTACCTGTAATTTGGCATTTAAGGTTTTGGTTAGTGGTCAGAAAATTTCTCCACTAATAATTTTGAACATACGTCAATATTTTGGTATAGCCTCCATATAACAGTACCAACCGTTATTTCTAAGATTTCATCCACGGCGGTCCACGTTGTTGTATAGCCCTTATAAACCCGACTAAAAGTATTGTTATGTTTTCATCTACATTTCGGTCTAAATTTGACGTAATTTAGCACTAACGGATCGTAGTGATCAAAAACATATCCACCAAAAGTTTTGGACATAGGTCCTCTCCTGATGGAATTTAGGGTTCAAAGTGGTTCAAAGACTTCTCCACCACAAATTGCGGAACTAGGTCCACCTATACCAAAACATGGAACTACTTTGAGAATTTTTGGGGAGAAGGTTTTTGATCACTGGGAACTTCAAAAATGGTAAAAAAGTTACTTAAAACTCAATATACAAAAAATCGGACTACATCGAGACTTGGACCTATAATGAGAATTTTTGGCGGAGACGTTTTGTGGCAAATGGGAATCTCAAATGTAAAATGATCAATAGTCCAGTAAAAAAATGTAGCTAAAATTCTCAAATACCTAAAACGTATAAGAATATTAGTCCGGTCAAAATAGACATGCGTATAAGGGGGAAATAGCAAAAATTCCCACAAAGCTGAATTTTGGTGGAGAGCTAGGGTTGGCCATTAGAAGCAACGTCCTAAAAGTCCCCATCGATCCCATGTGTGCAAAACAAGTTACTCGGGGTCAAAGGTCATTTTTGAAGACATTATTCAGTTTTTTTAATTTTTCTCAAAAACGAAAAGATTTAGCAAAAGTCGGCTAAAATAAAAGCTGTAGATTTAATAATTGTCTACAAGAGCGGTCTTTATGATTTTTAAAAAAGAATTACCATTTTCGAGATATCGCGATCTAAAGGTCAAATAAAAAATTAGCCGCGTAAGTACATTATGAGGCGAACCGGTTAAAGTAATGACACTATGTGTTAGATACTTTCATAAGCTTTCAAACGATATCCACTTTGCAGTAATCGATTCAGTAGAACCGGGTCTAACACGGTTTTTAAATTTGGCCTTTCGGGTCGAATAACCGGCGAACCGGATCCGCAACCGTTGAAAATTATATATTTCCGTAATCAGCGCAACAAACCCTACGTTCGGACAAAACTTGAAAAAAATCGGAGAGTTTTCGTTGGGGTCGTTCCCGTTGGGCTTTCGATTACACGTGTGGGTTAAATGGGCTATTTTTGCATAAAATGACTCTAACATTGAATCACTCTACCAAACACGCTCCGATTTTTTTGGAATTTTTTTTTTAAATATAGCTATAATTTCGCTCTTCAAGAAAATATATATTTTTTGGGGGACAGACCCGGTTACTTCGCTTATTTTTGCCGGTTCGTATGAAGATGTGCATATTTCCCTTATAAGTGCATAAAAATCATGTGTTTTTTAAAACAGCTATATCTCAAGAATGGTTTCTTCTAGGGAAAAAATTATAAAGATTAAACTTGTAGATAATTTTTCTGTCTACAATATTTACTTTAGTCACTTTTTGATTAGATCAACCGTTTTCAAAAAATAAATCCAAAAACCTAAAAACCATTAAAACTTGACCTTTGACCCCGAAAAACCTTTTTGCACACATGGGATCGATGGGGACTTTTAGGACGTTGCTTCTAATGGCAAACCCTAGATCTCCACCAAATTTCAGCCTTGTGGGAATTTTTGCTATTTCAATGTCTATTTTGACCGGACTATATATAAATTTTATGGGGTGGCAAATGATTATTTTGATGAGTTGTTATTGTGAATTAGGATGTTTTAATATAGTTAAGTATTGGTAAAAATGACGTCTGAATTTGTTAGTCTAGCTTCCAAAATCGATTTGGAGTCGGACTTATTTGGATATTTTTTTTTCAAAAGTTTAAATGATATTTGGAGAAAATAATTTTCAATATACACGTTGATATTCCTACCCACATTTTAAACATTTGGATTTTCTTTGTTTAAATATTATGAAAGTATTTAGCACCAGCTTCCCGATTCATAATAACTTCGGCCTCACTTCTGTATATTCATACAAGGGTACAACGAAAAGTATATATTTTACAGCAGTTGCCACGGCACAACTAGCGATATTAAAAAAATCTGTCCAAATTTTGAACCTGAAAAGCATTTTGCGCAAAACTACTGTGATTGGATCCATAGTGCACTGTGGGCGAAATTCAAATCTAGCGAGGAAAAAATCGAAAATTGACCGAGAGCTAAGTAAAAATCAGTAATGCATTATTTTTACAAACCTATTGGTAGACCTAAAAATAATAATCTGGAGTGTTTTGAAAGTGATAAAATGGACTTTTTTGACAAGTAATACGGACAAATGAGAATAAAGATGACCACAATAGTTTGGAAGTAGTGTTTATTAAAAACCAGTAAGGAAAGGATCAAAGTCGGGCGGGGCCGACTATATGATACCCTACACCACTGTGAATATGTAAAATATAAATCGGAGCTATATCCAGATCTAAACCGATTTTGATATAATTTGGCACATTTATTTCCAGACCGAATTCAGTCACACATTCCAAATATCATTGAAATCCGACTTATATAGCGTGTTTGGAGCAGCAAATACGCGAAATCGGCCGAAAATATATATGGGTGCTATATCCAAATCTGAACCGATTTCGATATAATTTGGCACATTTATTTCTAGACTGAATTCAGTCACACATTCCAAATTTCATCGAAATCGGAAATATATAGCGTGTTTGGTACAGAAAATACGTGAAATCGGCCGAAAATATATATGGGGGCTATATCCAAATCTGAACCGATTTCTATATAATTTGGCACACTTATTTCTATACCAAATTCAGTCAAACATTCCAAATTTCATTAAAATCGGACGTATATAGCGTGATTGGTACATCGCATACGTGAAATCGGGCGAACATATATATGGGAGCTATATCCAAATCTGAACCGATTTCTATATAATTTGGCACACTTATTTCTATACCAAATTCAGTCAAACATTCCAAATTTCATTAAAATCGGACGTATATAGCGTGATTGGTACATCGCATACGTGAAATCGGGCGAACATATATATGGGAGCTATATCCAAATCTGAACCGATTTCTATATAATTTGGCACACTTATTTCTATACCCAATTCAGTCAAACATTCCAAATTTCATTAAAATCGGACGTATATAGCGTGATTGGTACATCGCATACGTGAAATCGGGCGAACATATATATGGGAGCTATATCCAAATCTGAACCGATTTCTATATAATTTGGCACACTTATTTCTATACCAAATTCAGTCAAACATTCCAAATTTCATTAAAATCGGACGTATATAGCGTGATTGGTACATCGCATACGTGAAATCGGGCGAACATATATATGGGAGCTATATCCAAATCTGAACCGATTTCGATATAATTTGGCACATTTATTTTTAGACCAAATTCAGTCGCACATTCCAAATTTCATCGAAATCGGACATATATAGCGTGTGTGTTACAGAAAACACGTGAAATCGGCCGAAAATATATATGGGGGCTATACCAAAACTTGGACCGATATAGCCCATCTTCGAACTTGATCTTCCGACGGCTAAAAAAATGGTATTCCCCAATTTTCAGCGAAATCGGTCAACAAATGCGACCTGTATGTTGCGAACGGACGGACGGACGGACGGACGGACGGTAGAGTTGGGCAAACTCGTTCAATTGAACGATCCGGATCACTATCTCGTTCAATGGACACCGGTAATTTCTTTGACAAAACTGCGTATACTTAATTTCACACGTTGGTTTTTATGTTGGTACTCATTCGTCTTTGACCGAGGACAGTGATCCGGATCGTTCAATTGAACGAGATTGCCCAACTCTAACGGACGGACGGACATGCATAAATCGACTCAGAAAGTGATTCTATGTATATCCCTAGAAGGAACTATGGGTCTATCTCGATTCCTTTTGTATGTTACATACAAATGCACTAACGCATAATACCCCTTACCACATAGTGGTGTAGGGTATAAAAATATTGTAGCATTATTTGATGTTGTAAATATTCTGAAAACATCCTTGAACACTTATATGAGATTTTTTCTACTTAGAGCATTTTGAGTAAAGTGCAACTAATGGGAAACACCCGGAAACATTATCGAACTTTTTAATATTAAATTACATACTCCGAGGTATCTACTCAAAAAAGTTCGTCTGGCTTTTTTATAAAATATATACATTCTTGATCACGGTAAAATACCAAGTCGATATAACCATGTCCGTCCGTCCGACGGCCCGTTCGTCCGCCAGTCCGTCTGTTGAAATCAAGATACAGATCGAAATTTTTAAGATAGAGCTTTGTAATTTGGTACAAAAGTTTATATTATTCCTAGGATATTCATACCCTACACCACACTGTGGTAAGGGGTATTATGTCTTTGTGAATTTGTATGTAACATACAAAAGGAAACGAAATATATACATATATTCACTTTCAGAGACGATTTATGCATGTCCGTCCGTCTGTCCATGTATTTTTATTCGCAACGTACAGATCGCATTTTTTGTACGATTCAGCTGAAAATTGGAAAATATTATTTATTTAAGCTATAGGAAGTGCGCTATTGCTTTTGGTGAAAATCGGTTCAGATTTGGATATAGCTCCCATATATATTTTCAGCCGATATGACGTATTTTCTGCACCAAACACGCTACATATGTTTGATTCCGATGAAATGTGGAATGTGTGACTGAATTCGGTCTAAAAACAAATGTGCCAAATTACATCGAAATCGGTTCAGAGTTGGATGTAGCTTCCATATATATTTTCGGCCGATTTGACGTATTTACTGCACCAAACACGCTATATACGGCCGATTTTGATGAAATTTGGATTGTGCTACGGAATTCGGTCTAGAAATAAGTGTGCCAAAATATATTGAAATCGGTTCAGATTTGGATATAGCACCCATATATATTTTCGTCCGATCTGTACAATTTTGATGAAATTTGGAATGTGTGACGGAATTTTGTAATAAGTGTACCATGTTATATAGAAATAAGTTCAAATTGATATATATCTCCCATATTTTTCATATTCACAGTGGAGTAGGGTACCATAAAGTCGGCCACGTCCGACTATGATCCTTTCCTTACTGGTTGGTATTGCAAATGGGCTATATCGGTCCAGGTTTTGATATGGCCTCCATAGAACGGTACTACCCAATTTTCGGTATTTTGAAGGTTTTAGCTTCATTATCGCACGGAAATAGTTGAAATTTGGTACTTAGTACTACACCTTTTTCAGATGTAATTCGAATTATTTTAATTGTAATTCGAGAATTCCATTTGTAATTCGTAACATTTTATTTGTAATTCGAGTATTCCATTTGTAATTCGAATTATTCCATTTGTAATTCGAATTATTCCATTTGTAATTCGAAATATTATATTTGTAATTCGAATTATTCCATTTGAAATTTGAATTATTCCATTTGTAATTCGAATTATTCCATTTGTAATTCGAATTATTCCATTTGTAATTCGAATTATTCCATTTGAAATTCGAATTATTCCATTTGTAATTCGAATTATTTCATTTGTAATTCGAATGATTTCATGTGTAATTTCAAATAAAATTATTCGAATTACAAATGGAATAATTCGATTTACAAATTAAATAATTCGAATTACAAATGGAATAATTCGAATTACAAATGGAATAATTCGAATTACAAATGGAATAATTCGAATTTCAAATGGAATAATTCGAATTGCAAATGGAATAATTCGATTTACAAATAAAATAATTCGAATTACAAATGGAATAATTCGAAGTACAAATGGAATAATTCGAATTACAAATGAAATGTTACGAATTACAAATATAATTCTCGAATTACAAATGAAATATTACGAATTACAACTAAAATGTTTCGAATTACATCTGAAAAAGGCGTAGTTGGGGGTATAAAATTTTTCCCCAGCATATTGTCGGTATAGGCCTACGCCTTCATATAGGGAGGTACCGCCCGGTTTGCGGTATTTTGAAGGTTGTGGCCTCAATATTCCTCCGAAAGGCTAAAATGTGTATTTAGTCTTCATATGCGTTATACAACTTTCCATACGCAATTTGTCGGTATAGGTCTACGCCTTCATACGCTCAACGTCAGTAGAATAGAACACCTAAATTGTTGTTAATGTTAGCTTATTTATCCCGAAGCGAATGAATCTACGTTTTTAATCTTGTGGAGATTTAAAGTTATGTTTCTAGCTCTCCGCGAAATGATTTTCTGATAATTTTTCCGATAGTACTATAAAAAGTGGGCATTTATTTTTGGTCATCAGGATAGAAAAGTCATTTTATTTTCGCGAATTTTTAAGATTAAACGCCGAATTTTCTTTCTGTCGATAAAGCAGGCCTTTCTAATCATTTTTCATCTAAGAAAACCTAAAAAGAATTCCGCAGACACCGAAATAACAACGTAAAAGGGTTTAAATGGACAGATAACTGAAACATCTCGGAATATCCAAAGGAGTCGCGCAGTTATGTCATATTTCTTCAGAATAAGATAGAATGTGACACAGACAACCTCGACGGATACAATTGAGTGCTTCGGATGCTGATAAGATGAAGCATTTAAAAAAAAATAGGAAAAAATTCAAAATTTATTCTAAAACCTTGATTTTTTGGTCAATAAAATGATTTTTACGCGAACAAGTCGGACGTTTAAAGATTTGGAAATATGCTTCACATTCAGTGGAAAAAATATGATATGAAAACATTCGCTATTTTAATACGCTGAGGGAAATTTTGGGTCTACGCCGTCACATAGCCCCCACAGATTTTCGGTAGTTTGAAGGTTGTGGCCTCCATATTCCTCCGAAATGGCTGACATTTTTTATTTAGTCTTCGTTGAAGGTATAAAACTCTCATTTCCGTTGGAAAATGTTGCTAGAACCTTCTTAATACTGAAAATCTGGAGTTATAATACCTATGGCCCCCATAATTGGAATAATTTTATAGACCCCCTGAAGACCCTAAACACCAAAATACAGAAAAATTAACAGTGAAATGTGGTCAACATACTCAAAATACCTTATATGCGGAGGTACCGTTACGAGGACGATATGCTTTAACGGTGAGCTATATACGCCATACTCAGTGTAATCATACCTATACATATAAGTAACATCTGTACCAAATCATGGCCGTTAGTTAGTTTAGAAGTTATTGGGGGTTATCATGAATGAAATTTCCCCGTGAGTTTCGTCTTTCCCCCGTTGCAACTTAAGGGAGAAAGTGAAACAATTCACGGGGAATTGCCGTTCATGATAACCCCCATTATTTTTTCCCCGCTAGATTTGGATTTCGCCCACAGTGCGACTTTGTGATTTATATCTTACCGTGTATTTGATAACTTCTACAATTCAGATCAACGCTCAATATTGCAAACACAATCTTCCGATAAGAGTACATGTGTCCTTTTGTATGGTGCTCTTCAAATTAGTGTCTTAAAAACTGCAACATTTCTTAAAACTATTTTATCCTCGAATGAATTACAACATACAAACTATAATTTTCCAAATTCTAGCTGATATTCAATACTTCCAAAAAGATAAACACAATAGCAATTTATTAATTTATATGTATGTGTTTACGCCTAAAATATACTTGCCACCGAAAATAAATGCACAACCTAGAATAATGCAACAATATCTATCCACAGAAATGCACACGTTCTCACCACATAAAATTAAATAAAATTTTTGAAATTCTAAGGGTAAGCTTTCTAAAAAACACCAGCTGCAATTATTAAATGTTTTTCCGATTATGTTTAGTCTAGTGGATATTTAGAATTTTAAACATACGAGTAGATACATATATCTCATACAGTGAAGTCTCACAGTAAAATGTAGGTTTGAACTTTTACAAACAATATCGTCCACATATTAGACAAAAATGGTTATTTTTGGCGATATCCACTAGTGGATTTGCTCTGTGCATAACTTCACTGTATTACGATTATACATATCTTTCTCTCTATTTGTCTTTTATAATTTATTCCTCTATTTTTTATTTTTGAAAACAATTTCTATGTTAGTTAAATGTTAGTCAAACACGCAACTATTCCTTTTTTTCTGTGCAAACTATTTCTCACTGTGTAATTACTGGGTTTTTGATCCTGTGTTTTTCTTTTAGAAATCAAATTTCTCTTTTTTTCCTAATTGTTGTTTTTTATGGGTGTATAATTGTAGTTGTTTGTTTGTTATTTCTTCATGTCTATATTTTTTAATTATGTGGTAGTTGTTTTACATGGCGTTTATATTTAGTTTCTCTTCTGGTTTTGGCTTTAAAATGTTTTTTTTTCTCGAAAATTTTCCAATTGTGTTTCCTTTTTTGTAATTTATTAAAACTGTTATTATACTTATTAACATCTCTTTTATATTTTCATTTATTTTTTTTTTTTTCTACCCAAATTGCTGCTGCCTGCTTTAGTGCTGAAAAACGTGCCTCATGGCGTGCCGCACGTTTACGTTCGTTGGAAAAGGGTGCCGTGGAGGCTCAAGCTGTTATACAAAATATGACTAGAATTGCCGATGACCTGTCAACCGAGACATTCCCCACAGAGGTTAGTATTTGAATTCATTACTTCTATGGCATTTTTTTCTATGCTTTCTACTAACATTCAAAATACACATTTACATGGTACAAATACACAGGTAGCCGCATCGGTAATTGTTGGCAACATAAGATGTCAAAATTTGACGTCAATTCAATGCAATTGACACATTATGTTACCATCAGCTGGCATGATAATGCTACCTGTATTATTGTACCATGCACATTTAGCTGAGGACACATAATGTTGCCACATTTACACCAATAAAAATTAAATTGTATGTTTAGTAAGGAGGACGCTTGAGCACTTTGAAATAAATGGATCTTGGCGTGATATGTTCTTTTATGTGTATTATAAAATTACATTAAATATCAATTAGGGAAAAATGCTAGAGATGGTGCGTACGATAACTCTCAAAGACTTCTGCACCGAAAATTGCGGAACCTATACCAAAACATGGAACCGCTTTGACAATTTTAGAGGAGAAGGTTTTTGACCAATGGGAACTTCAAAATGGTAAAAAATGTTACAGAAAAGGTCAAAATACAAAAAATCGGCCTATGCCAAAACATGGACCCTCAATGAAAAATGTTGGCGGATACATTTTGTAGCAACTGGGTCCAAACGTTGCACGTCGTAATATTTCTTCCAGGCATACATTTCAAATTCAAGTATGGGCTATATCAGTCCAATTCTACGAGTAAAACTCTAATTTTCAAAAATTTTTTCAAGAGTCCAGTTTATGTCCTTAAACTCGAATGGTTTTGAAGTTTTTTGAAGCAGTTTGTCCTCGTGGCAGTATCGTTTTTTTTTTTGTTGGGCAAGACCATCCAGGTGTAATGGTCAACCAGCTCCAAAACTCCTTACGACAAAAATTAAAGTGACTGATGAGCACGATAAGAGTCACGATTAGCAAAAACTTTGCAAATCTTACAATTTCTCCCAAACATATATATTTAGTTACAGGAAAGTCTATATCGGACAACACCTTCGAGTGCTTCCCCAAAAAAAGTTCAAAATGTTTGCTTAAGTTCAGTTAAGGTCTCTTCGAAAATAATTTAGAGAGAGGGAGAGGAGAGATGGAGCGTAAATGTCTTTCTCTTCTATCACAGGCTACCAGACAAAAATGGTAGAACTGATTTTTCCACAATTGTTTGTCGATTATTTGACAATGAAGAAAAAATTAACAAAAACAAAAGAAAAAAAGCGAACGCTGACAAAACAAAATTAAAAAGTGTCAAATAAAAGAAGAATAATGAATTTTTATGTTTCTTTTTGATATTTCTACCAGATCTGCCATTTTTTCGTTCCTTTACTTTTCTTGTAAAACTGGTCATGAGAGAGCAATTTTGACAGTTTTCTCTTTTACCACTTTTACCATTAAAAAAGTAAAGGATCAAAGTTTATACGTTTGTATATTCGTTATTCTGCTTAATGTGGCTCTAAGTCAATCTCCAGTTCCAGGAATGTTGCTGCCTCAATGGGTTGTAACCACAGATCCACTGGAGTAAGTTGATGTGTGGGACTTTGGTAGACTCCTAATTTTTGAATGTACCTCTTAGGTCATAACAGCTCAACTCCAAAGAGAATTCATTAAAAGTAAGTTGAGTAGGTTTGGCGGTGCAGTTGAAAAGTTGCCGTGTATTGTGCGGGCCTGTGCGCAGGGCAGACGTTTTTCACAGTGTCGTCGGTCCTTGCCCTACCGGAGTTTAGACGGCTGCACCACCTCAAGCGTAGTTGAGGCAAAACTACTCTGTTTTGCCGCCTCAGCTGACATTTCTCAGCTGCGATAGATGGAGGATGTGCTCCGAGAACCTCATTCAAACGATAGTAGCTTATGGCATCTGCAACTGCGTCCGTATGAATGCTATTCAAACCCGCATGATATCCTTTTTTATCTAGGAGTTCTCTCTTGTAACGCTCGACCTCTTCTTCTAGATCATGAAGAGTCTCCTTGATATGGTGGTTGGGATGGCTATCCCGGTAACTCCCGCTTAGGTACTGCTGTACTGGAATAATCTTTGCCTCATCATGTAGATGTTCCACTGGAGTCATGCGGAGGCACCCTGTTGCTGTTTGCAGGGCGTCGTTCTGACAAGTTTGAATATTTTTCCATCGCGTGCCACTTAGATTCGCGGATCAAACTGGCGCCGCAAAGCTTACCACAGACCGACATAGCGCGTTATATGTGGTCAACTAGGTTTTTTTCTCTGCACCCCAAATGCTGCCGACTAATGACTTAAGGACCTTGTTCCTACATTTCAGCTTGTCGCACATACGACAAGGACAACATGCTGTCGATGTCACCCCTAGAATTTTGGGGTAGTTTGGGGTCGGAATTCTGCTACCATCGACCTTGACATTCAACTCTCTTCTAATCTGCTCCGTCCATGTGGTGAACAGAGTGACCGTAGATTTAGTGGCTGCTTTTTGCATATTCCTCCGTGGAAAGAGGTGGTAAGAACGGTCAAATAAGAGTTCAGTCTTTCACAAATATTATCATCGTCCGGATTTTAATTTGGCTAAAACTTTTCGTGTTTGACTTGGCAGTTGGCGTCGTTCACTGCGATGGATGGGTGGTGGACTTACACTAATGTATTCACACTCTACCGTTGACCTGTCTGTAGGCTGATCTAGAGGTTCTAGTTTGTACTTTCGGAGCTCTCTCTCTCTCTTTCTTGTTCACGAAGATCTCGAAAGATCTTCACGGATGCTCACGGCAATAACACTTTTTCGACAGCATCTTGTTGTGTTGATGAAAATTTTCAACAGGTGTCATTAGGAGGCACCCAGTTGCAGTTCTCAGGGCGATATTCAGATAGATTTGATTATTATTCCACTGCGCAGCGCTTGCATGTCACACTGTAGTCGGATAGCTTACCGCAGACCTGCCTATTGCTTTATATGTGGTCATTATTGTTTCTTTGTCAGTACCCAAGTGCTTCCGTTGAGCGATTTGAGGACCTTGTTCTTACTTCTGATCTATTTGGAGCGTTGCCCCTAATATTTTGGAGTAGTTAGTGATTGGAATAAGGACACCATTGACCAATAATTTTGGGGTCCTCATATCAGCCGCCCAGCTGGTGAACCGTGTCACAGTGGATTTAGCGGCGTATATTTTCACGTGCCTCAAATAGAAGAACTGCGCTAAGTTCCGGAGATATCAACCCGCCTTGGGAACTACCTATTTCACTCTACTTCTACGGTCCGGGCAACCAGTCCCGGCTCCTTTTGGGGACCAACTGGTAGTAGCCTTCATGGGTACGAGGTCGTACCAGAGACTTAATTCTGGGACCACGGCTGCCGGCAAGCCCCCTGGTCTTTGTAGCTCTTTTCTTTCGGGAATGCAGTCTCGGATTGGGGTCGGTGCGGCCCTTCGGGGAGTATCGTAGTGGCTGTGGTTGCCCAAAATCGCGGAAAGAGTTCGTAGAACTCGAATGGGGTAGCAATCTCTACCGGCTGTCTGCGCCATAAAAAGACAGGTGTTTTAGATGGTGCTCATCGCCAAACCAAGATGGTGAACAAGGCCAAACACCAGAACGCAATTGGTACCTCACTACGGTGCAAGGGGCGTTGATTGGTCGCCTGTAACCAGTCCAGTGGGGTTAGTCTGAAAGGCAGGGACCCACGTTAATCACACCACATATCTACGTCTACGGTCTTGGACTTCTTGTTTCCAAATTCTACTAAGACTGGCGTCCACACAATGTGCCAAACGTGGCTTGAGGGAATTCTTATCTTTGTCTTCAAATCGCTTGACATGGTTGGCGGTATCGAAGGCTTTCGATAGGCCAAGAGCCATATGACTGTTCGGTCGCAGGAGCTGTTCTGTAGTGCGATTCTCTAACATATTTTTTGAGTTACCGACAATAATCGGTAAAATTAAAACGCAAAATTATGAATGAAAAGTTCAAATAAAAGTTGACAACACTCTTGCTATTGGTAGAACTTTATGGCTGCTGTTTATTCGTCGCTAACTTACCGAAAAACATCGGTAATTACGAAATTATAAGCATTTTAATTTTACCGACAATTGTCGGTAATTAAAAAAATGAGTTAGAGAATCGCAATACTGGTTCAGTCGGCTGATAAATGTGGATATTACATGTAATGTTCTTGTAGTACTGTACAATTTATGGAATCCATGCTGATGTTTGCTAACTGGGAAACAATTTCCCATCATGGAAAGCAATAGCGCCTCTATAATCAACCTGTACGATTCGCCTGTGCTGACTTCAGTGGTTGAACCAACCACCTTTAAGAAACTTTAATTTTGACTGGTTTAGTATTAGTATCTACGACTAATTTGATCGGTTTTTGTCCGTAGACCAAAACCCGAAAAAATATAAAAAATTGATCTTGACCATAAAGATGGAATTTGATAGATTTAATGTGTTCAGAAGAGCTGCAACTTTGCCTACCAGAGCAAATTAAAATTCTTTGCGGGTTCGAAGATATGATACCGACAAAAATTTTCCCTCAAACCTTTGGGTGGCAATAACCGCGAAGGTGCAAGTGATGGGGAAAAACGCCGTGGTACGTGTCTTCTTATTTGTGGTCTTCTATCACGATGCGGTGTCAGAATATGGTTAATTTTTTTCGTGTCGCACAGTGTTATGTATTTTATTCTGAAATTCTCAGGTTTCCCTGCCTAACACAATATAAAGTCCTTCTGTTTTTTCATAAATGTCAAGCAAAATTTTTTAATGATGCCTGGGCACTGAATGCCTGATTTAGACTAGAGTAGCATGCAAAACAACTTCGCAGTGCTAAACCCCTTGTGTGCAGGATTTCCTGGGCATTTCCCGTCTTTTAAAATTTTTCTACAAACTCTGCGGTACTTCGTACGACTGTTAATTTCGCACTCGACTGTAAAAAGGCGGTCCAATGTCATAGATAATTTTTATAAAAAGTGTATAAGGAAGTTAAAAATAGCACTTGTTGAGATAGAACTATCGATGTTTTGCTAAGAATATATCACGCCAAAATAAACCCGCATTCCTATCAAATACATTGTAATCAAAATGTGAAATAAGTTAATTAACTTTAATGAAATCATATTGAAGTGACAATGACCTAAAATGGGGACGTTATCATTTCATGGTAATGGAGAAATTATTAAGTTTTTCTTTATTTTTTAATTAAAATTTAAACAAAACTAACCTTGAAACTTTATGTAATTAACAAACATAATTACAAAAGTTTTTTTCTTGGTGTAAATGTGACAATATTTTCATTTTTTTCTGACATAACATATTGTGACACATGCAATGCAAATCAAACAATAACTTCATTAGCATTTAATTTCCATCACTTCTTACTCTGATTGTGATTTTAAATTTATTTAAACTAAATAAACAAATAAAAATGTGTACTAAAACATATGTATCGAAATGTGTGTCATCAGTTTTTGGTGTTTAAATATTTCATGTTTCACTTTAATTTTCACTGATGGTTTGTGTTATTTTGTTGGTTTCTAATCACTTTCGTTTAGATTGAATTATTTTGTTGTACTAAACCAAACAAACTAACTAGGTAAAATAAGATAATTTAATATTTTTACTGTTGGGGTATTTTGCTTCAAGCCAACTAACTGCAATTTATTAACGTTGTTCTTTTTTTCAAATTTCATTCTACAATTCGATATCTAATATTTCCTGTTTTTGATATTTAGGGGGATAAATGAATCAGGGGCGAGGGAGGTGGCCATATGAGTCATTTTGCAATGTATTTCATTGTATCCTTTTAGGGGAGAAATGTTAAGAAAACATAGCTTTCTAAATATTTCATAAAAAAGTCTTATTTCTTAAAAGGATTTCTGAGTAAAATCAGACACTTTTTCAAAATGAGTTTTTTGATTTACTTTATTTTTTGCTGTAGTGATGCTGATCATCAGTAAATAATTTTAGTATATTTAATTTTTTTTGATATTTTTTAATATTGGTCCAAATGAAAAACATCCTTTTTTGTATTTTTTATTTTTTTATCAGCTATCTAATAAAAAATAGATAAATGTTGCACAGTGGGCTTAGATGCCATTTTCGCGATTTAATATATAAAATCCATTCTCATCAATTATACTCTTTGAGTTTCTTGAATTTTTTGTTTATTTTTTATTGACTTTATGCTTCACAATTTAAAGATAGGTATTTTCTACCTCACTTCTTCGGTCCATTGTCAAACCGAGGAGGATTTTGTCTGTAATCTTTCTTTTCTCTTCGGACTGTCAAATTTTTTCGCACATTGATGCTGTTTAGGATTTATTATCCTCCATGTCCCCTGTCTTCATCCTAAAGCGTTCTAATTATAAAAGTTAAAAAAATGGTTAAGTCGAATTCTCCCGCTTATTGAGACTTATATGTTTTAGTTTTTCATGGCTGATGGACCGTTGAACCTCACCATTTAACCATTTCGGGGAGCAACCACCGTTGTCTAGAAAAAAATGTGCTAGCCGATGCACTCATAAGTTTAGCAAATATAGCGATTATAAAACGGAATATTCCTGAACATTTTCCGAAAATTGCATGAAATTAGGTTCAGTAGTTTTGGAAAAATCAGTTACACACATTGCCTCCCAAAATTTATGTTGGAACCGATATAATCATAGTTTTGTCTTATACATATAGCATTTAAAAGAAAGTCGTGGGGAAGGTAACTCACCTCCTTCGAAATTCATAAAATATACATAACAACGGCAAACATTGATCTTTTGCTGCAATTTTGATGGAAATCGGTTCAGTCGTATTGGAGATCTAACATTTAAAAAACAGGCGTGATCGGGTTTTTAGGCTCCAAAGAAGTACTACATTGTAGATTAATTCGTAAATGTTTAAACCGATAAATGCGTAATTTTTGCAAGTATAGCGTTTTTTTAAATATCACATAGGGAAGATAGCCCGCACCCTCTGGAATTTAATAAAATATGTAGAGTGTTTTCGGGAGCCATCCCTGCACATTCCCTGACAATATTAGGAGACCCGGTTCAGTAGTTTAAATTAAAAATTTAAATTGAAAAAAAAGTGCGCGCGGTAGAATTTTCTTTCCATAAAAACCTAAGTTGGGTTATGACGGCATTTGATTTTTATTCATAAAGATATTGCATTTTTTTAAATAAGGGAATGCGAAGTGCCCCACCCCCTTCGAAATTCAAGAAAATATGCATCCTATTTCCACCGGATGCCATCCCTGTACATTCCATGACAATTTCAGGAAAATCGGGTTAATAGATTTGTAGATGTAACATATTTTAAAAATTGGGCGTGGTCAAGCCTTTGGGTTCTAAAAAAGTAGGTAAGGTCGGAGACACAACCACAATTGTCTCGCAAATTAATTTGCAAACCGATACATTCGTAATTATTTTAAATAATCGGGTGGTACCGTTTTATGGGGGCTATATGAAGGCGTGGACCTATATCGACAAATTTCTGGGGAAAAGTTTTATACTCCCAAAGAAGACCAAGTACCAAATTTCAGTCATTTCGGGGTGATAATGAGGCTAAACCTTCAAAATGCCGAAAATCGGGTGGTACCGTTTTATGGGGGCTATATGCAGGCGTGGACCTATACCGACAAATTGCATATGGTAATTTTAATACCCCAAATGAAGACCAAATACCAAATTTCTGACATTTCGGTTGATTATTGTGGCCACAACTTTCAAAATACCGAAAATCGGGAGATACCGCTCTATGGGGCTATATGAAGGCGTAGACTTACACCGACAAATTTCTGGGGCAAAGTTTTATACTCCCAACGGAGACCAAATACCAAATTTCTGCCACTTCGGTGGAGTATTGAGGTCATAATCTTCAAAATACCGAAGTGGACCTATACCGACAATTTTCCTATGGTACGTTTAATACCCCAAATGAAGACCAAATACCAAATTTCAGCCATTTCGGTGGATTATTGTGGCCACAACCTTCAAAATACCGAAAATAGGGAGCTACCGTTCTATGGGAGCTATACTAAGTCGTAAACTTGTAACCGATAAGTTTCTGTGGGAAAGTTGAATACCACCAACGAAGACTAAATACCAAATTTCAGCAATTTCGGTGGAATATTGAGGGAACAACCTTAAAAATATCGGAAACCGGGAGGTACCGTTCCATGGGGGCTATACTAAGGCGTGGACCTATACCGACAAGTTTCTGTTGGAAATGTTGAATACCACCAACGAAGACTAAATACCAAATTTCAGCCATTTCGGTGTAGTATAGAGGTCATAAACTTCAAAATACCGGAAATCGGGAGGTACCGTTCTATGGGGGCTATATGATGGCGTAGACCTACACCGACAAATTTCTGGGGGAATGTTGTATACTCCCAACGAAAACAAAGTACTAAATTTCAGCTATTTCGGTGTGATAATGAGGCTAAAACCTTCAAATTACCGAAAATAGGGTGGTACCGTTCAATGGGGGCTATATCAAAACGTGGACGGATATAGCCCATTTGCTATACCAAACATCTTAGGAGTAATAGAAACTCGTATACCAAATTACAAGGCTCTATCTTAAAAATTGCGAGCTGTTTCTTGATTTCAACAGACGGACGGACAGACGAACATGGTTATATCGACTTATCAAGAATATACATATATACTTTATAGGGTCTCCGATGAATATTTCGATGTGTTACAAACGGAATGACAAATTTAACTATACCCTCCATATTATGGTGAAGGTTATAAAAATAGGGTATATGGGAAGTACCCCGCCCCATCCGAAACTAAATTTGTAGCCTATATTTACCGGGGGCCATCCCTGTACATTCCATCACAATTTCAGGAAAATCAGTTCATTTGTTTTTGTAGAAAATATTAAAATTGAAAATTTAAAAAAGTGAGCGTGGTCGAAATTTCTTTGCATAAAAACCTAAGTTGGGTTGTGACGAACGTTTCAAAAAAGAATTATCCAAATGAGTTCCGGCGGTTCTCAACTGATGCCAATACCAACGAATGACATTTGATTTTTATTTATTTATTTATTTAATATTTATACTTATAACTAAATCTATATATATAAAAATGGTGTAAAAAATGTATAGTAATTCATAAAATGAGAACGGCTAGGCCGATTTCTGTAAAATTTTTTGTTAGTTATTCGTATTTTCGAGGAGAAGGTCTTTACGGAAGAAAATTTTGGAAAATCTCTCTGGAAAAGTCGGAAAATTGGAAAAATCGAAAATTGAGTTTTTGTATGAAATTTTATTCCTTAATAGCGAGACGAAGTTCGCCGGGTCCGCTAGTTATAAGTATAAAGAAAGTGAAGCCGTGACTGACATTTGATTTTTATTTATATAGATTTATCGTCAAAACGAACTTATTTTTCGATTTTGAATATGGATTAGCAATTATTGTACCAGCGGGACAATAAACTAACTAAACTGATGGTCAAATAACTACAGCTCGGTAATTATATGACTGGGCATTATAGCCAAATAATCTACCACTAATTGCTAAACCATTCTTAAAATCGCAAAATGAAGAAGTTTTTAAGACGCTTAAGATGAATTCCTAAATAAAAGAACAAAACAAATTTTATAAATGCAACGTATTATTGTTTTGTAAAATAACATATTTTGCACAGTGGCATATAGGAAAAACTTTATTGGCAAATTTTAAAAAATTTAGAAAAAAATGTATTATTTCTATACCACTACCAAGTAGGACTTAAAATGTTTTTAATTGATCGTAATTTAATACAAAAAAAATTCAAGAAAATCGAAAAGTACCAATCATTGATAAAAATTTATTTTAAATATTAAAACGCGAAAATTGCATCTAAGTCCACTGTGATAGCTGATAAAAAATAAAAAATACAAAAAAAATTTCTATTTGGATCTATATTAAAGAAGTTATGAGTATTTCTTTGCATATAATTTTTACGGAATTCGACTTATTCAAGGCGCGATATCTCTGGAACCGTTAGCAAAAAATCTGAAAATATACTAAAATATTTTGTTGATGAGCAGCCTCACAATAGCAAAAAATTAAGAAACTCAAAAACCCCATGTTGAAAAACTGTACGATTTTACTCAGAAACCCCCATATATATTTATGGGTTTTCCTGTTTTACCATGAAATGACTCGTGTGTATACGTTCGTTTTTATTTGATTTTATAGATTTTATTTATATAGAATTACCTACATTTTTTATCTATTGTTATTCGATAGCGACCAGCAGCCAGCCAATTGGTCAGTCATCATTCATACATGTCAAGCATAGACGAATTTTTTAGTTAACTGAAATAAACGGAAATTAAATCACTTCAGGTAGAATAATAAAATAAGTAAAATATTTTACTGTGGATGTTTTAACTACAGGGGATATCATCGATAAAAATATATTGGTTCGAATTGTGATATATTGTTGGAAATAATTTGATTACAGTTATGATATAATAATTGCTTTCAACGGAACACACGAATTTCATTTGCTTATTATTTAGTACATTGTTTATTTTAGAGACCCAAGTATTGCAGACACCGTTGGCTATTTTCAAAATATAAACTTGATTTAGTTTTTTTTTTATAACGTTTTGTATTGTATTCTGTTTGAATTGCGAATTATCGAAATTACTGTAATTTGTTTTTTATTAAATACCCCATATTTTATAAATCCATCTATCTTGCCCTATCTCATTATTGTTTTTCTCTTCTCTTTCTTCACCCAATCTTTTCTAAGCAGGCGAAAAAAATTGTTTTCCCCAAAATTGCCATTAAATCTAGCGAAGGTGCTGTTGTAATACGTGAACGTGAAAAGATACTTGACGAGAAAATTGTACGACGCACTGAAGAGGTACCCTGTCCCATAACGGGTATACCTCAATTGCGTACCGTCGAGTACATTGAAAAGATCATCGAAACTGAGGTTAGCATTGATTGGTATTTTTTTGTTTCTTTGGAAATTGGCTTTTTTTTCGTAAATAGTACTTTTGTGTGCTACTGTTGCTTCTGTATTATTTCAAAATTTTGCAGTTTGTATTTCGTTTTTTATTTCTACTCCACTCGATTCTCTTACTGTATAAATATATCTACTGCACCGTTTTTTTATAATTTTTTGGTCCGGTATTTCGTTTAAAAGCTTTTATTGTAATTTTGTTGTTATCGTTTTTGGGATACGTATGTATGTATGTACATATCCCATTTTGTTTTGGATTGTTCTTGATAAGCACCAATGTTTGTTATTTACTCTGCTGTTGTTGTGGTTTTGTTCATTTTTCTATTTGAATATTTTTTTGGGTTATCTGAGGGGATATTAATGAAACATAGGGAAATGTTTGTACAGTGTTTGGAAATTAAAAAATGTGGTGTGGAAACTGTGAAGTAATATTAGAATGATATTAATTTTTAATAATAACTTTAGAAGTCTTCTTCTACGAAGACGACTTGTTAAAGATCTTCTGTCTAAAGAATGCAACCTTTTAAAGGTCTTCCCCTCTATAGAAGAAAAATTATGTAGAAGACGATCTGTTAAAGGTCTTCTGTCTATGTAAGACGACATTTGAAAGGTCGGTCTGTCTATAGAAGGCGACCTATGAAAGGTCTTCTATAGAGGGAAGACCTCTAAAAGGTTGTCTCCTATAGAGAGAAGTCCTCTATGCGGTCGTCTTCTCTAGAGAAAACGACCTGTTAAGGTCTTTTCGCTATAGAAGATGATTTAAAGGTCTTGTCTTTATAGAAGACGACCTATTAGAGGTCTTCGGTCAATAGAAGACGACCTGTTAAAGGTCTTCTGTCAATAGAAGATGACCTGTTAAAGGTCTTCTGTCAATAGAAGATGACCTGTTAAAGGTCTTCTGTCTATAGAAGACGACCTGTTAAAGGTCTTCTGTCAATAGAAGATGACCTGTTAAAGGTCTTCTGTCAATAGAAGATGACCTGTTAAAGGTCTTCTGTCTATAGAAGACGACCTGTTAAAGATATTCTGTCTATAGAAATTATCTGTTAAAAGTCTTCTATCTGCAGCAGACGCCATGTTAAAGGTCCTCTGTTTATGGTCTTCTGTCTATTGACGACCTGTTATATGTGTTCTGTCTATAGAAGGCGCCATGTTAAAGGTCTTCTGTCTATAGAAGACCTGCTGAAGGTCATTTGTCTACTGAGGACGACCTGTTATAGATCTTCTGTTTATAGAGGGCGACCTGTAAAAGCTCTTTTGTTTATAGAATGTAACCTGACACGACCTGCTGAAGGTCTTTTATCTATACTCTTAGAAGACAAATTATATAGAAGACGACATGTTAAAGATCTTCTGTCTATAAAAAGTCCTGAGAAATGTTTCAAAGGTCTTCTGTCTACAGAAGACCTGTTAATGGTCTTCTGCCTATTGAAGACGACCTGTCAAAGACCTTTTAAAGACTATTAAAAACTAAAGGCGGTCACTTAAAGGTCTTCAATCTAGAGAAGATGACCTACTGAAGGTCTTCTTTCTATAGAAAATCATCTGCTAAAGGTCTTCTCCTTATAGGAGACCAATTATGTAGAAGACGATCTGTTAAGGCCTTCTGTGTATAGAAGACGACATTTGAAAGGTGGGTCTGTCTACAGAAGACGACCTATTTATAGAGAGAAGACCTCTAAAAGGTTGTCTCCTATATGGAGAAGTCCCCTAAAAGTCGTCTTCTCTAGAGAAGATGACCTGTTTAAGATCATCTCGCTATATAAGATGATTAAAAGGCCTTCTCTCTATAGAAGACGTCCTATTAGAGGCTTTCTGTCAATAGAAGACGACCTGTTAAATGTCTTCTATAGAGAGAAGACCTCAAAAAGGTTGTCTCCTATAGACAGAAGTATTCTAAGCCTGTTTAAGGTCTTCTCGCTATAGGAGATGATTTAAAGGTCTTCTCTCTATAGAAGACGACCTATTAGAGGTTTTCTGTCTATAGAAGGCGACCTGTTAAAGGTCTTCTCGCTATAGAAGATGATGTCTATAGAGGACGACCTGTTAAAAATCTTCTGTCTATAGAAATGATCTTATAAAGGTCTTTTCTCTACAGAAGACGCCATGTTAAAGGTCCTCTGTCTGAAGAGGACCTGCTGATGGTCTTCTGTCTGTTGAGGACGACATGTTATAGGTCTTCTGTCTATACAAGGCGACCTGTTAAAAGTCTTCTGTCTATAGAAGACCTGCTGAAGGTCTTCTGTCTACTGAGGACGACCTTTTATAGGTCTGCTGTCTATAGAAGACGACATTTGAAAGGTGGGTCTGTCTATAGAAGACGACCTATTAAAGGTCTTCTATCGAGAGAAGACCTCTAAAAGGTTGTCTCCTATAGAAAGAAGTCCTCCAAAAGTCGTCTTCTCTAGAAAAAATGATCTGTTTAAGATCTTCTCGCTATAAAAGATGATTTAAAAGCCTTCTCTCTATATAAAACGGCCTCTTAGAGATCTTTTGTCAATAAAAGACGACCTGTTTAAGGACCTTTTAAAGGACTTCCCTCTATAGGAGACAACCTTTTAAAGGTCTTCTATCTATAGAAGACCGCCTGTTAAAGGTCTTTTGACTATAGAAGATGACCTGTTAAAGGTCTTGTGTATATAGAAGACCCGTTAATGGTCGTTTGCATATAGAAGACGACTTGTTAAAAGTATTCTATTTAGAAGATCTGTTAAAGGTCTTCTCTCTATAGAATATCCGTTAAAGGTCTTCTGTCTATAGAATACGATTGGTTATAAGTCTTCTCTTTATAGAAAATCGGTTAAAGATCTTCTGCCTCTTGAAGATGACCTAATTAAGGTCTTCTTTTTATAGAAGTCGACCTGTTACAGCAGTTTTTTAATAGATGACGACCTGTTCAAGGTGTCCTCTCCATAAAAGATCTGCTAAAAGTGTTTTGTCTATAGAATACCTGCCAAAGATCTTTTGATTATAAAAGACATTTTAAAGATTGTCGGTCAATAAAATACCTGGTAAAGGTCTTCTATTTATAGAAGGCGAACTGTTAAACGTCCTTTTTCTATAGAAGGTGGCCTGTTAAAGGTCTACTTTCAGTTGAAGCTAACTGTCTTCTGTCCATTAATAAGAAGACCTGTTGGAGGTCTTCTGCCTACAGAAGACGACCAGTTGAAGTTTTCCTGTCTATAGAAGAACTGTTTTGTTCTGTGTTCTGTCTATCTATAGAACACCTGTAAAAGGTCTTCTGTCTATAGAATATCTGTTGAAGATCTTCTGTCAATAGAAGAACTGTTAAAGGTTTTGTGTCTATCTATAGAATACTTGTTTAAGGTCTTTTGTCTATCGAAGACAAACTTAAGGTCATCCGTCTTTAGAAGTCTTCTGTCTATAGAAGGCCTGCTGTGTATAGAAGATCCGTTAAAGGTATTCTGTCTTTAAAACACCTGTTAAATTTCCTTTGGCTATAGAAGGCCTTTGAAAGTATTTTATCTATAGAATACTGTTTATCCTTAAAAGTGAAAGTTGTTTAACCATGGAAGAAGCTTCTGAATTGTCTTCTTCCTATAAAAGGCTTCTTTAAAGCATTCTGGGCATAGAAAGAGCTATTGAAGCTTTATATGTATCCGTATACCGTCACCATAAATACCCGAAGACGTATCTCCAAAAAAATTAAAACTGTTTTTTTGATTGAATCTAATACATAAAACTAAAATATATGCCCTTGGAAAATTTCAATCTTCTACGTTCAAAAATAACGATCCTATTCAAAAAACTGCATTTCGGAAAATGGTATAACATTGCAGATTTTTTGTAATGACGGATTCTAAAACCAAGCATTTCCGCTTCATATACAGTGCTGGACATATCAATGGAAACTTTTTTCAGAAAACTAAATATAATAATTTTTGACTAAGTACATTTATTCCTTAGTCAAATATACCTGCATATTTAATTTTATGCAAAAATATGCAGGTATAAATTAACTTAGGAATAACTTAACATAGTCACAAATTATTATATTTTGTTTTCTGAAAAAAGTTTCCATTGATATGTCCAGCACTGTATGATTGATAATATCCCAAATACTCGCCCTCATAAGATTATAATATATATATATATATATATATATATATATATATATATATATATATATATATATATATATATATATATATATATATACACTAGCGTTTGAATATTACTTGATTTTATCTGATTTGGTAACTTTTCAATGTTGAGAATTGAACCCACGTTCCAAATAAAGCGGGTCAAATTTGTTGTAGGATTTATCAGAATGTTCCATTTTACTAAACTAAACCAAAAAACTGCGCAATATTTGCTTGGATAGTTCAATTTTTCAATTTTATTTGATTCAAACCTATTCTGATGATCGCAAAAATTGGTCACTTATTTGTACATTTTTTTATTATAATTGGGATATTTTCCGAAAATATGGCAACACCGTCAAGTTTTTTCTTGGGAATGATGGCATAGTATAGGACTCTCAAAAACTAAATAGTATGTATCTGCAATACGAATACATCAGAAGATACCTTAACATATAAACAGAAAAAAATTCAAACCTATTCAGATGACCGCTAGTGTATATATATATAAGACACCACTTTTGTAGAGAAGTTTTACATGGCTGAAATACTCAGGAAATGTCGCCAACATTACTGAGGGGTATTTTGCCACCGTTGAAAAGTGTTTTGGTGTTGCCTGGCCGGGAAATCGAACCCACGACCTTATGTGTGCAAGGCGGGTGTGCATACCATTGCACCACGGTGGCACCCTCATAGGATTATAATAATAATAATTGTTCCACAAACATCCCAGATGGGACAAGGGGGACTTCTCTCATTTCATATTAGCTCAATGATATGGGACCTACTGTTTATTGCCGAGTCCGAACGGCGTGTTTTAAGACACCACTTATAGAGAAGTTTTACATGGCTGAAATACTCAGGAAATGTCGCCAACATTCCACCGTTGAAAATTTTATGTTGCATGGTATGGGAATCGAACCCACGACCTTTAGCGTGCAAGGCGGGTGTGCATACCATGGTACCACGGTGGCACCCTCATAAGATTAATATTCCATAAAACCGTTTTTCATTTTATAAAGTTTTGTTTACTTCTCCTGTAAAATTATGATTTTGTTACGTCTTTGGGCATTTATGGTGGTGATAAACATTTGACATATCCAACCATATCAAAATCTATTTCCAAACACTGTGCATAATTTCACCATTGTACTGCATTTAAATTCGGGGCATTGTATAATGGTTGTTTTTTTGGATTTTCATAATTTTGTACAAAGTTGACTTTTTTGGTGTGACAAATAGTATTTGGGTGATTCTATAGTAGCATGAGAAGGTTGATTTACTTAACACAAATTTACGAGTAAATGGTATAATTGCACCAAGGGATATTTTGAGAATTTTCATCTGTTGGATATATTTTTAATAATGATTATAATACAAATATTCAAAAGAAACTGAATATACATAAAATAATTTTAAAGTAGGCGTAAAAAATAAATCCTACGTATTTTCATTAAGACACACGCATAATACACACCCACCACTCACTGTTATTTTACTTTGCACCGGAAAGTATGCATGATTGCGTGGGTTTCCACGTATCGCTTACTTTCGTTTCACTTGTTTACTCTTTGCAAAAAGAAGAAGTGCTCTTCCACCTACAAACAGATAGCACAAATACACCCACATTAAACCACATTCACACAAAAAAGCCATACGTAGTTGCACATATTTTTTTTGGAAAAAACATCCTCAGACAACTCTCAGTACACAATTCATTCCAATTTTAGCGTAGATTTGAAAAAAAGACTTTTTAATGTTTGTATATAATTTACACAATTTATAAGATTTGTTATTCTTTTTATGCTGTTCGTGTTTTATTCACAATTTATTTGAGTTTTTTTTGTTTGTTTTTTTGTATTTATTCGCATTTCATTGCGCGTTATTATTGTTAATTTTTGTATTGTAAATTGTTGTTTTTTGTTGTAGATTTGAATAATGTATGGTATATGTAAAGTTTTCATAAAAAAATATTTACACATTTCTATTATTTATTGTAAATTTGAAATTTAAATGGCCCAAGAGATAATTTGAGCTTCATATGAATATTAACGAAAATTTTTAAATGAAAAACTCTTAACAAACGTTTTTTCACATGTTGGATGGAAAAACAAAAAGCTTTAGAAATTATTAATATTATTGTATAGAATTTTCCCCAATTCATTACCACTTTAATAACCACGAACAATATTTTAAAGTACATTCTAATATTTATAGAACAAAAATTTCTTCCCACGAGTATTTTTGTTATCTTGAAACTTTATTTAGAAATTATTAATGCATTTGGCCCTCACGGCTATTGAGTCATTCAGCAGAGAAAATTATTTACATTTTACTATATATTCAAATATTATGCCCGCGGCCGATTGTGTGCGCGCTATTGATTTTCATCAAATCATCAAAAATATTCGATAGAGAAAATTTAAAAATTTTAACGTTATTTTCTTAAATGTTAAAGCAAATTTTCAAATTAAATTTAATTCAAATTTATTGAGTCTTTTCCTTTTTCAACATATACTTGCAAAATTTTGAACGGTATTAAACGGAATCCTTAAAAGTATAATGTTTGGTTTTAATGTCTTGTGTGTTGAATACAGCACCTATTAAAGCAATCTTAAAGTTATTTAAATATTATATAGGTAGGGAATAATGGCAAAATATGGTATGGTAGAAAAAATATGTTTCTAGCCTGATGATGATTTTCCGATCACTTTTTTTCCGAACGTAAAAAAGTAGGCGTTTGAGTTTGTTCATCAGGTCACCACAATCAATTTTTGTGAATTGTTGAGATAATAACGCCGAAAAAGTGTTTTTCATTTTTTTTTTGCCTGCAGACGGCCTTTGAATCATCTTCAATTTGTTTTGTTTGTCCAGTTCAGTGTGTAAAAGGCTTTAGTCCTTTGGAATATGTTTATCTATAGAACAGCTTCCATTAATCTTTCAGCCGCAAAAAAACTTTCAAGCATTTGATGCAACAAAAGATCTTTGAAAACTTTTTTCTGTATGTAAAATTCAAGCGGTTTCCGTTCGATTAAATTTTGTTAAAAATTTTAAATCTATAAATAATTTCAGTAACCTTTCATAGATAAGCTTAAATAGTTTTTCATCAGAGAAAACTGTCAAAGGTATTCTAACATAGAAGTCTTTCAAAGTAATTTTTCCTTCTTCTCCTATTGGTAGCCTGCAAAAAATATTCTAGAAGCCCACAGAAAAGTAACTGATCCGAAGATCTGTCTATTAAAGGTATTCTCTCAATAGAAAATATCTGAAATGTCTTATAAAAGATTGTCTATCCACACCATAGAAGGCCTGCGTAGGTCTACTATCTATATAAGACTTTCGTAAACGATCGGTATCTTTATACGGAGCCTTAATACCCAAATAATATAGGAATAGGAATGTTTTAAATTAAGCCATTTCGGTTTGAAATACTTAAATCGGCCGATATCGCTCTATGGTGCAATATAAAAATTGCGCATATACAGAAAAAATTCTGAATAAATGCTTGATAACCCTACTCAAGACGAAGTACCAAATTTCTGTCGAATAATGTTGCTAATACCCTAGACAGACGGCAGCGTTAATTTGCATTAATTTTAGCCTGACAGCTGACAGTTTCTGCATTTACGAAACAGCTGATTGCTAATTTGTTTGCACTGTATTTTTCGTTTTCCTTGTGTCTCAGAGCCAGAGCTGCTAATAAATATTTAAACATATGAAATAAATCAGTTTCATTATTTTCACAAATTTGATCAAAATCAAAAAAACCTTAGTTCACGAAATTCTAAATCCAATTTTTGTTTTTCATCTTTGTTCACAAAATGTGGAAATTGTTTAAGGATATGTGGGACTTGTCATAGATAAACATTTAAAATTGCTTTCAAAAAACCATTTTTGATGTTGTCATAACAAAAAGAACCCAAATATTGTCATATTAGAATAATAACAAAAAATCGTCAAAATGATGATAAATCCTCAAATCTGGCAGCCGTGCTCAGAGCATGAATATGCTCTCTCCCTTGTATGAACATGGGCTCTCTTCTACGGTATTGCCATATTGAAATTCCTAAATGCTCTTTAAATTCAGTTTGATTTTGTGCATTATGAATGTGGAAATGCACGAATTAATCTGAATTAAGGCTGTTAATGCAAATTAACGCTGCCGTCTGTCTGGGGTATAAAACCTTAAAAAAACCGAAAATCGGGCTGTACAGTTCTGTTGGGACTATATCAATACGTGGACCATTTTCAATACCTATCCATCTTGATTTCAACAGAGAGACGGATATCGTTATACCGACTTAGAATTTTATGCTGAACAAATTATATTGAATACTGAATTCATCAGCTTCTTACCTTAATGAATCCCACGGCAGCTAGTTCAATGCAGCGGATTGACTCGGCGGAATTTTCGAACAGGGGCCGTCAACTCAACAATTATGTTTTTGTGTTAGTATACCTTTTTACCATCGGAGTGGTAATATATCCTGGGATGCCTGTTCCGAGTTCTTTTGGTCTGTACCGGGATAGAGAAGAACCCCAGGCCAGGAATCTGTTCCATTTGCCAGATACGCATTCTCAATGTGTCAACTTCGGCGAGATGTAATGAATGTAGGGAATGGGTATAACAACGAAGCAGCAGCATCTAACAACAAAGACAAGCAACATCTAAGCATCTAACATCCCAAGTTTTTGTTCAGCGCCCCGGAAATGCATAATTCCTGCAATTCAGTTGCAACAGTATCCACAGCAAAGACAACGAAATAGTAGACTTATGACTCGGAGGGACATCATGGTCTCCTTGATCCAGAAAACAAAGCTAACCGACTTTGCATCGTTGCAATAGTTAAAAAGTTTTGCGGAAGGATCGTACAAGAAAGAATGGAGGAGGACTTGCCTTCCTTATACACCAGCCTATCCAGTACAGACCTATATCGCTTCAGTTTGACTCTATAAATAAAAATGATCATATTGACGAAATTCGATAAAATTATTTGATCACAAAGTAAAAATAAAACTGATAAAATATTTCACATATTGACTAAAATATTTATCGATTTTTTATATTGAACTGATAAAATATTTCACATATTGACAAAAATATGTATCAAAATATTCCAAATTTTGTATCAGCATTCAGTGGTTGTTAGAATAGCTACCAATAAACATTAGGGTTATAACTTTTTTGCAATTTTTGCAAATATCAAAAATACCACCGCATAGCCGCGTAGAATTTTTTCTATATCGCGAAAAAGTTTCCGCACCAAATGCATTGAAGTTCTGTAATGCATTATTTAATTTTTAATAGTTTTAATCTAATTTAAAATCAAAATCGAACCATTCTCGACCAATTTGGTTTTGGGGTTGTATTTAATAAAAAAAAAACAACAACAAAATAATTGTAAATATGAAAATTTTTTTATCGATTGAAAAAAATGTATTCAACAATATTTTCATCAAGAAAATATTTTGCTTTACCAAGCACAATGTGGAATATTTTGATAAATATTTTTGTCAATATGTGAAATATTTTATCAGTTGTATTTTTACTTTGTGATCTAATAATTTAATCGAATTTTGTCAATATGGCAATTTTTTTACCGCCGGAAAATCGATAAATTTTTGATTGAATCTTTGAATTTTTTATCAACTGGCTAAAATTTTTTCTGTGTACATGGAATGTATGAGGGTAGCAGTAAAGTTTGAGACTGCCGAGGTAGTGTTGCAGAATGTCTACATACCGCCGATGAATAATTGTGCCTTGCATTATATGCCCGACATTAGTTCGCCATTGAGCAATAACCGTCTGGTGCTAGGGGACTTCATGTGCCCAATGAGCTTTAGCATTTCGTCCTAGATCAGAGCGGTACAGCGCTGGCCGAGCAAATTGATAGCTCCACACTTTGCACTGTGATTGAAGACGCTCCTACGAGGAAAAGAGGTTGCCACAGTTCGCCAGACATCTCCATTGTGGCACCCGGTCTGATAAATGACTGGCAAACCGATATTTCTCTTGGCTAAGACCATCTTCCGATCATTGTCTCCGAAAGCATACCACCCGACTTCATTACCTCTCTGCCTTACTTTTCTGAGCCACATATACCTGCGGAAACCAGACCAACAACAGGACTAGCCAACGAACGTGATAAGCATCGCCGTACGAAACTTTAAGACCCAAGAGTTAGAGAACTTACTCTAGAAGTTAACAGCCTTGTAGGCTAACTAGACCACCTGAAGCAGTGCAACATTTGTACAGGATTAAGTAAATTGTGTGCAACGGTTAAATCATTCTCTAATCCGGAAAAGAAAGATGATAGAACGCCTGTTACTGTCGACGGCGTGGCAGTAACTGATCCGAAGAGGTGCGCGTGTTATTTTAACCGGCAGTGTATAGGGCTCCCCACAGTGATAGGACGAAGATGAGCGTTATCCACCGTATACAATGTGCGATATTGTGCCAGGACTATAAGATATTCTCTAGTAGACAGAAGACTTTTGAAGGTCTTCTATAGTAGACAGAATACCTTTTAAGGTCTTCTATAGAAGACAGAAGACCTTTTCTGGACTTCTATTGTAGATAGAAGACCTTATATGGTTTTCTATCGTAGACAGAATACCTTTTATGGTCTTCTATAGCAGACAAAAGACCTTTTCAGTTCTTCTATAGTAGATAGAAGACCTTTTCAGGGCTTCTATAGTAGATAGAAGACCTTTTCAGGTATTCTGAAGTAGACAGAATATCATTTAAAAACTTCTATAGTAGACAGAAGACCTTATATGGTCTTCTCTAGCACACATAAGACCTTTCGAGGTCCTTTAAGGTATTAGGTATTTAAAGTATTCTATAGTAGACAGAATACCTTTAAAGGTCTTCTAAAGTAGACAGAATATCATTTAAAAACTTCTATAGTAGACAGAAGACCTTATATGGTCTTCTCTAGCACACAGAAGACCTTTTGAGGTCCTTTAAGGTCTTCTATAGTAGAGAGAATAAATTTTAAGGTATTCTATAGCAGACAGAAGACCTTTTAAGGTCTTCTATAGTAGACAGAAGATCTTTTAAAAGCTTCTATAGTACACAGAAGACCTTATATGGTCTCCTCTAGTACACTGAATACCTTTTTAAGTCTATTAAGGTCTTCTATAGCAGACAGCCGATTTTTTAAGGTATTCTATAGTAGACAGAAGACCTTTTAATGTCTTCTATAGTAGACAGAAGATCATTTAAAAACTTCTATAGTAGACAGAAGACATTTTAAGTTCATCTAGTACACAGAATATCTTTTGAGGCCCTTAAAGGTATTCTATAGTAGACAGAAGACCTTTTAAGGTTTTCTCTAGTAGGCAGAAGATCATTTTAGAACTTTTAAGGTCTCCTAGATAGTAGATAGAAGATAATTTAAGAACATTTATAGTAGACAGAAGTCTTTTTAAGGTCTTCTATAGTAAACACAATACCTTTTAAGGTTTTCTATATTAGACAGAAGACCTTTTAAGGTCTTCTCTAGTACACAGAAGACCTTTGAGGTATTTTAAGGTCTTCTATAGTAGACAAATGACTTTCTATGGTCTTCGATATTAGACAGAAGACTTTTTAATGTCTTCGATAGTAGACAGAAGACCTTTTAAGGTCTTCTCTAGTACACAGGGGACCTTTCGAGATCTTCTACAGTAGACACAAGAACTTTTTAAGGTTTTCCATAGTAGACAGAAGATCATTTAAAAACTTCTATAGTAAACAGAAGATCATTTAACAACTTCTATAGTAGACAGAAAAACTGTTTAAAGTCTTCTATAGTACACAGACCTTTTAAGGACTTCTGTAGTGGACGGAAGACATTTTAAGGTCTTCTAAAGTAAGGTCTTCTCTAGTACACGGAAGACCTTTTCAGGGCTTTAAGGTCTTCTGTAGTAGACGGAAGACCTTTTGAGGTCTTTAAGGTCTTCTGTAGTAGACAAAAGTCTTTTCAAGGTCTTCGATAGTACACATAAGACTTTTAAAGGTCTTCGATAGTAGACAGAACATACATATATTAAGAACTTCTATAGTAGACAGAATTCCTTTGAAATCTTCTGTAGTAGACAGAACACCTTCTAAGTTATTCTATAGTAGACAGAAGACCTTTAAAGGTCTTATATAGTAAACAGAAGACATTTTTACCAATTTACAAGAGGGTCTTTGTCGGACAGCATCTTCGGGTACCTCCCTCGCAAGTGTTCAGCATGTTTAAGTACAGTTTAAGATATGTTGCAAATTTTCACGAAGGTATTCCTTGTGGTTCTGCTTACATCAATATTATGTTTTTATACCCTCATCATTTATGCTAACATCGAAATAATGGTTTTAGACCCCAAGTATGTTTGGACGAAATCCGTTTCAGACAATTTGGAGTCGATTTAGCAATGTCAGTCCGTCTGTCTGGCTGGAGCGCACGATAACTCTCGAACAGATCAACCGATTTTGTCTAAAATTTAATATTTTAATATGTTGTCCAAAATTCGTAATATTTTGTCCAAACTTAGTTAAAGTTCGAAGATGATATCGGTCCACTCCTTCCGGTACCTCCCCCACAAATGTTCGAAGATGCTCCGAAAATCTGTGCACAATAACTATTGAAAGGCGTTACCGATTTGGTCCATACTTTGCACATCATTAAATTCTATAAGACGTAGGTGAGGTTCCAATATAAACTCAATCCGTCCACTCCAGTGGGTACCTCCCACACAAAATTTTGGAAAAGTTCAGTTAAGGACCTACTCGCGAATCACTTTGATTTTTGTGGTAGCAACTTGGATTCACTGCCCTTCATATGACGGTACAAGTTTCATCATGGGAAAGTCCATACCCTCTGAGAAAATAGTCTTAATGGTGCAAAAACCCTATGACATTGTATGTAGTGATTGGAGCGCAAGGTAACTCTCGAATGGATCTGCCGATTTGGTCCAAAATTTGCCCTTCGTAATATTTTGTCTAAATTTAGTTTAAGTTCGAAGATAAGCCATATCAGTTTACTCCTTCAGGTACCTCCCACACAAAATTTCGGTTAAGTTTACTTTGAGACCTGCTCTCGAATCACTTTGATTTTTGTTGAAGCAACTTGCATTCGCTGCCTCAATTTCGGCGGTAAAAGTCTTCTCAGGGGCAAATCCATACTTCTTGAGAAAACAGCCCGAAAGGGGTAAAAAACCCCCTATGGCACCATATGTAGTGGCTGGTGAGCCGTATTACTCTTGAACTGATCAACCGATTTGGTCCGAAATTTGGCCTTTTTCATAATTTGTCCAAACTTAGTTTCAGTTCGGAGATATGCAATACTGGTCCACAGCTTCCGGTACTTCCCCCCAAATATTTAAAAATGTCACTAAAATGGTATGCGCAATATCTCTTGAACGGGACAAACAATTGGGTCCAAACAATATTTGTCCAAATTTTGTTTAACTTCTAAAATGGGTCATATCGGTCCTCTCCTTAGGGTCCCTCCCCCACAAAAGTTCAACATTTGTGTCTAAGTGCAGTTTAGGGTCTGTTCAAAGCTCCTTTGGAAATGTATACCGATGCTGTTTACAGCGATATTATGCTTTCCGCGGACAAGTCCATGCTTAATGGCGTACTGGTCTAAAAGTTATACGATGACGCACTGACTAGTGGGCGCGATATCTATCGAAAATATATGACTCCCAAAATAAAATCCACTTCCATAATGAACTTTGTCCGTCCATTCCATCAAGTACCTCCTCCGCAACACTTTTGAACATTAATCCTAATCCACATTTTTAACGGCAAGTTTAAATGTCCAAAAAAGGGCCACAAAATTCTGAAAAGACCCTAAATACATTTGATCTGTCCATAGATGAAAGCTTCAATTCACATAGGCTGAGTCTATATCCCTGTCGGTAAAGCCGACTGACACTTTTTTACTTGTTCATAGGAAATTCAATATTGCCAGCAACTGAAATGACTGGTGGGCGCCTTATCTATAGAAAATAATGATTGCCAAAAATAAATCACCTCCAAAATGGACCTTTAGTTACCTCCCCTACAGGAACTTTGCTCTTTAATATATAAAATGCATTTATATTTTTAATTCAAATTTCCAAAAATGCGATCGCATATCACCGCTACACATCAACAGCGACTCACATAATCCCAACACTGAACCAGAACAGGCCGTACGACCAAACAGTTGTGGTGGCTCTAGACTTATCAAAAGCTTTCGATACCATCAACCAAACCTGTTTAAGGTTTGTTGTGGATCGCCTTAAAATGTTTACCTGATATAATGACCATGTGGCTGTTTGCCGCTATAACTATCGAAGGAATGACTTCCAATATTAGATACAATTCCAAGATGGACTATGGTGTGTGGAAATTTTAATAGCGTATAGCTGTTCTAATCATGACTAGGGAAGGACAATACTTCCTAGAATATGGTCCTGATGTGATCCAATATTTGGGGCAACTGCATCATACATCTCTCGCACTAAAATTGTTAGTAGTCTTTGTTACAAAATTTTAATTTAAAACTGTGTAGACTGTATTGAATAGGGTTTTCCGTGGAAAAACTAGACCCCTATCCCACAAACACCTAAAATGTTTAAATTTTTTATATGGGAGAACGTCTTTGTTACTTCACTAATTATAACATCTTTGTTGGTGTGCTACCGCTCTAAATGACATAACTGCAAAATCAGTACCAACTTCAAATTAATTTATCTCTAAATATCTTTCTAATAATATTATTAAATTTTCATTTTCACCATTTGTGTGTGCGCCAAACGCCAGTGTCTGCATTCGGCAGTAAGCACAAAGCAATTTGGCATTGCAATGGCAAATTTAATTGAATTCGTTTGTAGACATTTGTAAGTCAGACACTTTGCTGTTACCAACAATTGTAAACGGAAGTGTAATTGCTGAAAAAACATTCTAATTTTGTTCGTTAAGTGAACAAAGTGACCTCAGAGAAAGGAGTATGGCAAACAAAATTTTCTATTCTTTGACCATGCAGTCGAGCAAAGCAACAGACAAACAAATTCTCTAACCCTATACACTACTACAATTTAAGGAAACAAGAAATCAGAAAATTGCAAAAAAAACTTCTTCTATCTACAAATATGGTCCATTCTTGCCCAAACTAGACTAAGTAGGGACAAATTAGAAAGAAGTAAAACGATTTTTTTTTTGCTTTAAATATTGGCTGGTATCTAAAGTTGAAATTTTTGTTTGAAAATCAATGCTGCTGGTAAACTTTAAGAGTAGAAGTTTTTCCCACTCCCTTGAAGTTTTTCCGATTTTTCCTATGGCTCTTCCCGGCATGTTGAGTTTTCTTTTCGAGAGATTTGTTCAATTTGCTTCCGGTCACAGATATTTGTATTGGCGTTACCAGAATTCTTGGTGTGCGTGTACAAAGAAAACGACATGTATTTACAATAGCATGGAATAGCTGTGGATATCATCATCCTTGCAAGGATATGCGCAGCCGAAGTATTCCTATCCATGTACTGCAGATTTCTTGTTGCTGTTGTTTTTTTTTCTTGTTGTCTCTTTTGGTGTTACTACGGTTTGGTTATAAGAATTTTGCCTTGTATTGTTTGCTATTTTCTGAATACAAAAAATGTTTTTGGTTTTTTTTTTGTTGTTTTTGTCTTTCCTCGTTTCGTTGCAGAGTTTACTTGGTGGTTGTTTGTTAAAGCGACAAGTTTAGGGCCTTAGGAAAGACCAGACCATCTTAAATTTAATATGGTTGTTTTTTCTTCGCTCTGCTTTGTTATCTTTCGTTTCGTTGGTTGTCTTTTTCACTTGAGAGTTTGAAATACTGTTGGCATAACGACACCAATATAATGCCCTCAAAACATAAGTTAAGGTCCTTTAAACAGTACTTCAAAAAAAGTACCAAAATTTCACTTAGTTTTTCATCCATTTAGTCAGACATGAAGTATGGAAGATGGTGTGCTGCACCCCGTTTGTTTGTATGAGTTTTTTTTTAAAGTTGTCTGCCATAGAACCAATCCACAGACAGACATAATACAACCAACATTTTACAGCAGGGTAAGACTTAGAAGAAGTTTTTCTTAGGAATTATATGAAGAAAAAAACCTTGAAGAGTTTTCTAATCTTCTGGTGTGCAACGTGAATTATAAGTATGTAGGGTTGTGAGACACAGTGTTAAAGAACAGTGTAAATTTAACAAGAACCCAAAGTAAAATAGAGACTACTGTTCTTAAGTTGTTTAAGTCGTTAGCTGATATATAATAGAATTGTTTCAATTCTATCTAACGATTATAGGGATAGACCTTCTGTCTTCTATAAGGAAATTTTTTATCTTATATAACAAAACTGTCTGTCTTTTTTAAGAAGACCTCTCTTCTATAAGAAAACTCTTCTAAGATAAGATTTTCTTTTCTCTATAAGAATGTTTCTCATAGAAGACAATATTTAGTCTTCTATGAGAAACATTCTGTATTCTATGGTAAGACATTCTGTCTTAAGAAGGCTTCTGTCTTGCAAAGACTTTCTGTCTTCTACGAGAAGTCTTTCCGTCTTCTTTGAGAACCTTCGGTGTACTATGAGAAGACAATCTGTCTTCTATTTGGAGACCTTCGATCTAGTATGAGAAGAGTTTCTGTATTCTATTTGAAGATCTTCAGTCTTCTACGAGAAGAACTTCAGTCTTACATGAGATGACTTTCTGTTTTCTATTGGTAGATCTTCAGTCTTCTATAAGAAAATTATCTGTCTAATTTTGTCATTATTTCTGTCCTATATGAGAAGACTTCCTCTCCTCTATGAGCATACCATCTGTCTTCTATGGGGTGACTTTCGGCCTTCCACGGGAAGACTTTTTGTCTTCTATGAGAAGATTTTTTTGTATTCTATGAGAAGACATCCTCTCTTCGATGAGAAGACATTTTGTGTTTTATGATAAGATCTTCTCTCTCCTGTAAGAAAACTATATTTTATAAAAAAAAAACTGCCTGTCTTCTGTGAAAAGACCTTCTGCTTTCTATGAGAAGTGCTTCTGTCTTCTATGAGAAAACTTTTGTCTTCCATGAGAAGACCTTCTGCATTCTATGAGAAAACCTTCTGTCTTTTATGAGAAAACTTTTGTTTTCTATGAGAAGACCTTCTCTCTTCATTAAGAATACTGTCTTCTGTGAGAAGACCTTCTGCCTTCCATGAGAAGACCTTCTGTCTTTTATAAGAAAACTTTTGTTTTCTATGAGAAGACCTTCTCTCTTCTATAAGAATACTGTCTGTCTTCTGTGAGAAGACCTTCTGCCTTCTATGAGAAGACCTTCTGTTTTCTATGAGAAGACTTTCTGTCTTCTATGGGATGACTTTCGGCCTTCCACGGGAAGACCTTCTGTCTTCTATGAGAAAACTTTCGTCTTCTATGAGAAGACCTTCTCTCTTCTATAAGAAAAATGCCTGTCTTCTATAAGAAGACCAATCTTCTATAAGAAAACTGTATGTCTTTTGTGAGAAAACCTTCTGCCTTCTATGAGAAGACCTTCTGCTTTCTATGAGAAGACATTCTGCCTTTTATGAGAAAACTTTTGACTTCTATGAGAAGACCTTTTCTCTTATATAAGAAAATTGTCTGTCTTCCGTGAGAAGACCTTCCCTCTTCTATAAGAAAACTGTCTGTCATCTGTGAGAAGACCTTCTGCCTGCTATGAGAAGACTTCTATGGGATGACTTTCTCTCCTCTATGAGCATACATACCTTCTGTCTTCTATGCGATGACTTTCAGAATACCTTCTGTCTTCTGTTAGACTACCTTCTGTCATTTTATAAGAAGACTTTCTGTCTTCTATAAGAAGACTTTCTGTCTTCGATGATAAGACATTTTGTCTTCTATGAGAATACTCTCCTCCATATGAAAACTACCTTTATAAGAAAATTGCCTGTCTTCTGTGAAAAGACTTTGTGTCTTCTCTGAGAAGACGTGGTGTCTTCTATCAGAGGTGCTTCTTTCTTCTATAGGAAGACTTTCGGCTTTCTACGAGAAGACTTTCTGTCTTCTATGAGAAGACTTTCTCTCTTCTATAAGAATACATTTTGTCTTCTATAAGACTACCTTCTATCATCTATGAGAAGACACTCTGTCTTCTATAAGAAGAATATTTTTCTTCTATGAGGGGTCATCCTGTCTTCTATGAGAACACCTTCTCTTTCCGACAAGAAAACTGTCTCTCTTTTGTGAAAAGAACTTCTGTCTCCTACTGTCTTCTATGGGAAGACCTTCTGTCTTCTACAAGAAGACTGTCTTATATAAGAAGACTGTCTGTCTTCTATGAGAGGTCCTCCTTTCTTCTATAGGATGACTTTCGGACTTCCACGATAAGACTTTCTGTCTTCTATGAGAAAACTTTCATTCAGGCTTCTATGAGAAGATTTCCTCTCTGTCTTCTGTAAGAAGACTGTCGGTCTTCTATTAGAGTTGATTCTCTCTTCTATGGGATGACTTTCGGCCTTCCACGAGAAGATTTTCTGTCTTCTATGAGAATACTTCCTCTCTTCTATAAGAAGACATTTATTCTTCTATGAGACTACCTTCTGTCATCTATGAGAAGACTTCCTGTCTTTCATAAGAAGACTATTTGTCTTCTATGAGGGGTCCTTCTGTCTTCTGCGGGATGACTTTCGGCCTTCCACGAGAAAACTTCTGTCTTCTATGAAAAGACTTTCTTTCTGTCTTCTATGAGAGCACTTCCTCTCTTCAATTTTGTCTTTTATGAGAAGAAATTCTCTCTCCTATAAGAAAACTGTCTGTCTTCTGTGAAAAGAACTTCTGTCTCCTGTGAAAAAACCTACTGCCTGATATGAGAAGACTTTCTGTCTTCTATATGAAGACTGTCTGTCTTGTATGAGAGATCCTCCTGTCTTCTATGGAATGACTTTCGGACTTCCACGAGAAGACTTTCTGTCTTCTATGAGAAAACTTTCATTCTGTCTTCTGTGAGAAGATTTCCTCTCTTCAATTTTGTCTTCTATGAGAAGACCTTCTCTCTCCTATAAGAAAACTGTCTGTCTTCTTAGGTTGAGTTTCTATGGGTTGAGTTTCGGGCTTTCATGGGAAGACTTTCTGCCTTCTATGAGCAAACTTCCTCTCTTCCATAAGAAGACATTTTGTCTTCTATGAGAAGACCTTCTGTTTTCTATGAGAAAACCCTCTGTATTCTGATAGAAGACCTTCAGTCTTCCATCGACTATGAGAAGACCTTCCGTCTTCTGTATTCTATGATTATGCAAAATAATTAGTTAATATTTGACTACTACAGGTCGTTACTGCTTATTCGTCTATTTTGTGGTCAAAAAACCTTGCCCTCGTTAATATAATTGGTTAGTAAGGAGATTTGTAATGAGTTTTGTTGTTGGGCATGTATGTACCACAGTAGCCTATATTCAACTTATACTCTCCCACAAATGCTTTTTAATGTTCGTAAGATCAATGATAACTTGGTCTAGGTGCAGAGAGGATCTTTTACGAACAACTGTAAGAAAGGAATCTATTAACAGTTAGTTTTATTTCTAGCTATTTTTGCTATGTACTTCACTGTGTATACACTTCCTATATATTAGGTGTTTGTTTTTGTATATTTTCTACTTAAACAGAAACACCCAAACATAAGTAAATACATACATCTATTCATCTATACATATGTTATTTTAACCTAAATATATTATCGTCTTTAAGATACATAATACCATATCTCAGTTACCAAACTCTTTACTCTAACTGGCGATGCTGCTGCCAGCTAGAAGAACACGTAATGTGAACATAAATAATGTCATTTGTAATGGAACTTTTCTGTTGAGCTGAGAATACCTTTTGCATTTAAAGTATGTACCTGAGAACATCACATCAGATCACATAATAATAATGATACTGATGATGATTATGTCTGCAGCAACCGGGAAGCCTTTGGCATTTTAAGTGATTTTCCAATACAAAATATTGTATGATTTTTCGCTTTTGGGTATTGTTAGTTAGTTAACCTGTTTAAATACGGGTGCCCAACAAAGGGGTGGGGATGTAGTGTGGGGATGTATATGAGAGTTGTAAGTCGCTGGTTGATTATTAACTTAACATAGATGTATGACCGTACTAGTTAGTTAAAATAGCCTACGGGAGATTAGTTGTAGTTACTGGAAGGCAAACGAATAAAAAATCGGCATCAAAAGCCAAGAATATTCCCAGTTGAATTCTTAGAGTACATAAACCCCAATTAGGAATAGGTAAAACAGCAAGTGATGTTATTTAATGTTACGTGTAAACAAAACAAATACAGAATGTCAAGTTAATACTTTCGAAAGAAGAAGAAGATTATGAAAAAGTAAAAGGCAGCCACGAAGGTAAACAAAGATATCCAATCGGGAATAAGGATGTTTTGTTTGAATGAGAATCTTCTACCAAGTATTTATTAGAGAATAAGATGTGTAGATATGACTTGCCCTATGCATTTTGCACAAAGTTTGCATATGCAAAAAATAATATGTGCATATGCAAAATGTATACATTTTACATATTTTCTTATGCAAGAAATATTTCAATAATAGGTACAAAACTGCTTGTGTGTACAATTTTTCTGTTTAAAATTCTCTTCGGACAAGTCAATAAAATAGAGAAATGTATAACCACAGCCATAACCCTCAAAATACCGAAAATCGGCAGGTATCGTTCTATGGGGGCTATATGAAGGCCTGAACCTAAACCGACAAATTTGAGGTGGAAGGTTTTTTTACCCCAAGGAAGAATTAATACCAAATTTCAGCCGTTTCGGCTGGATATGGAGGCCACAACCTTCAAAATACCGGAAAACGGGAGGTACCGTTCTATGGGGCCTCTATGAACAAGTTGAGCTATACCGACAATTTCAGATGGAAAGTTTTATATAAACCGACAAATTTGAGGTGGAAGGTTTTTTTTACCCCAAGGAAGAATTAATACCAAATTTCAGGCGTTTCGGCCGGATATGGAGGCCACAACCTTCAAAATACCGGAAAACGGGAGGTACCGTTCTATGGGGGCTCTATGAACAAGTGGAGCTATACCGACAAATTTCAGGTGGAAAGTTTTATACCCCCAAGGAATATTTAATACCAAATTTCAGTCATTTCGGAGGGATATTGAGGCTACAACCTTCAAAGTACCAGAAATCCGGAGGTACCGTTCTAAGGGGGCTATATGAAGACGTGAACCTACACCGTGAAATTTCAGGTGGAAAGTTTTATACCCCCAACGAAGAATAAATGCCAAATTTCAGTCATTTCGGTGGGAAATGGAAGTCACAACCATCAAAATTCCGAAAATCAGGAGGTACCGTTCTATGGGGGCTATATGAAGACGTGGACCTATACCGACAAATTTCAGGTGGAAAGTTTTATACCCCAAGGAAGACTTCATACAAAAGGTCAGCCATTTCAGTGTGATGTTGAGGCCACAACCTTCAAAATATCGAAGATCGGGAGGTACCGTTCTATGGTGGATATATGAAGACGTGGACCTATGCGGACAAATTTCAGGTGTAAAGTTTCATATCCCTAACGAAGACTTAATGCCAAATCAGCCATTTCGGTGGGATATTTAGACCACAAATCCTTGTATATATTTTTGCATATGCTCATTTTATGCAAATATGCAAAAATATGTCAAAATATCCACGATATGCAAAATATGCAAAAAATTCTGGGCTTAATTCGTTATACTTTGTAATAAAACGAGTTTCTGTCTAATCAGATTTTTGGATTTTTTGGATTCCGCTGTCTACTGATAAGAAAGTGAGAGTATCTATCTCTTGTCTACCAATAGTCGGAGTTTTTTTCGTGCAACTAGGGACATAATCAACCGTAGTCATGGCTACTGTCATCCTATATTGAAGTTAGAGATCTAACCCTACACTGACCCTTAATAAGTCCCACAGTGATCCTCATCCCTAACATATCGAGTGAGAGAAGGCAAATGGTTCTACGTTGAGAGTTTGCAGGCCCTATAGCTTGGAGCCGCTAATGCGTCTGTCATTATATTACCATGTCCTGGAACCCAAATAGTTTAACGATATTTCGTATATCATACAGAGCTTTTCTGGATCAATTAAGGATATCGTGTGAGTTTTTGGCTCATAATTTTAGAGCTATGAAGATCGCCTGACCACCGACATAGACATATGTATATAGTGATGGCTCAAATCCTTCTAACCACCTCTGTTGCCTTTCTGAAATCACAGCTCGAAAGAGGCTACAGCTGCCGTTAAGTTTAAAAACACTCATTTAAGATTAGTACATTTTCGCAAAAGATACCTACGCCAGTGTCTTCCTCCATTGTGGATCCATCTGTGCCAGACCATCCAGAAGAGAGTTACCTTCAGTCCAAATGTCTCTGCTTGGAATAATTACTGAGAATGAGTAAAACCAATATATTCGCATATCCTAACTGTGTGTGAAATCTGCCACATTCCTAACTCTTATATTGTAAAAGACCTCCATGGAGCTTGAAACTGGCCCAGAAAATTCAGAGGCTGGAGATCTATGTGTTTGCTCCGGTGTACACTTTATAGTTTGGACAGCAGTCATTTGTGCATAAGTGCTTGCCACCAGACAGGTCCACCCCGCCATTTCCGTTCAATTCCAATTCCTGTAAGGCGTTAAAATTAACTATGTATGTGCTTTGTTTGCTAGTACATTCACCATTAGGTAAACTGTACCTTGTCTGTGAAGAGCCCAGAAATTCCAGGTGAAGATCCACAGATCGCACGGTCATTCGTAATTTCCTTCATTTTTATACCCTCCACCATAAAATGGAGGGCATAATTAAATTTGTCATTCCGTTTGTAACACATCGAAATATTCATCGGAGACCCTATAAAGTATATATATTCTTGATCAGGGTAAAATTCTAAGTTTTTAAGATAGAGCTTTGTAATTTGTTATAGAAGTTTCTATTACTCCTAGGATGTTTGGTATTGCAAATGTGCTATATCGGTCCACGTTTTGATATAGCCCCCATAGAACGGTACCACCCGATTTTCGGTAGTTTGAAGGTTTTAGCATTCTGATCACACCAAAATGGCTGAACTTTGTTAGTTAGTCATCGTTGGGGGTACGAAACTTTCCCCCAGAAACTTGTTGGTACAGGTCCACGCCTTCATATAGCCCCCATAGAACGTTAGCTCCCGATTTTCGGTGCTTTGAAGGTTATGGCCACAATAATCCATTGAAATAGCTGAAACTTGGTATTTAGACTTCGTTGGGGGTATTCTACTTTCCCCTCCAAAATTTTCGGTATAGGTCCATGCCTTCATATAGCCCCATTTTCGGTATTTTGAATGTTGTGGCCTCAATAGTAATCCGAAGTGGCTGAAATTTGGTATTTAGTCTTCGTTGGGGGTATAAAACTTTCTCCATGAAATTTGTTGGTACAGGTCCACGCCTTAATATAGCCCCCATAGAACGGTACCACCCGATCTTCTCTATTTTGAAGATTTTAGCTTCATTATGACACCGAAATGGCTAAAATTTTGTACTTAGCCTTCGTCGGGGGTATAAAATTTCCACCCAGAATTTTGTTGGTGTGGGTCCACGCCTTCATATAGCCCGTAAGGAACGGTACCTCCCAATTTCCTCCAATATTCCTCTAAATTTCCTCCCAATATTCCTCTAAAACTGCTGAAATTTGGTATTTAGTCCTCATTTGAGGTATAAAATGTGAAATTTGTCGGTATAGGTCCACGCCTTCATATAGAACGGTACCTCCCGATTTTCAGTATTTTGAAGGTTTTGGCCACAACATCCCACCGAAATGGCTGAGATTTGGTATTTAGTATACGTTGGAAGTAAAACCCTTTTTGACTGAATTTCGTTGGTATAGGCCCACCTTTCGCTATGGTCCCCATAGAACGGTACCTGCCGATTTTCGTAATTGTGAAAGATGTGACGTCAATATCCCACCGAAATGACTGAAATTTGTTATTTAGTCTTCAAGGGGGTTATAAAATGTTCCAGAAAAGAATTATCAGTATAGGTCCACGTCTTCCTATATCCTTCTTCCTATCCTATCTTGATTTACGGCATTTTTAGGTTTTAAACACATTTAATTACTGAAATATCGGAAATTTAGTATTAAGTCTTCTTTTTTGAATCTAAAAACTTTGCTCCAGAAATTGGTCGGTAAAGATCGACGTTTTGATATAGCCCACATAGAATGGTACCTTTCGAATTTCGGTATTTTTAAGGTTAACGACATTGTTTTACCGAAACTGCTGAAATTTGGCATTAAGTCTTCTTCACAAACGCAAGGAAAGTAATTGTTCCATTTTACTTAAATACAACTTGTGGTGGATGGTAACGAACTTAAAGCCGTTCTTACTTGTTCCCAGTAATGTGGTTTTTGACTTGACCTATAACTGTCTTTCCCAAAGGTGAAGATTGAATTCAAGGAGCGCCAAAGACTCGCAAAGTCAACCCGGCGATCATAGCAGTTGGCTATTTACTCGTACTCTCCCCTAAATCTGCTGAATTTTCCGCAACATTTTATTTGATACGCAACAATATTTACTTGGCATTTTGCAATCCGCAACCTATATGTAGCTACGTCCAGTAGCACAAAGTTATGTTTCCGCGAAGAGAGGATCTTGGGTTAGCTTTTGAATTTTCTGTAATTTTCATCCACATTTGGTGAAATTCTCAACTCCACTGTCGACGATTTTCGTTATTTTTTATGGTTTTAGCTATATTTTTTGTCTGAACTACCCGTAATGTGACATTTGAAGTTACCTGCAGTCATGAAACGTCTTTACCAAAAATTGTTAACATAGGTCAAAGGTTTGGTATAGGCTCCTTTTCCCCTCTAAAGCCATCACCCGATTTTCGGCATTTCGAGGGTTATCGCTATATTCTTTAATAGAACTACCCGTATTTTGACATTTGAGGTTCCCTGCTACGCAGGTTTTGGAAGAATGGACTTGCCGACAAAAAAAATATATACATATATATATATATATATTTGGTTTGAAGCTCACAAGTGTTGCGGAGGATGTACATAAAGGAATGGGCCGACATTGTTCTTTTTTGAAGTGGATCTTGTTTGGAAGCAATTTCTTTCGATAGATTTTGTGCCCACCAGTTATTTTAGTTGGTCACCGTATAAACATAATATCGCCTAAACAGGGCCACAAGGAGTAGCATCGGTATAATTTTTCAAAGGATCTTCGAACAGATTCTAAACTGCACTTAAACAAAAATGTTGAACTTTTGTGGACGAGGTACCCCCCACACTACAAATTATGGGAGAGCCACTACATAGGGGCTTTTTTCAGCTTTCGGGCTATTTTCTCTGGAGGTATGGACTTGCCCCTGAAAAAAGTGTACCGTCGTAATGGGGGCAGCAAATACAAGTTGTTACAACAAAGATCAAAGCGATTCGAGAGCAGACCTTAAACTGTTTTTTTTTTTCGAAATTTGGTGTTGAAGAAGCCGTAGGAGTTTACATACATATTTAGTCCGTATTCGAACCGGATCTATGTCTCGTAGAAATATTACGATATGCAAAGTATGGGCCAAATCTACTACTGTTATCGTGCGCGCCATTTTACTGAATAATTTTGAAGTGGAAGGTACTTAAAGGAGTGGACTAATATGGCTCATCTTCAAACTTAAAGTAGGCTCGGACCAAATATTACGATGGCCAAATTTTGCACCGCATCGGCAGATCCGTTCGAGTGTTATCGTGCGTTCCAATCACTACACATGGTGCCATAGGGGGTTTTCAGCTTTCGGGCTATTTTCTCAGGTAGTGCTTGCTTGTGCCGTCGTACAACAAAAATCAAAGCTTTTCGAGAGCAGGTCCTAAACTGAACTTTTTCGAAATTTTGTATGGGAGGTACCCGAAACAGTGGACCGATAGAGTCCATGTTGAAACATCGTCTATATCTGGCAGAAATTTTACGATATGCAAAGTATGGACTAAATCGGTTACTCCCTTCAAGAGTTATCATGCGCACAATTTTTCCGAACATTTTCGAACTTTTGTGGAGGAGGTACCGGAAGGAGTGGACCGATTTAACCCTTCTTCGAACTTAAACTAAGTTTGGACAAAATATTGCAAAAGCCAAATTTTGGGCCCAAACGGTTGATTCTTCCGAGAGTTAGCGTGTGCTCCAGTCAGCCAGACAGACAGACGGACGGACATGGCTAAATCAACTCCAAATTGTCTGAAATGGATTTCGTCCAAACATAATTGTGGTCTAAAACCATTATTTCAATGAGCCAAATTTTTCACGTATGAAAGTGTATATACTCTCGCTAACATAAATGCTGAGGGTATAAATAGCTTCCAAAAATGGGGTCGATTATAACCATGTTCGCCTGTTTGTTGCCACTACAAATAAGCAAACAAATTATTGATAAAATAAAACTATATTATGGAAAAAAGTAATTAAAGTCTATAATTAGTTGTTAATATTGATAATAACTTTAGCAACGAATTTTGTTAAAAATCAAATCAAACTATTAAACAACATTTAACGCTTTGACCTTCGGCTAATTGTGTTAAATTAATTTTATTTTATTTTTTTGTTTTGCTTTTGGCTTTAAAAGCTTCTGCTGCCTTAAATAGAATTATCACAGTATGGGCTTTAGTGGTTTTAGTTATAACTTTTTTGTTGCTGTTCTGTTGTTGCAAAAAAGTTGACAGCAACAACAACAATAACAACAAAATTTTGCATGCATACGAAAATATGATTAAGCTTATGTAAATTATGGTTGCGGTTATTGTGGTATTCAAATTAATTTCTAGTATATTTTAGATGACATTAGCAGGATTTTGTAGAAAAGCGTTTTTTATTGTCCTTTGTTTTTTTTTTCTTTATTTTGTGTGTCTGTGTTTAAGTGCATGTGGTTGTTGTGTGATGCAATAGTATTAGTTTAAATTTTCTCTTTAATAGATTTAGATTTGTTATTTTTTACTATTAAAAAACATTACCCATGCGTGTATATGTGTGAGCTTTCACTTTTGGGGTCACTGAAATAAATTCAAAACACTTTAGCTTTAATATTGTATATATACAATAGTTTTTTTCATGTATGTATAGATTTATATGAAAAACATTGTACTTTTAAATAATTTATATGCCAAACACATTCAAGTGAATTTATAAAACTACCTTTCCACAAAACTTTTTCTCCCACCCACCAATACACACAGACACAGGTATATTCTCACAAATACGTAGATAGAAAGAAAAAGAAATACCTTAGGAAAACATGTACAAGAAACACGTAATGCAAGAATGTTGCTAATGCAAATGTATGCATACAGTGGAGAAAATTGAAATAAGTTCATAAAAGTATGAACTTGAAAGCAATAAAATCACATCGTCTGAAATGTTCAACGACTTCATGTACCTTATAATGAATTACATAGTTACAATACAGTAAATTCGTTTGGATAATGTGACTTAAACCTTTTCATGGGGACAATTGCTAGAAAGCAAAAAATCTATTCAAAATTGTAATTTTATGGAACCGAGTCGACCTTCTGCCTACTTTCCTAGAATGTTCCCTTTGCCTACAACAATTTTAGATACTAAATTCTACACCTTTTTCAGATGTAATTCGAAAATTTTTTTATTGTAATTCGAGAATTATATTTTAATTCGTAAAATTTCATTTGAAATTCCAGAATTCCGTTTGTAATTCGAATTATTCCATTTTAAATTTGAATTATTCCGATTGTAATTCGAAATATTTCATTTGTAATCCAGATGATGTCCCTGAAACCTTGTAAATGCCAAGGTTTGGCAGGTACCTTTAATGGAGACTATAGCAATACCTGGACCTATACTAACAATTCACTGAAAGCATGTTGCATATCCAGACCGAAGGCTATATAGCGAATTTTACCCATTTATTTAGGATAATACGGCTAAAACCTTGAAAATACCGTAAGTTGGAGGGTACCGTTCTATAAGGGTTATATAAAAACGGCGACCTATAAATTTCTGAGGGAAAGTTATGTAGCACCAAAGAAGACTGAATACCAATTTTCAGTCATATCGAATGGATAATGTAGCTTAAACCTTCAAAATACCGAAAATCCGGAGTTACCGTTCCATGGGGCTATAAGAAGACGAGGACCTATACCGACAAATTTCTGGTGGAATATGAAGGCCAAGTACCAAACTTCAGCCATTGCGGTTTCAATATTGAGGCCACGTCCATCAAAATACCGAAAATCGGGGGGTACCGTTAATGGGGTTGCCCGAAGATGTTGTCCGATATGACCCATCTTCAAACTTGTACTTCTTGTGCGTATATTTTTGTCACTATAGGAGTGGCAATCTATCACGGAATGCCTGCTCCGAGTTCTTTTAAAATAAGGAAGGACTTCGGCCCATGGATCGATTCCATTTGTAAAATCCGAATCCTCCATATATCAACATCGGTAAGATGTAATGGATGCATGGAATGGGTGCACTCCCGAGCTCTGGTCTTAGCCGCTTTATTAGTCGGAGGAATCGCCACTATCGAGGAAACAAAGCTCACTGTCACTAGTAGCTTGCAATATTGCGATGGTTATAACAAGTGAATTGATCGTACAAAGAGCGGAGGAGAAGTACTTGCCTTCCTATACAGACCTATCTCGTTTGAGCTTGACTCCAGTGACCCATACATGGAACGTATTACGGTATCAGTAAAGTGTTGGACTTCCGACGTTGCTTAGTGTGTACAAACCGCTGAGGAATAGTAGTGCCTTTTGAAGGTCAATGGCCGTCTGGTACTAGGGGACTTCAATGCTCATCATTAGCTTTGACATTCCGTCGTAAGCAATCACTATAGGGTGACAGCGCAGGTCGAGTAAATTGATTGCTCCACAGGATAAGGGACGTGTGCCAAAGTTTACCCGACATCACTATTTTAGCACCCGGTCTGATAAATGACGTGTCCTTGCAACCCGTTATTTCCCTTGGCTCAGACCATTTTCCGGTCGCAGTCTCCTTTAACAGACTACATCTGACCACCATATTTTTCTGTACCATGGAAAAGCTGATTAGCAAAGGTTCAGAGAATTTAATAATCACCGCATCAGAGAGCTGACTATCCCCTCAGATAATATCTGAAAATCCAAATTTCCTAGTAGGGTCGACGGGACTAGCAAAAGAGCTTGATGAGCTTCGTCGTACGAACGCTGAAGACGCAAGAGCTTGAGAAATTACTCTTGAAGTCAACAGGGCATAAGCGGATGAAGTACCCAAACCACCTGAAGCATTTCAACATTGGTACATAATTAAGTATATTGTGGGCAACAGTTAAATCACACTCGAATCCGCATAAGAAGGATGTTAGAACTGCTGTTACTTGCAACGGGGTGACAGGTCCAAAGTGGTGAGTGTGTTATTTTAACCGGCAGTTTAAATACCACCCAGAGAGTGATATGATAAAAAGGGGTGTGTCACGCCTTTTTAGCGCCTTTCAGCCGAGGAAGTACAACCAAAATTTGGATTTGAATAACAAGTTCCTCAAGTGGTCCTGCTACTGAAGGTAGGCAAGGATGCCAGCATAGGTAAATCAGCCGATCTTCCTCTTGTCATTAGTATCAAAGATTCTAGAGGCATTAATCCTTGATAAGAATCAGTTTCCCAGCATGTATACCGGAATATTTCAGGCGAAGACTAAAGCAAAACAGACCGTGCGATCGAACAGTTGTGGTGGCACTTTACCTATCGAAGACCCTCGATACCGTCATAGCTATATTTGTGGGCGCCAGTCGTTTGTGGAATTCAGAAATAAGAAGTCAAGGCGGGGTGATATCTCCAGAACAGTTTAGCTTCTGCTTTTCTGAAATTCCACATCCTCCAGATGGCATAAAGATTTCGATACCTATGCGGCTGAAATGAGGTTGTCTGCGCATGCCACTGCTATTTGCGACAAAATCAGAGGTAGGAACCAGGTCCTGAAGAAGCTGGCCGGCAACACTTGGGTTGTTGATAAAGACACCTTGTCAACCTAAAACAATAGGCCGGACTGTGGTATGTTAGCGCTACGCAGTGGAGGAATATTCCAACCTGCCAGAATGCCGTCTTCATGAGAAGACGAACAAAACAAAATGTTGTGGATGCAGTACCTGCTTGGGTGTTACCGCCGTAGCATCCCTGCCATGATCTAGTGGGCAGGCTTCCCCCAACCAGGCACGTGGGTAGAGATCTTCATGATCTAGAGAGAGATAGAGCGGTCCAATGGTACAATCGATAATCTCTAAATCAAAGAGCTTATTAGTCAGGCAGGCTTGAATAGCATTCACGCTGATGCAGTACTAGGAGACCACACCCCATGCATCGCAGCAAAAATACGCCTGTAAAAATGCAACACAAACATGAATGGTTTTAGCCCAGTTAAGTTCCTGACGATGCGGCTGCCTCAATTCGTATTGGGCTAAACCTGCATGTGGATTGGGACCGCACGAGTGCATTTATGTAATTGCCCAGCTAAACCCACCTAGCTGTCTCTTGATTCTTTATAAACACCCTCAGTCCAGGTTGCAGAGTTTATACGAAGGAATATATAAACAACAGGCGGACGGACAGAGCTAAATCGGCTTCAAAATGCCTGAAACAGGTTTCGTTCAAACACACGTGATGTCTAAAACCATTTTTTCGATTAGGCAAATTTTGGATCTTATCAAAGTAGATATACCCTTGTTTGCCTATAAACGGGGGCATTAGAAAACCTTCTGGCCTAGGCAACACGCAGTGTCGCGCTGCGTTGTTACAACAGCAGCAGGCGGACGGACACAGCTAAATTGGCTTTAAAATTCCTAAAAGAGGTTTCGTTCAAACACACGTGATGTCTAAAACCATTATTTCGATTATGCAAATTTTGGATCTTATCAAAGTAGATATACCCTTGTTTGCCTATATACGAGGGGCACTAGAAAATCTTCTGGCCTAGGCAACACGCAGTGTCGCCATTTTGACATTTTCTGTTTTTTGGAAAGTTTGACAGTTTTAGCCTAAGCGTACTCATTACAGTTTGACATGCGACCATGTTTTGGGTTGTTTTCAGTGGCTTGATTGAGACACCTCCAAAACATGGTTTTTGAACGCTTCCACAGCATCTACTGGCGACGAAAATCGTTTACCACGCCTATTTCCTTGATGTTCTGGAATCAAACTGGGAATCCAATGACTTCGGATCCCCAGTCAGCGCTGTACGGCGCATGACCCATCAATTCCACGTTTTGTTCGGTCAAACAGGCGCTGGTTTGAATCGATATTTGAGAGCTCGCATTGTCATGATGCAGAACCATTCTCTTCTCTTGTTAGTTTTTCGAATTTCTCAGGAGACTTCAGCCAAACAAATTGTAGTGTAACACTCAGAATTAACCGTCCTATATTTCTCAAGCGGTATAGTCGCCACACTGTCAGTTTTGCCGAAGAAACAGCCGACAATTTGCATTGAAGGTCTTCTTCCATGAACAACTTTCGTTGGATTTGGCTCGTTTTCGAAGACCCAAACGGTCGATTCCTGTTTTGTTTTGGGATCCTAAGCATAGATCCAAGATTCGTCTGTGACGATCTGATAAATGTCGTTTTAAGCACCGCGATTTTTTTTATTCACAATTTCTGTGCACCAATCCACAAGAGCGATTTTTTGATCAATTGACCAATTTTGCTGGATGTAACGAGAAAAATCCATTGTTGCGGTCAGGTGTTCATGCAATATCAAATGTTAGTTGGTGGAAGAAATGCCCAAGTGTGCCTCTATCTCACGGTATATAACATTGTGATCTCATAGTTCACACACAGCTTAATTTTTTTCTGGCACAACGTCCGATTTTGGGCGACCCTCGCGACCTTCGTTTTTTTTGGCGAGTGTCGGGTCCCGGTTGAATTCATTGAACCAATTTTTCGTTGTACCATAGGATGGTCCTTTATCGATATACAAAGATTTAATTTGATCGATGCACTCTTACCGTGATTATCCACGTCGAAAATTGTGAAAAATTATCGGACGAAAATGTTCACAAGTAAATTCCATTTTTTTGCAAAGTGATTTTTTGACGTCACTGTAAACAACCCAACGCATGGTCGCATGTCAAACTGTCCTGAGTACGCTTAGGCGTAAAACGGTCAAACTTTCCAAACAAAATGTCATATGACGCCTGGCGACATTGCGTGTTGCCTAGGCCAGAAGGTTTTCCAGCGCCCCTCGTACTCAGAGTATAAAACATAACTTATTGTCAGAAACAATATCTTATGCCAGAAAGACAAGCTGCTTCCGACAACCCCGCCGGTTTAAAAGGTGATCCAAAGCATCTTTAAATTTGGTCTACGTGGCTTTGTAGGATGACTTGAACTTACACCTGGTCCTCAGTTAAAATAGAAAACGAGTTGCAAAGCTGCACCTGTTCTCCTATCGGGAATTGTGGAGAATTTCAGGGACACATTTCATACGTTAAAATTGACCTCATGTTTTCACAAATCATGGTACTCTGAACTTATTTAAAATTTCTCCACTGTATTTGCTGCATACATAACACACGCTGTTGTATACTGCATTTGTTTCACAATTTTTTGTTTTTATTTTATTTTAGTTTTTTTTTTCTTGTTTTACTTTTTTTGCTATGTTTGCTTTCTTCTCTTCTTCTTGTATTTCTAATGCAAAAACAAAATTTTCTTGAAAAAAAAAAATCTTAAAAAAACATAAAAAATTTACATCTCCTCCTTACAACTTCATTCAGGTGGAAACTAGTCGAGAGAAGATAATCTCATTAGAATTGCAAGACCCCGAAAACGATGATGATGATGATACACCAAATGCATCGCTATGTTTGTTGCCCGAAGATGTGATAGAGGACCAGATGTTGGTACAGCATACAACGACAACGGTATGCAAAGAAGGCGACAAAGGCGACGACGATAAAGTGGTCGAGGTGATGGCCAAGCATAGTGATGGTAAAGATGCCATTAAAGAAGGAATTCTTCCAATGCCTCAAGTTCGTAAAACTGTTGTAGAAACATTAGAAAAGTTGCAAATAACTAAAAACTATGAGGAGGAAGTGGGGCCATTACCGGAGGTCGGCGAGGCAGATGATGTTGCTGATGTTGAGGTAATAAAAATTTCAAAGGAACCGGATGAGGTAGTGGTTGGGCTACCAACATCTACAGATGCAACAACTTCTTTGGCATACGAAGAAGATGAGGGTGAGGAAACGGATACAGCATCAATTGTAACCGTCCAGGCAAATACAGAGAAACTATTTCTACGCACCGATGATGATGAAGATGAATTACCATCAATTGAATTGGATAGCATTAGTAGTACGGGCCTGTTTGGACCATCGTCACTGGAAAGTGTGGGATCTACAACAACCACAGGTAAAGTTAAAATAAAACCCAATACAATTACCATGCATCAAACTTTGGCAAAAGAAGTTGTAATACCGACCACAACCACAATGACGATTACGACGAAAAGAACGAGCCCCCATTATGACGGGGATGGGGAAGTTATGACCACCACAACGAGCACCACAACACATAATATTGTACAAGTGGTAAACCCTTTGATATCAGGTGAGGGTCAAGTACAAAGTATTGCCGTTAGCCGTCCACAACATAGTGAATATCCTTCATTCGATGCCGATGATATTGAGGAAGACTATGAATATGAGGATGCAGGTGATCATGAGGTGGATCACCATGGAGTTACACAAGTTATGCGAAGCGAAACATTTGTATTACCCTCCACCTCCTCCTTCAGTAAACCGCGTGAAGAGCTGTCTCTCAATGCCAAAATGAAAAATGTTTTGGAAGAACTGCTTGAAAATGAGCGTGTAAAATACAATTTACAAAGAAGTCTGGAGGAGGATAAAGACACCAATGAGGCCTATACCGATGATGAGGAGCAGGAGGATGAACATGAATATAACTATAGACGTCAATTGACTCACACAGTACAAACTTCGGCTAGCCAAGATGATAATGGCAATGAAAATGTTATCAATGAATTGATACGGGATAGCAATAGAAATAATATGGAGAGACTAAGGCAACATTTGTTGCAAGGAGAAGATGACGATGATGAGATAGATGGCACCGAAATGCAACATGAGGAATATTTGGATGATGAAGATGTAGAGGAGGAGCAAGACAACGATCAGCAAGATGACGAAGAAGATGATGATGAGGAAGATGAAGACGAAGACTCCGATGAAAGTGAAGACTCTGAAACCAGTGATAGCAGTGATGATGAAGATGACGATGATGATGATGATGAGACCATACACATCAGTTTTGTAGATGGTGCCAAAGTTATTGAGAATCGCAACATTAATACACCGGGACAATTGCAAAAATCGCAAACCTATAATACCATGAAAGAGGCAGCTGAAGCCATGGACCTGGCTGAAATCCAAACACAAACTACATTAGATACACAAAAGCCCACATCGACGGCAACAACAACAACAGTTAATGAGGCAGCTAAAACCAACCTTGATGATTCTGTGATAACATTGGAAAAACTGCTGGAAGAGCAAAAGAAATATGCCGAAATAACAAAACAATTGCGTAAATCTGTAGAAAATTTACTAATCGATGATGATGATCATGATGATGATGCCAAGCAGGCTGAGAGTCAAAAAGATAAGCACCCACAAATTACAACAACAAAGACAATAACCACTACCCATCACGATAGTTCCTCCAATACAACACAACCTGATTCACAACAACATCAAAAAGTAATCATCACCTCAAATGAATCAACACCCTCGCGTACAACAACAACAACGGAAACAACCACCACGAAATCCGTTTCCGAAGAATCCGGTGAAGATATTTTCCAACGTTTATTGAATGCCGGTGGTTCACACAAACAAATATTTGACCAACTCAACGATGAGGCATTAAGTCGAACCACCACTACCTGTACCGATGATAATGGGACCATTATTACAACCACAACAACAACCATATCAAATATTGTGACGAGTGGCATACCACGTTCTACGAAAACCATTGAAAAAGTTGTTAAAACTCAAACGGACAACGAGAATAAAAACAAAGAAGGTGACAAAGAATCCAGTGATAGTGATAAGCACCATCAGCAGCAGCAACATTCACGTTCGCAGGATGATGCTGCTGATGATAATAATGATGGTAGTCGTGTTGAGGCTAAGCAGGCATAAGTCATTTGAATTCATTGTCGCTTGGAGGCACTTCAGCTGGGTGTACAGATAAATAAAGTCGCGTAGTTATGTTTTTTTGGCCTTTCCCTCTTCTCTTGTTTTGGTGTGACTGTTTTACACAGGAGGTTTGTTTGGCATGACATTTACAACATCGCCGCATTGTTATTTTTGTTGTTTTTGTTGCTTCTATCGGTTATTTTGGTTATTTGCTGGGAAACGAAAGCATAGGGATTTTTTCTTGAAACTCCATTGAATTTTTGTTGGACAGGGACAATTTTTAAAGCGCAATTTGTTGATGTGGAATTTCGATTTTTCCCCAACCAAAACCAAATTTGTATGAGACAGATGAAAAAAGAAACGGAAGCGGAAACGCGTGATTATGCTGTATTTGTATTGTGGTGTGAATATTTTGCCTTTTGCCATCAACAAAGGTTAGACGGCTGAATTTTGTTGTTAGCGCGCCGGGGAAAATGCAAATTAAAGGAAGTTAAACGGATATGCCCCAATTTGTTTCTGTGGAATTGTGTTTGGCAATGGACAATGTTAAACTTCAAATTACCATAAAGATTTGTAGTCGAATTTTAAATTTTAATGCAGGGGTTAGTTAGGCAATTTTTGGATAATTTTTTTACATTGAAGTTGTGTCATTGTGAAAAATTATCAAATATTCTTTACACCTGCACGAATCCCTATTAAAACCGAGTAGGAAAAGTATTAACTTCAGCCGTGCTAAACTTTTGGGAAACTGAAATGTTCTAAAATATAAAGCGACAATTAAAAAACCAAACCTGAGATTTATTTTGGCACGTTTTTACAGAAGGCTTTATTAATATTGATAAATCGAAATGTAAAATTATAGTCAATTTCGTGAACATGAACTAAGTATTGAATGGAAAATTAGTGGAAGGGCAACTGAAAGCTTCCATGTATGTGAAGAAAATTGTCAAGTTGGAAATTTCAAACCACTGGAAACCCCTTTAATGCTAAAGCACAACTAAAATGGCCAGCTTAAAACTTCAAAATACAAGAGATTGGTATTAAAACGTGGATCTTTATATATGTCCATATTTTTGTAGGGAAGATTTCAAACCACTGACAATCTTCAATCTTGATCTACATCTGAATTGGTTTGATAAAGCAGCTAAAATCTTTAAAATGCAACAAATCAGGAGATACCGAAATATGTTGATACCGAAATAAAAAAAGGAACATCTGTCCATAATTTTTGTAGGGAAGTTTTTTACCCACTGGCAACATCGAATAGCAAATAATTGCGGATGCGGTGGACAAACGAGAAGTTTCGTTACATAGGGACTTTACAAATATCGCTAAAAATATTAATTTATTATAGTAACATTTACTGGTTGGGTTCTAATAAATAGCTAGTATGGTCAGCTAAAATCTGGAAAATACCGCAAATCGGGATATATTTGGGTCTTTCTATTTAATGTAGTGATATTTTCTGCGCACTGACAACTTCAAATACGAAATTACAGCTGATTCCATAGACAAATTAAAAAAGAAATTAAATAAGCTTCCGAAAAACGGAAAACAATAAAATCGATGATGATTTTGTAATATTTTGTATTTCTTAAAATTGGAATCCCAGTGCCTATGAGTGTTATTAATTGGAAACATTATAATAACAATCGTACGCACTGGGATCCCACAATTAAGAAAAGCAAAATCATAAGAAAATAGAAAAAATAGAAAATACAAAAAGTAAAAGCGCAATAAGTTCTACCCGTCTGAACTGTTTAAACCCTTCACGATGGAATAATCAAAACTAATACGGAATAATTAGTTTTCTCTCTGTTACGAAAGTACCAATGTCCACAATTTAAGGTGGAAAAGTTCTTTGATCACTACCGAACCGCAAATACCAACTTTTAACTAATTCGATCAGCTAAAAACTTGAAAATACCTGAAATCGGCCACAACGTGGGTCAATGTCGACAATTTTCAATGTAGAAGTTTTTAACCGCTGGGAACCATAAATGTCATATATCACAAATTTTGCTCGAAAATATAGATAAAAAACTTGAAATCGTTATAAAGGGTCATACCAAAACGTGGGCCTAAGTCCCAATTTACATTAGGCGAGTTTACTTGCGGCAATTGTCAGTTTGATGGAGAGAGAGGTGAGGTATATGGTAATCCTTTGCCTCTCAACACCCTATCTCACCCACAAACTGACAATTGCCGCAAGTAAACTCGCCTAATGTAAATTGGGACTTAGTTCAACATTTTTAATAGAGGAGTTTGCTGACCACTGTGATCCCCATTCCAAACAATTTAGGCCTGAAAATATAGATAATAACTCCCAAATACATGAAATCGGGTTATATGAGGTCATGGACACGGACTTTTGCCTAAAATGTTCAATGGAGAAGTTTTCCGACCACTTACCAAACTCCAACTAATTCGGTCTGAAAAGGCAGCAAAAACATTGAAATACCTGACATCGGGTGGTACTGCTATACGGGGGCTATTCCAAATCGTGGAACAATGTCCACAATATTTAGTGTATACGTTTATTGAACACTTTGAAGCTTAAATGCAAAATTTTAGCCACTGGGAACCATATTTGCCAAATAGTCAATACAGCCAGAAAATGTAGCTAAGAACGTCAAATACCTGAAATCGGGTGGTCCCGTTATATAGGGGTTATTCCAAACTTTATTTTTGGTGGAGAAGTTTCGCTATCATCGGGAACCCTAAACGCCAAATTATAGCTAATTCGATTTAATGTATCTGAATACGTCAAAATACTGACATCGGGGGGTATCGTGGATCTTAGTCCATAATTTTTCGTTCTACTTAATCTGGCTAAGGGACTTGAGGCTCTGATTTCGAATGTGATTCTCAGAATCTGGGGGTAGTTACTTGTCGGAATTCTGTTACCATCGATCATGACATTCTCCTCAATGCTCACCTACGCAGTCCATGTGGTCAAGAGAGTGGCCGTGGTGGTAAGAGCAGTCAAATAACAAACTTTCACAAATAACGAATACACAGTTCCCGTGATATCATTTGGGTAACTCCATTTTCACTTTAAGGGACTTGGACTTGAATTCCACGTACGACTAGCGTCTACACATATAATTTATTATCCAACCAGTCAAACTTGGCAGGGAGGTAGTGTGCTTGACAGTACAAAGGCTTTTGATAAGTCGAGCGCCACCAACACTGTCCTATCGATGCCGTGCACCTCTGCTGTCGTGTTGTTCTGCTTACGTAACCCATGCAGATGACCGGCAGCTCAAAAGCTATTTCTGACAGAGGGGAGCAGTAAAGCCTCAAGAGTGTTTGAAAAGCGAAATCGATCTGTAACGTGCACCTTTTCTGGCATCCTTGCCTGGCTTCAGTAGCTTCAGTAATGGACACGATGTGATGGGCTATCGGCAATTTTGCATATCTTATGGTGGTTTAGCTACATATTCCGCTTATGTTCACCTACAAACCTTTAGTGTCAACTTTAAGTGTCAGCGCTTCCCGACTCTGGGATCACTGGGGTTGGCTTAAGGAGGCTCATTACGATCATTTGATAATAACTTCACCTCTGCTGCGAAATTTAGTCTCACTTTGGGTATTTCACCTGCAGTTATATGGCGAACAGTTGTAGCAGTTATGATGTTTCGGAATATCCAATCTTCTACAATAACATCAGAAGGGTTGGGCAAATCTCAGCAGTTGTGAGTAGTGAACTTCCTGAAACAAGGTCAATTAGATCTCCGATGTAATAAAGTCGGGCGGTCTTCTGATGAACACAATTATGGGAAGAAACGACGGATTGTCAGGTGAAACGTTAGACCAGTTGACACGATGGTTATATCTGGCGAACTGTGACACTCTCTGCTAATTCTGGTAGGGACGTCCTCATTGGTCGTGCAATACCAAAAAAATCCGCTCAGCCAGCACTGTACCCCTCTGCTTAGTGCCGAGGTCTCGTGATGAGCACTAAAGTCTCCCAAGACCAGTGGGTTATGGCCTTCCAAAAACGTACTAATGTTCGGCATATAACCTGGAGTACAGCTATTTGTCGGTGGGATGTATACGTTAAGCAACTCCACCTCGGCAGCTGTACAACTTACTGCTACCCCATACATTTCATGTACAGGTCGTTTGAGCCAAGTTCAAGTGATATAGGTCTGTATTGAACAGACTGCTGATCCCCCACCTCCACTTCTGGTGCGATCCTTTCTCAGTACGTTGTAACCATCATAACGATGTAAGCTGCAGTTGTTGTTGAGTTCAGTTTATAGCGTCGCTGCTCCCTTAATTTTCTTTCAAATCATAAAGTCCGCTATTTTTTGGATATTACTTTGGAGTCCGTTGCAATTATCGCAAGGCGGATGCATTTTCAGGGCTTTCTCCTTCCCGGAACGGACCACAAGAATCCTCAACAAACATTCCGAAATAAGCTGCATGCAACACAGAAAAATTATACAAATACAAACATATGTACACTGTGGTGCCAGCCGCCGTATGGAACATGGAAGTTGTGTGGTTCCTGGTCAATCTGGTATAAAACAACCGGCCGCGGTGGGATTGTATTTGGTTTCATAGATAGGCTACTTGATTTGTATAAATCCCACCACACCATTAGTTATTCCGATTGTAACTCCTCGAAATAATCCTTTGCGGCCCTTTAAAGCATATGGCGGTTAAAACGTATATGTATTGAAGGTCCGTAGAATTTTTGGCATTGAAAAAGGAGTACATAGGTCCACGTTTTGTTATGGCCCCCTCTTCCCATAAAAAGTGAAGCGGTCTCACATTAAGGAAATTTGAAACTATTATTCCCATGGCTCGGGAGGTAAGAAAACATTTTCACAAAAAACTATCTATATAGGTCCACGTTTGGGTATAGGTCCGATATAACCGTACCACTCGATTTCATGTACTTTAAAATGTGTTAATTGGATATTATTTGGCATTTTGTGTCGTCAATAGTCAACAAAGTTCTCCACTAAAGATTTGAGACATACATAGGTCCACGTTTGGGTTTAGCCCCCTTATAACGGTACCATCCGATTTCGGGTATATTCACGTCTTTATCTATATTTTCTACCTAAACTCATTGTAATTTAGAAGTCCTCAGTGGTTAAAAACTTCTCGCCCATAAAATTGAGAAATTGTAGGTCCATGTTTTAATATAGCCCCAATAGAACGGCACTTACAGATTACCGATATTTTTAAGGTGTTTGCATCATGATCTCATCGAAATGGCTGAAATTTGGTATTTAGTTTTCGCATGGGCTACACAATTTTTCTCCTGAAATTTGTCGCAGGTCAACGTTTTGATGTTTTAGCCATACAACGGCAAGCAACCAAAATAGCTGACATTTTGTATTTTATCTTTGCTTGGACTAGCATTTCTCAAGAAATATGTCGGTGCAACATCTTGATAAAGCCCTCATAGGACGGGACCTGTCGATATTGTGAATTTTGAAGGTCTTAGCCACATTATCCAACCGAAATAGCTGAGATTTAGTATAAAGTCTTCGTTGAGGGATTAAAACACTCCCGAAGAGAATGGTCCACGTTTTCATACACCTCCCTTTTACAGCAGCTCCTGATCGTCGATATCTTAACGTGTCAGCCACATTACTCTCATACACATTATTAAGTCTCCATTGCTTTATCATATTTCTGCACAGAATTGTCTGTATAGGTCTACGTTTTAGTATAGCCCCTGTAGAATGACACATCTCCTGAAATCTGTTCTAATATGATGGAGGGTATAACAAATTTGACCCAGTCGAAATTAAGGTCGTTTTCACTTGCTTATTTTCCACTCTACCATTATTCCAAGAACTATCGCATGTCTTGGACTAACACCAGCTATATTAAGAGGTTTAATATTTTTTAATGCAGGTAGCTTTCCATTGTTCTTCCTGAAAGTCATACGTGTGAGAGTTGCACTTTTGCAGGTGAAATTGCTCAAGTCACTGACCTTAAAATGTGTGTACAACTTTTAATGTTCACTTCAGATGAAAATGAAATCAATAAGAAATATACTTTGTAATGTTAAAGCAGACTGCATCTTTTGCGTGCTCTATTTCGTTCCCAACATCACCCTAATGCTCTAAACAATTATGGTTTTATTTCGCTGTCTCTCTTTTGGTTTGGTGCGAATCTTATAGCTTACATTCTTTTTTTAGATCCTGTTTTTAGTGCAGATCTTTACCAAATCTTGTCTTCCTAATAACGCATATAAATCTTAGTTGTTTTTTTTCGGTTCAGATTCTGTTTGTACTTTATAACCTTTTCTGGACATGTGGCAATATCTCGGAAATAAAGAGGACACTGTTTGACAGTGTTTTTCATATTATAAAAGAGGTTTCACTAGAGTTGGGTAATCTAGTTCCTAGTTCCTTGTACTAGTTCCAAAACGTATGAGTAACATCATTTAATATAACGTGAGATAGTAAGTATACGCAGTTTGTTCAAAGAAAAAATGTGGACCATTGGAACTGCGAAGTGAACTAGATAGTTCCATATAGTTCCTTTGGCACAACTCTAGGTTTCACTTCCCGCTCTCTCTGAAATAAGGTGAACAGTGTTATCATTTGATACCACAGACATAGCTAGTCACAGACAGACATTTTTTGTATATTTTACTCACAAAATATAAAATGTTGTCCACCCAAAATGGTGTCCACGTACATTTCTGGCTACGTCCCTATTTGACACCTCACTTTATTGCAGCTTATTATTAGTTTTCCTCCTTACTGTGCTAGTTTTTAATGAAGTTTTTATATATATTTATGCTAAGAATTGCAAATAAACAAAAAAGTCTTCCGAACTGAATTTATAATTATTATTGCTATAAAAATATTTTTTACTTTTATTTTGCTAATTTTATCTGTGTGTATGTTCTTCTACTGGCGTTAAATAACATTCAAAAATATTCATACATTTTATACTAATTATCATCCGTTATTATTCATTCGTCACTAATTTGCTGTTCATTTTCCTACAAATAAAAAATTTCAATGAACCACTATTGGAAATTCCAATTAATTACAACAAATTGTGTTAAAACATATTTGATGTGCACACATGCACATTTTCCTCGTCCATCACATGTCATCTGTCATTATTATTGACCCCTGCACAATGACACCAACAACAAATTTCACCCAACAAAAATTTGGAAAAAAAAAATCCCAATATGCCCCCTCTACCATTTATTGACTAAAAATCTGAATTGGAGCCCTAGACAAAATTTCATTTATTCATTTAAATAAAATATTTGTTTGGCTTTTTAAATAATGTTAATTTTTTATTTTGCTTTATAATTTATTTTATGCGTTTTTTTCGTATCCTCTTATTTTCAAACATCGTAACGTCGTTTCACAGAAAAACCAAAAGTAATCAATACAACAAAAACATCAACAGCATGCATATGTTGTGCCAACAATTAATGAAAAAAAAAACCAAAAATGCGGCTTTTTTTAATGTTCCCAGAAAACCCAACAAAAACATAGACAAAAGGTAAAACGAAACAAAAACATATTTAAACGAATGTTAAACTTATTAATTAAAAATCATGTCAATCTCATTGGTAATATGAACAAAATGTATTAGGGTTGTTCTTTTTTTCTATTGAAGTACATATTTATTGGAAAATAATTTAAACAAATTAAACACCATCTAAATGGAATTTAAGGACCATTTATTAACGAAAAAGTTGTAACATCATTCCGTTCTATATATTATTTTAAAATAAAAATCCTAATATAGTTATTCAGTAAATATTTGATTAAATGCAAATTTTGTAATTTGTATTTACTGTTAGTTTTTAAGACCATCCTGTATCTCTTTGTGAATGAATCTCATCCGTCTGTAGTCCTTCCTCTTCCTTTTAATTAAAACAAAATAAACAAAATAATTAAAACCATGATGATAATGTATTAATTCATAGATATGTAATTAAGAAAATATTTTAATTTTTTTATTATTTTTATTGTAGCGTACAATAATTATTATTTAGTACAACAAGAACAACAAACATATAAAATACAATAATTATACAACTTTATATACCAACGCAAAACATCAACAAAAAAATCTTGGTCAGCACAATTGTTATAACATTAAAAAATAAAAAAAGAAAACATCTTTATAAGTATAAAAAACAAAAATATTTAATCGAATAAAAAATACAAAAATTTATAATTTTTATTTTAAATAAAATCGAAAACAAAAACCAATTTATTATCTTAACGACATGTAATAAAAACAGTAATTAACATTTTTTTTAAATTTATCATATATTAACGTATTAATGTTTAAGAACAACAGATTTTTTATAAATGTAGTTGATATTTGTGAAAAAAGATGAACATTTTTAATAATAAAAAATAAATTTGCGCATATTTTAATTAGTTTGCTATTTTTATTGCTTGTCTAACCAATCATTAGAAAAAAAGGATGTAAAATAAAGTAAGTATTCAAGCTACGTATGTAAGTATTGCTGATAACAATAAAGTGACGTAAGTTGTTAAGCTAGATTTCTGCACCCTGACTTGTATCTCCATCCATATCCTTTATAGTATGCTTTTTCTTTTATCCTAATTAATTTGCTGCTTAAGTCTGGCGTATTCCCCCATTGGCTTAACTTCATCACTATCCTCTCTGCAGAGAATAATGTTTACAAAACGCGCTGACAGCTTGCAAAATTTGCTGATCGCTACCAATATCATGATTTCATCCCGGCGAAGGGTATTATCAATTGGCTTTTCAGTTTTTGAAATTCTGATTTTTTAGTGAAAACCTGAACTTTTTAAGCATCGAGTATTCACATTTATGGTAAAATATCAGAGTTATAGTCCGGTCAAAATAGACATGCGTATAAGGGGGAAATAGCAAAAATTCCCACAAAGCTGAATTTTGGTGGAGAGCTAGGGTTAGCCATTAGAAGCAACGTCCTAAAAGTCCCCATCGATCCCATGTGTGCAAAACAAGTTATTCGGGGTCAAAGGTCATTTTTGGAGGAATTATTCAGTTTTTTTAATTTTTCTCAAAAACGGTAAGACTTAGCAAAAGCCGGCTAAAGTAAAAGTTGTAGATTCAATAATTGTCTACAAGAATGGTCTTTATGATACAAAAAAAATACTTACCATTTTCGAGATATCGAGATCTAAAGGTCAAATAAAAAATTAGCCGCGTAAGTACATTATGAGGCGAACCGGTTAAAGTAACGACACTATGTGGTAGATACTTCCGTAAGCTTTCAGACGATATCCACTTTGCAGGAATCGGGTCTAACCCGGTTTTTAAATTTGGCCTTTCGGGTCGAATAACCGGCGAACCGGATCCGCAACCGTTGAAAATTATACATTTCCGTAATCAGCGCAACAAACCTTACCTTCGGACAAAACTTGAAAAAAATTGGAGAGTTTTCGTTGGGGTCGTTCCCTTTGGGCTTTCGATTACACATGTGGGTTAAATGGGCTATTTTTGTATAAAATGGCTCTAACATTGAATAACTCTACTAAACAAGCTCCGATTTTGTTGGAATTTTTTTTTAGAAGATAGCTATAATCTCACTCTTCAAGAAAATATATATATTTTTGGGGGACAGACCCAATTACTTCGCTTATTTTAGCCGGTTCGTCTGAATATGTGCATATTTCCCTTATAAGTGCATAAAAATCATGTGTTTTTTAGAACAGCTATATCTCAAAAATGGTTCCTTCTAGGAAAAAAATTATAAAGGTCAAACTTATAGATAATTTTTCTGTCTACAATATTTACTTTAGTCACTTTTTGATTAGATCAACCGTTATCAAAAAATAAATCCGAAAACCAAAAAACCCTTAAAATTTGACCTTTGACCCCGAATAATTTTTCTTGCACACATGGGATCGATGGGGACTTTTAGGACGTTGCTTCTAATGGCAAACTCTAGCTCTCCACCAAAATTCAGCTTTGTGGGAATTTTTGCTATTTCAATGTCTATTTTGACCGGACTATTATTGCAGAAGGCGCTAAGCAATGACAATTTTAATATTTCGAAGTATTTACTTTAATGACAAATACCTCTGCTTCTATTTTGTGAATTAAAGACATGTAAAATACTAATCAAGAAGACCAGCAAAGCTTTAAATCAGTACCAAGTAGATGCCGACAGTAGTTAAAGGTACAATTCAATATTAATTATTTTGGTTCAGTAGGCCTTTTCTGTAACTTTTTAACAATCGACAACGTTGTCGACACTAAAAATTGTTTGCAGTAACGATTGTGCTATTCTGTAAAAATTTAGACAAATTGTCTATAAACTTTCAAAAGCTTTCAATTTTGAATGTATTCATAAACAAAACATACACACAAACCAAAGGCATATCTAATATTGAACATTTTTGTCTATTTTTTAACAACTACTATTTTTGTGTTGTTTTCATAACGACATTTTTAACAAAAGTTGTTAAAATTTGTTTACAGAATACAAAGGTTGTTAAATTTGTTGTTAAAATGAGTTTCTCGAAAAAATATCAATATCGACTGTCGTTAAAAATTTACAGAATAGACCCACAGGAAGCCTATTCAGTAACTTTTTAACAACTTTACTCATTGTTTATTTTAGAACAATAGTGTTTGTTTTGTAGTTGTTACAAAAATAAAATAAATTTTAAAAATTTTTCAATCGATAAAAGTTACTGAATTCCTATACAGTTCGCCTTAAGTCATTTGGTAAAAACTGTAGTATTTCCCTAAAAGAAATCTTTACGAGTGAAAAACTTATGCACAGTGGTTGTGGTCTAGGGTATCACATAGTCGGCCCCATCCCGACTATAACGTTTTCTCACTTGTTTTTGAATAAATTTGTTTGGCAGAGAAAGTTTTGACAGTTTGCTCTTTTGTTAGCTTTACCATTAAGCAAGTAAATAAATGTTAATTTCGGACGGGCTGAACTTTTTACACCTTCCACCATGAAAATTATGAACTAAAATGAAACAATTGTTTTTGACCGGAAGAAATCTTAATTACCAATTACAGCAAATTTGGGACGAAAATGTAGACTAAAACTTCAAAATACCTGAAATCGAGTCGTGCGGTTATATGTGGACCACAGTTTTGGGTGCCAACGTCATTTACTGAGTATTTCAGCTACATATGTAAAACTTCTTAAGACACGCCGTTTGGACTCGGCGATAAACAGAAGGTCGCATAACACTGAGCTAATAGGAATCGTGGTGCACTCATTGATATGGGGGATGTCTCCCTTGTCCCTTCCGGGATGTTTGTGGAACAATTATTATAAGTTTTTTGACCGCAAAACTTCACAATATGTACTTGACATCGAAAGACACCGTTGACGTTAGCCTATGTCCACAATTTTCGGTGCAGCAGTTTTTGGATCGCAAGTGACCCTAACTGTCAAATTACAACAATTTTAGACCTAAATAAAAAGGAGTGAGCAACGGCTTTATTCGGGACGGGGCCGGGGGTTGGTTTCAAAGTCGGAGTCGAGCAATTTAGCTGGAGTCGGATTCGGAGTCGAAAAAAATAACTCGACTCCGACTCCGGGCAATTTTTTTCTACATTATAGAAACTTACTTAGTTGGCCCATTACAGAACATTTGTTCCATAGACCGAACTAAGAAAAGATCTCCATTCCTCTCTGTTTTTCGCTTGACTTTTTGGAATACCGCGCCTTTTCATTTCTTCATCCACTTGTATGCTCCATCAAAGCTTAGGCCTGCCGATTCTGCGTGCACCGCCATGTGGTATGTATACATAAGCCTTTTTAGCGGGTTCATCATCGCTCATTCTCATGATATGGCCTAGCCAACGCAATCGTTGCATCTCGATGCGTTTAACTATATTTATGTCTTTGTATAGCTTATATAGCTCGTGGTTCATACGACGTCGATATTCACTGTCAACGCAAATCGGCCCGTAGATCTTTCGAAGAATTTTCCTCTCAAACACACCAAGCACTGCCTTATCTGCTTGCGGGAGTACCCATGCTTCGGAGCCTTACATTAGCACGGGTAGTATCAGCGTTTTGTATAGTGTTATTTTTGTTTGACGAGATGTGGCTTTGTGTTTAGAAGAAACATATGACCGTTGCCCTGCCCATGACATTAAAATCATTCTAGGCGATTTTAATGTCAAAATTGGAAAGGAGAATATCTTTGGCCCAACAGTCGGGAAATTCAGTCTCCACAGTGAAACATCTGACAATGGTATGAGGCTGATAGACTTTGCAGCTGCAAAAAACATGGTAGTTAGCAGTACCAGATTTAATCATCTCGATATTCATAAGGGCACCTGGCTGTCTCCAGATCAAAGAACAAGTAATCAAATTGATCATGTTGTGATAGATGGACGACATTCATCCAGCGTGTTGGATGTACGATCGTTCCGAGGCGCAAACATTGATTCGGACCACTACCTTGTTGCAGCAAAGGTACGTACCCGTCTAAACTTTGCAAATAAAGCACGAACAGACACAACGCGGAAGTTGGACATCGATAGGCTGCAAACACAACAGATAGCCACAGCATATTCCACTCAACTAGTCCAATTGCTTAACGCGAGCACTCCTTGTCCCGATAACATAACACAATGGCAAAATATTGCCCACTCCATGCAAACAGCCGCAAAATCCATACTTGGATTCCAGAGACCTCCACAAAGGAATTCATGGTATGACCAGGAGTGTCTTGCTGCTATAGAGCTACTTTACAATCAGTAGCAACGCGTAGCGCACGAGAGAGATATCGGGAGAAAAGGAGAGAAGAGAAACGTCTTTTCCGCAAGAAAAAGAGAGAAATGTAAAAGCGGGAGTGTGAAAAAATCGAGATGTACAGGAGCCAGAATGAAGTCCGAAAATGCTACCAAAGAGTAAAACATCAAACAGAGGGCTTTGGTACAGGCACATCCTCCTGTAGAGACCAGCAAGGTAATCTGGTAACAGATACAGATGGCGTGCTCAGGATATGGAAGGAACATTTCTCCAATCTGCTGGTATCCAATAGTAGCGAAGATCCAATCCCAGAAGATGGTATAGAATGTATACCGCCCGGCCAAGATGAGGTAAAAACAGCAATCAACCGGCTGAAGAATAATAAGGCAGCAGGAGCCGATGGCTTACCAGCCGAGCTGTTTAAAACCGGAGGCGACGCGCTGATAAGGTGTATGCTTCAGCTAGTTAGCACCATCTGGCAGGAAGAACGCGTACCCGGCGATTGGAAACTGAGCATCCTATGTCCCGTCCACAAGAAAAGAGATAAAACTGTATGCTCCAACTATAGAGGCATAAGTCTTCTCCCTATTGCCTATAAGATAGTGTCAGGGATATTGTGCGAACGACTAGCCAATGGTCAACGAAATAATTGGACGATATCAATGTGGCTTTAGACCTGGCAAGTCCACCATTGACCAGATATTTACCCTGCGGCAAATCCTAGAGAAGACCCAAGAGATGCAGATCGACACATTTCACCTTTTTGTCGATTATAAAACAGCATTCGACAGTCCCCTCCGATTAAAGTTATTCCATGCAATGTCTGAATTTGGTATTCCCGCAAAGCTCATCCGGCTTTGTAAGATGACTTTAACTGATACTAGGTCCTCAGTTAAAATTGGAAAGAACCTCTCCCAAGAATTTTGTACCAAAAGAGGTTTCAGACAAGGAGACAGCCTTTCGTGTGACCTATTCAACATTTTGCTGGAAAAGGTAATACGAGATGCAAATGTCAAAAGAAATGGCACACTTTACACCAATAGCCACATGTTACTTGCCTATGGTGATGACATAGACATCATGGGACGATCAGTAAAGGAGGTAACTGATACCTTAAGGAAGGTCGAAGCAGAATCTGCGAAAGTGGGTCTGGCGGTAAACGGCGAAAAGACCAAATTGATGGTGTCGACGCGCAAAGCGTCCATAGAGCTCGGACCAACTGTGGAAGTTGGTACCCAAAATTTTGAGGTAGTTAAAGACTTCGTCTACCTCGGCACTGCCATAAACACAACAAACAACATCAGTTGTGAAATAAGAAGAAGAATTGTATTGGCCAACAGATGCTACTATGGTCTAAGTAAGCAATTTAAAAACAAAGCCACATCTCGTCAAACAAAAATAAAACTATACAAAATGCTGATACTACCCGTGCTAATGTATGGCTCCGAAGCATGGGTACTTGCGCAAGCAGATATGGCAGTGCTTGGTGTGTTTGAGAGGAAAATTCTTCGAAAGATCTACGGGCCGATTTGCGTTGACGGTGAATATCGACGTCGTATGAACCACCAGCTATATAAGATATACAAAGACATGAATATAGTTAAACGTATCGAGATGCAACGATTGCGTTGGCTAGGCCATATCATGAGAATGAGCAATGATGAACCCGCTAAAAAGGCGTATCGGTATCGGTAGGCCTAAGCTTCGATGGAGCATACGAGTGGATGATGAAATGAAAAGGCGCGGTATTCCAAAAAGTCAAGCGAAAAACAGAGAGGAATGGATATCTTTTCTTAGTTCGGTCTATGGAACAAATGTTCTGTAATGGGCCAACTAAGTAAGTTAGTAAAAAATTGAAATTATTTTTAAATAAATAGCTAGATTGGCGAAGTTTTGCTTGTTTAAGTATAAGTAGTGTAGTACAAATTTGGACATCAAATATTTTAGTGATTTTATAAAATGCAGTTAAAGGTAAAACGAATTGAATAATTGCAGCCAACATTTGTTGAGAAATCTTATTGAGATGTTGATCTAACAAAATAAAAAAACAACCATACAATTTACAGTTCCAATCAGTAGTTATACATTTTTGAAATTTGGAAGTTGCCTGTGGGCAACATTGGGCCATTAGTGGAAGTCGAAAATGTTGGTTAGTGATATTCAATGAAATACAAAGGGTCACTGTGACATTCGGACTTGTGAAAAATGTTGTATTTATAATATTATTCGAAGATTGAACTTGAATTATGTGGAGATTGACACATTTTTTAGTGAATATACATATTACATATTAGGAAGTTGTAAGATATCTGTTCGAATATCGATGATGATATTTTTTATGTATTGGATGAAGGGCAATATTATCATGATTAGAGTCTGCATACAAAATAGAAAATATTTTTCAAACACTTCACTCTGAAAAATGCCAATATGAGCATTTCAAGTTATATGAACACCACCACACCACAACGTCAAAATTGGCTAATTTGTGAACTATATATGATAAATATAGACCAATTTTCCATTCAATTTCCATCAATTTTGCTCTAGAATTAAACAAACTCACCAGTTTATGCTTTTCCACATCATGAATAATAAAAAATGTAACGATAATACAAAGACTTAAGAAACAAACATTGTTCATTTTTATAACCACAATGGCCCGATGTTGCCCACAGGCAACATTTAGGGAGGTACCTAACCGCAAGGAATTGATACGAATTGTTTGCAGAAAGGACTTATTTTTGCGACTACTAATCATAATAAATATGAAAAATATTTTTATCTCAACGGAAAAAAATTCCGGGTTCAAAGGGTTAATGAACATTCTAAAGAAAACAGATTTGCCTATATGGTCCCAAATATAGGAAAATGTTAAACATTTGTCCACATTTTATTCATTTTTAGTGGTATAGGAATTTACCCTCGGAGTCGAAGTCGGAGCCGGAGTCGTGAAAAAAATGGGCTGTAGTCGGAGTCGAGCCAAAAATACCTCGACTCTGAAACCCTGGGGCCGACTATGTGATACTCTACACCACTATCCTGTACATGAGCTTTTCACTGGTAAACATTTCTTTTATGGAGATACTAACGTTTTCACCCACCCTGGCTTTCATACCAAACGACTTAGGGCTAACTGAGCCAAAATAACTAACAATTTTATACTTGACTACTGTCGACAATCTACCGGTACTGATTGAAAACTTCGCAGAAGAAAAGCAGAGGTATTTGTCATTAAAATAAATACTTCTAAATATTAAAATAGGGATAGCTCTGATATTTTACAATCAATGCCAACACATTTGGTATTAATTTAAAGCTTTGATGGTCTAGTTTCTCCCCTTGGAGTATGTTCAAAAGAAGCAGAGGAAATAAAATTCCAATTGGGATATCTGAGCGCCCTTTTCTATATCTCTAGTATTTGTCCACTTTTGGAATGGCAATTAGGATCAATTGGAAGCTCAGAATGCCTTGATTATTATAGGTCACTTTTTGTTGAAATGCATCCAACAAACCTGGAATATTCGTCATTACAATTCCATTAATTCTAAAGTCATCGTTCTTCTTCCATTTATGGGCTTTGCTTTTGAAATACGGTATTTGAAGCAAATATATTTGCATATGAATAAAACGTTGAATTTTATGTCCAACAGAATCAGAGATATCCGCATTGGAAATAGGGTTTTTTCTATATTTCCACTATTGGTAAGTTTGGATCAATTTATAGCTCAGAATGTCATTTTTGTTGAAATACACCCAACCAAAGCTGGAATATTCGTCAGTACAACTAACACAGAAAAATATATGTCAGACAAATATATATTTGGGATTGGTTGCAAACAAATATAAGTTTGGATCCAAACATATTAGCTAGTTTTCGGATCGGAGGAAGTTTTAATTACCAATTGCAGAAAATTTGGGCCGCAAAATTAGACTGAAACTTCAAAATACCTGAAATCGAGTGGTGCGGTTCTTTGGCTGCCAACATTATTAACTGAGTATTTCAGCTATGTAAAACGTAACAGCAGGGCTCTCGCTTATTTATTAATAAACATCTGTGTGTATGGTGCAATAGAAGACGTAGAAGCGACCACGGGAGGGTGAAAAAATTTGTTTTTGCATTGATGGTGTGTATGCGGCCAAACACGTGTGTTTCGTTCTTTGTTGTTGTTGCGATTTATTCATCCACAAGCAGTCATGTGGTTCTATAACTCACAGAGGAAAAAAGATATGAATTAATTTTTTCTTTTAGCTAGAATGACAGAGACCATTTGTTCTTCAGTTTTTCCAAGGCAGTCGTTGAGTAGAGACGGTAAAGTGAGTGTTTTGTGGTTTCTTAAAGTAATGGCGCTTTTTAGTAAATTAAATGTCCAATATATTTTATAATTGGAAATTTTGTAATTGAATACCAAAGATGAATGGAAATATTTTTATAATTAATAGTTTTTAATTAATTGAATTAATCGAGCTAACATGACCTAAGGAAGTCCCATAATCCAACCAATATGCTACGATCGTTTCGCTGGTGGTTTAATTCAGCTCATCAGGCATATCGGATGTGAATGGCTGGATGAAATGAAATGTCAAATTATACGCAGCTAGTTCGGATTAAAATTGTAGCTAAAATTCACGAAATAGGGAAAATCGGCAAGTACCGTCTTGTGCACAATTTTAGCGTTTTAGCTCAATTATTGTAGATTCTAGAGTTATTAAAACAAACGGATAAGCGGACGTGGCTATATCGAAACAAAATCATAAAGAACATAAATACTTTATAGGATCACAAATGATTATTTCGATGCATTGTGTATGAAAAACCAACTTAATATACTCTCCATACTATGATGCAGGATATAAAAGGTGCGGGAACAAAGCAACGGTGTGTAATTGTTTGAATTAATGCAAATTAGCCATATAATGACACCTCAACGTAGTAGAACTGAAGCCTGTGTGCATAGTTTGGAAACCCTTAGCACGTACAGGGCTGTTGACAATATTTCTCTCCATAGCTCTTTCGTGTGCTATGTGTTTGCTGCTCTATATGCCTCATTCTTCCTTTCGGTAGCAGCACGACATTCATGGTCATACTATAAGCCTCAGATACCCAGGCACGAATTTTGCGCTTGCGTAGTTACGTTTTCGGGTATATGAGGGTATATCCGTAAGTTGTGTGGAGTGTGCTGCGTCTATCTGCTGTGATTGAAGCTTTCCGCAATTACCAATTTCCGCACTGAGTTCTTTTTCAGTATGTCGCCACTGGTATAGAACAGTTTGGAAGGCAGCCCATCAGCTTCTGCTGCCTTATTGTTCTTCAGCCGAATAATTGCTGACGTGACCTCACTTTGGCTGGATTCGTACATTCCAGCTATAGATCCGCAATTCATGCTCCTTGCAGGGTTCATCCACATTTGTGGTATTTCTCTTTCTTTTCTTTAGTTGTTTTTCATAATAGTGGATTTTAGTCGAGAGTGGGTTACTAACACACTCGCTTAAACACTCCTCCCTTTCTTGGCCGAGCTTGAGATCGTCAAAGTCGCAGTTTTTAAATAAAACGCTTAATGTTACCCTAGGATTTTTCATTATTTATGGGAAATGAAACACGTGCGTTGCAAATTTGTTATCCTTTAAAGAGAAAAAAGAAGAATATTGTTAGATACAACATTTTATCACAGTGTTATTCAAATGTATGTAAATCATACTCAAAACCTTATTTTTGTTTTTTCTAATCCTTTATAGCAAACAGGGAGTGATGCATCATCAATTTGCCGCTATATAATAAACGAAATACTTAAATAGCAAACGAGTGACAGGCGATGCAAATGGAAGGAAGACAATTTGAAATATTTTATACAAATATTATCACCTTCACACCTGTAAAAATTTTATATTTTATATACATATATAGTAATACAATAGTAATACAATTTAATTTACGGAAAAAGCATAACACATAAGTTTGTAATAATTTGAATGAATAAAATAAACTTGGAAACCAAAGTGCTATAGAGCTGTTGTTTTATGAAAAGAAATTGGAAGGTAAGTTCAAAATTTTATCTTTATTATTATAATTTACTTATTATTATAAGCTAATAATAAAAAATACTTATATTCAAAAAACAATATATTATATTAATATATTTGTGTTAGAACCTCCACCATAATATAGTCTTAATTAAAATGGAATAATTAGTTTCTTTTCACAATTTTAAGTGGAAACATTTTTCGACCATGGATATACCCCACGAGCTTACAAGAGCTATTTGTCGTAAATATTTCAGAAGCACCCCAGAAACATAGTTTAATTCTGAACCAATTCCAAATAAATGTCAAAAATGACAATGAAAACGGGACAAAATCGATTAGTTGTCAAAGAGAACCGTACCTAAAATCTTCTGAGCAAAATTTTTGTAGAATATTTGGATGCTAAAAATCTCTTCTTGTGGTACTTTCACTACGGTTCAAGAAATAAAGGACAAAAAGGACATGAAAGGCATTGAGTTAAAAGAATGAAATGTTCTACAAAAATATTCGCCAATCGATTTCACTGAAGACATGTCACCTCAAAACAAAGCTACAACAACGCCAAACAGAGATATGGAGCTATTTTCCCAAGTATTATAGGGAAAAAATCAAAAACTTCATCGCGCGATATCTCAGAAACTTGACGTATGGCGAAAATTTCCTTTTGGGTTCTTAGTGTACTCATCAAGGGCTTTCATCACCAAAAGAAATTTTTCACCCCCCAAAAATGCTGCTGCACCCTGTTATCTAATCTAATCTAAACAAGTAAGCCAAGGCTATAGTCGGACGGGGCCGACCATGTAATACCCTACACCTTTTCCCCTGGGAATTAGCTTTCCACATATCACAATTTCTTTATGGAACAAATAAACTTATTGTAAGAAGTAAATTTGTGGATTCTGGTACCGTATCACACCAAGCTTAAATAATAACATAATAAATGTTTCACAAACATCCCAAAATGGCCAACGCTTAATGATATGGAACCCACAGCTTATCTCCGAGTGCAAACGGCGTGTCCTAAGACACCAATTGTAGAGTACTCAGAAACCTTACTGAAGGATATCTTGCAACAGTTGAAAATTTGATTTTGCATGGCTGAGGAATCATTTTGAAAAAAAGGTGGCAAGGCGACCCTGCTGCAATGTATGTATAAAAATCCAATTGTACAATTAAAACATAACAAAAAATATGGACCAAAAATATTTTTTGTATTTTTCATACTAAAGTAATGTTCTATTTCACCCGCTAAATAATATCAGATCATCATCCAAACTTGTAAGCATCTTCCTTTACCTAACTCCTAACCTCGTGCAAAATTTCGTGATTATTGAGCTATAATTGCGACGTCTAGCGTGTTTATGATTGCACAACAAACAAATAACAGGGTATATTAGACCGTAACTCTGTTATCTTATCTTGTGCGCTATCACAACTGACATCAATAAAAAGGTCAAGCGTTCCTCTTCCAAGTATAGCTTACTTGCGAGGAATGTCTCTTCCAGGAATACAGATATAAGCTGTATATTAAAAATTTTCACAGTTTTCACACAAAAGTTTTGGTTCATTTAACCCTCTAACTATTATCTGATCGCCATCTCAAATTGCAAGCTTCTTCTTTGTCATATACTCTTACCTAATTTAAAATTTCGAGGCGATCTCACTATTATTGCGACCTACAGAGCATCTACAAATTCGGATAAAAATTTTGTTTTTGGTCCATTTCACCCGCTAAATATTTCTCGATCATCACCAATTGAAATAGCGATCTATTCTGATGTGAAACCGACCTCCATACCAAATTTCGTGGCGATCAGTCCATAATTGCGGCCTGGAGTTTGATTACAATTTATAATGGACAGACGGACACACGGACGGACGGACGGACGAATGGACGGACGGACACACATCTCAAAATCGCTTTATCTCGCCGAGATATGAAGATTGGTATACCACATTGGGGGTCTCCGACGAATATTTCGCGGTGTTACATGAATTTTTACCAAAACAAACTTATAATACCCTTTCCACATAGTGGTGTAGGGTATAAAAATGTGTTCTGCCAGGTGAAAGGTACCGCCTATGGGGCTATATCAAAGTGTCTACCTATTTTTACATTTGTTTGTAGAAAAGTTTTATAACTGTAGGGAATTGCGGGTAATGCCGTCCAACAATATAGCTAAGATCCTCATAATACCGAAAATCGAGAGGTACCGCTATGCCAAAACATGGACCTATGTTGACGATTTTTAGTGAAGAGGTTTCGTGAAAATTCAAATGCTAAAATGCTCAAAATACCGATAACGGGGAGGTATCGTTATATGGATGCCATACGAAAACATGGACCTATGTTGGCAATTTTTGGAGGAGATGTTTTGTGACCACTGGGAACCTCAATCGTTACGGTTTTTTTGGTTAAAAATTTTAGCTAAAATCTTCAAAATACCGAAAATCCGGAGATACCGTTATATGGGGGCTATATCAAAACATGGACCTATGTCGACTGTTTTTGGTGGAGATGTTTTGTAACCACTGTGATCCTTAAATACTAAATTACAGGTAGTTTTGTCAAAAAAATGTAGCTAAAATCCTCAAAATACCGAAAATCAGGATGTACCGTTACATGGTGGCTATACCAAAATATTGACCTATACTGACGAGTTTGGTGGAGAAGTTCCACGGCCACCGAAATTCTATATTACAGATAGTTCGGTTAAAAGTTTTAGCTAAAATCTTTAAAATTCCGAAAATCGGAAGGAACCGCTATGTGGGGGCTTTACCAAAACATGGATCTAAATTGACGAGTTTTAGTGGAAAAGTTTCGTGACCTCTGGGAACATTACATGTCAAATTGCGGCTATTACGCTTAAAAATTTTAGCTAAAATCCTCAAAATACCGAAACATGGACAACAAGAACCTCAAATGTAAAATTACAGCTAGTTCGGTTAAAATTAAAGCTAAAATTCTAAAAAACCGAAACTCGGGAGGTACCGTTATTTGGGGCTATACCAAGACGTGAACCTATCGGCTTTGCCGACAGAGATATACCCTCAGCCTGTGTATGCAAGTTGCTTCAACAAAAATCAAAGTGATTCGATATCAGGTCTTAAAGTGAACTTATCCGAAATTTTGTGTGGGAGGTACCGGATATATAGTCCATATGTGAACCTGGTCTATATCTGGTAGATATATTAGGATGTGTAAAGTATAGACCAATTCGGCTACACCCATCAAGATTTACGGTACGAACAATTTTTCCGAACATTTTTGAACTTTTGTGGGGGAGGTACCTGAAGGAGTGGACCGATATGGCTTGTCTTCAAACTTAAACTATGTTTTGACAAAATATTATTAAGGCCAAATTTTGGACAGAATCAACTGATCCGTTCGAGAGTTATCTTGCGCTCCAACCACCTCACACGGTGTCATAGGTTTTTTTGCAACTTTCAGGCTATTTCCTGAGGAAGTATGCACTTGCCCCTGATGAAACTTGTACCGTCGTATGGAGGGCAGTGAATACAAGTTGCTAAAACAAAAATCAAAGCGATTAGAGAGATGGCCCTAAACTTTCCGAAATTTTGTGTGGGAGGTACCCGAAGGAGTAGACCGATTGAGTCCATATTGAAACCTTATTTTAGTCTGGTACACATTTTACGATGGGCAAAGTATGGACCAAATCGGTTACACCCTTCAAGAGTTATCGTGCGTACAAATTTTCCGAACATTTTCGAACTTTTGTGGGGGAGGTATCGGAAGGAGTGGTCCGATATAGACCATCTTCGAAATTAAACTAAATTTGGGCAAAATATTACGAAAACCAAAATTTGAACCGAATCGGTTCATCCGTTCGAGAGTTATCGTGCGCTCCAGCCAGCCAGACAGACAGACGGACATTGCTCAATCGACTCCAAATTGTCTGAAACACATTTCGTCCAAACATACTTGGGGTCTAAAACCATTATTTCAATGAGGCACATTTTGCCCGTATGGAAGTGTATATACCCTCGTGAGCATAAATGCTGAGGGTATAAAAAGAACGGGAAAGGAGCCTACGCGAAGTTAAATAAGATTGTACAGACATTTGTTGGAAAAAAGACATCGACTTGTGACAGATATGAGATAGGTACTTTTACATTCTTATTTTTCTAGCCATCAAATATATGTGGCTGTGCAACGGGTTCACCTGGGAGCTGGATGATTATAACATCGGCTAACTTCGAACCACAGCAAAATACGCACTAATGTGTTTGTTTAAATCTTATCTATCTGTTTCTAAATATTCCATCGAAACACTGCCTCAGTTTAAATGTACCCTGTGGAAAATATCACATATCGCAAATCACTGCGTTATACTAATGACACTCCGGCTTATGTGCAACCATTACATTAGCTTTCCAAGGTCTTTTGTACGATGCTGTGTAACTGTTGCTGTCGTTCATGCTGACATGATATCGGTTCTTTACAGAACTCACAACCAATGCTGTAACTAACCAAAATGCATGCAACCAAAAATGAGATTTTGATTAATGTGATGAGTAATGAACGACCGACCGAACGAACAGTCCATGTTTTCGGTTAGCATTACAATAAACAGTTGACAAGCCAATGAGCAACGTCGCCGTTAGTCCACCATAGGATCATCGTCACCATAATCATCTCCATCATCATCATCGTTATCGTCAACATCAGAAGTAGCATCATTCCAAGTTTCATCTATGAAATTTGGCGTATCATTTCTTCATTGTGTCTATGTTTCAGTGCGTGTGTATGTATGTGATACGAACTTCCAACAATATCGCTGAAAGCATTCTCATCATCGCTGTGTAAAATTGTCGGTTATGCTTCAATGTCCTGATGCAACAGCGTTTTGATGCAAATTTGCATCATCATTTTTTTTTTTTTTTTTGAAGAATATTCATGTTTTTTTGGCTGGATGATAACGGCTGTGGTGGTAGTGGCGAATGTTTGTGATGTATGTGTGTATGAATGGCTGGGAAATTTTGTGGAAGGATGGCATTTTGCTAACGCTTAACATATAAGTAATTTTTGCCAACAGCGAAAGTTTCTCCACCCAAAAGCCATTTGTCATTTTCAGCTGTTTATGATGGTTCTCTGTATTGTTGTCTAGGCATACACTGAATTACACAAAAAGGATCAACCAATTCCAACCAAATTTGACACTTCGTAATATTGTGCCCAAACTTAGTTTAAGTTCGAGCATGGTCGATATCGGTTTACTCCTTCGGGTACCTCCCCCACAAAAGTTCAAAATTTTTCTGTAAACTGGTGTGAATAACAACTCCCGAAGGGAGCAATCGATTTGATCCATACTTTTCACATCGTAAAATTTCTACCAGACATATATGAGGTTCCAATATTGACTCTACCGGTCGACTTCCTAGGGTACCTCCCACACCAATTTTTGAAAAAAAGTGCAGTTTAAGACCTCCTATCTAATCTTTTTGATTTTTGTTGCACTAATTTGTATTCGCTGACCCCGTTTCGACGGTACAATTTTATTCAGGCGTACACTTCTTGCGAAAGTGGCCCGAAAGCTACAAAAACCGTTATGGAAGCATGTGTAGCGCACGATCAAACGCATCAGCCGATTCGGTCCTAAATTTGGCCTTCGTTAAGTTTGTCCAAACTTAGTTTAGGTTCGAAGATGAGCTATATCGGTCGACTCCTTCAGGTACCTCCCCCACAAAAGTTCAACATTTTTGTTTAAGATCTGTTCGAAAATCCTTGTGGTCCTGTTTACAGCGATATTGTGTTTTTCGTGGGCATGTCCATGCATCCTGACGTAGTGGTCCCGAAGCTGTCAATTATACGGTGACCAACTGAAATGACATCGAAAAGAAATAACTCCCAAAAATAAGATCCACTTCCAAAATGGACTATGCCGATGCATTATTGGGGAAAAGTATTTTTGTTGCGTAGCCGGTATTACATTCGATGAAAATGTCAAGTCACACGGGTTGAGGGTATATCTCTGTGGGCAAAACCGACTGATACTTTTGTACTTGTTCCATAGGCAGATGGGGTATATCGGCCCACATTTTTGGTATAGCCCCCACATAACGATACCTTACGATTTTCGGTATTTTGCGGATTTTAGCTACAGTTTTGGGCCGAACTGACTGTAATTTAATATTTGAGGTTCCCAGTGGCCACAAAATATTTCCTCCAAACTAGTTATCATGGGTCCATGTCTTGGCATAGTCCTCGTATAACGGTACCTCGCGATTTTCAGTATTTTAAGGATTTTAGCTACAATTTTTAACCGAACTAGCTGTATTTCGACATTTGAGATTCCCAGGTCCCAGGGTCAAACAATTTCTCCACCAAAATTTGTCAACATATGTTCGTGGTTTGGTATTGCTTCCATATATGGTGCCTCCCCGTTTTCGGTATATTGAGGATTTTAGCAAACTTATTAACCGAACTAGCCATAATTCGCCATTTGGGGTACCTTGGGTCAACAAAAATGTCAACACGGGTCCATGGTTTGGTGTAGCTCCCAAATAAGGGTACCTCCCGATTTTCGGTATTTTGAGGATTTTAGCTACAATTTTTACCGAACTGGCCGTAATTTCCCCATGTGAGGTTGCCAGGGGTCAAACAATTTCTTTACCAAAAATTGTCAACATATGTCCATGGTTTGGTATTGCTTCCATATACGGTACCTCGCAATTTTAGGTGTTTTGAGGATTTTGGCTAATTTTTTTTTGAATGGTCAACATAGCTCCACATTTTGATATGTCCCCCATATAAATATGCTGCCGGATTGAAGATATTAGATTTGTTCCCGTACTTTTTAATAGTAAAACTCGTAAAAGAGAGAAAACTTGTTGTCACACAAAAGTTTTTTCAAAAAGTTCGGGAACGCAGAAATGGAAAAAACGTCAAACAAGCTGGAACAAATGTAAAAGTCGGGGTACCAGCCAATCAGACGCCGGCATCCATGTAACTATTTTTTATACGCTCAAATTTGTAGAGTAAAAAGTTTTTAAAGAGATCGTCATTCAGCGCCATTGTTGTTTAACCCTCCGTCATGCACATGTTCCGATAGTCACGTACGTAGCGCATGTATCTGGCCAGATACAGTATGTATTTCAGTACATTTATACGAAAAATATGCTATTTTAGTGATAATATTATATTCTTGTATTGTTATCACGCCAGGCATATATATATTTTCACTTTTTTTGTTCTTAGTACATGCTTAACCCGTGTAAAAAATATGAGAAATAAAACAAGAAAAATTGTATTTTTGTGTTTACTCGTAATGTCAAAAAAATAACAAGAATTGGTATAAAGTTCATTTCAATTAAATTTAGTAGTTATAAAGTAAGTTTTAATTAATTCTTAATTAAAAAAGTCTCACAAAGCTTCAGGTAAGCAACTAAAACATGTATAATCTGATTTCGAATGTTGTAGGCATACCGGATTGGAACAAAATGTGTGTGTATCTGGTCAGATACATGCGCTACGTATACGATGTATAGATAAAAAAATCAACATAAATTTAGATTGTTGTTGTTTTTTAAAGTGTTTTTTTCATAAAACGATACCTTACAATATTTGTAGAGGGTACCTAGAGACTCAAGCCCCTAGCTAAATCAGAAATATATTTAAATCTCAGTTGAATTCGTAAAATATCTGGCCAGATACATGTGCATGACGGAGGGTTAAAGAGAAGTGAACATTTTACAACTTTTTTGTGTACGGGAACGGGTTTTCGGTTAAAATGTGTAAAGGTCGTAAAAATTCTAAAAACTGTTTAGTTCTGGAACAAAGCTATTATTAGGTACATTTTTTTTTGACTTAGTCTAGGCATTTCCGTGGTTGTAAAATATATCCTTCTAAAATGTTGGAAAGGAAAGACAACTAATTATTCAATTTTAGTTCAGAACATTTTATTATGGAGGGTATAAAAAATCGGATGAAAGATTTTTTCATGTTATTTCTAATATGACTTTATACATAAAAAATATGAAAATTCAGCCCCTTTTTGATGTTAAAGCCAAAACTGATAATATGTCGACCAGTTTTAGTCATTAAATTATTTTAATTTTAGCATTCAAAATATCCAGTTTTTTGTAATCTTGTGTGAAACTCATACATACATTGCTTTTCCTTCTGACATGTATGTATGTGAGTTGTTGTTTCGTTCAGTTCAGTTTTCCACCCACAAGCCATAGTTTCTTGTTGCATTTTCGCCTGTCCGTAATATGCAGTTCGGCTTTCATGAGCTAAAGATAATCTCTGTTTTTGGGAATATTTGAATATTTAACGTCCCTGAAAATAAGTTTGTGTCTTTCTTTTTAATTATGACTGATATGAATGCATTGCTTTTGTCATATATGATATGCTATCTATATGGAGAAGAGACATGTCTTCACATCATCTTAACGAAAATGTTCTCCGTCAAAAGTTAAAATGAAATTGCAAACCATTTGTCACAGAAAATTAACTAGAGATCAAGTGAAGGACACAGGGTAATTGATTGACAGCAAAAAGTTCTTTATGTAATTAAATAGAAAAGTGAATTTTTTTATATCATATTTTATATAATGATAACTTAATTAAAAATGGCAACATAACATCGTTGTTAGCTGAAGCACATTCATCGATCTGTAGATCCTTCATAAATTAGGTCCATTTCTCTGTATCTGGTATCCCCTACAACACCCAAGCGTATTACAGAATAATCAGAAAAATCAATGTTTAAACCTACAAAGTTTTTTCCATTTTCGATAGAAACACCAAAATGTTAATTGAAGTTCGTCACCAAATTTTATGTTCCTGGTAAGTGGAATTTGCACTCTTTTGTTACTGTTTATTTTTATTTTAGCAGCCTGTTTGGTAAAAAAGCGTTTTTCAAACGAACCGTTCGTACTCAAACGTATTCGTTTTAAATTTGGTTTTAATAAAAAAATGAAACGCATTCGTCTGATTCCGAAAAGTTTTATATAACAGTGTTTCCATTATGTTTGTTTTAAAAATTTTTTTGAAATGTTTTCGTTAAAAATTGTGTTTCTTATGGCAACAACAAAAATATTCAATATGCAGACCAAGGCATATCGAACTAATCATTTGCTACCATATAAAGTACATATTTTTTTTTAATCAGGATAAAATTCTAAGACCATCTAGCCATGTCCGTCAATCGGTTTGTTGTAATCTCTCTAGCGTCCGTAATAATTGAGACAGAACGCTAAAATTTTGCACCCGAGAGTCTCATTTCCATAGGATAAGACCGAAAATGAGCTATATAGGTCCACGTTTTGGTATAGCCCCCATATAACGGTACCAACCGACTTAATCTATTTGGGGTATTTGAGCTACGTTTTTTGACAGAAATAGCTGAAATTTGAAATTTGAGGTTCCCAATGACCAAAAAAATATCCACTAAAAATTACCAAATAGGTGCACTGTTTGGTATAGCGATTTAAGGTATTTTTGGGATTTTAGCAAAATTTTTTGAAAGAACTAACTGTAATTTTTCATTTGAGATTCTCAGTGGCTCCGAAACTTTTCCACCATAAATCGTCATAATAGGTCCGTGTTTTGGAATTACCCCCATATAACGGTACCCTCAGATTTTCGGTATTTGAGGATTTTAGTTACAATCTTTGACCGAAATATCTGAAATTTGTATTTAAGGTTGTTAGTAGTCCCCAAGCTTCTTCGTCAAAAATCGTCCTTATAGGTCTAGGCTATACCAAAGCCCCTACAGAACGGCCGGGCCGAACTTAATGTTTTTTACTTGTTAACTATTTTCAATGTAGTAGTAGTACTTTTTTATAACCTCCACCATAATATGGAGTGTATAATTAAATTTGTCATTCCGTTTATAACACATCGAAATATTAATCGGAGTATAGGGTCTCCGGTATATATTCTTAATCAGGGTAAAATTCTAAGTCGATATAAGCACGTACGTCTGTAAGTCTATCTGTCCGTCCGTCCGTCTTTTGAAATCAAGATACAGCTCGCAAGTTTTAGAATAGAACTTTGTAATTTGGTACAGAAATTTCTATTACTCCTTGGATGATTGGTATTGCAAATGGGCTATATCGGCCCAAGTTTTGATATAGCCCCCATAGAACGCTATCGGTATTTTGAAGGTTTTAGCATCATTATCATCACACCGATATGACTAAAATTTAGTACTTAGTCTTCGTTGGGGGTATAAAACTCTTCCCCAGAAATTTGTACGAGGGCGGTTCGGAAACTTCTTAGCCTATCAATGAAAGAGAATAGTTAGTTTTTCAAAAATATTTTTTTTTTCAATATAATCTCCTGAAACTTCAATACATTTAGTCCAACGCTTTCCTAGCAATTCTATCCCTTGATTAAAATAGTTTTCCTCAAGGTCTTCAAAATAGTGGTTTACAACTGTAATTGCATCTTCATTTGAGGTAAAACGCTTGCAGCAAGGAATTTTTTTAGATTTTGGAACAAGTAAAAGTCACTTGGAGCTAAATCAGGAGAATACGGTGCGTGGTCAAGCAACTCGTACTTTAATTCGTTGATTTTAGCCATTGTTAAAACACTCTTGTGCGCTGGTGCGTTGTCTTGATGAAAAATTATTTTTTTTTGTGTTGTAAGCCAGGACGTTTTTCTCGAATTTGTACACTTAATTGATCCAAAAGGTTGCAATAGTACTCTGAATTTATTCTTTACCCCTTTGCAGATAGTCAATCTATAAAATACCTTTGAAGTACCAAAAAAAACCGTTGCCATAACCTTATCAGGGGATTGAATTGTTTTTGCCTTCTTTGGGGCACTTCCTCCAGCTTCAGTCCATTGTTTGGATTGTTCTTTTGTCTCTGGAGTATAGTGGTGGATCCATGTCTCATCAACAGTTATGAAACGACGCATAAAATCCATTTTATTTCGCTTAAAACGATCCAAACAAGCTTGAGAAATGTTCATTCTTATGCGTTTTTCATCGACTGTTAACAAATGCGGCACCCATCTTGCAGAAAGTTTTTCCTCTGTAGTTCTTCATGCAAAATTAAATGGACTCGATCATTTGAGATGCCCATGATATTAGCAATTTCACGCACTTTTATTCGCCGATCATTTAATACCATATCATGCACTTTGGCTACAATTTCTGTTGTTTTTGCTGTTTTTGGACGTGGTTCATCTTCAATGCTTGTACGACCACGTTTGAATTCAGCAACCCAATTTTTTACTGTTGCATATGAAGGAGCACTTTCACCTAACACATTCACCATATCATTATGAATTTCTTGTCCCGATAATGACAGCACGCATTTCTAATTTTTCCATTGTAAAAAAATTGCGGATGCGTCTTTTTTGAACACCTGTTTCTATATGAAGGAGTTGCCAGATCAAAACAAAATTTAACATGTGTTCATAACAGAGAGCTAGGCTAAGAAGTTTCCGAACTGCCCTCGTATGTATAGGCCCACGCCTTCATATACCCCCCATAGAACGGTACCTCCCGATTTTCGGCATTTTTAAGGTAGTGACCTAATATTCAATGGATGAAATTTGGTATTTAGTCTTCATTTGGGGTATAAAATGTTCCATATGAAATTTGTTGGTATAGTTCCACACCTTCATATAGCCCCCCATCGGTATTTTGAATGTTATGGCCTCAATATTCCTCCGAAATGGCTGAAATTTATTATTTAGGCTTCTTTGGTGGTATAAAGCTTTCCCTCAGAAATGTGTCGGTGCAGGTCCACGCCTTAACACATCCCCCATAGAACAGTACCTCCCGATTATCGGTATTTTGAAGGTTGTGGCTTCAATATTCCACCGAAATGTCTGAAATTTGGTATTTAGTTTTCATTTTCCCTCTTAATTTGTCGGCATAGTTCCACGCCTTCAGATAGCCCCCGTTTTTGAAGGTTGCGCCATCAATATTCCACCGAAATGGCAGAAATTTGGTATTAAGTCTTCATTAGGGATATTCAACTTTCCCCTCTAAATTTGTCGGTATAGTCCACGCCTTCATATGCCCCATAGAACTGTAGAACTTTGCACCTGACATTTGTAGATATAGATCCACGCCTTCATATGCCCCATAGAAGTGTACCTCCAGATTTTCGGTATTTTGAAGGTTGTGGCTTCAATATTCCACCGAAATGACTGAAATTTAGTATTTAGTCTTCATTGGGAGTATTCAACTTTCCCCTCTAAATTTGTCGGTATAGTCCACGCCTTCATATACGAGTAGCGTCCATAGCAATGTACTTCCCAATTTTCGGTATTTTGAAGGTTGTGGCCTCAATATTCCACCGATATTTCTGAAATTTTGTATTCAGCCTTCGTTGGGGGTAAAAAACTTTCCACCTGAAATTTGTAGGTATAGGTTTACGCCTTCATATTGCCCCCTAGATCTGCACCTCCCGATTTTCGGTATTTTGAAGGTTGCGGTTTCAATATTCCACCTATATGGCTGAAATTAGATATTTAGTCTACGTTGGTGGTATAAAACTTCCACCCCCCAACGCCTTCTTATTCCTCCTGCTTTTCGGTATTTATGGCCTAAAAGGCAAACATTTGGTATTTTGACTTCCCCAAGAAATTTGTCGGTACATGTCCCTGTTTTCATATAGTCATCATATTTAGAACGGTACCTCCCGATTTTTGTTATTTTGAAGGTTGTGGCCACAGCTACCCACAGAAATTTGGTGTTTAGTCTTCGTTGGCGGTATTCAACTGCTCCCCCTACATTTTTCAGTATAGGTCTTCCTATATCCCCCATAGAAACGTACCACTTGATTTTCGTTATTTTGAAGGTTTTAAGTGTACGGAAATATCGGAAATTTGGTATTTAGTCTTGTTTGAGCCTAACAACCTTCCGCCAGAAATTTGTAGGTATATATCGATGTTTTGACATAGCCCCCATGGAACGGCACCTCCCAAATTTCGGTATTTGGAAGGTTGTTTTTTAGAACTTGCTGAAATTTGGTATTTAGTCTTCTTCATAAAAAAAAAAAATAATTGTTTCATTTTACTTCAATGCAAATCATTTCTGTCCGACCGAACTTATGTCTTGTTCATACTAAGGCTAATTCGCTCTCTATTTGTTGTTCGAACCCAAATTACGATATAATTACTTCATTTCCCATACAAAATTTTGAGAATGAACAACAATTTTTGAACATTGTTTAATTTAAATTACTCTCAGAACGACGACAAAATATGTCCCATCTCTAACAAATGAGAGAATTAATTGAAATAAATTAATTATGACAGGAAAAATACAAAATTTAAAAATTTATTAAAAACCCAAACATTGAAAAGTATGAATGAAAAGTAAACGGTTTAACGACTAGTATACATTCAAATTTGCGTACAAATTTAGAAACACAAATGAAATGCCTGCCGGAAAGTCTGTATGCCAAGAAGTTATTTTGGCAGGTCTCTCTCTCTCGTTAATTTTTCAAATAGAAAAATTTTAAAATATACTGAAAACACCAAAATTGTGAGAAAAATACAAAACATGAATGAAAATAATATAATTTAATATTGAATAGATATCTGAAAGAAGGATAAACATTTTTCCAGTTCATATCAATTAACTTTACTCGTCTTTTGGCTGTAACTTTCTTTAAAATCAGTAAACACAAACCATGAAAATATGAATCATGTTGCTATGATTTGTGTATGAACAGGTTAATTCGTGTACGTAATTATGAGAACGAACGACGTGATTCAAATGCTGGTATGAACATGGCATTAACGCCGTTCTTACTTGTTATTGAAACATTTTTTTCATTTTTTCTTTCAGTTTACAATAACATACGTAGTTCAAATATAACACCGCCCGACAATTTTGAAAAAAATTGAGTTGCACATGAACCATATGTCTGAAAAATGGAGTAAAATGGCACATACAATGTTAACCTTCTAAAGGACAGGAAAAATATATTAAATACTTGTAATCACCGCACGATGTTGTTGTTGGTGTCATATTAAAGATGAGAATATTGCCTTTATAAAATAAATTTCATTTATTGCATTCAAGGTTAACAAGGACATAAAAAATGTCCTTGAAAAATTAAATACTAAAAATCCTTTGAAAACATTCTGCAAATTTTTTTTCAAAAAAATATATGTTAATAGGTATCCTTTATGTAGTGCAACACTTCACTAAATTTCAATATCCTAGCTTTTTAAATTATTTTTTAATAAATATTTACATGAAATTCTTTAAAGAAATACAAAAAAACATTTTACTATACATATATCGCTGTGCGGCACGAACAAAATTAAAAAAAAAATACGAACTAGCCATATTTTACACCGCAGCATGATAGAAGACCAAAAATAAGGAAACACGTGTCCCGGCGTTTTCCCCATTACTTCCAGTTTCGCGGTTATGGGCCCCCAAAGGTGTGGGCTTCTTGTAAAACAGATCATTTTGTAAGGCTCATATTTTCTGAACCGCCAGAAATTTTATTTTGCTCTCGGAGGCAATGTTGTAGCTCTTGTCTAAAAGAACTAATTCTGAACACATAAAATCCACCAAACCACATCGTCTAGATCAAAATCGTCAAGGTCAAATTTCCTTTATAATTCTAGGGGTTTGACTTACATATAAGGACCGTTCATAGACAGTTCGTATATTCCAGAAAGTTGTTGACTGATATCCTTGTTATTGATTGTTTTCTTGAATTTGGACGGATTAGTATCAGTGGGCAGGAAGTTGATGAGATAGGGAAAAATGACGAAATACGAGTCTTCTCTACCAACAAACCAATCGTACCGACATCGTAACTCGGAATGAAATCTGGGTGCTACGTTCGATGTCGGATACGAAATCGTAACGATTTCTTAACCAAAGTTGTATGAAGCGGATCGATTTCAAAATAAAACCCACTTCCAAAATGAATTTTTGAACTTTAATTCTCAACTCTGGTTTGTAAAAACTCTCAGATTTTTTTGAAATTTTTTCTAAGGTAGATATTTGCTCTGTTCCAGAACCTGCAAGAAGCTACTATATTTTACTACGATAACATTTTTTCCTTTATGTTATCGGAAAAAATTTTAAAAATTTGTAGATTCTTGCAGTTCTGGAACAGACCAATTGTTGCGCTGATCAGGGAATGTATAATTTTTTGGAGACGGTCCTGGTTAACCAGTTATTGGACCCGAAAGTCCGGGTAAAAAATCGGGTTAGACCCGGCTCTATCACTTGAACACCTGAAAATAACACCATCACATGACCACTTGTTGGACAGGTATTTCCATAAGCTTTCCAGTATCGGTTCAGTAGAGCCAGGTCTAACCCGGGATTTGTCCCGGACTTTCGGGTCCAATAACCGGATAGCCGTCCCTAAAAATTATACATTCCCGTGATCAGCGCAACAATATCTATGTACCTCTGGAAAATTTTTCAAAAAAATCGGAGTGATTTTACTAAACTAGAGTTAAGTCTCCATATTTATGTCGGTGCATACGACCAACATTTTGGAACCCCCTAAATACATACATACGATTTTTGAAAAAAGTGTTCCAATTCACAGAGGATGAGGGTATATCACTGTCGGCATAGCCGACTGATACCTTTTTACTTGTTTATTACGAAATTTTTTAAAGAAACTACCAATTTTTTTAAGTAGATCTTTCTTTCAATTGAAGGAGCGCATTTTAAAATATTTTTGGAATTTTTGTTGTTGAAAATATTGCATAGTTTTGTGGTAAATGGCTAGCTGCAAAACCCTTTTCTTGCAAAAGTGTTTTGCGGTGTCAACGACAACTCGAAAAGGAATGGGCCGATCTTTATATATTTTTATGGGCATTTTAAGAACCTAATAAACTTGTCTTTATGCGAAAGACATTTTAAAAAATCTGTTAAAAATGTGAAATGTCAAATTCCGATTTTAACGAAGAAAATTTACATTTTTGGTCCAAAAACTGTTTCGTTCATAGACAAGATCTTTATGTATTTAATAAACACACCAAAATGTATAAAGATCGGTCCATTCGTTTTCGAGCTATCGAAACCACTGATCTAGCGGCGCCAAAATTATAACTTGCACACGAACCAAATTTTGCACAAATTCAGCCTGTGTCTTTGGGTAATAATGGGTCGAATATGAATAATATCTGACAATGTTTTGGTATAGCCCCCATATAACGGAAATTCCCGATTTTCGGTATTTTGAGGATTTAAGCCACATTTTCGAAGCAAATAAGCTGTAACTTGGTACTTAGGGTTCCTAGCTGTCACTAAATATTTCCGTCAACAAATGCGGACATAGGTCCACGTTTTGATATAGTCCCCATGTAACCGTACATCCCGATTTAAGTTATTTTGAATATCATGACCATCTTTTCCAACCTACTTAGTTGGCTGTAATTTTGCATTCCGTATTCTCACTGCGTGCGGGGTATAAAACTTTCCTTCAAGTCCACGCCTTAGAACGGTACCTCCCTATTTCCTGTATTTTGAAGGTTTTGGCCCCAATATTCTACCGGAATTGCTGAAATTTGGTATTTGGTCTTCATTTGGGGTATTAAACGTTTCATATGGAATTTATCTTGTCCACGTTTCGATATAGCCCCCATAGAACAGTACCCCCGATTTTCGTAACTCTGAAGGTTGTGACGTCAATATCAAAGAAAGACGAATGACTAAAATTTATTATTTAGTCTTCGATGGGGTTATACAATATTCCAGAATTATCAATATAGGTCTACGTCTTCCTATATCCGCTATAGAAGCGTACCTCTTGATTTTCTGTATTTTGAAGGTTTTACCGAAATATGGGAAATTTGGTGTTTAGTCTTCTTCGAGTCTACAAACTTTCCGTCAGAAATTTGTCGGTATAGATCGACGATTTGGAAGAATTAAGATTCTATAGACGAAATAAACAAATAAATTCTAAATTCCAAAAACGGCACCTCCCGAATTTCGGTATTTTGAAGGTTAGACACACTGTTTTACCGAACTTTCTGAAATTTGCTATTTAGTCTTCTTCATAAACGAAAGGAAACTAATTGTTCCATTTTACTTCAATACAACTGGTGGTTGAGGGTATAACAAGTTCGGCCTGGCCGTTCTTATTTGCTTGTAATGTAAATGTTCAGTTTTATTATGAATTTGTTAAACATTTAAACAAATAAGAAAGAATTTATTTTTTAGGATTTTTTTTTAATCTGATGCAGCAAAATTTTTTGTAGTTGATAGTGAATAACTGAGTGAATATTTACAACAAATAAAAAGTTAAAAGAAAATGTTAGTCTGCAGAGTATCTGTAATCGATACAATGAAAAATATTTCGCAATTTTATAGTTTGATTTTTTGACAGGCGCACCTGGATACACACTGGATCGAGAAAAACGCGTTTTAAGTTGCTCCTCTACACGCAAAATATATGTTAGAAACATGTTTGGATCCATATGTTGTTTATATCCAAATATATGTTTGGATCCAAACATATTATGATTGGGTCCAAACAAATATATATTTGTAACATTTTGTAACATATCTCAATTTTATTTGTTTGGGTACCAACACATTTTGTTGTGTTCACACGCAAAACACAATGGGTTCTTCACTTTGAACGGTCATATCTCAGCCAATTTTGCTCCGATCGACATGTAGCATACTCTATACTCCATGTACTTCAAAATAAGTAAGTAATTTTTCTTCAGTAAGTAATTTTTCTTCTAATAACAATGGCGACTGCGAGCCACATTCTTGCCATCCCAAAGAGTTTGCTGGTTTTCATGTTGTTCTATTTTAATGGCGTATTTATTTAATGCTTCCCTTTTAAGCAACATAAATTCGAAAATGACCGCATGTTCATACATTACTGTGCTAATTTCAAATCAAGTTCAAGTATTGGCATTCGTAAAACGAAGAGGGAAATACATCACGGGCACACACATACACATTATCATCATATCCATTGTTCAGTGTTCTTTAAAAAATGTTTTATCTGTTGTTGTTGTTTTTCACTTGAATGTTATAAACTTTACAACATATACATTACAACATTGGTCTACATATCTTTCTTTCCGCTTATGGTCTTTTTAGTTCCTCTGCTCGTATTTTAGAATTCTAGTCCGGATGTTTATTACCTTTTTTATTTGTTTTTGTTTTTTTTTTCTTCTTTTTGTTTCTTCTATTAGTACGATTCTTGATCTCATTGTATTTTTCTTGCAGCAGCTAAAAGTTATTTACGAGTTACGTCTGAACGCACAATTTCCTTATGTGTCCAGAAGAAATAAAGAAAAATAAATTCAGTTCACAATTCAAGCAGAATGCAACCATTTCCGAGATAAGTAAATGGAAAAGGAATCACAAGTGTAATATTGTCTTGGAAACTGAATGACCAAGGAGGCAGCACGGGCATATCAGCTTTAGAAATAAAACAAAATAATGAAGAGTGTGTGGGTGCGAGGAGAATAGCAAAGGAACAGCAATGAAAAGAAAACAATTTATTTAAAATAAATTGTCTTTTTTTGTTTTTCAAGGAAATGCACAACGACTAAGGATATGTGAAGAAATATTGATGTTCTTGTGAATGTGGTATGATGTAAGTTGATCTTTTATATTTAGATATGTACACAATCAAGAGTATTTATGTACATAAATACAAATAATATGTTTATAAATACAGAAAGCAATTATTGTAAATGTTCGTTCCAGTCTAGCTACACTATATAGCACAACAAAATAATTATGAGGAAATCGACTCTATAAAGTATATATCACCAATATTTTTGAAAATTTAACATAGCTGAAGCCAAGGTTTACCCTTTTAGAACACGCGACTCGTGATTGTATATTATACGAATTAAATACTGTTGGATAAAATGAAATGTTTTTGGACGTGGCAAAAAATATTGGCCTTAAAAGATAATTTGCGTGGTAGCTGTGGCTATATTTATGTTAAAAAATTGGTGAAAATGGGTTGAAGCCACCATGTCTTTTTTTGTTTTCTCTCGATTTGTGAGTAAACCACACTTCTCTCGAGTTTCCTGTCAAAGTAAAAGCAGAACCAAACTAAAAAACGATCATCTCACTAGTGTAGTACTTTTCAAAATTTCGTCTGCTTCTACCATTAAATGATGCTGACATTTTGAAGCCAGATTTACAGTGTTTTTCAAAAAACCATTTATAGGATTGTAGAACTTTTGATTCTGAGTTATTTGATATAAATATTGTGAATGTAGTCTGTACAGATTCATAGAAATCTGCATCCAAATGCGAAAATTTTGTGTGAACATTTTTCTAAAAATCGTATTTTTCGGGCCTTATTTTAACAATTGTCATTCGATTTCTTCGTACTTGATTGCACATTTTAGTTTTTTACGTTCCTGATTCAATAAATCATTCCCCGTGAAAATTCATCTACTAAAACGCGAGTTACAAGAAATTCCAAAGTAGAAAAATCATCTAAAATTGTTTTTGGAAATATCGCGTAGTTTATCACGTTTTCTACGGTTCGTTTCCACTGCAATGAAAAAACTAGTACAGCATCTTCGTTTTAGCGGAAACAGAGATTTGAAAACTTCACTGATAAGGGAGCTACATTCATTTTATCTCAAAAAATAGTGTGTGATGCTACATCCACGGTTCTTGATTGATCGCCTTGAAATAGATATATATCGATATAGATTTTCATGGTGAACACTGAAATCGGATGCGGACAAAAATTGCATGCACTTTGCGCAAATTAGCGATATTTTATAGGTTTTTTAATGCTAGGATGCAGCCGATGCTACATCTTAGCCTCCAGTGTAAATTTCGAAAAATATATATAAATTAAAAGATATAGTCTTGCTGTACATGAAAATCACATGCGGACAAAATGATTTTGATAATTCCGCGATTTACATGTATTTTAAAATGCATATAAATTAAAATGGGTTATTTTACCTCTATTTCAATTTCAGAAGCTTTGAGATATATCCTCATCAACCCAATTACCTTCCCTAGTGGGAAAGCTTTAATATGAATGTCAATAAAGAAAAATCCGTCTATTTTATTGGGAGATTTAAGCAAAATGAAGGAAGTATTCCTGTAGATTTTTCCAATATTTTCTACTACATAATGCATGTGAAAAAATATTTTGTCAAATAAAAAATTCTTTTTTGACCAAAATATGTGCTTATTTTGGCTGTAACATCAAAATTATAACACCAAACTGTACGATTGTAGTCTCATTTGATTCGCCGTGAAGTTTTGATACACAACAAATTTTTAGTTTATTTTATGACCACTAAATGGGCCTCAATTTTGGAAAAAGTTGACTTATATTCAATAATTTATCAATTTTATGTGCATTCCGCGAATTCTGTGTAATATTTTGCAGGTATTATGCAATCTACTGGCTGAAGTCACTTCGAGAGAACTTTTTTGTAACAATGGTGCTCATTAAAACAATTAGCGTTTTTATAATATTTTTTTTTCTTAAAAAGCGAAATAAAAGCGCCATAACTTTTGTCCGCAACCAAAAATTGGCTCGCGACCAGATTCGTACTGGGAATTTTTTTCTTAACCTACATATCGATGTAGCGCGAAAAAAATTATCCTTTTTTTCTGAAATGGAATATGAAATAATTGACAATATTCGTGATATGTATATTTTTGAAGAATAAAATTCTGGGTCGATTTAGCCTAGTCCGTCTGTTGTAATCACTCTAGCGTCCACAATATTTAAGTTATATAGCTATATTTTTGCGCTATATTTTATCTTTTTCATAGTCAGGTCAAGTTCGAAGATGAGCTATATCGGCTTGCCTGAGTTATGAAGATACCTCCCGATTTTACGTATTGTGAACATTTTGAGTTACCCGTTGTTGTTGTTGTAACAGTGTTTATTATTGTAAGTTTGTGTGTTTGTTCTTTTGCTCAATCTGGCTCGGGGTCTATTTCCAGTTCCAGGAAAGTTGCTGTTTCGATGGGATATAACCACAGATCTACTGGAGTTAGATGACTAGGTTTGGCGGGGCAGTTGAAAAGATGCTGTGTCTTGTGTCGGCCCATGTCGCATACTGGACAGATGCACAGTGCTATCGATACTTGCCCAAAAGGAATTTAAGCGACTGCAATATGCCGTACGTAGTTGATCCAAAACTACTCTGGTTTGTCGTGGCAGCTGACGCTCCTCAGCTGCGATAGATGGGGGATGTACTCAGAGGACTTTATTCACACTATATTTGCTTATGGCCTTAGCAACTGCATCCGTGTGAATGCTATTTAAGCTTGCTTGATATGCACGTTGATCTAGGGGTTCTCTCCAGTTTCGTTGGACCTTTCCCTCTAAAACGTGGATATCCTACCTGATTTGCGTTAATGTGTCGGGCCTACCCACCAGATGGTGATTGAGATGGTTCTCATGGTAACATCCTAGAAAGAACTGCAACGACTGCTTTATTCGAAGAATCTTTGCCTCCTCGTGTAGATGGTCCTACTAAAGACTAAAGACTTGAGGAGACACCCTGTTGCTGTTCTCAGGGCGGCATTCTAACAAGGTTTCCTTATCTGCACCCCAAGTGCTGCCGGCGAGGGACTTGAAACCCTTGTTTATATTTTTCAGTTTGTCGCAGATAGCGGCGGCATGCGCGGACGACGTGAACGAAGTGTCAAATGTGGCAGTTTGTGGTCGGAATTCTGCTACCATCGACCACGACATTCAACTCTCTTCTATACTGTGCCGTCCATGCGGTGAACAGAGTGGCCGTAGGTTTAGTGGTGGTTATCTGCATATTCCTCCCGTAGAAAAATTTGGTAAGATCGGTTAAATAGTTGTTCAGTCTCTCGCAGATGTTACCCTGATGGTACCTGACGCCAAGATCGTACAATTATCCGCATATGTTACGATCTCAATGCCGTCTGGATGGGGTGGAATACAGGAGAGGTAGAGGTTAAACAGTTCCGGAGATATCACCCCCACTTTGGGGAACTCCCTGTTTCACTCTACGGGGTTTGGACTTCTTGTTCCCGAATTCCTTCGTACGACTGGCGTCCACACATATAATTGATTATCCAACGTTTCAAGTTTGGTCGGAGGTTTGACTGTTCTATGTCCTCAAACAGCATGGAGTGCCTGACAATATCAGAGGCTTTTGATAAGTCAAGGGCCACCATTACTGTTCTGTCACAAGGCGGTCTCTTGTTGAGGCCTCGACAAACATGTGTGGAGATGGCGCGCAACGCTGTTGTCGTGCTGTGCTGCTTGCGGAATCCATGCTGATGATCGGCAACTAGATATGTATTTCTGACATGGGAGAGGACTAAGGCCTCAAGGGTCTTTGCTACAGGCGACAAAAGCGAAATCGGCCTGTACGAGTCACTTTTGCTTTCATCCTTACCTCGCTTCAGTAGCGGGACCACCCTGCCAATTTTCCAGGCTTCGGGAAAAATTAGAGTGGCTAGCGACAGGTGGAGAACTTTAGTGAGATACTCCACTCCACTTCACGAGTAAATTTCATTTTTATACCCTCCACCATAGTATGGAGGGTATATTAAGTTTATTTTTCCGTTTGTACCGTTTTGTACTAATCATTTGCGGCCCTTTAAAGTATATATGCTAGATCAGGGTAAAAGTCTGAGTCGATCTATACGTGACTGTCCGTCTGTCTGTGGTAATCACTCTAGCATCACAAAAATCGAGCTAATACGCTGAAATTTTGGGATAGCTCCCGTATAACGCTACCCTCAATTTCAAATTTAATGGTTTTAGCTACATTTTCAGACCAAACAAGTGAGCAAAGGCTACAGTCGGGACGGGGCCGACCATGTGAAACCCTACACCACTACCCCTGCGCATAAGCTTTTCACTGGTAAACATTTCTGGTAGTCGGTAAAATATAATCCGACTACCACCAAACCTCTTTCTTTCTGGAACCCCCATAAGCAACATAAATTTCGTGACCATCCGATCAAAATTACGACCTGTATCGTGATTGTAAAAAATGGAGGAATTGGATGCGTTACCGACTATTGTGGTATCTCCCTTGGTTGAACACCCTCGTCGACCTACGTTACACCAATGTAAAGGTAATATTTTCTTCTTCCATTGACAGGCTTTGCAGTTGGAATACCTTTACTAGAAGCCGATATATTGACAAAGAATAAAACTTTGAATTTGTCTCCACATGAGTTTTTTCCCCATTCCGACCCCTAAATATTATCCGACTATAACCAAAATCAATAGGCTTTTTTTTCGGTGGGGCCCCGATCAACCCCCAAAATTTCGTGACTATCCGATCAAAATTCCAACCTGTAGCGTGATTACAAAAAATGGAAAAATTGGAAATATTACTGACTTTTGCGATATCTCGGTTGTTTGCCCACTTACGCCAACATACTTTGCATCAATATAAAGGAGATCTTTTCTTCCTCTATTGACGGGCTTTCCTTTTGGAGTACTCCTACCAGAAGCGGAGATATTAGCATGACCGACTATTGCGATATCTTTGTTGTTTAACCACCTATGACAACCTACTTTTTTACATCGTTGTAAAGATGATATTTTCTACTTTCCTTGCCAGGTTTTGCTTTTGATATATATTGGCTTTGAAAAAAACGTTGACCTTTTCTCCAAATAAGTTTTTGCCCATTCAGACCCCTCAATATTATCCGACCATCATCAAAATCAATAGGCTTCTTTCTCTGTGGGACCCCCATCAAATTTTCGTGATGAAATGGGATGTATTACCGACTATTGCAATATCTCCGTCATTTGGCCACCTACGCCAACCTACTTTGCATCATTGTAAAGGTGGGATATTCTACTTTCATAGTCATGCTTTGCTGTTGGAAGCTTCCCCAACCAAAGCTGTGATATTCGTCATTAAACTTAAAATCGCAAAAATGAAAAGTTGGCTTGTATTAACGACTATTGCATATCATCGTTGTTTGACCACGCACGACAACCTACTGTACATCGTTGCAAAGGTAATATTTTCTACTTTCATCAGAACGTTTTGCTTTTGATATACCCCTTATAGATGCCGAGATATTAGCTTTAAAATAAAACGTTGACTTTTTTCCAAATACGTTTTTTTGCCCATTCCGACACCTGAATATTATCCCACCATCACCAAATCACCAAAATTTGGTGATGATCCGATCAAATTTGCGACCTGTAGCGTGATTACAAGGTTTAGATGGACAGACAGACGGACGGACACACATAGCCAGATCGACTCAGCTCGTCGAGGCATTCATCTATAAATATAAAAGAGCAGTGAGGTGAGTGATTCGCTGACTGCTAGAAACTTGAAATTTTGAGTGTGGGTTGTTGTTGGTGTGTAGGGGTGAGATAAGGCTGGGTTTTTGGAAATTCGAACTAGAAGGGTACTAAAAGGTACTAAGTATGATACCCTTTGTATAAGGCAAACGGTAAGAGCTAGAATTCTGAAATTTGGAATGAGGGTAACTGATGGCGAGCTAGAAAGATATACCAAAGGGGTTTTGTAAATTCGACCTCTAAATGTACAAAAAGTACTAAAATTTACAAAATTTTGTACCAATTGTATTTTTTGAATGGAGGTAGACTCTTGAAATTTGGTGTGGGAATCAAGCTTGGTGGCGTCGATATAAGAAAGTATGGAAAAGGTATGGAATGATGATATGGATAGGGTTGGAATCTTGAAATTTGGAAGTAAGATTACTGTTAGAGAGTAGGGTTGAGATATGAAGATAGTTTTGGAAATTCATACTTATGTATGTGAACGGAAAGTACTAAATGGTACTAAATTAAGTACAATTTGGTCTTTGGATAGAGCTGGAAACTTGAAATTTGGAATTAAGATTATTAGTGTTGAGATATGCAGGGAGTTTTGGATATTTGTACTTCTGTGTACGAAAGTACTAAATGGTACTTAATATGGTACAATTTAGATTTGGGTAAACGGATAGAAATGGAATCCTAATATCTGGAACTATGATTACTGTTGGTGTGAAGGATTGAGATATTTTTGGAAATCCGATCTTATGTGTACGAGAAGTACTAAATGGTGCTAAATTTTGTAATATTTGGATTTGGGTGGACGGTTAAAGCTGGAGTGTAGAATAAATGTATACCGGTTGTTTTGGAAATTCGTACTTATATGTATGCGAAAATATTATATTGTACTAAATTTGGTACAACTTGGATTTGGATCAACGGATAGAGCAGGATTCATAAAATTTGGAATTATGATTATCCAACAGGGTTGACATATGAAGGGATGTTTGGATATTCGTACTAAATGGTACTAAATTTGGTACGATTTGTATATGGGCGAACCGTTACAACTGGAATCCCGAAATTTGGAATTGAGATTACTGTTGAAGTTCAGGATTGAAATAAAATTTGGAATTATGATTATCCAACAGGGTTGACATATGAAGGGATGTTTGGATATTCGTACTAAATGGTACTAAATTTGGTACGATTTGTATATGGGCGAACCGTTACAACTGGAATCCCGAAATTTGGAATTGAGATTACTGTTGAAGTTCAGGATTGAAATATGAAAATAGTTTTGGAAATTCGTAATTATGTGTACAAAAAGTATTAATTAGTACTAAATTTTGTACCATTTGTATTGGGTGAACGGATAGAACTGGAATCCTGAAATTTTAAATAAAGATCGGAAGGATTTAGATATGGAGGTACATTTAGAAGTTCATACGTAAAGTACTAAATTTGGTACAATTTGGATTTGGGTGAACAGATAGAGCTGGAATCCTTAAATTTGGAATTGAGATTACTCTTGGAGTGGAGGATTGAGATAGTTTTGGAAATTCAAAATGGTACAAATTTGGTACAACTTAGATTTATTTGAATAGATAGAGGTGGAATCTTGAAATTTAGATCTAAGATTACTGTTGTAGTGTATGATTGATATAGTTTTTTTTGTACGAAAAGTACTAAATGGTACAATATCTGGAACAACTTAGATTTATTTGAATAGATAGATGTGGAATCTTGAAATTTAAATCTAAGATTACTGTTGTAGTGTATGATTGATATAGTTTCTTTTTGTGTGAAAAGTACTAAATGGTACTATATTCGCTACAAGTTGAATTTGGGTGAACTGATAGAGTCAGAATCCTGAAACTTAAAATTAACATTACTGTTGGAGTGTAGGATGGAGATAGGGATGCAGATGTGGTAATGTGGAGTTGAAATATCAAAGTAGTTCTAGATATTTTTACTTATGTGTACTAAAAGCGCTAAATGGTACAAAATTTGGTACATTTTTGTATTTGCTCAAAAATTTTGGTGTTAAGTTTACTGTTGGTATATAGAATGGAGATAAAAAGAAGATTCGCGAAATTAGTGTTTATATGTACTGCAAGTACTAAAAGGCACATAATTTGATTCAATTTGTTTTTGCGTAAAGAGGTAGAGATGAAAATTGTGAAATTCTGTAGTTGACATTTAGAGAGGAGATAAGTACTAAATACTACTTTAATTGGTTTTGGGGGAACAGATAGAGCTATAAATGAGTATCAGAGTTGGGACACAGTGGGGATATTGGAATATATTTTTTGAAACTTGTACCTACTATAAGTACCAAATTTAGTACCATTTTGTATTGCATAAAGGAATATAGCTACAATTTGGTGTTGGGTGTAGGAATGAAGCTGGCATGTGCGAAAGGTATTAAAGAGCAATAAATTTGGTATTGGGCTAATGAATAGAGGTGGAATTCTGATTTATTATTTAATCGTCAGTTTCTCTGTTAATCGTAATTGTACAATAAGTGTACAAGAAGTATTAAATTATACTGAACATCGAAGCACTGGTATTAAGTGAACCGATAGATGAAATGTTTATGAAAATCCGTCTTAAACTTTTTTTGCACAAAATTGTTCTACACTTTTATATCACATTATTACAACTAATTTGGTTGGAAAAGTGAAAAAAAACTTTAAAATACCCTTAAACAGTATAAGGTTCTAATAAAACATGGAAACCGGTTTTTTGATGCGGAAATTCGAACTAAAGTAGTATGAACAGAATTTAAATGAAATTAAATATCATGTAAAATAGGTATTAGTACAACAAAATTGTCAGTGTTTCCCATCTCCATATTAAGTATTGAGTATTTGTATTTGTTTTCCTCTTCCGTATACGAAGTAGCGGGCATTTTGCTAGTTTTGGAATATATAAGTATGGGCCTACGACCATTATTTCGATGCGTTACAAATTTTTTGGCCAAACCCAACTTATAATACCCTCCCCACATAGTGGTGTAGGGTATAATTAGGTATAATGTAACATTTAGGGTTCCTAGATGTTAAGAAAATTATATACCAAAATTTTGGACATAGGTCCATGTTTTGGCATATACCCCATATGACGGTACCTCCCGATTATCGGTATTTTGAGGATTTTAGGTAAAATTTTTAACCGAACTAGTTATAATTTGACATGTGAGGTTCTCTACGGTCACGAAACTTCTGCACCATAAATCGTCAACAAAGGTATATATTTTGGTATAGCCTCCATATAACGGCACCTCCCGATTTTCGGTATTTTGAGGATTTTAGCTACAATATTTAACCGAAATAGCTGCAATTTGACATTTAAGGTTCTCAGTGGTCACGAAAGTTCTCCAAGAAAAATCGTCCACATGGGTCCATGTTTTGGTATAGCCCCAAATAACCGTACCTCCCGATTTTCGGTATTGTGAGGATTTAGCTACAATTTTTAACCGAACTAGTTGTAATTTGACATTTGAGGTTCATAGTGGTTGTCCACCGAAATTCGTCAATATAGATTCATGTTTTAGTATAGTCCCATATAAAGGATCCTCCCTATTTTCGGTATTTTGAGGATTTTAGCTAAAATTTTTAACCGAACTGGCTGTGATTTTTTTGAAAAATTTTCGTGGCCACTGAGAACCTCATACTCAGTGGTCACGAAAGTTCTCCAAGAAAATCACAGCCAGTTCGGTTAAAAATTTTAGCTAAAATCTTAAAAATAGATCCATGTTTTGGTATAGCATCCATATAACGGTACCTCCCCATTTTCGGTAGTTTAAAGATGTTAGCTACAAATTTTTAAGATAGGTCAACACTTTGATATAGCCCCATAGGTGGTACGTTTCACCTGGTTGAACACATTTTTAGATTAGATAATTTAGGCATTTGGGGTATCCGTGGTGGAAAAATTTTTGTGGGCAGGAAAGGAGACTATTACCATTTAATTACGAATATTTTATGGTGTAGGGTATTCATTTTTCGGACCGACCGAACTTAGCTACTTTCTACTCGTTTTTTTTTTTTTTTTTGAAAGGTTATTTTTTCAAGTCACTGTAAACCACACAGGACATGGTCGTATCTCCAACTGTTCTGAGTACGTTGGGGACAAAAAGTGTCAATCTTTCCAAAAAAACTATTAAGAGGCGCCTTGCCTAGGCCAGCAAGTAATCGTCCTGCACTCTCGAACATTAATTTTTCCAAATTGCGACAAAGCTATTATTAATGTGACCCTAACCTTGCATTATTTAAATGCGAAATGTAATGGTATGCTTCTAAAGAAAATAGAAGTATTTACTTCGTAGTTGTGCAAATTAATATTTAGAAGAGTCATAATCTGAATGACTTAATCAAGCCTAGAACTTTTTGGCATAATCTTGAAAATTTGACCAAATTAAATAATTTTCTTTTAAATAACATAAAATGTTCTTCAAAGTCCATTACACAGCAAAAGCATAAACAACCGAGATAATTAAATGTTTTTAGTGAAGCCTTTAGACAGAACATCTCCTTGAAAGTAGAAAAGAAAAATAAAATAGAATGACAATTTTGACAATGACTAAAAACTAAATTAAATTTATATACGCAAGATTTTGATAAGCATTTGCCTGATGTCAGTTGCTAAATCGTAGTGCTTGATTGCTGAACAGACTGCCTGTTGCTGTTCTTGTTGCATTGTAATGGAAAACGTAAGTATATGAAAGCAATTGAACAAAACAGAGATGCAAGACAAATACCAGGTACTACCCCCGTCAGCATACGTACATATTTTATGGACGACCTGGGCAGACTGTGGGTTTAGTCATTCAAATGGAAAAACAGTCCTGGTAAAAAGTCCGACAATTTTGCATACTCTCACAGGAAGTGTGTAAATGCGCATGTTCAAAAACTTCTCCACAAATTTATTCAATTTGCAAGTTGTCTGTGGGTTTGTTGGAAGTCAAGCGGAATTGGAAAATAACTGTAAAGAGTAAAAGAGAATTCTCTTAAATTCTCAAAAGTCCTTCCAGGAAATTGTTGCTTTTCCACCGGCAGCAATGAGCGAACCTTTTCATATTTCGGGTCGTTAGAATGTAAATGAGATTGTGTTGGAAAACAAAGAGAACCACAGCTTTTTGTGACAAACATGTTTGCTGCTCGTTCCAGTCGTAAAAACGTTTTTTGTTAGTCGTTTTCCTTTGTCTTTGACAAATGCAATTTTCAAGGATGTGCTTTTGCTGTTAATGGTAAGCAGTTAAGTCAAAGGAATACGTGCCTTTTTGGTGGGCGAACATTATTCTGTTGTTCTGAGTAAAAACAAACTGAGTTTTATCATCATCGCCACCGTCAAAGTTACCGTCGTGCTAATGTTGCACTTTGGTATAAGTGTGGAGGATATATGAGTGTCACATGCATAATTTATTAATTATAATGACTTAGTAACTTTATACAACAAGTCTTCCATAAACCTGATGATATTAAAACGAGAAGAAACACAAAATGAGAAAAATATTGTCTGTAATCAAGCTTATATATTTTAAGAATCCAATTAAGTTTTTTTTTCATTCTGCTACAATGATATGAAGAAAATGCGGAAATATCATTAAACTGAAGTTCTTCTATTTTATTAAACTTATTTACGTGGGAAATATTTAAACACAAAATACTTGGAACGTGAAGCACGATTGCACATTGTATACTTTACTGCATGTCAATGAATGTATGTCGTTTTGAAAGGTGTCAAACGAGCATAATCATACTAATTGTAGCAGGAAGTTTAGGAAGTACTCAATATTTCTTATAGGATAATTCATTTTAATTACACGTGATTACAAAAAGTAATGAAAAACGTCAGCCATAACTTAAATTGTATAATCAAAAGTTAAAAATAATAAAAAAATAATTTAATTATTGCAGTTTTTATGCTCTCAGATTTTTGGTAAAGAACGTACAGTGTAAAAGCCAAATTTCGCTTTTCGCAGATAATAAAAAAATAAGAAATGGGGAATTAATTCTAAATTATAGTACCTCGTTTTCCTTATTAGCCACTAAGAAAAATAATTTAAAATTAAGTACAGAATCTAGCCAACGCGTAGAAAAATATATACCAAAACATGGACCTACCTTGACAATTTAACCCTTTCGGTGATTCTATGCCATATGGCATAACCAGTTTTTGAAGCCCGTTTTAAGGCAAAATACTTATGGACACTCTTTTTTTAATAATTTTGTATTTTTCCCTGAAGTGTTATCTAAAAATAATTCGACAAAAAATTTTGATTGGTGGACCCTATACATTGTTATGTCTCAAAGAGCAAGCGCTCCTCGTTCAATTTAAAATTTGCATGAAAATACCATCTTATAATTTTATATATTTTATTAATAAAAATATATTTTTTGTTAACTTTTTGTATTTAATTTAGTAGATAATCATTGCCTTAATAATTAAAACGAAAAAAAGAGACGAAATATAGTTCAATGGAGCTGCCAGATTTTTTATATTTCATACTATGCCATATGGCATAGATTTTTCCCAACGGAAATGTTTCACTTTGTTTGACTCCCAGATCTTCTATTGTAAACCCCCTAGATCTTCTATAAGAAGACCTCCAGATCTTGTATAAATAGACCTCCAGGTCTTCTATAAGAAGACCTCCAGATCTTGTATAAGTAGACCTCCAGGTCTTCTATACGAAGACTTCCAGGTCTTCTATAAGGAAACCTCCAGATCCACCATAGGAAAACCTCCAGATGATGTATAAGAATTCTTGCAGATTTTCTAAAATAACTCCTCCAGATATTATATAAAATGGCCCCAAGCTGACCTCCAGCCCTTCTATAGGATGACATTCAGGTGTTCTATAAGAAGTCCTTCAGATCTGCTATATGAAGACATTCAGATCTTCTATAAGAAGTCCTCCAGTTTTTCTATAAGAAGGCCTCAAATCTTCCATAAGAAGACCCTAGGTTTTCTATAAGAAGACCCTAGCTTTTCTATAAGAAGACCCTAGGTTTTCTATAAGAAGACCCTAGGTCATCTATAAGTGGCTTTAAATGTTCTAAAAGAAGACCTCCAGATATTCTATAAGAAGACCTTCTATGTGAATACCCCCAAATCTTCTAATAGTAGACCTCCAGATATTCTATGAAAAACCTTCATGTCTTCTATAAGTAGACCTCCTGGTCTTCAATGAGAAGATCTTATGCTTTTCTATAAGAAGGGCCCCTGCTCTTCTATTAGAAGACCATGGGTTTTTTTATAAGAAGGTCTCCTGCTCTTCTATGAGAAGACGTCCTGCTCTTCTATGAGCAGACCTCCTGCTCTTATATAAGAAGACCTTCTTATCTTCTATAAGAAGACCTCCTGCCCTTCTATATGCAAACGTCCTTCTCTTCTACGAGAAGACGCCCTGCTCTTCTATGAGCAGACCTCCTGCTCTTGTATATGAAGTCCTGCTTCTCTTCCATAAGAAGACCTCCTCTCCTTCTATATGCAAATGTCCTGCTCTTATATAAAAAGACGTCCTGCTCTTCTATCATCTTCTATCATCTTCTATCCCTTCTATATACAAACGTCATACTAATTGTAGCAGGAAGTTTAGGAAGTACTCAATATTTCTTATAGGATAATTCATTTTAATTACACGTGATTACAAAAAGTAATGAAAAACGTCAGCCATAACTTAAATTGTATAATCAAAAGTTAAAAATAATAAAAAAATAATTTAATTATTGCAGTTTTTATGCTCTCAGATTTTTGGTAAAGAACGTACAGTGTAAAAGCCAAATTTCGCTTTTCGCAGATAATAAAAAAATAAGAAATGGGGAATTAATTCTAAATTATAGTACCTCGTTTTCCTTATTAGCCACTAAGAAAAATAATTTAAAATTAAGTACAGAATCTAGCCAACGCGTAGAAAAATATATACCAAAACATGGACCTACCTTGACAATTTAAAAAGGGGGTGGCAGTACAAAAACATGGACCTATGCTGGAAGTTTTTGTGGAGATGTTGTGTGACCACTAGGAACCTCAAATGTCGACTTACAAATAGTTCGGTAGAAATTTGTAGCTAAAATCTTCGAAATACCGAAAATCGGGAGGTAGTTTAGTTTAGTTTATTTTGTGACCACTGGGAACTCCAAACGTGAAACTACAGGTAGTTTGGTAAAAAAAATTAGCTAAAATCCCCAAAATACCGAAAATCGGGAGGTACCGTTATATGGGGGCAGTACCAAAAAGTGGTCCGATATAGCCCATCTTCGAACTTCGGACGTAGCTAGATCGTCTTAGAGTTCTATACTGATCAAGAATATATATACTTTATATGGTCGCAAATGATCAGTTCGATGTATTACATACAGAAAAACAAACATAATATACCCTCCATACTATGGTGGAGGGCATACAAATGTGCTTAATAAGGTGGGGTTATATCATAGTTTCTTGGTGGAAAAGATTTGTGACTGCAGGGAACTTCAAATGTCAATTTAGGGGTAGTTCAAAATTCCGAAAATCGGGAGGTACCGTTATATGGGGGCTATACATGGGCTTAGTTTACAATTTTTGGTTGGAAAGTTTCTTGACTGCAGAGATATCTTTAAATGTCAAATTTCCATCAAAAATGTTGCCAAAACCAGCAAAATACCAAAAATCGGGAATATGGGGACCAAAACATCGACTTATATCGACAACTTTTGGCGGAGAAGAATTGTGACCAATAGAAACTTTAAATTTCAAATTACAATTTAAATTTAAAATTAAATTTAAAAATTTTAGCTAAAATCATCAAAATACTGAAATACTGGAGGTACCGCTATATGGTGGTTGTACAGAAACGTGGGCCTATGTATGTCCATAATTATCAGTATATAAGTTTTTTTCGGTCACTAGGAACCCTAAATATCAAATTTTATCTAATGAAATGTGACTAAAAACGTAAAAAATGCGAAAATCTGCAGGTATTGTTATATGGGGACTATACCAAAACATGGACCTATGCTGACGATTTTTATTGGAAAAGTTTTGTGACCACTGGGAACCTCAAATGTCAAATTACAGCTAGTTCAGTTAAAAACATGGACCGATGTTATAATCTTCGAAATATATAGTTTTTTGATCACTAGGAACCCTAAATATCAAATTATATCTTATTCGGTCTGAAAACCGTTATATGGGGGCTATATCAAAACATGGACCTACGTTGAATATTTTTAGTGGGGAAGTTTCCTGACTCAAACGTTAAATTACAGCTAGTTCGGTTAAAAATTGTAGCTAAAATCTTCAAAATACCGATAATCGGGAGGTACCGTTATATGGGAGTAATACCAAAACAAGGACCTATGCCCATAATTTTCGGAATATAAGTTTTTTGGTCACTAGGAATCCTAACTATGAAGTTAGAGCTAATACGGTCTGAAGATATGACTAAAAACGTCAAAATAATGAAAATCGGGAGTTACCGTTATATGGGGGATGTGCCAAAACATGGACCTGTGTTGGCGATTTTTAGTGGAGAAGTTTCGAGAACACTAGGAACCTCAAATGTTAAATAGCAGCTAGTTCGGTTAATAATTGTAAAATACCAAAAATTGGGAGGGCTATACTAAACAAAATTTGGTAGAAATATTTTTTAGCCTCTGGAGACACAAAATACCAAATTACAAGCAATTCGGTGTCCAAATGGGACAAATATCTTAAAATTTCCTAAAAAATAATTTGGACAAAATATTAGGAGATCCAAAGTGTGGACCAAATTAGTTGCCACGTTCAAGAGATATCTTGCATACCATTTTAGTGACGTTTTTTAAATATTGGGGGTTAGTACAGGAAATTGTGGACCGGTATTGCCCATCTTCGAACTGAGTTTGGGCACAATATGACGAAGGCCAAATTTTTGACAAATGGTGCAATCACAGTCTTACAGTCGGACACTCAGCCCAAACTAGTTAGCCCTGACTATTTAGTTTGCTGTCAAATACATTATTGTGACATAAAATACAAAAGAAATCAAATCACAATAATGAACAATCTATTATGTTTGTTGTCAAATATTGTTAACAGTACTCTGAATGGACGACCTTCTGTAGGCCTTGGGTGCAATAAGGGTTTCTACACCTTTCGGGCTGTTTTCTTAAAAAGTATGAACTTGCCACTGAAACAAACTTTTACCGTCGTAATTGAGGCAGCGAATGCAAGTTGCTTCAACAGAAATCAAAGTGATTCGAGAGCAGGTTTTTAAGTGAACTTATCCGAAATTTTGTGTGAGTGATACTCGCAGGAGTGGACAAATATAGTCCATATTCAAACCTGATTTATATCAGGTCACTGCAATGAGGAGTTATCTTGCGCACAATTATTCCCAACATTTTTGAATTTTTGTGGGGGAAGTTCCTGAAGGAGTGAACCGATATGGCTTATCTTCAAACTTAAACTAAGTTTGGACAAAATATATGAAAGCCAAATTTTGAACCGAATCGGCACATCCCTTCGAGAGTTATCCTGCGCATATTTGATTTTGTCCAAACTTAGTTTAAATTCGAAGATGGGCCATATCGGTCCACTCCTTCAGGTACTTCCCCCACAAAAGTTTAAGATTTTTCGCAAAAATTATGAGCACGATAACTCTCAAAGGGATCAACCGTTTTGTTCCATAATTTGCACATCGTAATATTTCTATCAGACATAGATAAGGTTCGAATATGGACTATATCGTTCCACTCCTACGGGTACCTCCGAAAAAAAGTACGGTGGTATCAACTTGTATTCGATGCCCCCATTACGACGGTACAAGTTTTTTCAGAGGCAAGTCCATATCGGTCCACTCCTTTGGGTACCTCCCAAAGGTCCATTATTTGCACATCGTAATATTTTAACGAGACATATATCCGGTTAGAATATGGACTATATATGTCAACTCCTTCAGGTACCTCCCATCCAAGATTTCGGACCTCTTCTCGAATCGTTTTGATTCTTCTTGCAACAGGTTGCACTCAAGGCCCCTATTACGATGGTAAAAAAATTATGAGCACGATAACCCTCAAAGGGATCAACCGTTTTGTTCCATAATTTGCACATCGTAATATTTCTATCAGACATAGATAAGGTTCGAATATGGACTATATCGGTCCACTCCTTCGGGTACCTCCAAACAAAAAGTACGGTGGTATCAACTTGTATTCGATGCCCTGCCGAAAGCTCAAAAACCCGCTGCGGCACCATGTGTAGTGGATGGAGCGCAAGAACGGATAAACCGATTCGGTCCAAAATTTGGCAGTCGTAATATTTTGCCCGAACTTAAATCAAGTTATAAGATGTGCTATATCGGTCCACTCCTTTGGGTACCTCCCCCACAAAAGTTCAAAAATTTTCGCTAAAATGGTGCTAACTCTGGAAGGTAGTAATCAATTTGGTCCATTATTTGCACATGGTAATATTTCTACGAGACATATATCCGGTTAGAATATGGACTATATATGTCAACTCCTTCAGGTACCTCCCATCCATGATTTCGGAAAAGTGCTGTTGAGGACCTCTTCTCGAATCGTTTTGATTCTTCTTGCAACAGGTTGCACTCAAGGCCCCTATTACGATGGTAAAAAATTTTTAAGTGATATAATTCTTGAGAAAATGACTCGAAAGCTGTAAAAATCTCCTACGGCAAGCATGTGTAGCATTTGTATATCGTAATATTTCTTAAAATATCTGATGGAATTTTAAGACGGTTCTTATAGGTCAAAAATATTCTCTAAAATAGTACTTCCGATATCTGTAAACGGAGCAACCGATTTGGTCCAAACTTTGTATCTCGAAATATTTTGCCAAACTTAGTTTATGTTCAAAAGTGTCGGCCCACTACTTTTTTTTTTTTTGTTAAAAATCCATGTTTCCTTATATAACGGTCCAAAAATTCTAAACTATCTAGCAACCACCTGAGCGCGATATGTATTGAGATGAATTACTCCCAAAATAAGACCCACTTCCTTTAGGTACCCTCTTGGAAAATGTTGAGCTTTTATCCAAATCCATATTTTTGGAAAAAATGTTTCACTTCACGCAAGCTGAGTGTATAGCTCTGTCGGCACAGCCGACTGATACTTTTTACTTGCTTTGTTGTATTTGTATAAAAAAGCGGGTAATTAATATGTTATAACTTTACCTAAGATCGTAATACATGTTACTATTTGCGCCTTTTGGGCCGAACCGAGCACTATCGTGCTCACAGCCATTGTAATTGCGGTCAAGTGTTTTTACGATTTTTAATACAATTTTTCGAGTTCTTATGATGAAGATACCCTGTTCCAGTAGGTATTTCAAAATGTTATGGTATTACAACATTTTAAGGAAATGTAATATCTCTGAAATATATTTTAATAAATACTATCTTTAATATATTTAGAAATAAAATACATCTGCGTCCCACTATCCATAATCATTTCATATTATTTTCATTCTAAATAAATTTGTTTCATATTATTTTCATTCTATAATTATTTCTTTCTACACGTGGGGTTGCATAGCTAAAAAAAAAAATTCACAAAGCAAACAAAAAGTGTTTTTCTTTTGAAAAATATAATAAACTATTGTTGCAATTACTACAATAAATTCCACGAATTTTAATAATAAGTTTTCATAACTAGTTTTCAAAATGAAAACCAAACTTTCAACAACATTCAGTAAAGCATGAAATTTATGCATCATTAACAAAACATAGAACCAAACCATTTTGAAAAAATAAAACTATCAACTGTGGCGTTGTGTGGCGGCGTTACGTTGCATTTCAGTTGAATGTCAAGAAAACACATTTAAAATTACGGACCGAAAAATGTATATATTTAACAAAATAACATTGCTTTAGAATTCGTTTGAACATTTCAAGGACTCTGAAGAGTTCGAAATTAATGCTTAAAGTGAAAGTGTGAGTGTGGCTTGAAATAACCCCGATTTTTTTCTACTTGCAATAGCAGGTTCATACTACCACCACATGCTATTTATTTCACATTCATTTGCAGAAATAAAATCGCACCAAGGACTGCTAATGCTTCTTTTGAAAGTAAATTATTGTTGATTTTCGCAAATAGCTCAATATTATTGTTACGAATACTAAATTGCTCTACGTACGTGTGTTTTCATAAGTTTTGCCTCAATCATACAATCAATCCCACACACACAAATAAAATGAAAAGTTCAATACTTATTTTTTGTGGCACGAATTTCGTTTCAAAAAGTTGTTTTCACCTTTAATTCCAGATTTTAGATAATGAGGTGGATGTATGTATCTGTACGTATGTGTGTTGGTAGTGTATATGATGTGTACGAAGAACAAGCACATAGCAAATGAACTTTTTCAATATGGTTTGAACTTAAACTTATGTTATTGAAAAATCTTTAAGTCGTGGATTTTAAAGTTTACGAACTTGAAATAGTAATATTTTCAAACATTAAATAAGTAATAGGAAGCGCCCAAATTCGCAGTGAGCATTAGAGATGTGGTTTTTCGCTTCCAGATGACTCACCAGATTGCCTTAGATACCTTACATCTAGGTTCGTTGTGCCACATCTGGCTAGCTTTATTCCGATATCTTTGTTATAGCTGTCGCATGAAGTGACAAAGAGATGGATTGAATGAGTTGAAATTATCCGGGATCTAACACAAACTAACGAAAGTTTTTTTTTGGATATCAATGGTGTTCTTACAGTCAAAAACCGCCTCAAACTTGGGACCCGACTGAATTAAGGGCCGCTTGACTATAGACGTAGATAGTCACCGGTCCACCTACGTCCCTTTGCTTATCAGTTCTACAACCTTTTTCATTGCAAAGAATTCGACTTGGAAGACACTACAATTTTCATTCAATTTATATGAGAGCCGTCGGGTGAGGGAATCGTCTTCCTCTTTACATCTTACCGTCATCGGTATAAATTCCTATGCCGTCTAATGGTGGATGAGTCGTTGTGGGCCAATGCCTCCCCATGAGGTGTATGTACAGTAATTGGTCTGATATGAAATCAGCAATTTTTCACGAGGTCAGTGGTAGTCCTGCTCGCAGTAGAATCGCAGCGAGTCCATGAATTTAGCTTTTTGAGTTGAAGTGACCTCCCGGCTGCCAGTTCTTGCACTACAAGTTCTTCATGGCACCAGTGTTTAGTATCTATGGCGATCTTCGTACGTTGTTTCATTTACGAAGATGCGATGCCTTACTCAAAGGGTTCTACCACACCAGAGAAGCATAGACAAGAAATGGGCGTACGATGGTCGAGAACATCCAATAGATGATCTGTGCTCTCAATACCTGTGCCTTTACCAATTTTTGTACACATCTCTTTTACGTTCGTCGACATTCGTTTTCCACGTTAATTGTCGGTTCAGAATGATGCCGAGGCAATCAGCGATTTTTCCGAGCTCAGTGGTAGTTATGATTTGAGTAGAATAAATAAACCGTTTAACCTCAACATATCCTGCATTCCGCCCCCTTTATACAGCATCGATATCGTAACGTATGCAGACGTATCTTCCCTGATGACATCTGCAAGCGACTGAACACCTATTTAACCGATCTTACCACCTTTTTTCCACTCTGTTCGCCACATGGACAGCGCAGTTTGAAAGAGAAATGAATGTCGTGGTCGACGGTAGGAGAATTCCGACCACAAATTGGCCCAAAATGGTAGGGGTTACATTCGACATGACACAGCTATCTGCGACAAACTGAACAAGGTCCTCAAGTCCCTAGCCGGCAGCACTTGGGGTGCAATAAAGAAACCTTGTTGACCACATATAACGCAATAGGTCGGTCTGTGGTAAGCTATGCGGCTCCTGTTTGGTCCCCGAGAAAAAGATTCAAACCTGTCAGAATGCCACCCAGAGAATCAACAGAAAAACAACATTGAGGATGCACTCAAGTCCTCAGTGGACCATCTACATGAGGAGGCAACGATTCTTCCAGTACAGCAACACAATGAGAAGTTTTTGTTGCAGTACTTGCTTGGGTGTTACCGTCAGAGCCATCCCAATCACCATCTGGTGGGTAGGTCCGACATATTCAGGCCCATCAGGTAGGATATCCACGCTCCAGAGGGAGAGGCCCAACGAAACAGGAGAGAACCCCTAGGTCAATATGCATATCAAGCAAGTTTAAATAGCATTCACACGGTTGCAGTTGCTAAGGCCATAACAAATATAGTGTGAATAAAGTCCTAGGACCAGAGTAGTTTTGGCTCAACTACGATCGGGATAACTCCAGTGGATCGAAGCAGAAGGGCAAATAATTGCCTGCTTTGCGCAGTTAGTCTATCTTTAAATACTTCTATATTGGATAACCTTGTCCGTCCCCTCCCGGATTTGCGGATCAAGTCCGTCCGTATATTTGATCGAAAATTTGGATATTGTGTCTATACATAGATCAAGTTTAATTATGGAAAATATTGGTCAACTCATTCGAGTACCTTTCCCACAAAATTGAAATTTTTTCATTAAAATGAAATGCGGTCCTTTCACGACGGCACAAGTTTCTTCGGGAGCTAATCCATACTTCCTGATAATGTCCCAAAAGTTCTAAATAACTCTGCAGGCACCAACTCAAATGACTGATGAGCACGAAAACTTACGAATTGATTATCTGTTTTGGCCAAAACTTTGCATATCAACATCTTGTACCAAGAATATCTATATTGGAAAACATCTTCGAGAACCTTCTTCAAGTGGCCCTGTTTACAGCTATATAATGTTTTTCGTGGGCAAGTCCACTCGTCCTGACATAACGGTAAAAATACTCTAAAAAATTCACAGTCACCAACCAAAGTCTTCGTGTACATGATGACTCTCGAAAGAAGTGATTGACATTGGTCCAACCTTTGCGCATCGTAATATTTCCACAAATTTGCGTGCCTCCCTTACAAAATTCCGAAAATTTTCGCAATTGTGCAGTTTAGGGACATATCTAGGATCGTTTTCTTCCAGCAAGTAGTCCTCGCGGCTCATATTACGATAGCATAATTTTACCAGGTGTAAATCCGTACTGACGGAGATAATTATCCTAAAGCTGTAAAGAACCTACGGTCACCAACTAAAATGGCTCTTAAATGGAGTCCTGAATTTGGTTCAAACTTTGCGCATCGTAAATGTTCATGCAAACTTATATCAAATTGGAAGATAGACTATATCGGTGCAGTTCCTCCGGTAATTCCATCATATAAGTTTAGACATTTAGGCATAGAACAGGTTGAGACCTGTGAATTTAACGTTGTTATCGCTGGAGGGGAATGAATAACAAGGAAGAATTGACTGAAATAGATATAGTTTTTTGTTTTAGCCAACTGATTACACTGTGCAACAGCCAATTTGGTGTGTGGAAAATTCCAAGTGGGGGTGATAGTATTCGGTTAGTAGATCAAATTTTCGGTTCTCAGGCCAAACTTCTTTAGAGCCCCTAATATATAACCTTAACCAATGGCAATGGGTCCCCAATATTATGCGCTATACTTCGCAAGATTAGAAATAATGTTTTGAAAATTGATAGAGACCCTTGGATTACATATAGAGCAAATGGGTCATGTCGGTACACTTTTTGGTATAGCCCCCATATAAGGGTATATCCGATTTCCCTCATTTTTTGCGTTTCACCCATATTTTCTAACTAATTTCGTCAAATATTGGTACTTTGAGTGCTTAATTAATAGAAACAATTTATTTAAAAACATTAATATACATAGGTCCATGTTTTGGTATAGCCCTCATATATAGGTACCCCTGATTTTAGCTATTTCGAGGGGCTTTGCTATATTTTTCAATTGATTGGGCTCTAGTTTGGCATCTTCGTTTCTTAAAGGATACCAAACTCTTTCGCAGGAAATTTTCAATGTAGGTCCATGTTTCGGAGTAGCGCCATATAAAGGTACCTCCTGATTATACCTATTTCGAAGTAATTGTATTTCGGTTTCTTTGTGAGTAGAAAATGTTGTTGCAGAACACTTTCAATGTATGTAGGTATATATCATGGTATTGACCCTATATAACGGTACCTCCCAAGTCGCCGTTCCGAACCGATTCGATATGGGGTGTGGTAAGTTTCAAATGGAGGTGATGGTATTAGACTGGGAGAGCAAAACCTCAAAACTATTCTCAGGCAAATTTTCATTTTATGATAAAGTCACCATATAAAGTTCCTCCTAAGTCCAGGTTCCGAACCGATTTGGTATGGGGTGTGGTATATTCCACATGTTGGTAATTGTAATAAACCAGGGGAGCAACACCTCAAAACTATTCTCAGGCAAATTTTCATTTTATAATAAAGTCCCCATATAAGGGTACCTCCCAATAATAATTATAATTATAATAAATAATTATTTTTACTTGATGTATTACAGCTAATAACATTATGCTCACAAAATAAAATCTTTATTCCAGATTTGCATCTACTCATACATGAATATTTTCCCATACTCAGGCTGTTGCCGTTTTTTGTACAAACGCATTGCAACATGACGATGTAAACTTAGTCAACCTGGACCTGGAGGGCAGCTTAACTCTTTATAGCTGTTGCTGCAGTTATTATTATTTATTTTTTAACTTATTCTAGGATGTGCTGACGGTTTTTTATCATTCTATGTATTTTATGGTGTTTATTTATTTTTGTTAAAACAAAAGAGCGGACGAGTCATATAAAAATAAAAAGGATATAACCGACCAACTTTTATTACTATTTTATGGTGTATCACCAGATAGGTTGGAAACATAAAACAAAATGTTGTGTTACATTTTCTTTTGATATATTTATTATTAAAGTTTGGAATCTCGTGTGAAAATATATGTATATATGCCCTGTTCCAGAACCTACAAGAAGCTACTATTTTTTACTAATATAACAATTTTTCCTCTATGTTATCGAAAAAATAGTAGAAATTAGTAGATCTTGCAGTTCTCGAACATACCAATAATGTAGGAGAAATAGTTACAAAATATGAGTAGATTTGCATTACAACGAACATAATAGGTTTGTAGGCGATAATATGATTGTTTTCGATTATAATATGTCACAAATACTATGAAACTGCTTTTTCAATAACACCGGGGCTTTTTAAAGACATATTTTCATGTAGGACGTAGTGGGTGGAAGACACCAATACATATGTTCCCGTACACTGGAAACTTCACTCATACTTCACAGCGTGTCTTACGACATCACTTATGGGGTATTTTGCCCGGCCTGGGAATCGAACTCAGGCACACAGAGTGCAAGGAAGACGTGCTTACCATAAGAACGATAAAAAATACATATAATAAATAGATATTTTCTACTTCACTTTTTCGGTCCATTGTCAAACCGAGGAGGATTTTAAATTTATCAACACCGAAATCCAAGGTACGGAGTCAGGAGTCTCGAAAGACTACAGAAGAGGAGAACGCGCCAGCGGGACAACCACATTTAGTAGCAACACGTTGCGCCAAGGAAAACTATCGTTAGAAGAGGAGAAGCGTAAAACGAAGCTTGAGAAGTTTGGGAGCCAGAATGAAGTCCGAAAATTATGTTGTTGTCACATTGTGCTGCAAAGATAATGAAAGGAATCTGGTTACGCGTAGATAGAGCGCACTGAGGATCTGGAAGGAATATTTTATCAAGAATATGATATCAAACATGTGATGTGATGAAAATACCCCATAACCAATCCTAAACAACGGCATGCCGAGGCATTACTCAGCCAGCCAAAGTGAGGTCATGACAGCAACTAATCGGAACAATAAAGCAGTAACAGCTGATGGGCTGCCTGCCGAACTGTTCAATACCTGTGGCGATATATTGATTAAGAGTAAACATCAACTGATTATCGAAGTTCGATTGGAGGGATGTCTACCCAACGATTGGAACTTTAATTGACTATGTCAGTTGCATACCAAAAAAGACAAGAGGCTTCTGCCAACACAAGTATAAGTCTCCTCTGCCTATCATATAAACGATCGAACTAGGTCAATCAAACGATTTATTGTACGAACTACATCAGTCGATACAGTTAATCATAGTTCACTGAGCGCCGACCAAAGGAACGATTAAACAAAGAACGATATACAAAATTGCATCATCTTTTCCAAATCTAATCAAAATTTCGAGCGAAATCGATATCAGTTGGTAAACTTTTTCTAGTCCTTCAATTTTCAAATTTCATCAAAATTGGACAAACATAGCGTGATTGGTTATTGATATTGGAGCTATATTCAAATCTAGACCGATTTCAATATACATAATAAGGTATACATAATTAGGAAAATTTGTTCCTGACGGACGGACGGACATGCAGAAGATTATTCTGTGTATATCCCTAAAAGGAAGTATGAGTCTATCTCGTTTCCTTATGCATGTTACATACAAATGCACAAAGATATTACCCTTTACCATAGTGTAGGATAGAGTATGTATAAAAATCACGCCATCAGTTCGTCTTCGGACGGCTCAGAGAAAAGACGCATACGTCAAATTAGATATTACGCCCACGGGCTTTAAACTAATAACCTAAACCAGTAAGGAAAGAATCAAGGTCGGGCGGGGCAGACTTTATGATACCCTACACCACTGTGAATAAGTCAAAAATATATGGGAGCTATATCCCAATCTCGACCAATTTCAATATAATTTGGAACACTTATTTCTAGACCAAACTCTGTCACGCATTCCAAATTTCTTTAAAATGGACTGATATATCGTGTTTGGAATATTAAATACCCCAAGCCGACGGAAAATATATATGGGAGCTATACCCAAATCTTAACTGATTTCAGCATTTATTTCTGGACCTAATTTCGATACAAGTTCCAAATCAAAGCACTTCATGTGCTGAACATTTTCTTTTATCTATATACTAAATGTGTGTGGTAAATTATCATCTGATGAGCTTTTTACATCTTTTCAAGTTTATAGAAGAAATTTCAGTATTTCCGAAGTTTCTGATTCATGCACTCATGTTCATGCTTCTACCCTATGACTCGCATTCCCACCGGTGAAGTACGTATGTATGACTGATATCAGTTTAAAAATTTTACTCACTTTCCGATTTCCCAAAACATAAGGAAATGATTTGAATCATATAACAAGTAAAAAAGCATTAAGTTCGGCCGGGCCGAACTTTTCATACCCTCCACCATAAAATATTCATTCCTGTCCCCAACTTTAAGTGAGTACGTTAAAATGTCAGATAATGTACATAAAATGCTTCATTCGGGAGGCCCTTTTTTATGGTGCCTATATCTAACTGTTGACAATTTTTGGTGGGCTAGAAATTGGGAGGTACTGTTATATAGGGGTTATAATAAAACATGGGCCTATGTTGACAGTTTTTGATGGGAGCCTTTAATATCAAATAACTCCTAATTCGGTTAAAAATTGTAGCTAGAATCTTCAAAATACCCAAAATCGGTACAAATGTCATTAACAGCTAGTTCGGAGGTATGTGGGCTATACGAAAATATGAACTTAAATGAACAATTTTTGTTGACTTTTAAATTTCAAATTACAGAAAGTTCGTCCAAAAAATAAAGCTAAGGTACGGAAAATCGGGAGGTTTGTTTTGGGGCTATACAACAACATGGACCTACGTTCGGTTAAACATTTTAAGTAAAATCCTCAAAGTACCGAAAATAGGGAAGTATCGTTATATTGGGGCTATGTTGAAAATTGTTGATGCAGATGTGTGGTGACCACTACAACCTTCAAATGTCAAATTACAGTTAGTTCTGTTAAAAATTGTAGCTAAAATTGCCAAATTACTGAAAATTGGGAGGCACCGTTACATGGGAGCTATATCCGAACATGGACCTATGTTGACAATTTTTGATAGAGAGGTGTTGTGACCACTAAGAACTTCAAATGTCAAATTACTGCTTGTTCGGTTTAATATTGTAGCTAAAATCATCAAATTACTGAAAATCGGGAGGTACCGTTATATTGGGTTTTCTTGACAATTTTTGGTGGAGAGGTGTGGTGACCACTAAGAATTTCAAATGTCAAATGTTCAAATTACAGATAATTCGGTTAAAACTTGTTGGTAAAATTCTCAAAATACCTGAAATCGGGCGGTAACGTTATATGGGGGCTATTCCAAAACATGGACCTATGTCCACTAGTTATATAAGTTTATTGACATTTAAGAACCATAAATGTCAATTGATGGCTAAATCGGTCTGAAAATGTAGATAAAAACGTCAAAATGCCGTAAATCGGGGGTACCGTTATATGGGGGCTATACCAAAACTTGGACCTAGGTCCACAAATTTTGTCACATAAGTTTATTGACATTTAAGAACTTCAAATGTCAAATTATAGCTAAATCGGTCTGAAAATGTAGCTAAACCCGTCAAAATACCGTATATCGGGGGGTACCGTTATATGGGGGCTATACCAATACGTGGACGTATGTCCACAACTTTTGTTATATAAGTTTATTGACTTTTAAGAACCCTAAATATCAAATTATAGCTAAATCGGTCTGAAAATGTAGCTAAACCCGTCAAAATACCGTAAATCGGGGGGTACCGTTATATGGGGGCTATACCAATACGTGGACCTATGTCCACCACTTTTGTTATATAAGTTTATTGACTTTTAAGAACCCCAAATGTCAAATTATAGCTACATCGGTCTGAAAATGTAGCTAAAAACGTCAAAATACCGCAAATCGGGGGGTACCGTTATATGGGGGCTATACCGAAACGTGGACCTATGTCCACAACTTCTAATTTATAAGTTTATTAACACTTCAGAACCCTAAATGTCAAATTATAGCTACATAGGTCTGATAATGTAGCTAAAAACGTCAAAATACCGTATATCGGGGGGTACCGTTATATGGGGGCTATACCAAAACGTGGACCTATGTCCACAACTTTTGTTATATAAGTTTATTGATACTTAAGAACCCTAAATTTCAAATTATAGCTAAATCGGTCTAAAAATGTAGCTAAAAACGTCAAAATACCGCAAATCGGGGGGTACCGTTATATGGGGGCTATACCAAAACGTGGACCTATGTCCACAAGTTTTGTTATATATGTTTGTTGACACTTAAGAACCCTAAATGTCAAATTATAGCCAAATCGGTCTGAAAATGTAGCTAAAAACGTCAAAATACCGTAAATCGGGGGGTACCGTTATATGGGGGCTATACCAAAACGTGGACCGATATAGCCCATCATCGAACTTGACCTGCCTGCAAACAACAGACGCATTTTCCCAAAATTTCAGCGTCCTATCTCTATTTTTGTGGATGCTAGAGTGATTACCACAGACGGACGGACGGACGGACGGACGTGCTCAGATCGACTTAGAATTTTACCCTGATGAAGAATATATATACTTTATATGGTCGCAAATGAGTATTTCAATGCGTTACAAACGGAAAAACAAACTTAATATACCCTCCATACTATGGTGGAGGGTATAAAACTTAATATACCCTCCATACTATGGTGGAGGGTATAAAAAACAAGTGAGCAAAGGCTATAGTCGGGACGGGGCCGACTATGTGATACCCTACACCACTACCCCTGTGCATAAGCTTTTAACTGGTAAACATTTCTTTTAGGGAATATAAGCCGAGTACCACCAACAATAACATTCCTCTTTGTGTCTGGGACCCCCATAAGCAACCAAAATTTCCTGACCATCCAATCAAAATTACGACCTGTAGCTTGATTGCAAAAAATGGAAGAATTGGATGCATTGCCGACTATTGTGGTATCTCCCTTGTTTGACCACCTTCGCCAACCTGCTTTACACCAATGTAAAGGTAATATTTTCTTCTTCCATTGACAGGCTTTGCCGTTGGAATACCCCTACTAGAAGCCGATATAGTCACAAAGAATAAAACTTTGAATTAGTCTCCAAATGAGTTTTTCCCCATTTCGACCCCTTAATATTATCCGACTATCACCAACATCAATAGGCTTCTTCCTATGTGGGACCCGCATCAACCCCCAAAAAAATCGTGACAATCCGATCAAAATTGCGACCTGTAGCGTGATTACAAACAAATCGGAAAATGGGATGCATTACCGACTATTACGATATCTCTGTTGTTTGAGCAGCTACGACAACCTACTTTACATCGTTGTAAAGGTGATATTTTCTACTTTCCTTGCTTTTTGCTTTTGATATACCTCTTACAGAAACAGAGATATTGGCTTTGAAATAAAACGTAGACCTTTTCTCCAAATTAGTTCTTGCCCATTCCGACCCCTGAATATTATCCGACCATCATTAAAATCAGTAGGCTTCTTCCTCTGTGGTACCCCCATTAATCCCTAAAATTTCGTGACGATCCGATTAAAATTGCGACCTGTGGCGTGATTACAAACAAATCGGAAAATGGGATGCATTATCGACTATTGCCATATCTCTGCTATTTGGCCACCTACGACAACCTACTTTACATCGTTGTAAAGGTGATATTTTCTACTTTCCTTTCTGGGTTTGCTTTTGACATACCTCTTACAAAAACAGAGATATTGGCTTTAAAATAAAACGTAGACCTTTTCTCCAAATTAGTTTTTGCCCATTCCGACCCCTAAATATTATCCGACCATCACCAAAATCAATATGCTTCTACACCTTTGAGACCACCATTAACCCTCAAATTTTCGTGACGATCCGATCAAAATTGCGACCTGTAGCGTGATTTCCAAAAAAATAGAAAAATGGGATGTATTACTGACTATTGCGATATCTCCGTTATTTGGTTACCTACGCCGACCTAGTTTACATCATTGTAAATACGGGATCTTCTACTTTCATAGTCAGGTTTTGCTTTTGGAAAATTGTCAACCAAAGCTGTGATATTTGTCAACATAACTAAAACCGCAAAAATGAAAATTGCGGTTTTATTTGCTACTATTGTGATATCTTCGTTGTTTGACCACCTACGAGCACCTACTTTACATCATTAGAAAGGTGATATTTTCTGCTTTCATTGTCAGGTTTTGCTTTTGGTATACCCCATATATAAGCTGAGATATTGGCTTTGGAAAAAACGTTGTCTTTTTATCCACCTAAGTTTTTTGCCCTTTCCGACCCCTAAATATTATCCGACCATCACCAAAATCAATAGGCTTCTTCCCCTCCGGGACCCCCATCAACATCCAAAATTTCGTGACGATCCGATCAAAATTGCGACCTGTAGCGTGATTACAAGGTTTAGATGGACAGACGGACAGACGGACGGACGGACGGACACACATAGCCAGATCGACTCAGCTCGTCGAGACATTCATTTTGGCATATATAAGAATGGAGAAAACGCCTCACAAACATGACTAACTTTGAAGAAAAAAAATGTATTTAAAAACAAGTGAGCCAAGGCTACAGTCGGGTCGGGGCCGACTATGTGATACCCTACACCACTACCCCTGTTCATAAGCTTTTGACTAATAAAATTCAAAATATTCAAATTGGGATAGCTTGGCGCCTTTGCTCTGAATGTCTTCATTAACACAGGTCAATTTTTTTGAAACGCATTTAAGTGCATCGACAGTACAACCCAAATAAAAAATGGAAAAGTGGGAGGTATGCCAACCATCAATAGGCTTCTTTCTGTGTTAGACCCCCATCAACCCCCAAAATTTCGTGAGGATCCGATCAAAATTTCGTAGTGTGATTGCACAAAAATGGAAAAGGGATGCATTACCGACTATTGCGATATCTCTGTTGTTTGACCACCTATGACAACCTACTTCACATCGTTGTAAAGGTGATATTTTCTACTTTCCTTGCCAGGTTTTGCTTTCGATATACCTCCTACAGAAGGGAGATATTAACTTTGAAATAAAACGTTGGCCTTTTTTCCAAATATTTTTTTTGTCACATTCCGACCCCTGAATAATATCCGACCATTATCAAAAATCAAAAGTTTTTTCCTCTGTGGGACCCCGAATAACACCCAAAATTTCGTGACGATCCAATTAAAATTGCGACCTGTAGCGTGATTTTCAAAAAAGTGGAAAAATGGGATGTATTACCGACTATTGCGATATCTCAGTTATTTGGATACCTACGCCAACCTGCTTTACATCATTGTAATGATGGGATTTTTTACTTTCATTGTGAGACTTTGCTTTTGGAAGGTCCGGAACCAAAGCTGTGATATTCGTCATTATTATTAAAATCGCAAAAATGAAAAGTTGTGTTCTATTAGCGGCTTTTGCGATATCTTCGTTGTTTGACCACCTACGACAACCTACGTAACATGGTTGCAAAGGTGATATTTTCTACTTTCATCAGCAGGTTTTGCTTTTGATATACCCCTTTCAGAAGCAGAGATATTCGCTTTGAAATAAAACGTTGACTTTTTCTCCAAATAAGTTTTTTGCCCATTCCGACCTCTGAATATTATCCGACCATCACCAAAAGCAATATGCTTCTTTCTCTGTAGGATCCCCATTAGCCCCCAAAATTTCGTGACTATCCGATTAAAATTGCGACCTGTAGCTTGATTACAAAAAAAAAAAAATGAAAAAATGGGATGTATTGCCGACTATTGTGATATCTCCGTTATGTGGCCACCAACCTACTTTGCATCACTGTAAAGATGGGATTTTCTACTTTCATAGTCAGACTTTGTTTTTGGAAGATCCCCAACCGAAGCTGTGATATTCGTCATTATTATTAAAATCGCAAAAATAAAAAGTTGGGTTCTATTAGCGGCTATTGCGATATATTCGTTGTTTGATCACCTACGAGAACCTTTACATCATTAGAAAGGCGATATTTTCTACTTTCATGGCCAGGTTCTGCTTTTGGTATACCCCATATTGAAGCTGAGATATTCGCTTTGGAAAAAAACGTTGTCTTCTTCTCCAAATAAGTTTTTTGCCCATTACGACCCCTAAATATTATCCGACCATCACCAAAATCAATAGGCTTCTTCATCTGTGTGACCCCCATTAACCCTCAAAATTTCGTGACGATCCGATCAAAATTGAGACCTGTAGCGTGATTTCCAAAAAAGTGGAAAAATGGGATCTATTACCTACTATTGCAATATCTCCGTTATTTGGTCACCTACGCCGACCTAGTTTACATCATTGTAAAGATGGGATCTTCTACTTTCACAGCCAGGCTTTGTTTTTGGAAAGTTTCCAACCAAAGCTATGATATTCGTCATTATAATTAAAATTGCAAAAATGAAAATTTGGGTTTTATTTGCGACTATTGTGATATCTTCGTTGTTTGATCACCTACGAGAACCTACTTTACATCATTAGAAAGGCGATATTTTCTACTTTTATCGTCAGTTTTTGCTTTTGGTATACCCCGTATAGAAGCTGAGATATTCGCTTTGGAAAAAAAAAACGTTGTCTTTTTATCCACTTAAGTTTTTTGCCCATTCCGACCCCTAAATATTACCCGACCAATACCAAAATCAATAGGCTTCTTCCCCTCCGGGACCCCCATCAACATCCAAAATTTCGTGACGATCCGATCAAAATTGCGAGCTGTAGCGTGATTACAAGGTTTAGATGGACAGACGGACAGACCAGGGTTTCGGAGTCGAGGTATTTTTGGCTCGACTCCGACTCCAGGCGAGTTTTTTTTCACGACTCCGGCTACGACTCCGGGTCGACTCCTAGAGTGAATTCCTATACCACTAAAAATGAATAAAATTTGCACAAAATTTTAACTTTTTCGTATATTTTGGCCTATATCGGCTAATGTGTTAGTTTATCCTTACATATTCATTAGAAAAGACATTCGTTGGAATACATTCGAGCATATCAATATTGTTTCTGCCGAATCTTACATTGAAAATCAGCAAAGTTAGAAAGTTTTAGTCAGTTTTCCTTTTTTGCACAGATATTCTGGACGGAATTCTTCCGCGTGAGAGAAAATCTTTAAGCTTTCAAAATATGTGAAAATGAAGGGGCAATACAAATCATAAGGACTACATGCAAAAAAAATTATAAGCAATTCATGACCAAGTTTCAAACTGTATGTAAGCCAACATTTTAGGGTGCTTAGCCTCAAAAGGAGAACCCCTGTTGTAAAGCTCAATAAAAAGCATTTATCATGATTTTTTTCGAGAAAACTACGGAGCTTTTTGGCAGATTTTTTTCTTCATCTGACAGAGAAAAATATTCCGAAGTTTTGAGGCCGTCTACTAAATCCTGTTTTTATAAAAGCATTGTGCGGTGCCAACTCTAGCTCGAAAAGTAATAAATCAATTGTCATATATTTATGTGGCCGATTTCGAGAAAAACACAGTTTATATGCGGCATACAAAATAAAATAAATTGTTCCCATCCAACGCTCATACTAAGGCAATATTGTTCCGATCAACTTAAAAATTTGACCACCTATTCTATGAAATTTATACTTTTTTCTGAAATTTATAAGTAGGGATCAACTACAATCCAGAGCTCAAAATTTGGACTTTGGTGTGGAGTCAATAATTTTATTGAAATATTTGAGATATATTGTGTATACTACCCAACACGTAGGCAGATGGATGTTTTCAGCAACTGAAAAATTAGCAGACGATGAGATTTCGTGCATGAAAATATTCTACAAAAATGTTGCTAAAAAATGTTATGTAGGGTCGGTCCATTAGGACAAGAAATCTATATTGTCATGTTTTCATTGTCCTTTATCACTTTTACCCGATCCTTTCTCATGAAAACTCTATGATTATATATTTCATTGAATTTCGTGTATTATATTGATTGTGTAGAAAACTCGGATACACATGAACTATCTCTGTTCCTGGCGGACAGATCCTGTTATTTGAATGTCTACATCTAAATGAATCCTAGAAGAAAGATTCGCCGTTTGTCAGACTTCTGCGTTCTGGGGGAATGAATCTGTCGTTGACCAAAGACGAATATGATGCCCTAATTCAGTAGCGTAACCATCCGAATTTCATATATAGTTAATAGATTATGCGAAATTTACCGAAATACATAAACATACGGTTTTTGAGAAAGTAACAATGAATGAGAAAGGACAATGAAAACGTGACAATATCGATTTGTTTTACTTTTTGAGTTCAAGAACAAAAAGGACATGGATGGAATTGAGCTAGAAGGACAGCATGTTCGACAGAAAGGCTCCTCACTCTATTTAACTGACAACATGTAATCTAAAAATTATGAAACAATATCTCCAAACAGAGATATATAGCTATTTTCTCAATGATTGATTGATCATTTTGTCATAACTCAGAAATTTCAGCTACAGTGCCCGAAATAAATATAGGTTCACATGTAAATTTCTATTTTTTCATAATTCCGATGACTTTTATAAGATTTTATAATTTTGTATTATGGAGTTGGACACTCCCCATGATATCAATATATCAATTATTTGATTTTGCGACAAAATAAAAATTTGTAAAATTTTAAAATTTTTTCCCTTATTTTTGGTGCGAAATAATGATAGGTTCAGGGCAATTATTGGGGATTTACAGGTATAAATTTGATTAAAACTTTTTACAAATCGTTGTTTTTTTAGATCGCCGATGTCCAACGAGTAATTTAGTTTAGATGTTGTCCGCGAATTATTTTCAAAATGCAGATTTGTTCAACACTTTAAAGTAGTTTTTAAGAAACAAATTTTTAACGTGGGAGAGGAGGTGAATCTCTTGTTGTCAGAGGCAAGGATCATTTCAGATTGCATGAAAAGAGTATCAATCAAAAAACTAAATCCAGTTTTTTAAAAAGATGCATAAATTGGGCGCAAATTTCAACGTCAAAAAAGTCTGGAGGGTTCTCCAACGCCACTTTGACGGCAAGAATCGCTTATTTTTCCCATTTATTGCAGTTAAAATAATTTTGCATCTCAAAACAACAGTCAACTTGATTATCAGGTATCGAAAATGCAATGTAAACAAACGTTAGTAAGCTCGAATCGACCAAGGAAGAATACAAAAATTGCCAAGTAAAACTGCAACCGAGCCCAAAAAAGAAAACCGCCAGATTTCGACTAAAAATTCTGTGAACTCTCATGCAAAATGGCTAGGATGGATTTTTTTTATTACTCAAACAATTTCCCATCCATTTTTCATAAACATTTTTACCTAAACCTACGTCTGTTCATCTTCAGGCTCGATTGCTGTTTTCCTTGGCAATTTTTGTATTCTTCCTAGGTCGATTCGAGCTTACTAACGTTTGTTTACATCGCATTTTCGATATCGGAAGATCACGTTGACTGTTGTTTTGAGATGCAAAATTATTTTAACTCCAATAAATGGGAAAAATAAGCGATTCTTGCCGTGAAAGTGGTGTTGGAGAACCCTCCAGACTTTTTTGACGTTCAAATTTTGCGCCCAATTTATGAAACTTTTTAAAAAATTGGATTTAGTTGTTTGATTGTTACTCTTTTCATGCAGTTTGAAATGATCATTGCCTCTGACAACCACAGATTCCCCTCCTCTCCCACGTTAAAAAATTGTTTCTTGAAAACTGCTTTAAAGTGTTGAACAAATCTGAATGCTGAAAATAATTCGGAGACAACTTCTAAACTAAATTACTCGTTGGACATCGCGAATCTAAAAAATCAAAGATTTGTAAAAGTTTTCCTCAAATTTAAACGTGTAAATCCGCAAAAATTGCCCTGAACCTATCATTATTTCGCACCTAAAATAACGAAAATTTTTTTTAAATTTTTATTTTGTCGCAAAACCAAATAACTGATATATTGACATCATGGAGAATGCCCAACTCCAAAATACAAAATTATAAAATCCTAAAAAAGTCATCTGAGTTATGAAAAAATTACAAATTTACATGTGAACCTATGTTTATTTCGGGCACTGTATGGGATCCTTTGGGGGTTCTCCATTGGGGCTTTCATTCCGAACAAGAATTTTTCCACCCCTAGATATTGACTTCCATTTTGTGTCGCAGGGTATTCAGTAAGATTTCCCATAGAGACCACAATGTCTTTAATAGAAGACAAGGATGACTTCTCATAAAAACAAAACGAGAATACTAATAGACCTTTGTGAGAAGACCAGTAATACCCCGTTTATATAGAACGGGATTTAACAAACCGACTGGGTTTAAAATGTCAATTCCATTGCTTATATTTCAAACAAATCCTCTCAAGTAAGGTTAACCCTGCAAAAACTCTAATATAAACAGCATATTAGACTTCTTAACTTTACTTTACTTAAAAAAACTTTACTTTTGTTTGCAAAAATGTAAAGAAATTGGATCAACAAAATAGGGATGAATAGACTACACTTCAGAGGATAGTAAATATCCTGTAATTTGTCCCTTAACTTAGTATAATATACGGTTTGCATATATGTTTTCTTATACCTTTCTTTTAATATAAATAATGATTTTTAAAAAATGTTCTTGTTCAAAATTTAATGTTATATTTCTATAACGTGCAAAAAAATTTTGCCCGGAGTCGGAGTCGAGTTATTTTTTTCGACTCAGACTCCGACTCCAGCAAAATTGCTCGACTCCGACTCGTAGACTCCGACTCCGACTCCGAAACCCTGGGACAGACGGACGGACTGACGGACGGACACACATAGCCAGATCGTCGAGACATTCATTTTGGTATATATAAGTATGGGTCTACGACCATTATTTCGATGCGTTACAAACTTTTTGGCCAAAACCAACTTACAATACCCTCCCCACATAGTGGTGTAGGGTATAATGATATTTTACAAAATTTTATTGACGATTTTTGCATGCGGTTTGGCGTGTTATGTATTTTCAATTTTTTCATTATTGTTGTATATCGAGTTAAAACCTTTTGTTTTCTTATTTTTTGAAGCATTAAACTATAAAAAATTGCAAAAAATATCCAATTTTGCTGGCAAAAAAATAAAAATAAAATTTAGCTTGTATGGGACAGAGCGACAAAAATATTTCTAATCAAGATATCGATCCGAAAATTTTACCCTAAACACGTAGTGGCTAGAAGACAATTTTCCCGAAAAATCGCCAGTATTGGTCCACTTTTAGGTATAGACCCCACATAATTGTACTTCCAGTTTTTTATTAATTTCAAGATTTTGTCTATATTTGTCTATAATTTGACATTTTGTGTTCTTTAGTGGTATTAAACATGTTGCGTAGGGTTTTGGTATATCCCCGATTTTTGATATATTTTCCAACTGAATGTGCTTCAAATTGTCATTTCGAGTTTATAATCTGCATCAAACATTCTTGTCAAAATTCATCAATATATCGCTCATTTACTCAAAGAGCGGCATAACTCAAAAAATGCATTTTTTGGGTTAGCAATTTCTATTTTTTCTACGACTTCTACTTTATAACTCATCGAGTTACAGCTTATTTACTACGGGTTTGGTATAATTCAACAAAAAGGATTTTTGATTTTAGAGTTTAGAAATTTAGCACTGATATCTAGCTAGGTGTTTGCAAAAATTGGTTCAAATAGTTATTTTATTTTTTGTGTAATAGTATATTTAAGTAGGAAGGTCAAATTTCAATCGTCAACTTAAACGCGTTTTTCTCGAAACTTGATTTTTTGATATGTGTCACTCTTTGAGTAAATGAACGATATGTCCACATTTTGGTATAGTCCTACATCATGTTAACTCCCGATATTTGCCCTAAACTTTTTACAAAAACGTTTGTAAAAATCATGACATTTTATGAATTTTATTCTTGACATGGATTAACTGGTAACAAGTATCAACACTATGAGGCACAGGATATTCTTACTAGGAGAGTTAACATATGGACCAAGGGCGTATCAGATTATATTAGATGTAAACAGCACATTGTTTAGGTCTCAAACAGGGAATATCAGGAAACTAAGATATTTTATGAGACTTTTAGTTCGCGATAAATACTAGCTACAGGATATCTCGATTAGGAGAGTTCCCAGATAGACTAAAATGTACCAGGATATATAAACAGTAAACAAGACCACACAGGTGGTCCTGCTTTCCAATTTAACCAATCTACGTTGTTTAGTTTTCTGAGTGCAGCTTAAATCTACGGCAGGCCTTCCGTGTTTTTACTTTCAACGACAGATAATTATTGAAGTGCCATGTATGTTTCAAAAATAATGGTGTATTTTATAGCTAGTCAATTTGCATGATGTTGTTTTTGTTCTCTTGTTCTGCATCCAGATTTTGATCAGATCTGACAACTTAGAGAACTCATATCCCGCAACTTCCACCTGAAGGTTTACTAAAATTTCTTTGAATATCATATCGAACACCATATTTCAAAAACATACAAATGTGAAAACACACATTCAAACTGTAATCCTAAAAAAACATATTTTTTATAAAATAAGATCGAAACAAAATTATTTGAAAACACCTAAAAACCCTATACTAAACATTCACAAAACTCCGAGTATACTCAGTATAAAGAAAACTGAATACTGCTCAGCAACTTTCGGCAGACGAGATAATTTTTTTATAATTTTGGACACTTCCACGAACATTTAAATAAAAATAACGTATGAACAGCGAGGATCCAAGGTACTAAAAGTTTAAAAGTTTTAAATAAAAAGCACTCACAAAAATACATTTCAAAAAATATACATTTTACTACAAAATAAAGATACAACTTTATGATGTTATCAATTAAAACCAATAACAATACCATTAACTTTAACTTTCATTTCTTGTGATAGTAATTTTACACGTTACTTTTTTGTGATATCACTTGTCACTACGTTAATGGAAATTTCAATGTCTCAATTTCTTTAGCAAGTACCGTTAGAAATTAGAAAAAGAAAGCCGGTATACTAAAATTTGATGTGGGACAATCACTCCTTGGATCGATAAAGCATTCGGAAGCCAGTTTGATCATCCACTGGCTTTTGAATTATATATACCCCATTCAAAGGAACCCAACATTTATTTGAACGTTACCCATATCTTCCGCTAGATGTTATCGTGTACTCGAGAAGTGATTAGAATAAAAAACGTGATTTTTTGCTTAAAATTTAACTGAAACAGACTGTTTAGGTTAGGGAGGGGAAATCCATCGGCATTTACAACGATAGCTCAGGATACCGTTTGATGAGCAGTGGAGGGAGAAAAGAACAAGAAAATAAAACACAAGCAGTATCAGTTTTAATATTAAATAATATGCTGGTTTATTGGTGATGTTTATTTCTTTTCTCATACAACAACAAAGATTACCTTGTAATCTGGGGAGGCGACGGAGGCCGGTTAGTATTAACGCGAGGCGGTTGGTTAATACGCGACAAGTTAACTCTTCAAAGGTTAATCGACCAGTGAACGCAGAGGTTCTTGCAATCGCAGAGGATTGCAGCGATCGCAGAGGATCTGAGTCGATTTATACTACTACATTTACATATTCCAATGAGAGAATACTCAACAACCACCGCTCGTTAGCATCAACACTCTACGGTCTCCACAGAGGGAACTTGCTGAGGTGATGCACGATGATGTCAATCAGCATCCGTGATCGACTGAGCTCGGGAAGTTGAGTTGGAATGTATCAAACCTAAACACAGACGAATAACTCCGACCTAATTTTCATACATTTTCTTCAAATAACTCACAAAATTTGAAAAATATTTTCTCTTACAAAAATTTTATAACTTCCCTCAATTTATTTTTTGTTTTTGCTAAAATTTACAAACCGCTAAACAGATTTCTGCCCAGCAAAATGTTCGATGCCAAAGATGCCATTCAATCATGGGTGCAAGTGAGCTAGCATTTCATCTTTTTAGCATCTTCATCGATGAATTTTATATGAGCGTGGACCCCAAAAGATGCTATTCACTTTTGGATCCAAAACATGTCATTTACACCAATGCTTTGACATGTCATTTTCACCAATGCTTTGTCATGTCATTTCCACCAATGCTTTGGCATGTCATTTTCACCAACCCTTTGCAATGACATTATCATTACGACGAGAGTTTTAACAACGTTGGTTGTGATTTCGAGTCTCCGACAACATCGAGCCTATAATTAATGTTATATATTTAAAAAAAATTGTTTTTTCAAAATAGCCTGGCTTAATCTCATTGTTGTTGTTTTAAAATTTTAAAACAACTAGTTTATTAGTGGAAAAGATCGAAACTATAGTATTCCCTGCCTTACCTCTAGACGAACAATGCCAAATCTTTTCCACTAATAAACTAGTTGTTTTAAAAATTTAAAACAACAACAATGGGATTAAGCCAGGCTATTTTGAAAAAAGAATATTGCAAACTCTATCCAAAAAAACGCCACAATGCACAGTGGATCCACCCATTGGCCAAAAATAGAAAAACGAATTTTGGTACAACATCTGGCAACACTAACAGCTATGACATGGACCTTTTTAAAAATATATTAGTTTTTGTTTCATTCGAACGCGATCTTTCTAGAATAGCTTCAAAAGTCGGAACATTTTACTAATATTTTTGGTTGTGAGTATAACCTATATTTTAAGTGCAAGTAAATGTATTCAAAATATCGCGAAACTAATACGTATAGCCAAATATTATAGTGGATTTTGAAGGAAGAGGTAAAAGCTTAGTTTTCACTAAAAAATAGTGTTTTAGCGAGTTGTGGAATTCTAGTTAGCTGCATATTTTCTTAGTGTATTTTGTAATGCCAATTCGATCATATACTTAAATTTGACCTAAGGTTTTAGTCATGATGCCCACCAGTGCCCACCTCGGGAATAATTTTCCAAAGTAGGTCATGGGTTTAAGATTATTCAGTATTAAAATCAGCTGCCATCTAGTGCCAGACTATAAATGGTGGATCGCTGACTAAAGCTGCCCTAGAATAGGGTTTCTATGGATATATTAGCGTATAACTCCGTTATCTGACCACGTACATTAAAACAATTAGCATTAGTGACAAGATGAAGAAATCTTCTTCCAAATTTGTCTTACGTTGGCGGTACGTGCCTTCCAAGAAGAACGCTATAAGATCTATATTAAAAATTTTACCAATTTTCAGACAAAAATTTTGATTTTTTTAATCCGCTAAATTGGTTGGATTTTATGTTGATTTGGAGATTGTTTTGTTTCCCCAAGTCTATTTTTGCATCATAAGATAATCGGGACCTCTGTTCATGTCATTTTGTATTAACAGTATAAAAAAATTCTTACCGTATACCCCCTCCAGAGGGGAAAGGGGGGAGAATGTTACACTCGTGGTTTCTTAAAACACTCTTCGCGGCAGCACAAAGCTGTAACCGGCGCATTGTCTTGATATTTACACTCTAAACATTTTTGGCCACTTTCTCCATACAAGTGGATCCACTGTGCAATGTTTCTATTTAAAAAAATTGTATAAAAACAACACAAAATTCATCTCTATTGGATCGATGGAATGGGTTCAAATGCTGATGAAAAAAAAGATCGGATCTTTCACGACTTCCTTTGCATTGGTTTAAATGCTAATGAAAAGATCGGATCTTTCGCGACTTCGTTTGAACCAATGCAAAAGATGCCATTATATCACGTCATCGCATGGAACCCCTTACTTCAAATTTTGCTGGGTATATTTTTGGTGGATTACGTAAATATTTTCAAAATATTTTTCCGATGTATAAACAGCTTAAATTTTATTAAAACTAGTTGCAAGCAACGATTTTTTTTAATTCTTTCTTAATTTACAAATTTTCCACTTTTTTCACCTCAGTAACTTTTTCACCTCAGTAATCATATAGTACGTAGGAAGCTCTTAATTAACAATGTTTCGAAATATAAATTTAAGATTTAATTCTTATTATCAGAATTGAAACCGCCATAACATTTTTTCGCGCAACAACCAAAATTAGCGTCTCGAACAAATTTGAGGATGGGAATTTTTTCCCAATCTATGTATCAAAAGACTTTCATGTAGCTTACATTTTTTTAAATTTTTTTTTATGGAAATCTAAAATCTTAAGGCGTGTTATGTATTTACAAATTTTTTCATTATTGTTGTTGTATGTCTAGTTAAAACTTTTTATTTTCTTATTTTTGAAGCATTAAACTATAAATAATTGCAAAAAAAAAAAAAAAACAATTTTCCTGGCAACAAAAAAAATATTTTAGGGACATTTTTCTAAAACGTGCAATTTTGATGCAGATGTATATAGAGTGTTTGGTGCATCAAATATATGAAATCGGCCGAAAATATATGTATATGGGAACTATATCCATATCCAAACCTATTTCGATAAAATTTGGCACATTTATAAGGAGAGTGGGACAATCACTCCTTGAATGTATAAAGCATTCGGAAGGCAATTTAGTCATCCACTGGCTTTTGAAGGCTTTATCCGGTTACAGGAAGTTTTTTGCATGTCGAGACGTTTGCTATCATATATTTTTCAACCTCGAGGTCAATTGGGCTCATGACATTATGCTGGATTATAAATTCCAGGACAGCGATCATCTGTGGTCACGTTAAGAATCGGTGTTCGCTTGTAAAACAGAGGAAATCGTCGAATTTTCTATGTTTCATCGCCTATATACATTAATTACCTACCAATACCAATGTATGTTAAAACTTTATCTTTTATACATCCAATAAAACTTTTAAAGGCACTATAAGACTATGTATAACTCATCTACCTCCGGTTATTTTAGCATAAAATGAACAGTACACACATTACAAGGCAAACAATCGATGTAAGAAAACAAAATGAAACAGCTGCGACAAAGTTGTCTGGCAGCAGCATTCTGTGGATGTGTGTGTTTCGTATGAAATTGTTAGAGTACCGCATGCGTAATTTTTTTATGCACTTCAACTCAACGCATATTCACTATTGCATATTTTATCATCAATTATTACAGTTGATGCATATTGTTCTTATTGTCGGTCACAATGAATGGAAAACAGACAGACAAAAAGCCAAGCATAATATGCTCTGGTAGTGTGGACAGTAGCATGCCGAGATATAAGAACTTTTACCGCTTTGCTTGGTTTCTAGAAAAGAGACGCTATTACTCATATTTCTTTTGTTTATATAAATTTTATAGAACTGGTTTGGTGTGTCATGAGATCTGAGGATATAAATCCGAAATCGCAATTACTTTAAAAAGTTGGTCTTCAATAGTATTACAGGACACTGTTAACATCTGCATCACTTCAAAGTGCATATGCTTATTTACAAATATACAGTTGTCGCCACTATTTTGCATAGTTACCCATTTGCCATAGTCGCGAATCATTGTTTACATTCTGCAAACTCGTATGCATAATTTCACCAGCAGCCGCAGCAAGCACCACATATTCCACATACAACAATTGACTGTAATAACAATCACGATAACAACAACAATCGCCAGTTACTAGAATGAATGTGACAACTATTGGTTGGATCATTTGAATCCCCGTTGAGGATACACTAAGCGACAACACTTCGAAATGCAGCTAAATCACAGTTAGAGCTTGGTTTAGATCCCATACGGTATCTACACATATTCTTTGTCGCTGTGAAGTGAATTTAGTAATGACTAGACATCGGATTTTACATATTTTTTAATAAAAAAGATATGAAGATTCTGATTAGAACAAAATTCGTTTCAAAGAAAACTGAATTCAATAACAGGGTCATGTTTTGTATTTTTGCTGCCTACTTTGCATATGCAAAATAAGAAAAAAAATGTGCAAAATATGCAAAAAATATGTAAAATATGCAGAATATGGAAAAAAATTCAAACCGTTTTTGGCCGAAAATCGTCATAAGAGTCGTAAACTTGTCAATAAAAGTTGGAAAATCATCTAAAATCTTCAAAGTGTTCTAAATGAAGATTGTTCGTAAGTATTACTGAATTCGAGATAATAAACCAATGTCCCGAAAAACGCCTTAGGGCGAAAATGGAGTATATTAAAAAAAAAAACAAGTAAAAAAGTATCAGTCGGCTTTCCCGACAGAAATATACCCTCAGTCTGTGTGAATTGAAACTTTCATCTATTGACAATATCGAATCTACGGATTACGGATTTTGTAGCAATTTTTGAAATTTGCCGACAAAAAATATATTTGGTTTTAATCTTAAATGTGTTGCGGAGGATGTACTTGAAGGAATGATCCGACTTAGCCCATTTTGTAAGTTGATCATATTTTTGGATTCTTTCCTTTTGATAGATTTCGTGTCCACCAGTCATTTCAATTGGTCACCGTATAACTTAGAGGTTTTGGGCCACAATGTCAAGTAGCATGGAAAAACTTAAAATCGCTTAAACAGGACCATAAAGTATAGCATCCATATAATTTTCCAAAGGTTCTTCGAACAGATCCTAAACTGCGCTTAAACAAAAATGTTGAACATTTGTGGGGAAGTATCCCAAGAAAAAGATTTCTGAAGTACAACTACATTTGGTAGAAATATTAGGAGATCCAAGGTTTGGACGATTGCTCCGTTCAGCAGATATAGCGCTTACTATTTTAGTGACATTTTTTAACTTTTGGGGGTGGGGGGAGGTACTTGAAGGTGCGCACCGACAGTGTCAATCTTCAAACTTAAACTTAGTTTGGGCTAAATATTACGAAACCCAAATTCTGGACGTAATCGGCTGATCCGTTTGAGAGTTGTCGTACGCATAGTGCCATAGGGATTTTCTCAGGAAGCATGGCCTTGTTTTGAAAAAAAAAACGCACATCGTCGTTATGGTGGCAGCGAATACAAGTTGTTACAACAAAGGTAAAAGCGATTCGAAAGCAGGCATTTTTCCGAAATTTTGTGTGGGAGGTACCTGAAGTAGTTGACATATATAGTCCATATTCAAGCTCGACCGATCTCGTAGAAATATTACGATGTGCAAAGTATGAACGAAATCCGTTACTGCCTTCAGGAGCTATCGTGGGCACAAATTTTCCGAATATTTACGAACTTTTGTGGCAAAGGTACCTAAAGGAATGGATCGATGTGGCTAACCTCCGCACTTAAACTAAGTTCAGACAAAATTTTACGATAGCCAAATTTTAAACCGTATCGGCAGATCCGTTCGAGAGTTATCGTGCGCTCAAACCACTACACATTGTGTCATAGGAGATTTTTACAACTTTCTGCCTATTTTCTCAAGAAGTATGGACTTGCCCCTGATAAAATTTGTACCCTCGTAATGGGGCCTGAAAGCTGTAAAAACCCGCTATGGCCTACCATGTGTTGTGGATTGAGCGCGCATTTGCTCTTGAACGGATAAACCAATTCGATTCAAAATTTGGCAATCGTAATATTTTGCCACACTTAAATCAAATTTTAAGATAGGCCATATCGGTCCACTCTTTGGGTACCTCCCCCCACCTAACAATTTAAAACTTTTCGGTAAAATAACGATAACTCTCGAAGGCACATTGTCATATTTCTAAGATACATATATCAGGTTAGAGTATGGGAAAATGCAGGTTAGGATTCACCTCTCCAATCGTTTTGATTTTTCTTGCAACAGATTGCACTCCTATTATGATGATACGAGTTTTTTCAGTGGCAAGTCAATACTTCTTGAGAAGATGACCCGAAAACTTTAAAAGCCCCTACGGCCAGCATGTGTAGTGGTTGGTACGCACGACAACTCCCGAAACGGATACTGCGTTGATCCACACTGTGCTTATCGCAATATTTCTTAGAATATTAGATGAAATTGGAAAATGGTACTTATATGTCCACTCCTTTAGGTACCTCCCCCACAAAAGTTCGAAAGCATTCGCTAAAATGATGAGGATATATCGGTGTCGGCAAAGCTGACTGATACTTTTTACTTGTTTTGTATGAAAAATAAGCTGAAATCGCCATAATAGTAAAAAAATCCCCAAAAATATTTCCAAAAACGGTGTACCACTTATGTATATGGAGGCTACATTAAAACTATCTATGACCTCAATTCTTTATAGGAATGTTGCATTTCCATATCGAAGACTAAATACCAAATTTCAGTCAATTCGGTTAGATAATGTAGCTATAACCTTTACAATACCGATAATCGGGAGGAACCGTTCTATGGGGGGACAAATTTGTGGGAGAAGATTTTGTAGCCACAAAGAAGACTTAGTATCAATTTTCAGACAGATAGAAAGCCATAATTCTATCATCATGATGCATTATCCGATTATCCGATATTCTGTATTTTAGTGTAGTAATGTGCCATCTTCCATTTCTATTGCATTATCTGTGTCACCATTCTATTGACAGCAAATGCCTCATGAGTGAGCTCACTGCTTTAGTATTGGTAGTAGTTGCACGAGTGACTCGAACAATATAGACTTTTGTTAGAACGTCACAGCGCCACAGGATACATCTGAAGACGAAACCCATCACATTCACAAGTCAATAATGTTCAATATAAGTGAGGAATGCAAGTGTTCTGTTTAATGTATAATTATATAAAAATTCCCAAGTCATTTTATCGTAATCGGGACAGAATGTGTAAACAACATGCATGGAAGTTATTTCCATAACGTTTATCTGCTGGATGTTATGGAACCACCGCACAGTGCTAGTTGGCGTAATAAGTTGTTGAATGCATCAATAATGTTTTCGTATTAAAAGAAAAGGTTTTTTTCATTTCAAATTGGATTATTAAATTAATAAAACCAGTCGAGCGGGGTCGACTATATCATACCCTACACCACTGTAATTATGTAAAATTATTTGGCGCACTTATTTCTAGACAAAATTTCTTCACGTATTCCAACCTGTGTGTTGCGAACGGACGGACATGCATAAATCGACTCAAAAACTGATTCTATGTATGTATATTCTATTTATATTATATTCTATGCTTGTATGTATATATCAGGAACTATGGGTCTATCTTGTTTCCTTATGGGTGTTACAATACAAATGCCAGAAGAAATAATACTCTATACCACAGTGTGGTATATAATATAATATGTTTACATTAGATCCTTTTGCAGGGTTAAAATTCTTTATGAGGATTTATTTAAAGTTTATGGAATGGAATTGACAATTTATATCCACTGGAATTAGTAAATCCAGTTATGTGTAAACGTACTATTACAGTTAACGACTGTATTTAATGTCCAATATAAATAGTTGGCCGTATAACTAAACATTTGAAATCGGGCGGTACCATCATATTGGAGGATATTCCAATAAGAAGACCTTTGTTCACAATTTTTTAGGATACATTTTTAGATCAAATTTTGGGCAGAGAACATCTACAAAAACTTTAAAATACCTGAAATAGTGCAGTATAGTTATATGGGGGCTATTACAACATTTTTGGAGGGGCTTTTTCTTGCCCACAATAAACCTTAAAAGTCGGTAGAAATTTCTCACATTTTCAAAATAGATAAAATCGGGCGGTACTGTTACATACGTTACATCGTTGTATTAATGAACGGGCTTCATTGATTATTTTTCATTGATGCTATGAAATGTGACATTAATACAATGAAATGTTTCGTTCATGCTACCAAACGTTACGTTACCTAAAATTTAATGATGTTTGGTCTCATTGTATAGATTAGGGATACGCAAACCCGATTTCGGTTAATCGATTAATCGGTTATTAGCCGTAAAATCTCTAAAAATCGTAGTCGATTATTGACTGTGCGAAAACCGTACACTGAAAGAAAAAGCTTCATAATATAAACGAAATCTTACGTTTCATCAATGAAATTTGTCATTGATTTTGAGCCAACGTAGAGCTTCATCGAATAAACGAAAAAATTTTCATTGAGTTTCATTGAAGTAAAAATAACGAATTTGTTCATTATTGCAATGAAACTTCTTCATTGATGCAATGAAATCTCTTCATTAATGCAATGAAACTTCTTCATTGATGCAATGAAACCTTTTTCATTAATGCAATGAAACTTCTTCATTATTGCAATGAAATTCTTTCATTAGTATAATGAAATTCTTTCATTAGTATAATGAAATACTTTCATTAATACAATGAAATACTTTCATTAATGCAATGAAATATTATCATTAGTGTAATGAAATACTTTCACTAATGTAAAGAAATACTTTCATTAATGCAATGAAGCCTATCGTTCGTTCAAAATCAATGATACATTTCATTGATGTAACTTTAGATTTCATTTATTTTATGATGTCATTTCATACTCACGTAATGCATAAAAATTAAGTCAACGCTAAATATGTTTAATTCATTTTATTGCAATTATTTTGACCATGGATACAATACGTCATTTTTGATTCCTTAGGTATTAAATTAACTAAATAAACTTAAAACATTTGTTTAATAAAGAAAAATAATTAGAAGAAAAATTATAATATAAGGGTCATAATATAGATAAGATTTCAGACCCTTTTTTCATTCCGCAAAATTGTATTAGGGACTTCAGAAATGTTTCATTTATTTAATGAAACTGTTGCATTTATTTAATGAAAAAGTTTCATTTATTCAATGAAACTATTTCATTTATTTAATGAAACTATATCATTAATTTTTGGAGCCAACTAAAAACATCAAATATATTCAATTTTCCACCATCTTCTTAAAAGATGTTTGAATACTATTTTTTTAAGCACATACTATTTATCATAGTTTCAATACTCACATATTTTTTTTTTTAATTTAAAGAAATAAAAAGTTTTATTACATCAATGAAATACGTTTCATTTATTCAATGAAACCAAAAATCATTAAATTTTAGTTAACGTAAGGTTTCATAGCATTAACTAAATATTTCATTGTATTAAGTCTTAAGTCATAACAGCTCAACTCGAAAGAGAATTAATTAAAATATCACTTCATACAACTTTCGTTAAGATATCGCTACGATTTCGGATCCGACATCGGACGTAGTGTCCGAATTCTCTTCCGATGTCGTTACGATTGGTTTACTGGGTGTTTGAAAAACCTAGCAGAAGCGCCACTAACAGTGTAGCTGTACAAATATTCTTTACCGTCAACGATTGGTTTTGATATACATATGTATCACACGATACATTCACACGAACACTCACGCTCAGTTGTTGAGAAGGCAACGGATTAACACGCACATGTATGTATGTAGACATTATTTGCTTTGATATTTATAAAACTTATTGTTTTTAACTAAAAATTACACCTTTTAACATATGGTTCTACATTTAAGTCACCTTTTTGGACTTCTCCTATTGATTTAACAATGAAAAAAAAAACTAATAAAAACCATAACTAAAAATATTTTAATTACTATTAGAAAAATTCGGTTCTCTTTCCCATGCAATCACGCAGAATAGCATTCTCTTCTTGTGCACCTCTGATATACAAACATATTCATTCTAATTATGTAAAATATGTTTGTATCATTTTTTTTTACTCGTGTATCAAGACTTAAGGTAAGGTTACATTAGGCAAGTATTTGCTCCAGCGACCGGCAGTGTGTGCTTACTGAGAAGAAGTGAGCGAAAATAATGCATTGAAATTTATGCTCATTTGCTCTCAATAAGCGCACATGTACGTTATACCCTAGACAGACGGCAGAGTTAATTTGCATTAAAAACTTCTTAATTTGAATTAATTTTTCACACTGACAGACGATAGTTTCTGCATTTATGAAACAGCTGTTTATGTTGTTTGTTTGTACCCAGCATACCATTTCATAAAGTTTTACAAAAGTTCGGCAAAATATGATAAACAAATATACTTTCTACCATTGACTTTCTAACCACGATAATGAAAAAATAAATTTAATTTATTTTTTAATATTATAAAACTGTCGCAAAACTGTAGAAGAAGATATTATTTTCGATAAAATTGGTATGGTGGGTAAGAAAATGTTTTTGAAAAAAAAAATTAAAAAAAAAATAGATTTGATAGAAGGCGGGAAAAACTATTAGCTGCTATGCTATTCGCGAAAGACCACTACTTATTTGAAAGAAACGCGAAAATTTGTGATTTGCTTTCCTTTTTTATTTTCATAAACATGGAAATTTGACAAAAGAAAATTGATTTTCAACAGCATTGGCATATTGAAATTGCTAAATTCAGTAAAAATTCAATTTGCTTTTGTGCATTAAAAATGGGGATAATGTTCAAATTAATTTGAATTAAGGCTGTTAATGCAAATGAACACTGCAGTTTGTCTAGGCTATTATAGTGCGGTTACACTACAGTTTTTTGCCGGGTTAACCCACTTTATCAGGATTTATTACTTAATCTGGTCAAATTTGACCAGATTTGCCATACAAAAATTAAATCCTCTCACGACTGGGTTTATTTTAAATCCGGCACAAATCCACCAAAAATACAGTGTTGTATTCGGTAGTTGTGCAAAAAAATCCAACTCTACTCAAAAAGTACCAAAAGTTGCAACTGCTTTTGCAACAGAGTTTGTCGTGTTTTACACGTTTACGATTGGTCGCATGAGATTTTATGGAGTTAATAAATCTAATGTTATTTGAAAATCATAAAATTATTTATTTTTTTACATTAGACACGTTTTTAACAAAAAGTACGCTTGATACCATGATACAAAAATGTATCCCTGTGTGTAAAATATACCAATATGAGCAAAGAGGGGACGATATCTCATACGAAAAATTGTAAAAGTGTAAAACACGACTTTATTAGTTATTTTGTATGTATACGTAAACAAACATCAGCTGACAGTTTATATCCTCGAAAAGCTAAGTGTAACCAGCAAAGATTAACCCACTGGATCTATTAAACCCAGTGGGTTAACCTTCAATAGTGTAACCGGGGTATTATTCTCAGTTGTTCTTTGTTATTTATTTCATTGTTGTTATGAAGTAAATTTCAGCTGTGTGGTGTGAATGTGCGTATGTGCCTTTAACAAGCCGAAAACATGATTAGGCAAAACAACCTTTCTCTCTGTCACAACAATAAGCGCTGGTTGGCTTAAGTTGATCAGAACATTTTCAACAACATTGTTTTAGTTGACATTATAACACCACCAAGTGTAAAATTTTAATTTTACGATTCGTTTTTGTTTTAACTTAGAAAATAAATAAATATTAGATAAACTATTTTTTGTAGGCTTTATGTGTTCATATGTTTATTTAAGTGAATTTTCATTTATTTGGTTTTTTCTTTATAATAGATGTAAGCAATAGAAAATCTAAAGAAATGTGGAATGCCGGATAATATTCCAGAGATTGGTGTGCAGCGACAAAAGACAAATGAATTACTAACATTTTTTATGATTTTCAATTTTACTAACTGTTGACAAAGCGCAATAGGATCATAAATTTCGTTGAAAGTAGGTACGAAGTGTTTAATGTGAAAAGAAAATGCAAATATTAAACTAAAACTATTTCATGTAGTTTTTATGTGTATTGTTTTTATACACTCAGCATTTATGCTAACGACGGTATATACACTTTCATACGGGCAAAATGTGCCTCAGACAATTTGGAGTCGATTGAGCAATGTCCGTCCGTCTGTCTGGCTGGAGTGCACGATAACTCTCGAACGGATCAACCGATTTGGTCCAAAATTGGGCTTTCGTAATATTTTGTCCAAACTTAGTTTAAATTCGAAGATGGGTTATATCGGTCCACTCCTTCCGGTACCTCCCCCACAAAAGTTTGAAAATGTTCAGAAAATGTGTTCGTACGATAACTCTTCAAGGGAGTAACCGATTTGGTCCATACGTAGCAAATACTATTACCAGCGTAGTCGGACTATAATAAAGGCTTGGAATTAAATAACATTAAAATAAATAAATAATTCGAATATACAATTTTCGAAGGACTAAATAACATTCTAATGTGCCTGATGGTCGGACTAACCACCCGTTAAACGTAGCATAATGGTTGAATGGCTGGCTTCGGTGGATTCCTAATTTTTCTATGTGCCTCTTAAGTTATAACAGCTCAATTCGAAAGATAATCAATTAAAATATCACTTCATAAAACGTTCGTTAAGATATCGTTACGATTTCGGATCCGACATCGGACGTAGAGTCCGAATTTTCTTCCGATTTCGTTACGATTGGTTTGCTGGGTATTTGCAAAACCTAGCAGAAGCGTCACTAACAGCGTAACTGTACAAAAATTCTTACTGTCAACGATTGGGTTTGATATATACTGCGGCTCACTTGAATAGAACCCCCCTGCAAAATTTTCTTCAACCTCCTTTTTTTCCGAATTATACAAAATATGAAGTTTTTAAGTTTTATTATATTTTGCTTCATGTGTTTGGAGTAAACTGAGTCAATCATTTGCATTCAAATCCAATTTGTATAAGAATTATACAAGGAAAACAAAATAAAGTCAAAAATTGATGTGAAAAATTTGGCTCATTTGAATAGAACCCCCCTTTAAAACTTGGGAATACAGAAAGATTGTATTAGAATATCGATGCATATTCACTCTTTATTGAAAACGAAGTACTTTAAGTAATATTCAGTAAAAATATATCCCTCCTGATTAAGGATACACCCGTATATCCTGCTTTGGCAAGGATTCTTTAAATAATCAGGTGTAATACCCAACAAAGCTTGCTTTTTTCATTCAACAACTTCATTTTTGGAAGCGTGCTGTCTCCTTTAGTCGTATATTTTACGCATAAGTCATTTCCATACATTTGAGAGAATATTTACCACTGTAGAATATGGCGGCCCCACACAATCATAATTATGAAGGACTTGGGCGTCAACTTCTTTCACCTTAAATCCGCACGACAATTTATAAAGGAGTTATAAAACATGTGCCTCAGACAATTTGGAGTCGATTGAGCAATGTCCGTCCGTCTGTCTGGCTGGAGTGCACGATAACTCTCGAACGGATCAACCGATTTGGTCCAAAATTGGGCTTTCGTAATATTTTGTCCAAACTTAGTTTAAATTCGAAGATGGGTTATATCGATCCACTCCTTCCGGTACCTCCCCCACAAAAGTTTGAAAATGTTCAGAAAATGTGTTCGTACGATAACTCTTCAAGGGAGTAACCGATTTGGTCCATACGTAGCAAATCTAGAAATGTCTACCAGACTTAGATGTGGTTCTAATATGGACTCAATCGGTCCACTCCTTCTGGTACCTCCCACACAAATTTTCGGATAAGTTCAGTTTAGGACCTGCTCTCGAATCGCTTTGGTTTTTGTTTTAGCAACTTGTATTCACAGCCCCCTACACGACGGTAAAAGTTTCATCAGGGGCAAGTCCATACTTCCTGAGAAAATAGCCTGAAAGTTGCAAAACAACCCTATGACACCGTGTGAGGTGGTTGGAGCGCAAGATAACTCTCGAAAGCATCTGCCGATTCGGTCCAAAATTTGGCCTTAGTAATGTTTTTCCAAACATAGTTTAAGTTCGAATATAAGCCATATCGGTCTACTCCTTCAGGTACCTCCCCCATAAAAGTTCAAAAATGTTCAGAAAAATTGTTCGTACGGTAACTCTTGAAGGGAGTGGCCGATGTAATCCATACTTTGCACATCCTAATATATTTTGCGGATATAGATCAGCTTCGAATATGGACTATATTTGTCTACTCCTTCTGGTACCTCTCACAAAAAAATTCAGATAAGTTCACTTTAAGACCAGCTCTCGCATCACTTTGATTTTTGTTGAAGCGATATGCTATGTCACCATATGTGGCGGTCGGAGAGCACGATATCTCTCGAACTGTTTAACCGATTTGGTCCAACATTTGGTCTTCGTCATATTATATCCAAACTTAGTTTCATGGGCCAATACCGGTCCACAACTTCCGGTACTTCTCCCCCATATTCACAAAATGTCACTAAAATGCTAGGACGATATCATTTGAATGGGGGCAACCAACTAAACTGGCCCATATCAGCCCTCCCTAGGGTATCTCCCCCACAAAAGTTCAACATTTGTGTCTTAGTGCAATTCCTAATCCACATTTTTGTCGGCATGTTTAGATGTCGAAAAAGGCAACAACATTCTGAAGAGACCTTAAATACATTCGATCTGTCTGTAGGTGAAAGTTTCACTTCACATTGGCTGAGGGTATATATCTGTCGGCAAAGCCGACTGACACTTTTTTACTTGTTTTATGTGAATTTTGTATCTTGTATCTAGAGTTGGGCAATCTAGTTCCCGGAGCGGATCGATCTTTCTAGTTCCTTTTCCCAAAAGGACCTAGTTCCTTAATATATTTCTATAGTTCCAAATAGTTCCGGGACCGATGTAGTTCAATGAATCTTTCTCATTCATCGTTCTTTTGTTTCCTTCGTTCCAAATAGTTCCGAGACGGATATAGTTCAATGAATCTTTCTCTCGCATCGTTCTTTTTGTTTTCATCGTTTGGTGGATTAATTGACATAAAAATAAATCAATTGCAGCGATTGTGATTTACGTATATTTAACAATGTATCAGCATCTGAATAATGAACGAAACGAACGAGAAAGATCAAAGTGAGTGTGGAAATGAAGCAATATGATTGAAAGGAACTATATGAACTAAAGGAAATATTAGAATGCAAGAGCTCGATGTAGTTCCAATAGTTCCTTGTCCGCAATAGTTCCTTGGAACTAGTTCGTTCCGGACGTACATGGACGTACACAGGGTATATGAAAATATTAATATGGCAAAATATGAGGGTAAATTATTGTTAAGAAAACCAGTTAATTTGTAAACAAATTGTTAATTCTTTCAATTTTACTTTCAGATGACAACGACCACGGTATCACTAATGTATGTAGTTAATACATAAAATAATATAAAATAACAAATGACGTGTTGTATCCATAGTCAAAACTAATTGCAATAAAATGAATTGAACATATTTAGCATTGGCTTAATTTTTATGTGTGTTTTACGTGAGTATGAAATGACTTCATAACATAAATGAAATCGTACGGAACATCAATGAAATGTATCATTGATTTTGAACCAATGTAAGGCTTCATTGCATTAATGGAAGTATTTCATTATATTAATGAAAGTATTTCATTGTATTAATGAAAGTATTTCATTACATATTTCATTGTATTAATGAAAGTATTTCATTGTATTAATGAAAGTATTTCATTGTATTATCAAAAGTATTTCATTATATTAATGAAAGTGTGTCATTGCATTAATGAAGAAGTTCCATTGCATCAATGAAGAAGTTTCACTGCATAATGAACAAATTCATTAATTTTACTTCAATGAGAATTTTTTCGTTTATTCAATGAAGCTCTACGTTGGTTCAAAATCAATGACAAATTACATTGATGGAACGTAAGATTTCGTTTATATTATGTAGCTTTTTCTTTCAGTGTGTTCGGTCCAAATCTTGGACTATTCTCCACAATTTTTGTAGAATAAATTTCAGGGCTACTAGAAATCCTTAATGCCAAATTAGTTCCAACATAGGAGAAATTTTTTGAACACTAGGAACCCTAATGCCAGATTACATTCCATTTGGGCCGGAAACATTAACAAAATCTTCAAAATAGCTGAAATCCGACGATACCGATATATGGGAGCTATTCCAAAACGTGGACCTATATAGTCCACTTTCAACACCAAAAGTACCACGGACATGCAATAGGGTATAAAAAGTTCGGCCCGGCCGATATTTTACTTGTTCTAGTTTATTGTGAAAACCAAACTATTTAATGTAGTAAATTTTGTCATTGTATTAACGTTAACATTTGGAAAATTGCTCGAAAATAAATATGCTTGAATTATGGCGATTTGTTTAATTCGATGTGGCAACAAATCATTATATTCACCTTAAGGAAAATGGGATTCCAGACGTATACCCGAATTTGTATATTTGTAAGAGAGATATTGCAAGGCGTTGTATGCCTCATTTTATTTGGGCCCAATTTAACAGGAACGGTCATAAGCCCCAAATACTATTTTCGGCCTCTTGACATTTAAACGATCGGAAGTTCAAAGTTTTGCGAGAATGTTGTTTACGACGAATATTTCGCGGTATTAGATGCATTTTGGGCAAAATAAACCTATAATACCCTTTTCATTTTGGGTTTAGGGTATAAAAAATGTATACACTTCTTCAATAGAACGTAATAGGTTATCATTATACAAATTGTTCGATATATACTATTTCAATATTTAGTTAGTTCAAGTTAAAGTTGTTTTCATATATAACTCATATGATGTAAGGTAAATAATATGGAAAATAAATAAAATGTAAACGTATTGGCTAAATTATCTTACAATTGTAAAAAATAGGGAACGTTACTCAAAATCGAGCCTTTGGGCTACTGCGACCTACTTAAATATTCTTTTATAACAGTTTAAAAGTAGTTTAGTAGTTGTTAGCCTTAACTTCATTTGCTGTGACAACGATTGTATGTATGGATGTCTGGCATACATCCATACATTGTATGCACATTTTATATTAGACAGTATGTAGTGCAGTTTGTTCATAAACATATGTACATATGTACATTTATATATTTTTATATTTTTTATTGAAACAAACTTCATTTTCAATTCAACTACCAACTGTTGGCTTTACTTTGTTTAATTCGTTACACTCGCTACATTGTAACTAACATGAATAATAGTATTGGTTTTTTTTCTGTTAAAAAAAAAAAAAAACACAATTTTTTGAAACATTTCCAGGTATTTGGATAAAAAGTTTGACATGCTCATAGGACACGTGCCAACACACACACAGAAAAAAGGATACAAAAGTTCAACAAAAAAAATATGTCATTTGCATTCGTTGAAGGTGGATATGGATCACGTAAAATATACAAACTAATATTTATAACTCACGCAGTTTTGGAAGTTGGGCGGGCGGTTATTTTCTTTCGTTGCCAATTTCATGTTAAAAATGTTATCTCCTAAAAAGTGTTTACCGGCATAGTTATTATATGTATCTGCACGTGTATGTATTTATATAACATATGCAGAGCAGTAGAAAATAAATATATTCGTATATACATAGTTTTGAAGCTAGTACAAATAAATTCCAGTACGGCAGGATCCAATCGAAAAACGTTTATAGTTACAAGTGAAACATAAATATATGTATGTTATACTACAGTACCAACTATAACCCAACGAGCAAATTTCGAAAACAGGATATGTACATATAATCAACACAATGTGTGTACAATACACAGACCGAAGAAAAACTAAATATTTCGAATACATATTACACCATTTACACCTCTCAACAATTTTTTAATTGCATTATTTCACCGGCATAGGGATATTATACATGAAAGATATGAATGTAACTTTTTAAGTATTTAGTGGTGAATTAAAATCCAGATAATTTTAGGCCCTTTTTAGGTTCCATTAGTGAACAAATGAAGATTACCAAAATAACCGAATATTTTATGCGTCAAAATATAGACAGTTTTGCCAAACTTAAGAAATTTTTAATTTTTTTTTTTAAGAAAATAAAGGTACATTTTGGCATTTAAACTACGTGTCATCCTATTGGAACCTGCAAACACTAAATCAACGAGTGTTTTGGTGTAATCCGGAGATATTTCCCCCATTGGACCCGGGGTACCACTTACGTGTAATTGTGGCATAGAATAGACCTTTGTACTGAGGTAAAAAAAAAACAAGTGAAAACATAGTCAAGTACAGCCGGGCCGAACCATTTGGAAACGGATTTCAGGAATTTCGGTTGGATTATGTGGCTAAAGTTTTAAAAATGTCGAAAATTGTATGATACCATTCTACAGGGGCTACTTTAAAACATAGACTAGATCGACAATTCTGTGCAGAAAACGTTTATAGCTTCAACGGAGACTAAATAAAATGTGTGAGAATAATGTTTCTTAACCCTTGAAAATACCAAAAATTGGGAGGTATGTACTATTAAATGCAGGGACGTACGCAGGGGGGGGCACGGGGGGCCCGGGCCCCCCCCCGAAATGGTTTGGTCCGACAACATTTTTTGAGCTACTTTAACGAATTATTACGATTTTTTCTCTAGAATTTTTTTTGTTGAAATTTCAAATGAGAACTGATGTTGTTCTGAAGGTTCTGTACTGAAAATGTACTTTATCAACAAGCTGTCTGAAGAAATATTTAAAATTTTTTGTTTAAGTACGCTCTTTGAGAGAAACTTCCAGTAAAACTGAATTCCTTCCTTATGCCATGCCTGTGTTTTGGAATTCGTATTCAAAAGGATTGCAAATTCATTATCGTGCGGATTAGAAGTACATAAAATGAAGTTTCTATTGGACAATATGTACAACATATCAAGGGTTTTACGTGGAGTATATGTATCTCGAAAACCAATTAGAAAATTGATTTACTGCCTTAATCAATATTTTGTATTCCTATTTTATATTAACTTATTGCTAAGTTGTGGGAGAAAATAATGGAGAAAAATTTATTGTTGTGCATCATAAAGTGATAATAGGTGTGTTCGTTTACTCAATAATTTGTACAAATTTGTACAAGTCCAGTAACTTCCTGTAAACGACCAAGGTCTTTTGTATTGGCCTGTAGAGCAAACGAACAACATCCAGTAACAATTTGTACAAATTTTGAGTAAACGAACACACATAATATCTGCTATAAATAGCATGCCCATCTGAATTTTTCCTATGAGTATTTGTAGCTAAAAACAACCGTAAACGAAATTAATGCTCAAACTTTGGTTATTTGGTATTGTATTAAAATCTGCTGTTATTTGTATTGTATATCACGGTGCTCTTGAAACACTTTAAACGAATGAAGCTTACACCTGGGTTCATAGATGAAAAAATAAAAAACACATTTTTAGGGTATTTCAGGTTTTGACCGTTTTGCAGGAAAACCACAAGCCCTATCCAAATGGAACTAAAAAAATGTTTTAGCAGTGAAAACTGTTTTTGAGATATAGAAATTCAAATTGGGCAATTCACTGACTGTATTGTCTCCTTATAAAACAATGTCATGACTGCAATTTCCCAAACCATTATAACTCCCGAACAGATCAACAGATTTTGCCCCAAATTTGGATCTCGCAATATTTTGGACACTTCCCATGCCAGACTTCAAAATCTATATCTATATATATATAAAATTCTCCTGTCACGGTGTTCGGCTTTGAACTCCTCCGAAACGGCTGGACCGAATTTGATGAAATTTTGTATGTGGAGTTTGTAGGTCTGAGAATAGGTTTTTACTACTTTTTATAGTGGTCAGTGGAGTGACCAGGGTACCTCCCCCACAAAATTTTTTAAGAAATCGTGAAATTAAAGTTATTTTTGAACGTTTTGTTTAAAAAACGTTTGCAATAATATTTTACTGCCTTGATCTTGAATGGTCATCTCGGAAATGGAATATCGCGGTCAACCCAATTTTTCAAAAATGTATAATTATAGATAATATCCTTAATTTTAGTAAGCGTGACTACAAAAACGTATTTAACCCGGGCTCCAATAGGTGGGAAAGCGCTATCAATCCCACATTTTAGGATACAGTACAACACCGATAATGTGCATTGGTCACTAAAACGACGGGCCAACAATGCGGTTCGAAAATCTAGAGGGATCAATATTTAACTGATAAATTGTAAATAGATTACAAAGGCTTACACGGAAATCCAAAACGACGGGCCAGCAACGCGGAACCGGGTCAGCTAGTATTTCTCTAAAATCTTGAGCAAAGTCCAATTCGATTTTTTCGAGACCTACAGTAGGTTCGAATATAAATCGATTCACTTGAGGTCTTGTTTACAGCGATATTGTATTTTTCGTGGGTGAGTCAATGGTTATAACACGATTGGTCCAAAAGCTCTAAATCTTACGCCGACCAACTAGTTTGACTTCCAAAATTAGCTCCACTTCCAAAATGGACTATATCATCTATCCTTTCAGGTATCGTCTGTACAAAAGTGCAAAACTTTTGCGCTTTCATCGAAGTCACATTTTTGATCATACCCAGCAAAATGTTTGTAGCCAAAGAAGTAGTTGAATCATGAGTGCAAGTGATTTCGGACTACATCTTTTTACGTGAAAGAAGTCTTGATTTTTACAAGGGCATGGTGCAGTGAGGACGCTGTCTAATTTGCTTCTTAAGCACACATTTTGCATTAGTTCCTTGTAGTGGGTAAATATACTTTTCGTGGAATGTATTTTGTATTGATTTTTCGATTAATTTAAAAATTGATTCTCAAGCATGCATTTTGAGGATATGGGAGAAGTTAAAATCTATTAAGCGCGGATTTTTCATTGATTTGAGACCTCAGGGCCATTTGGAAAAGAGTATTTAAAAGTGTTGTGGTAACTTCTAATTAATATTTATGGCCTCTTTCTCTACTTTCATTCAAATCACTAACAAATCATGTTTTTGTAGAACATTTTTGTTTGAAAAACGGTTGTTTTTGATAATAGTTCGATAGTCTTAATGAAATTGAAATATAATGAATATAAAACAATGGAATATTTCCAATAAATTATTTTAAAAAGCGACTGAGTGCAAATAAATATCAAATAATTTTATTCTAGAAAGTTAGCTTTTATTACTTAAAAATACCCAAAAACATCTTAAAACGCTTCTTGCATAGAGTCATGCAAAATAGGTGATAAACATCTAAAATTGATTGCGTCCTAGCTGCACCATGTCCTTGTAAAAATCATGACGTCTTTCACTTAAAAAGACATAGTTACTTGCACTCATGATTTAACTAATTTAGCCTACAAACAAATATACAGTCTGACATTTCTTGCACCTATGATTATCTTTTTGGATACAAACATTTTGCTGAATAATTAAAATACCATGAAATAAATTGATTCTTTTGTTCTTGAGAATTTTCTTTGCAAAAAGTCATTATAAATCTAAACATTGCTAAAATGTGAAAATTTTATGAAATGGATTCAAATCGGACATTGTCAAAATGTGAAGGTCCGTGCTTCTAAAAAATCTATTCAATCTTTACTTCACATAGAACAACTTCAAATAAATTTTGCTGGGTAACGCCAATAATCGAGAAGTTGTACACCCCAAATATTTCGAAGTAATGTCGGAAAATTTATACGTCCAAAAATGGAGACAAAATTCGGAAACTTCCTGGCTTTACAATTTACAGAACAAAAATTGGCTATGTAGTCCGTATTCTATATGCCTACGAGTATATGTATATGTAGGCAAACCCGACAGCTACTTTTTCTTCTTTTCCAGAAATCAAAAATTATGAATTTTCATAACTTTGCCTCCTCTGTGCCGACAGAAGTGATTGGTTGTTGGAAACCATTGATGTATCAGACGGAGTTTTTCGACTCAACCTATTTTTTTCAGGATATAGCTTAGTTGGCTTTCATTGACTCTATCACTTCTGATAAAATAGTAAAGCTTTGGTGTTTTTTTGCAAGTAACGAATATTATTTTCTTACAATAATACAAAACTTTTTTAATGGCACGGAAATTAGTGTGTAATATATGCACTTTAAAGAAGAAACGGCGTTATGTTCGGATCAAACTGTTTATATCCTCCAAACACAGTATATATCTATTCGACATATTCGCACTTTTTGCATGGAAGTTCTTTCACCAAACGGATTTCCAGAATCCATATTAGTGACGATATTTTTAAAACTTATGCTAATAGCCACAACAACACAACACATGGTCGTATGTCAAACTGTCCTGAGTATGCTTAGGCTAAACCCTGACAAAGTTTCCAAAAAAATGTCAAATGACGTTTGGCGACACTGCGTGTTGCCTAGACCAGAAAGTTTTTAGTGCCCCTCGTGCATAAAATCATCAAAAAACCCTTTAAAATAGCTTTACGTAACGATACATAACATTTTTAATTTTCATGATTTTTGGTCAAGTTGGGCCCCCCCGAAATGAAATCCTGCGTACGTCCCTGATTAAATGGGGGCTAAACCAAAACATGCAACTATGTTGAAATATTTTGGCGGAGAAGTTTTTTTGGCCACTGGGAACCTCAAATAACAAATTACGGATAGTTCAGTCAAAAAATTTAAAAAACGTTAAATCGGGAGGTGCCATTATATGGGGGCTATAGCGATACATGGATCCACGTTGAACATTTGTGAGGGAGAGGTTTTGCGACCACTCGGAACTTCAAATGTTAAATTAAAATCTAACTTAATCTACAACCTAAAATTGTGTACCTTATGTGGGCTATACCAAAACATGGACCTGAGTTGACAATTTTTGTGGTAGAAGTTTTGCAACCCCTGAGAACCTCAAATGCCAAATTACAGATACTTCGGTCAAAATATGTAGCGATAACATCGGCAGATACCGTTATTGAGGTCTATACCAAAACGTGGACCTATGTTCACAATTTTTGGTGTAAAGGTTTTTCGACTACGGGGAATCTCAAATGATAAATTTCAGCTAGATCGGTGAAAAATTGTTGCTAAATCCTCAAAATACCGAAAATCTGGAGGCTATACCAAAACATGGACCTATGTATATTGTGACCACTGGCCACCTAAAATGTCAAGTTATAGCTAATACGGTCTGAAAATGCGGCTAAAAACGTCAAAGTACCTAAAATCGGTCGTTACCGTTGTAAGGTCACTATTCCAAAACGTGAGCCGATATAGCGCATCTTCCAACTAGATCTGCCCACAAACAAAAAACTTATCTTTCCAAAATTTCAACGGACTATCTTAATTTGATTACTACAGACGGAGGGACGGGCGTACGGACTTGCGTAGATCGGCTAAGAATTTTACCCTGATCAAGAATGTATTGTCATCATAAATGCCCAAAGACGTAACTAACAAATTCAATATTTTACAGGAGAAGTAAAAAAAAACTTTATAAAATGATAAAACTGTTCTATGGAATATTAATCTTATGAGGGCGAGTATTTGGGATATTATCAATCGTAAGTAATGAAACCAAAACCGCAGAAACGTTTGGTTATTTTTGAACGCTGAAGCTTGAAATTTTGTAAGAGAATGTATTGTAATTTTATGTATTAGATTCAATTTCAGACGATTTGAATCGATTATTTTGGAGATACGTCTTCGGGCATTTATGGGGACGATATATACAAATTTAATATACCACCCTACTATGTTGGAGGGTATAATAAAGATAACATTAAGACCGACAAGTAGAAAAGTGTTTGGCAGCTGTTGCGACTTGATTCTAAAATGGATATATGGTAAAATTCAAATTTCCTTTACAATTCCATCGAGAAAAAAATTAAAAAAATGTTGACAAGCACATTCACGATTTTTGTTACATGGGTTAAGAAAAAAATCGTGGTTTCAAATATGTTCGCGTTCACAAAATTGGATGCTGCGCCCAAAAGTTATGGGGAGTTTTATTCCCTTATAAAGAAAAAATATTTAAAAATTCCCTTTGTGTTGCAATACCAAAATTTATATATAAATCGGTAACAACATTTAATATCTATCCGTAGACGCCTAAATATTAGCTAAATTTATTTTCATTTTCGCGGAAAATCAAAAAATAATGAAGGAATCTTGGAGTAAATTTTATTTATTCTTTCTCAGAGTCCATAAAAATCTCTAAAAAATAAATTAAAAATACGTACAGAATCTTGACAATGTCCAGAAAAATGTGAGACCAAAATTTTATTGATTAGGATTTTAAATTGCATATTGCAGCTACAACAAAAGACAAAAGTTTATTGTTGGAACATTATTTCAAGAATATATTTTTTGGTTTAATACGAAAAATTTGAGAAAATTTTTTGGAGTTATTCTACTATTTCGCTAAATTTCCTAACAAAACCTGAATTATTTTGCTAAAACGTCTTCAAGGAAAATAGTTTATCATCGTGAAAGTATATTTGCATAGTGTGATAAGCAATAGAATTAGGAAATAAAGAGTGATATTGATATTACAATCAAAGAAAAAACATAAAAGTTAAAAACCGTATAACGCGCGAAATAGTTAAAATCAGTTGAGGCGCATGTGCTTTTCGCATAGAGCGAGTACATCTCTGTCAATATGTTTGCATTTTTCCATGTTTCATTTAACCGCAAAAGTGTGCCATCAGTTGCATCTTACTACACCAAAATGCTTCATGTGGGTAAAAATAACGCGATGTTCATATGATTATAAGGCGCATCCGATTTCAGTGACCGCCTGTTAAAAATACGTCAATAAGACAAATTTTATACAGATTCGTCAAGAACCGCGGATGTGCTACCTGATTCTATTTTTGGTTAAATACGAATACTACTCCCGAATCTCTGAAATTCATGATACCCCTTTTTGACAAATATTATAATCGTGCATAAAGGATTCCATTTATGTAAAAAAATTTAAGGGCAATCGCGGTTAAGTATGCGGATTAGTCAAAATAAAATTTTGCTTATTTTCCTATTTTCAGGGTATCTATATCAGCGGTTTTAGTGGATGGATTCGATCGCGGTAGGGCTCATTGAATCCGGCGCGGAAAAAAACTAAAATCACGCGGGGTTCAAGGGTACCTGAGTCATAGTTGTAAATTTTGAAGCCAAAAAATAGGTTTTTAAAGAAAAATTACGCACCAAAAATTCGACTTTGGACTCCTATTACTAGGGAGCTGTGGGGAGCACACTCATGAGATATACATCAAACGACGTGGAATCACGAGTTCTACAATCCAATAAATAGATTAGGTCATTATCTGGTTGCGCCCTCCAATTATAAGAAAAATTCAAAAAACCCCGATTTCAAAACTTCAAAATGTCAGCATCGATTTAAGAGGGATGCACTGTATATATCGAGAAGTCACACATTAGCATCATGTTGCCCAAGGGGTATTCTTCAATCCTTTCTTTGAGCTCAGGTCTGAATTTTCCCTCGTTTGACCAGAAATCAAGAAAAAACACAAAAAAGCTTGCTAACTTCAACACATTTTTACCCATTTTTTTATATTACCACCAACGCAGCTTCCACGAAAATTATTTGTTATGGTCCATATTATAAGATCGTGTCTAAAACACTTCAGTTCATGTAAACATATTCATATTTTATAAAATATATTAACAGTTCGCGACTTATTAAATGGTGAACCTCAACTTCAACGATTGTAAAACATTTTTGAATATTACCATATGCCAGCATGATAAGACCGATTCTAAAATATGGTGAGCTAGTTTTGTGGCATAGCATACAAAGATCCGTATGCATCGATGTGACAGGGCAATGCGAAATTCTTTGGCTGAACAACAAATGTAGTGAAAACCCTGAAAACCCCCTAAAATTTACATTCCTAGATCACGTAACCTTTATGGGCAAAGGTTACGTGATCTACGAATGTAAATTTTAGGGGGTTTTCACTACATTCGTTGACTGAACTATCTGTAATTTGAAATTTGGGTTCCCACTGTGCTCACAAAGCTTCTTCACCAAAAATTGTCATCATAGCCCCCGTATAAAGGTACCGCCTGATTGAAGAAAATTTTAGATACCTTTTCTAAATTTAGACCTTGGGGTATCAGTGTTCGAAAAACTAAATATTCCATTTTAGTTTCAAATATTTTACGGTGGAGGGTTTAAAAAGTTCGGCCGGACGTACATCACGATTTTGTTTCTTTTTAATTGTTTATCTGCATTTCCGTGGCTTCTCTAATAGCTAACATATTCCGCGATATGTAATATAAAATGTATATTACTTCATTAAACGCAATGTGACATTTTTTTCTTTTTTTTCATATCTTCCACTCATGCAGCAGCTTCATTAAAATGTCAGCATTCTTTTCACACAAAATACGAACGGATGCAGGAACAAACTTCCGTTTATATTTACTGACGAATATGTCGAGAAAGTATCACAACAGAATTGTTTTACGCATACAGCGTTGTATCGTTCATATGGAAACAACAAGAAATATCAACGTATCCGTTCTGTGTTGGTTTTCTTATATTTAGGAGAGAAAGAATTCTTGACTGACGTATGGAAACAAGAATAATAATCAAATATTGCATAGGAAATAAGTAAAGAGAAAACAAACAAAAAATGCACTGATATGGATGACATAACACACAGTACAGGGAAATGCACGGTTCTTGTTTTGGAATTTACAAGAAAAGTACAGCTTAAGTTATAAATTTAAATAAATAGTCAATACTCCACCATATTAAAAAAATTAAATAACAAGTAAAAAGCGTAACGTTCGGCCGAACTGAACTTTTTATACCCCCTATCATGAACTATTCTGAACTTATATGGAATAATCAGTTTTCTTTCGGTTACGAAAGTACCAACGCCCTATACCACAACGTGGGCCTTTGTCCGCAATTTTGGTAGGGGAAGTTTTTATACACTTTGAATCCTACACCCAATACCTTAAATATGGCGGAACCGTTCTATGTGAATTACGGTCAACTTAGGCCCGAAATGTAGGTAACAACTTCCGAATATCTGAAACTGGGTGGTACCGGTATATGGGGGCTTTAACAGTTTTAAGTACACAATTTTTTGTAGAAGTCCTAAATGCCAAATAATACTTAATTCGTACTTAATATTTTGAAGTCACTATAAGCATATACACTAGGGTTATGACTTCTTCGATTTTTTTTTTTCTCAAAAATGATTTCCTGTATGGGGAATGTATGAACTTTTGCCTATTATTTACAAAAATAACGTTTATTCTATTTAAGTACGGAAAAAGGTTACGCTCAAACCACTTTGATTTTTAAATGGTTTTATTTAACTCACCCCGTTTATTTTATTATTTATTCATGGGTCAAATTTAGTAATTCAAATTTCACCCTCTTCCTGTCAACCGATTAATCTGAAATTTTGTATACACTTTGGATTTTGGTGACAATACAATTATGTTTATTCATTATCATTATAAATTCAAGATGGCGGCCGCTTCAAAATGGCGGATAACGTAGGGTTTATCAATCCCATCAATATGGGTATCAAGTGAAAGGGCTCAACAAGCAGAAAACAATATACTATAAAAATTAAAATCCAAGATGGCGGCCTCTACAAAATGGCGGATAACATAGGTTTTATCAATCCCATCAACATGGGTATCAAATGAAAGGTCTCTACAAGTAGAATACAAATTATTATGCAAAATTGAAATCTAAGATGGCGGCCGCTACCAAATGGCTGATAACAATTTTTTATCAATCCCACCAATATGGGTATCAAATAGAAGGGCTTGACAAGAAGAATACAGTGCACTATACAACCTCAATATTTAAGGTGGGCGCAGCCACTAAATGGCGTATAATTAAGATTTAAATTTAGAAATTGAATCTGTAATTTAGGTATCTGATTAATCCAGCCTGAATCCACCACCCAAGTCAAGATTTTTTATCGTGTTGAGGACTGTGTGGCGTTAGGGTGGCTAAACATAATACGTCGTTAGCGGTACGTCGATAGCGGTACAGTTGGACTGCAATAAACTAACTGGCAAGAAACCTTGCAATAATCAAGCACTAAATGAATTAAACAGAATGCGAAATAAAAACTAAAAACTAGAAATAAAAATAGGTAAAAAAACTTTTTAAGTTAAACGGTTTTATGTTAAACAACCATTGCAACGTTTAAGATAAATGTACTAAAAACAAAAAAATAATAAAATAGCTACAGTCGTGGGAATTATAAACATATGCATAGACTAGACTAAAATAAAACCGTGGGGCACGTCAATTGTCTACAAATTATCGACTTAATGTGCGATAGAAGAATCGTTTAATTCGTCGTTAGGCAGTTGGCCCGCAGACGGTGAGGAAATTACTTACTATTTTCTTGCTCATGGAAATTCAAATAGTTATACACTCCATGTAAATAAAAGAGATGTTTCAACTAGATTATCGTTGGACATTCACACTGCTGGCTGGCGAGGAATCGTTTCACTGCTCGTAGTTTGTCTTTAATCGACAAAGTACTACTCGCTCACCACTATGAAACCCTAAAACTCGCTTATAATCGAGCTTGCTAGCTTGTTTCCACATTCTAGCCCTACTTATCACACGTCCATCGTTGTCGATTGAACAACTGTCTAATTATAGTGTAACATTACAAAACAATCATTTTAATCAACGATTGTAGACAATTGACGTGCCCCACGGTTTTATTTTAGTCTAGTCTATGCATATGTTTATAATTCCCACGACTGTATCTATTTTATTATTTTTTGGTTTTTAGTACATTTATCTTAAACGTTGCAATGGTTGTTTAACATAAAACCGTTTAACTTAAAAAGTTTTTTACCTATTTTTATTTTGGAAGAAATACTATGAAAAAAACATTAAAAAAATAACAAGTAAAAAAGTATCAGTCGGTTTTGCCGACAGAGATATACCCTCAGCCTGTGTGAATTGAATCTCTTTTTCCCAAAAAACTTATGGATTAAAGCTCAAAACTTTTGCGTGGGAGGTACCTAAAGGAATGGGCCAACATAGTATATTTTGAAAGTTGATTTTCAGGATTTTAGGAGTTATTCCTCTCTATAGATATCGCGCCCACCAGTTACTTCTGTTGGTCACCATATAATTTAGAGCTTACGGACCAATATATCAGAAAACATGGACTTCCTCACGAAAAACATAATATCGCTGTAAACAGGGCCACTACAACTTTTCAGATATAATTCGAATTATTTTAATTGTAATTCGAAAATTCTATTTGTAATTCGTAACATTTCATTTGTAATTCGAGAATTCTATTTGTAATTCGAATTATTGCACTTGTAATTCGAATTATTCCATTTGTAATTCGAATTATTCCATCTGTAGTTCGAATTATTTTATTATACCCTCCACCATATGGAGGATATAATTAAATTTGTTATTCCGTTTGTAACCCAACGAAATATTCGTCAGAGACCCTATAAAATTCTATGTCGATTTCACCATGTCCGTCCGTCCGTCCGTCCGTCTGTCTGTCTGTTGAAATCAAGATACAGCTCGCAATTTTAAAGATAAAGAGTCAATATTTGGTACATAAGTTTTTATTACTGGCAGGATGGTTGGTATTGAAAGTGGGATATATCGGTCCACGTTTTGATATAGCCCATAGAACGGTACCTCCCGATTTTCGGTATTTTTATACCCTCCACCATAGTATGGAGGGTATATTAAGTTTGTTTTTCCGTTTGTAACGCATTGAAATACGCATTTGCGACCCTATAAAGTATATATGGCGAATAACAAAATTCCTTTACAATTCCATTTGAAAAAAATTAAAAATTTTTTTTGCGAGCACATCTACGATTTTTGGTATAGAGGTAAAGGAAAAAAATCCGGTTTCAAATCTACTCGCGTTCACGAAATTGGCCAATGCGCGCAAAAGTTATAGCGGTTTTTATTCTCATATAAAGAAAAAATATTTAAAAATATCTTTTTTGTTGTTATGAGAAAATGTATGCATAAATCGTTAACAGCATTCCATATCTATTCGTGGATGTTTAAAATGTTATTAAATTTATTATTATTTTCGCGGAAAATCAACAAATAATAAAAAAATTTTGAAGTAAATCCAAATTATCCTTTCCCAGAATCCGCACAAACCCTCAAAAAATAAATTAAAAAATATATGCGGAATCTAGACAATGCGTAGAAAAATATGATACCAAATTTATGGAGATTGGGTACATAAATTGCATATTATAGCAACAACAAATGAGAAAAACTTATTGTTGGAAAATATTGTTGCAAATATTTTTTTGGTTTGATTCTAAAAATTCGAAAAAAATATTTGGGAGTTCTCCAACTATTTTGATAAAATCCCATAGAATAATGAATGTATACTGTTAAAACTTCATCAAAAAATATGGTTTACAATCGCGAGAGTTTAACTGATTACTGTGATAACTTATATGTGTAGGAAATTAAGAGTAATATTGAAATTACAATCATTCAATTAATATTAAAATTAAAAAGCCCGTTATTCGCGAATTAGTTAAAGTCGGTTGATGCGCATTCGTTTTTGGATACAGCGAATCAATCTCTTTCAAAATTTATGCATATTTCGATGTTTCACTCAGGGGCCATTGTGTGCGCCAGTTGCATCATACACTGCAAAAAACCTTAAAGTTGGTAAAAGTCGCGCAATGTGCATACGATTTTGATGCGCATCCGGTTTCATCAGCGCCTATCAAAAATACGTCAAAATATAACAATTTTAATTAGATTCTTCAAGAACCGCGGATGTGCCACCATATTCAATTTTTTGTGAAAGACCCATATTACTCGCGTATCTCTTTTCTTTTATGACACGCGTTTTCGCAAATATTATAATCGCAAGTAAAGGATTCCATTTATGTAAAAAATTTTAAAGAAAATCGCGGTTTAGTACGCGGATTTGTCAAAATATATTTTTGCTGATTTTCCGATTTTCAAGGTATCTATATCCGCGGTTTTAGTAGATGGACTCTATCGCGGAAGACTTCATTAGAACCGTCGCGTAAAAAAACTAAATTCACGCGGGTTTCAAAGGAAATGGAATGACAGTTGTAAATTTTACACGCAAAAAATAGGTTTTGTAAGAAAATTCACGCATCAAATTTTGGCCTTTCGACTCCAATTACTAGGATGCTGTAAGGAGCACACTCATGAGATATGCATCAAACGACGTAAAATCACGAGTTCTATAATCGTGTTAAGAGTTTGGAATATTATCTTCTTGCGCGTCCGGATTATTAAAAAAATTCAAAAAACCCCGAAATTCCGGCTTCGAAATGTCAGCATCAATTTTAGGTGGATGCAGTGGATATATCGAAAAATCATACACTACAATCTTGTTGCCCATGGAGTATTCTGTGATTCTTTCTTTGGGGATAGGTCTATAAAATGTAAGGTTAAGCCAAAAATCGTATGGGAACATAAAAAAACTTGTTGGCTTCAACCCATTTTTACTCATTTTTCTACATTGATGCCAACACAGCTTCCACGAAAATTAATTTTAATGGTCGACATTATGGGATCCCTCCTAAAAAACTTCATTTTAAAGAATTGTAGTCATACTTTATAGAATATATTAACAGTTCGCGAATTCTGATAGGGTGAAACTCGGATTCATCGATTGCAAAACATTTTTGTTATTCGCCATATATTCTTGATCAGGGTAAAATTCTGAGTCGATCTGTGCACGTCAGTCCGTCTGTGGTAATCACTCTAGCATCCACAAAAATGGAGATAGGACACTGAAATTTTGGGAAAATGCGTCTTTTGTTCGCAGGCAGGTCAAGTTCGATGATGGGCTATATCGGTCCACGTTTTGGTATAGCCCCCATATAAATTTACCCCCCGATTTACGGTATTTTGACGTTTTTAGCTACATTTTCAGACCGATGTAGCTATAATTTGACATTTAGGGTTCTTAAGTGTCAATAAACTTATATAACAAAAGGTGTGGACATAGGCCCACGTTTTGGTATAGCCCCCATATAACGGTACCCAACCGATTTACGGCATTTTGACGTTTTTAGCTACATTTTCAGACCGGTTTAGCTATAGTTTGACATCTAGGGTTCTTAAGTGGCAATAAACTTATATAACAAAAGTTATGGACATAGGTCCACGTTTTGGTATAGCCCCCATATAACGGTACCCCCCGATTTACGGTATTTTGACGTTTTTAGCTACATTTTCAGGCCGATGTAGCTATAATTTGACATTTAGGGTTCTTATGTGTCAATAAACTTATATAACAAAACTAGTGGATATAGGTCCATGTTTTGGAATAGCCCCCATATAACGTTACCGCCTAATTTCAGGTATTTTGACGTTTTAAATCACATTTCCAGACCGAATTAGCTATAATTTGATATTTAGGGTTCTTACTGACCAAAAAACTTATATTCGAAAAAAATTATGAACATAGGTCCATGTTTTGGTATAGCCCCATATAACGATACCTCCCGATTTTCGGTATTTAGAGAATTTTGCCTACAAGTTTTAACCGAATTATCTGTAATTTGACATTTGAAATTCCTAGTGGTCACCAAAAATTGTCAAGAAAGGTCGATGTATTAATAAAGCCCCCATATAACGGTACCTCCCGATTTTCAGTAATTTGATGATTTTAGCTACAATATTAAACCGAACTAGCAGTAATTTGACATTTGAAGTTCTTAGTGGTCACAACACCTCTCCATCAAAAATTGTCAACATAGGTCCATGTTCGGATATAGCTCCCATATAACGGTACCTCCCAATTTTCAGTAATTTTGCAATTTTAGCTACAATAACTGTAATTTGACATTTAAAGGTTGTAGTGGTCACCACACATCTGCATCAACAATTTTCAACATAGCACCAATATAACGATACTTCCCGATTTTCGGCACTTTGAGGATTTTACTTAAAATGTTTAACCAACGTAGGTCCATGTTTTAGTATAGCCCCAAAACAAAACTCCCGATTTTCCGTATCTTAGCTTTATTTTTTGGACGAACTTTCTGTAATTTGAAATTTAAAAGCCAACAAAAATTCTGCAAATAAAAATTGTTCATTTAAGTTCATATTTTCGTATAACCCACATACCTCCTAACTAGCTGTTAATGACAATTGAAGTTCCCACGTTATGTACCGATTTTCGGTATTTTGAGGATTCTAGCTGCAATTTTTAACCGAATTAGGAGTTATTTGACATTAAAGGCTCCCATCAAAAACTGTCAACATAGATCCATGTTTTATTATAACCCCTATATAACGGTACCTCCCAATTTCTAGCCCACCAAAAATTGTCAACATACACAGTTAGATATAGGTACCATAAAAAGGGCCTCCCGAATGAAGCATTTTATGTACATTATCTGACATTTTAACGTACCCACTTAAAGTTGGGGACAGGAATGAAAACTAATTATTCCATTTTAGTTCAGAATATTTTATGGTGGAGGGTATGAAAAGTTCGGCCCGGCCGAACTTAACGCTTTTTTACTTGTTAAAGTTTTAGCTTCATTATCCTACCACAATGGCTGAAATTTGGTACGAAGTCTTCTTTAGGGGTATAAAACTTTCCCCCAGAATTTTGTCGGTATCGGTCCACGCCTTCATATAGCCCCCATAGAACAGTACCTCGCGATGTTCGGTATTTTGAAGGTTTTAGCTTCATTATCCCACCGAAATGGCTGAAATTTGGTTCCTAGTCTACGTTGGTGGTATTATCCTACCACAATGGCTGAAATTTGGTACGAAGTCTTCTTTAGGGGTATAAAACTTTCCCACAGAACTTTGTCGATATCGGTCCTTGCCTTCATATAGCCCCCATAGAACGGTACCTCCCGATTTTCGGTATTTTGAACGTTGTGGCCTCAATATTCCACCGAAATGGCTGAAATTTGGTATTTAGTCTTCAATGTGATATAAAACCATTTAATGTTTCCAGTGCTAGCTACATTTGTTGACCGAACTATGTGTAATTTGACATTTGAGGTTGCCGGAGGTCACAAAACTTCTCCACCAAATACTGCAACATAGGTCCATAGTCCCCATTCAACGATACCTTCTGATTTTGCGTATATTGTAGATATTAGCTACACTTTTTACAGAAGTAGCTTTAATTTGTTATTTGAGGTCTCCAAGGAAGTTTGTCAACATAGGCCCACGTTCGGTACCTCCTGAATTGAGGTAATTTCACCTTTGAATTTCCCAATGGTCACAAACGTTTCTTTCCCAAAAAATATCAAGCGTGGGTCCCTGTTTTGATATAGCCCACATATAACGGTAACTCCCGATTTTAGGTTTTTGAGGAGTTTAGCTACTTTTGTTGACCGAACTATGAGTAATATGACATTTGACGTTCCGAGGGGTCAAAAAACTTATCCACCAAAATTTGTTAACATAGGTCCACGTTTTGTATGTCCCAATAAAACCCTACTACTGATTTCAGGTTTTTTTAGTTGTTATCTACATTTACGGGAAAGATTGGATGTCTTTTGGCATTTATGGCTCCAGTGGTTAAGAACTTCTCCAACAAAAATTGTTGACATAGGCACATGATGTCTCTACCAAAATAAAATTGTGGAAATTGGTACCTTTATTACGGTATACAAAGTTCGGCGCGTTCGAACTTAACGCTTTTTTCCAGTTTGTAATATTATTATTCTCTTGCACTTGCCTTAAATGCTGATGTCTTATTGAGAGTGATTCAGTCAGTCGGTTGGCAGTCTCTTCTTGAGGGATATAAAATCGTGGGTGATGTTTCTAAATGGTAATATTTCCGAATATAACCTTATGGCTATGAAGAAGCCTAACAAACACCCATTCATGTTGCTAAATTGTAAAAACAAATCTATGTGGTATTTCTGCCAACTTAATGGCTCCCTGGGTCGAAGTAAAAATCAACGTCAAATGAAATACAAATTTACTATGCAATCAAAAACACATTGTAATTAAGTAACGTTTTATGTTTGCTCCTTCCTTGAGTAAACCCCACGAGGAAAAATGCTCTAAGAAATTTTACTGGTATTTTGTTTACCAATGTTGCATAAATGTGTAGGAGAAGGGTGATCCTGTGCAAATTCTCTGTTACTTGCTCAACAACATTTTGGGGTTTTTCGTATTTTGTTTGCATTCTATTTTTTTTTTTTCAAAGAAATGCTACATGGAAAAGGATGTAAAAAGTTGTGTGATATCAATACAACAGGATGTTATTTATCTTCATAAATTCGTGCCATTACCCAAGAAATATGAAAAGGCAATGCCAAGAACCAATATAGCAGCAGCATAAGTCATCGATGTATGGGTGGGTGAGAGTGTATATCACTTCCCTGGTAAATATTTAGTGTCAATATTTCATTGATATTTCCCTGAATTTAAGTTAAAAGTCGAAAATAAAATTACACTGAATTTTATTCCAAAATTTGTTTGAGCTAAATTCATGGAATCTACCAAGTGATAGGTTTAGCCTTAAAGTTAATGTTGCATTTTCTTAGCTTCTGAGAATAAGTTAAATATTTCTTGTAAAATTATAAAGGGATGTATCAACTGTTAATTGATTGGGTTCTCAATAAGATACAAGATGTATCGAAATGGTATTTAATTAAATTAAATAGTTTTATAGCTCACTAGGGGACCTGGCGAACTTCCTCTTGCAGTCGGTTAGGTACTGAAGTTGATGGCTTTGGTTCAAACATATAATATTATTGCCATCACCATGTAAAGTTGAATTGCAAATATTTTCTCGATTTGAACAGTTAGGACGTTCTTTGAAGCAGATGCACATTAGAAAATTCGTCGGTGTCATGCTTAAGTGTTCCATACGCCATTTCCCCGTTTTGAGATAATCGCATTTTAAAGTTTTGCATCCCAACAGCTTGAAACTGGCTAAAGCAAATATTTATATTTTTGACTTGAATTACACTGTGCAAAATTTTTAAGGTGATCTTGTGAAAACAGTTCGAAGTAAGGATTTTTTGAAAGTACAGACCCAAACGACAAGAAACCCTAGTTGGGTTTTGTTGTGTCAGATCCAGTTTGGATTGTATGGCCCCAACTAAACATGGTTAAATACTGACTTTTTAAAGCATTTCGGGGCTATATCTCTGAAACCAATGCGAATCTTCTTTTGACCTCCGAAGCAAATTTGTAGATAAGGACAAGAATAAAATATTTGGAGAAATAATGAACTCGAAAAACAACATTTACTGCCTCAAATTTCAAAATATATGCAAGAATTCCACAATTTTTATACATTTCGCACCGTATCTCCAAAACCGTTAATTTTTCTTTCGGAAAAATATTCCCTGGGATGTAATACACAACACTTCAGAACATGCCTCTATGCCGCTGTTTTCAGTAAATTTTTCAACGACGATTTAATAAAAATGTCAATAATGTAGTGAAATCCGAAATGCGAGAATAAACTGTTGGTGTGAACTGTATTTGAAATACGTGTTGTAAAAGATATGATGCAAAATACCGCTGAAAAAACATGAAGTAATCATTTTAGAGTTTCAGAATGTTCTAAAGAATTGTTGAGAACTTTATTTGAAAGATTTCTGCAAAATGTTACTTAGTTCAACTCCCAATAATTTAACCGATACTGACCAGATATTTTATGGATTTTGATGCCCTAGATGGAGTTTTTCTTATGTGGTTTTTTCAAAAGATAAGTTCTACTAGTTTAGAGCTACAATATTGCTAAGGACAGCAAAGCCAAATTCCTATTCGTTTCTGAGATAAAGGCCTGATAAATTCAAAAAAGTGTAGATTTAGCCCGGTTTAGATGAGGCCATAAAATCCGAACTGGATCTGACAGGACAAAACCCTACTAGGGTTTTTGTAGTCTAAATATGTACTTTCAAAAAATGCATACTAGAAGCTGTTTGCATTTTCAGTGTTGCATAGTGTTATTATTCCTGAGGTAGGTCAAGTTCGGAGATGACCTATATCGGTATATATGTATTGCCCCCATATATGTATGTAACGGTACCTCCCGGTTTGTATTGTTTTGAATATTTTGGCTATTATTTTTAACCGAACTAACTGTAACTTGACATTTGAAGTTCCCAGTGGTCATAAAACTTCGCCACCAAATATTGTGAACGTAAGTGTCTATTCTGGTATACCCCCATACAGCGGTAAATCCCGATTTTCGATATTTTGAGGATTTTAGCTACTATTCCCAGCAAAATTATTGTAGCCAAAGAAGTAGTTGAATCATGAGTGCAAGTGATTTCGTGCTACATCTTTTTACGTGAAAGAAGTCACGATTTTTACAAGGGCATGGTGCAGCGAGGATGCAGTCTATTTTGCTTCTCAACCACAACTTATGAATTAGTTCTTTCTAGTGAATAAATATACATTCTATGGAATGAATTGATTTCTCGCTTCATTTAAAAATTGATTCTCTATTAAATATTTTGAGGATATCAGAGAAGTCAGTTTGTCGAAGAAAGAGGGTACAGAGAGGAAAAGTGTTTCTATTTTCCCATGTCCCATAAACTGACAAGTGCCTCGCGAAAATTAGGCAACTGTAAATCGAGACTAAGATATACTTTGTAAGCAAATAACACATTTTGGGATCTAAATAAAAATGTTCAGTTACACAGATGAAGGAAAGTAATATCATAACGCCCCTACTCGTTCCATAATCGATGGTTTTTTCTTATCATTTGATAATTTACAAATGTGTTGTCACTTAGAGTATATGTGACAACACATACATATGTAAAAAACGTATCATTTAAGTAGCAAAAAATAATGAACGTGAAATTATTTTTTCTCTGTTTGGGTGGAGTGGCAAAAATAAAAACTTCTGACTCGCAGCATTGTAACATAGTCAAACTAAATTTGGGGGCAATCGTAATTATTGTTTAATACGTATTTACTTATGTCGCCCGATGCAGAATATTTTTTCAACATAACTCGACCAAAAAATCTTCAGTACCTATGATTTCTTGTTTTAATATCCTCAGCCTTTAGGCTACTGCCACCATTTGTAGTGGCTGGTGCACATCACTACTTTTGATTTCTGCGTATCTTAGATAAAGTTCGAAGATGGAGATCGGCCCACTCTTTCGGGTACCGTTTGCGGTAGAAGTTATATAAGTCTTGCATAACTTTGATCGCATGCTTACAACACTGGTTGTTTTTTGGAGCAATGTTGATTGGAGATTTTTTTTCCCGTGGGTCTTCAAACATTTGATAGCAGAGCTGCACATAGTTCTTCAAAGTACTGAATCAATGGTGTGCTAATGAGTAAGAAATGCATGAACAATTCGCAAACTGTTCCGGGTTTAAAGCATCGGAATAAACGCAAGCTAGAATTGTACGAAAGATATCTCACTCCTCGCAATGAAGTGACGGAAGAGAAACGATTTGTCGGCTTGCAAGCCGCCTGATTCTATAATCTTATTTTTTATACCCTCCACCGTAATACGAAGGGTATAATTAAATTTGTCATTCCGTTTGTAACACCTCGAAATATATGTCGGGGACCTATAAAGCATATAGTATATTCTTGATCAGCATGAAATTCTAAGTCGATATAACCATATCTGCCTGTCCATCCGTCTGTTGAAATCAACATACAGCTTGCAATTGCAATTAAGTATATGTATGTAGAAGTTTCTATTCCTCCTACGATGTTTGGTATTGAATATGGGCTACATCGGTCCACGTTTTGACGTAGCCCCATAATACGGTACCTCCCGATTTTCGGTATTTTGAAGGTTTTAGCCTTATTTTCACACCGAAATCGCTAAAAATTTTATATTTAGTCTTCATTGGTCCACGTCATCATATAGCCACGATAGAGCGATACCTTCCGATTTTCGGTATTTTGAAGTTTGTATTGAGGCCACAAACTTCAAAATACCGAAAATCCCACTGAAATGTGGTATTTATTCCTCGTTGAAGGTATAAAACTTTCCACCTGAAATATGTCGGTATGGGTCAACGACTTCATATAGCCCCCATAAAACGGTATCCACGATTTTCGGTATTTTAGAGGTTTTAGCCTCAATATACCACTGAAATGGCTGAAATTTGGTATTTGGTCTTCATTGGGGGTTTAAAACTTCGCACCTGAAATTTTTAGTATAGGTCGACGTCTTAATATAGCCTCCATAGAGCTCTACCTCCCGATTTTCCATTTTTTGAATATCAGGCCTCAATACTAAATTTTACTGAAACTTTTTAAGATATGTTGCATCCACAAAGTGGCTGAACCGATTTTCTTTAAATTTTAAGCGACTACATATTTTGTTGAATTTCGGAATTTAGTTCATAGGCCCCTATGTTTCAAAACAAATCAGTCGAACTTTTCTATAACGAATTTTTCCCTATAACGAAGAAAACTTTAAAACATAGCTTTTGTCAGTCTATTTCCACCTATTTTAATCTCTCTATAACGAACTTCCCTAAAACGAAAACTTCTCTATAAGGACGTGTTTTTATTGCACAATTGGGAATTCTCACACAAAATAACCTCTCTATAACGAATTTTTGTTGAACTTTATTTTTGATTGATTTTTACAGAATAAATGAGAAAAATTGACATCGAAAGGGAAAGAACTGGCCATTGCTTTAAAAAGGCTGGTTTTCTTAGTACAGCTGATATTGAAGAAAATAATATGTCTAAAACAAAAAAATAGGGTATCAATACGTACAAAAATAATATTGAAGATATTGCAATTGAAAAACATGTTAATGTCGATTGCGATACTTTAACTATGAATTATCCCTTTTTGTGAGTCTCAAAACAATGTTCCCGATCATATTTTTTCTTCTATTGTAAATTGAAAAGACGTTAATAAAGCAAAATGGCAAAATTAAAAAAACAAATGAAAATCACTTCTTATTTAGCTCCTTAATACAAATTCAATTTTCTCATGTATGTACGAGGGCAGTTCGGAAACTTCTTAGCCTAGCACAAAAAGCGCGGTATAAACAGAAAAAAGTTAAGTGTTTTGGAAACTTCCATCTCTCTCTTATGAACACATGTTAAATTTTGTTTCGATCTGGCAACTCCTTCATATAGAAACAGGTGTTCAAAAAAGACGCATCCACTATTTTTTCACAATGGCAAAATTAGAAATTCGTGCTGTCATTAAATATTTACATAAAAAAGGTTTATCGGGACAAGAAATTCATAATGATATGGTGAATGTGTTAGGTGAAAGTGCTCCTTCATATGCAACAGTAAAAAAATGGGTTGCTGAATTTAAACGTTGTCGTACAAGCATTGAAGATGAACCACGTAGTGGACGTCCAAAAACAGCAACAACAACAGAAATTGTAGCCAAAGTGCATGATATGGTATTAAATGATCGACGAATAAAAGTGCGTGAAATTGCTATTATCATGAGCATCTCAAATGATCGAGTCCATTTAATTTTGCATGAAGAACTACAGATGAAAAAGCTTTCTGCAAGATGGGTGCCGCATTTGTTAACTGTCGATCAAAAACGCATAAGAATGAACATTTCTCAAGCTTGTTTGGATCGTTTTAAGCGAAATAAAATGGATTTTAAGCTTCTTTTCATAACTGTTGATGAGACATGGATCCATCACTATACTCCAGAGACAAAAGAATAATCCAAACAATGGACTGAAGCTGGAAGAAGTGCCCCTAAGAAGGCAAAAACAATTCAATCGGCTGGTAAGGTTATGGAAACGGTTTTTTGGGACTTCAAAGGTATTTTATTGATTGACTATCTGCAAAAGGGTAAAACAATAAATTCAGAGTACTATTGCAACCTTTTGGATCAATTAAATGTACAATTTCGAGAAAAACGTCCTGGCTTACAACACAAAAAAATAATTTTTCATCAAGACAACGCACCAGCGCACAAGAGTGTTTTAACAATGGCTAAAATCAACGACCACCCACCTTATTCTCCTGATTTAGCTCCCAGTGACTTTTACTTGTTCCCAAATCTAAAAAAATTCCTTGCTGGCAAGCGTTTTACTTCAAATGAAGATGCAATTACAGTTGTAAACCAATATTTTAAAGACCTTGAGGAAAACTATTTTAATCAAGGGATAGAATTGCTAGAAAAGCGTTGGACTAAGTGTATTGATGTTTTGAAAAACTATTCTAACTATTCTCTTTCATTGATAGGCTAAGAAGTTTCCGAACCGCCCTCGTAGTCAAATTATACTATAATCCTTCGGTCCCCAAGTGTATTTGCAAAAAATACGAAAATTAATTTGCCAGACAATGGTGGTTGTGTCTCTGCTTATTTGGAGCCTAAGATGCAACCTTGGTCCTACAATACATCAAAACTGCATATCTTAAAACTAACGAACCGATTTTCATAAAATTCTCTAGAATGTTCCATGGTAAACATAGACATTAATTTCAATTTACAATAGAAAAAACTAAACAAGTAAGAAAGTATCAGTCAGCTGTGCGAATTTGCTAAACCCATTCCATCAATCCAATAGATATGAATTTTGTGTTTTTATTTACACACACTTTTCTAAATATGTATATAAGATTAATTATTTACAATAGCCTTGACGTTTTCGGAGATTCGAAATCACAACCAACGTTGTTAAAACTCTCGTCGTAATGATAATGTCATTGCAAAGGGTTGGTGAAAATGACAGCCAAAGCATTGGTGTAAATGACATGCTTTGGACCCAACAATGAGTAGCATCTTTTGGGTTCCACGCTCATATAAAATTCATCGATGAAGATGCTAAAAATATGACATGCCAGATCACATGCACCGATGATTGAATGACATCTTTGGCATCGAACATTTTGCTGGGTATTAAATAACGCTAAACTAAGTTTGGAAAAAAGGTTTGAAAAAGTTCTAAAGTTATCTTGCGCAATAACCATTTCAGTATTTTTTTTTTGGAGCTTTTGTGTCATTATCTCAGGAAGTATGGACTTTCTCCGGAAAATATTGTGCCGTTATAAATGGGGTCAATAGGACAGCCGAATCAAAACGATCCAAGAAGGGCTTAAACTTCGCTTTTCTCGAAATTTGTGCGAAAGGTACCCAAAGAGTGGACCTATGTAGACCATATACCAACCTGATACATGACTGGAAGAAATAATACGATGTGAAATGTCTGCACCAATCAGAAACTGTCTGTGAGATTTATCTTGCAGATTTGCCATTTTGGTTCGTGCCGTCAGGGTTTTATGGAGTTTTTAGGCCAGTATCTCAAGAAGTATGGAATTGCGAGAAAAAAATTGTACCGTCGTAAAGGGAGCCGCAAGGACAACATGCTGAAAAAATTTCAAAACGATCCGAGAAGAGCTCTTAAACTTCACTCTATCCGAATTTTGTGTGGGAGGTACTTGAAGGAATGGACCGATATAGTCCATATTCCAACCTGATAAATGACTGGATGAAATAATACGATGTGCAAAGTTTGGATCAATCAGAAACTCCCTGCGAGAATTAGCTTGCGGATTTGCCACTTTGGAGTTTTTAGGTCATTATATCAGGAAGTATGGACTTGCGCCCGAAAAAATTTGTATTAAAATTAAGGAAGCCGCAAGGACAACCAACTGAAAAAATTTCAGAACGATCCGCGAGTTGCTCTTAAAGTTCACTTTATTGTGTGGAAGGTACCCGAAGGAGTGGACCGATATAGTCTCTATTCGAACCCTGTCTATGTCTAGAAGGAATAATACGATATGCAAAGTTTGGACCAAATCGATTGTTCCCTTCTAGAGTTATCGTTCACACCATTTTACAGAAAAATTTAGAACTTTTGTGGGGGAGGTACCCGAAGGAGTGGACCCATATGGCCAATTTTCGGACTTAAACTAAGTTTGGACTTTGAAACCTTTTCTTCTTCTTTATTTGCCAATTCGTTTTCCGAATGTTACAATACAATTATAAATAGATTTGTTTTAATAAATACGTATATATACAATATTTGTTTAAAGATTGCTTAGTATGTCTGCAAACGCATTTCTATCTCTAGCCTTTGATAATAGGGTTGTAGTATCTCGGATGCCCTTCCATTCTGTAATATTATCCATCCATGTTGTCTCCTTTCTTCCTCTAACAGGTCTTCCTTCTATCTTTATGTGGATTATATTTTGTAGCAATTTATATTTTTGATTTCGCATTATATGCCCCAGGTATGCAGTCTTTCGTCTTTTTATTACTGAGATAAGTTCTCTTTCGCAGTGCATCCTTCTCAGTACATCGGTATTTGTCATATGGGCTGTCCAGGGAATTTTGAGTACTCTCCTATAAATCCATATTTCAAAAGCTTCCAGTCTTGTTATATCAGCACTTTTAATTGTCCATACTTTCGTTGCATATAATAACACTGACCAGACATATGTTTTGATAAAACGAATCTTTGTTTCAAGATTAATGTCATGACTCGTAAGTACTCTCTTATATTTTGAAAATGCTTCTCTGGCCTGTTCAATTCTGCATTTTGTTTCTTGCGAGGACTGTCACTGTTCAGTTATTGTAACTCCCAGGTATTTGAAACTTTTAACTCTGTCAACATAGGTATTGTGAATTTTTAATGTTGTATTATTGTGTTCATTCTTCTTGCTTATAACCATTTGGTTTTGCGGATGTTAATTTTCAGACCGTATTTTTCGCTGTGTATTGCGAGTTTATTCACAAGGTTCTGGAGTCCAGATATGCTATGCGCCAGTAAAGTTGTATCATCAGGATATCTGAAACCTTTAAAGGATACCAATTAGAGTTGGTAAAATCTAGTTGGTTCGAACAACCTATTTCACCTATATAGTTCACTGGACACCGGTCGTTTGTATGAACGAACTGCGTATGAGTTAATTCATCCCTTTGTTTTAATGAAATAACTCACACGCAAACGAACTGTGGTACTGAACTAGTTCACGGGCTTTAACAACTCTAATACCAGGGTTTATTTTCAAGTGTCAGTAGGGTTAGATTTCACCTGGGACCAAATATATATTTTTAGCTAATTGCAAAATATTATTTCCAAAAAACATGAAACCACCACATCCAAAAAACTGTTTCTGTCTGTGAGAGTTCAAACAAAAGCATCCCTAGAAAACATTCGCCCATATTACATGCATATTTTAACTTTTACCTATCGCCAAAGTTTGTTTTATTGTTTGGCAAGTTTATCATTATCGTATTTGTCACAATAAAGAAGAAGAAGAAAAGTTTTTCGATTTTTCATAAAGAAATTCTTTTATGATTTTAATCGCGTAATTTGTAACTTAGTGACACTTTAAGCTATTTTATGGTCTCATACGCAACACCCCTGTCCATATGGGGTTTACTAACCTTTCGTTTTCAATGGTTGTTTGTACATTGTTTGCTCTTGGAATTCGTGGGAGATGTTAACATCCTTACTTGACAATGGACACATACATACTACATAGTATTTTGTGACACTTGCTTCTAGGAAAAAAGAAAAGAATTGAAACTTTTAAGTAATTTTATGTTAACAAAGAATCTTGATAATTTTTATTTAAAGAAAAAAACCAAGTGACTGAGAGACAAGTGTTCTACACCACCACCACAGATGACAAAGTATTTGGAGCACAAAATACTTAAAATAGACAGTTTCCTTAATACCCCCACTACCTCCCTCCCACTTTGGATGATAACTTACTTGTTGGTTGTTCTGGTACGCCTTCGAAACGAAAAATTCCTTAACTTTGAGCAAATTATTTCATTCACAAGACTTATTTAACTCTCTGTGTGCCAGCTGTAATTGTTATCTATGAGCTGTCTGCTTTTGAAAAGAAGATTCTAAAGATTTCCAGTTTCCTTTGGCATGGAATTTTACACCAGTTATATGTCTGTAGCCGTCGTCATCTTTCAGCCGTTACAATCTACTTACACATTTAAGTTGTAAAGTCTTTGCTTTAAGGCTGTCTTTGTGTTGAGAATTATTTCTGCTGTTGTTGTTAATGTTTTTGATACCCACCCCTCTTCTCTGCTGGGTTGTAAATTTTGTTGCGTTAAAATGTTTAACTTCCTTCGTATGGCAAACAGTTGACACACAGATAGGCCAACATTAGAATTTATAGCTTCTCCTTTTCTACCAGTTCATTTGCAGCCATAAATACATTATCATTAGGGTCGCTTCGGTGGCAGTATTTCTTACAATTTCAATTTCGAATGACCAAAAAACACAATGTTCTGTAACTAGGCCACAGTAGAAATTATAAATGGCAACACAGCAGCATCATTGACAGCATTGTTGCTATCTTTATTACAGGCCATGTCCTTTAGTCATATCGGCAAACCATTCTCTTGATTTCATTAATTTTTCTCACTAACGATTTGTAATCACTTCAAATTGATTCATAAAATACAATTCCATTAACAAATTAACAAAAAATTCTCGAATAATTTAAAGTAATTCATTATTGTGTTAACATCCCAAGATGTTTTCTATAACGAGACAGGCGGAGATTTTGGGGAGTGTTTAATAAGACAAAAAGGATGACTAATGATGTAAATGTATATTTTAAATTATTTTCAAGTTCTTAGAAAGGGATCTTACAAATTAGTTACAGTAGAACTTCTCTATAACGTAGCAGCAGATGGCTAAAAGCTACTACGAGGAACTTCGCTGTAGAAAAATTTTGTTTTGTGTCAGGATTCGTTATTATTTTTTTCTTTTTAAACCGTTCGTTATTGACAATTATTTTTTATTCCCTCCCCCATAGTATGGAGGCTATACACTCCACGTCAGTAGAATAGAACACCTACATTTTTGTTATTGTTAGCTTATTTATCCCAAAACGAATGAATCTGTGTTTTCAATCTTGTGGGGATGTAAAGTCGATAATGTTCCACAGAAAAAATTATATTTCTAGTTCTTCGCGAAATGATTTTCTGATCATTTTGCCGATAGTATTTAGCATTTATTTTTGGTCATCAGGATAGAACAGTCACTTTATTTTCGCGAATTTTTGAGATATTAACGCCGAATTTTCTTTCAGTCGACAAAGCAAGGCAAAGCAAAGCAAAAAGCAAGGCAAAGCAGTAGAACTTCTCTATAATGTAGCAGCAGATGGCTAAAAGTTATTACGAGGAACTTCGCTGTAGAGAGACTTTTTGCGGATTCCGAAACTACAATGTTCATAGATGAGAAAAATCAAATAACAAAAAAATCGCCGGATCGCTTTTTAAGTTGACATTTTAAGGAGTTTTTTAGGTTTTCACGATTTTGGAAACTGCAAGTCCTATCGAAATGGGACTAAAGAAAATGTTATAGATATGAAAAATCTCTAAAAGATGGACCCTTATATTATTTTGGTGAGTTTTACCGTTTTTGAGGTATAGAATTTCAGATCAATCATTCAGATTATTTTCAGGTCTTCAAGATTTTTCTTGAAAACCGCAAGTCCTATCGGAATGGGACTAAAGAAACTGTTGTAGCTGTGAAACTTCTCTACAAGATTCGCTTTGGTACCTTTTTCCTAGGTTGTACCATTTTTGAGTTTGAGATATGTAATAAAATTTGGGAAATTGCAGTCATGACGCTGTTTTATAAGTAGAGATGGTATTTACCGGGTATTTACCCGGTTAATACGCACACGGTGGGTAAATACCCATTTGTGGGTATTTATTTGGGTATTTACTATATTGAATCGCCATTACAACATCTTGCACCCAATTTTTGGGTATAGGTTGTGAAATCGTTTTAGAATGGACAATTTTACAATACTTTAAACAAGTGGGTAAATACCCGAGTATTTACCCAAATGTTGGGTAAAAACTCTTTAACTGTCGAACCACTTGACGTAGGCTGACGAAATTTGGCTCAAAACTTTCTTATATCTATTGTATTAAAGGTATTGAAAATGGAGTCCCTGGGTCCATGTTTTGATACAGCCCCAAAATAGCCGTACCTCCAGATTTAAGGTATTTTTCACTATTAGCCACATTTTACAACCAAATTGGCTGTAATTTGGCACAGTAAGTCCTCAGTGAGTATAAAATATCCTTGCAAACATTTGTCAACGTAGGTCCACGTTTTCTTATAGCCCCCATATAAGGGTACCCCGATTTCGAGTATTTACCTCCCGATTTAAGGTATTTTTCACCTATTAGCCACATTTTACAACCAAATTGGCTGTAATTTGGCACAGTGAGTCCTCAGTGAGTATAAAATATCCTTGCAAACATTTGTCAACATATGTCCACGTTTTCTTACAGCCCCATATAAGGGTACCCCGATTTCGAGTACTTACTTACTTAGCTGGCCTTTTACAGAACATTTGTCCCATAAGCCGAACTAAGAAAAAATCTCCAATCCACTCTGTTTGCTGCTGTATTTTCCCAATCTGGGATATGTAGCTTACTGATATCTCGTTTCACTTGTTCGCTCCAACGAAGCTTTGGCCTCCCAAATCTGCGAGAACCTCCATGCGGCCCGTATTTATACGCCTTTTTAGCGGGTTCATCATCACTCATTCTTATAACATGGCCTAGCCATCGCAATCGTTGTATCTCGATTTGTTCAACTACATTGATGTCATTGTATAGTTGGTACAGCTCGTTGTTCATACGACGCCGATATTCGCCGTCAACACAGATTGGCCCGTAGATCTTTCGAAGAATTTTTCTCTCGAACACACCAAGCACTGCCTTATCTGCTTGAGCAAGTACCCATGCTTCGGAACCATACATTAGCACGGGTAGTATCAGTGTTTTGTAAAGTGTTACTTTTGTTTGACGAGAGGTGGCTTTATTCCTAAACTGCTTACTCAGCCCAAAGTAGCATCTGTTAGCCAACACTATTCTTCTTCGTATTTCACAACTGATGTTATTTGTTGTGTTTATGGCGGTGCCGAGGTAGACGAAGTCCTTTACTACCTCAAAATTGTAGGTACCAACATTCACAAATGGTGCGGGGTTTGTGGTAATATTACGCGTCGATACCATCAACTTGGTTTTTTCGCCGTTTACTGCCAGACCAACTTTAGCAGATTCTCTTTCGACTTTTGTAAAGTTGTCAGTTACTTCCTCTACCGATCGACCCATGATGTCAATGTCGTCGGCGTAAGCCAGTAACATATGGCTGCTCGTGTATATCGTTCCATTTCTTTTGACCTTCGCGTCTCGTATGACCTTTTCCAGCAGGATGTTGAATAGATCACACGACAGGCCGTCTCCTTGTCTGAAACCTCTTTTGGTAATAAACTCTTCGGAGAGGTTCTTTCCTATTTTAACTGAGGATCTCGTTTCAGTTAATGTCATTCTACAATTATTTCGAGTATCTACCCAAATATTGGCTAAAAACTCTTTAACTGTCGAACCACTTGACGTAGCCTAACAAAATTTGGCTCTAAACTTTCTTATATCAACAGTATTAAAGGTATTAAAAATGGAGTCCCTGAATCCATGTTTTGATATAGCTCCCATATAGCCGTACCTCCCGATTTACCTATTAGCCGCATTTTACAATCATACTGACTGTAATTTGGTACAGTGAGTTCGCAATATATGGTAACATGGGGCGCCTTCGCCACGTTTATGTTCAAAATGTTTTCATATCGACACCGTTAAAGTTTTTTCAAATATTATTTTTGGTAAAAATATTAGCATATCTTGACTATATGTTCTGACATATGAATGGGTATAATTTTGTTTTTACAGTGTTTTATTTAACTTGCCTTGGTGTGTGTTTAGTTCAAATCTGGTAACTCATTTTTAACACGGTTGCAGTTGACCAATCGAACTAAAACTTTGCACACTTCTCAGATTTGGAAGACAATACACGAATATGAAATCAAATCCAATATTGGTCCATTTTTACACTGTTTTACAGTGTTTTATTTAATTTGCTTTTCAAATCTGGTAACTAATTTTTCCCACAGTTGCAGTTGACCAATCGAACTTAAAATTTGCACACATTTCAGAATTGGATGACAATACATGAATATGAAATCAAAACCAATATTGGACCATTCTTACAGTGTTTTTACGGTGTCTAACTTAACCCCCTTTTCAAATCTGGTAACTGATTTTTAAAGCGGTTGCAGTTGACCAATCGAAGTAAAACTTTGCACACTTTTCAGATTTAGATGACAATACGTGAATATGAAACCAAAATCAATATGGATCCATTTTTTCCTATAGCTCCCATATAACGGTACCACCCGATTTCCGGTATTTTGCTTTTCAAATCTGGTAACTCATTTCCCACACAGTTGCAGTTGACCAATCGAACTAAAACTTTGCAAACTTTTTAGATTTGGATGACAATACATTAATATGAAATCAAAACCAATATTGGTCCATTTTTACAGTGTTGTACAGTGTTCAATTTTACATGCTTTTCAAATCGGGTAACTCATTTTTAAGACAGTTGTAGTTGACCAATCGAACGTAAACTTTGTACACTTTTCAGATTTGGATGACAATACATGAATATGAAACCAAAATTAATATGGGTCCATTTTTTCCTGTAGCTCCCATCCAGCGGTACCACTCGAATTAAGGTATTTTATCGTCATTTTAAGCCCGTATTGGCTGCTTTTTGACAACTAGGTACAGAAACGTACCCATTAAAAATTATGGACATAGGTCCAGGTTTTGGTATAGCCCCCATATAGCGGTACCGCCCGATTTCAAGTGTTTTATGGATTTTATCTTCATTTTTATACCGAATTGCGTGTAACTTGCCATTTGGAGATCCCAGTGGTACAGAAATTTCTCCACCAAAAATTGTGACATAGGTCCAGGTGTTGGTATAGCCCCCATATTACGGCTCCACCCGATTTCAAGTGTTTTTGTCTTAATTTTTGGGCCGAAATGGCTGTAACTTTGATTTCGAGTTCCCAACTTCTCCACCAAAAATTGTGGACATAGGGCCTGGTTTTGATATAGCCCCTATAAATGGTACCACCCAATTTCAGGCATTTTAAAGTTTGTATCTACATTTTCGGCCTAAATTGGTTATGGGGTTCCGTTGAAAATTGAAAGAGCATGTTGAGAGGGGAAAGTTCGGAGGAGGTAGTTCGGCGGTGGTTTCTCGTTGGTTCGGTGTAAGTTGTTAGGAGTTAAAGTGAATGTTGTTCGGAAGTTCCGAGGAGTTTGTTTGAAAGTTCGGATGAGGTTGTCCGGAGGAGTTTTCGCGGAAGTTTGAATGAGGATAGGGGTGGTGTTATGAAGGTGGATGTTAGGAACTTCCACCCCCCTCCGAACTTCCAAACAACCTTCTCCGAACTTCCCCTTCTCAACTTGCCTTTTCCACATTCAGTCTAACTTGTTCACTACTACACACATCCACACACACAAGCACACAAACGGTCAAAAAATAAATACCTATTTCAAAATCTGACCCATGTACACCATTTTTAGTGGGGACCTTTCTGTACAACTGGGAACTCGAAGACAAAATCCTCAAAACAACTTAAATCGGGTGGTGCCGCTATATGGACACCATCATTAAATATCATTTATAATCTCAAGTATATACAAATAAAATTGAAAATCTTAAAAAAATTTATTTTCAAAAAAATTAAAAATAATTATAAAATTAATAAGTTTCAGTGTTCTATTTTTAAATGCACTAAAAACTAGAAAATAAGTATGTAATTAAAAAAAATTAAGTAACAGTGTTTTATTTATAAATGCACTTAAAAGTAGAAAAAAATTTTGATGATGGAATCTCTCAAATAAAACGCTTGCCGTTCAATATTATCACAAGTTTTAATTTAAATGCAAGCGTTTTATTTGAGAGATTCCATCATCAAAATTATTTTCTACTTTTAAGTGCCTTTATAAATAAAACACTGTTACTTAATTTTTTTTAATTACATACTTATTAAAATATTATCTTTGAAAATTTACAAAATGAGGAGGGTTGGCGTTTTTTGTTTGGGAAGACGACTTCTAGTTTGTTTTTCAAAATAGTCAGGCTTAATCCCATAGTCGTTGTTTTAATATTTTATTAAAACAACTTTAATTTATTAGTGGGATAAAATTGGCGGTATTTACCAAGGGGTAAGGCAGGGAATACTATAGTTTCAGATCTCGCCACAGATCTTCATCAGTTCCCTTATTTCTTGTTTTTCAACAAGAAACTTTTTATACCCAAGTGTCAATTGCTAGCTCACAAAGCAAAGAAACACTCTGATCGAGAATTTCTTTGGCACTACCTAAACTCTAGCAACTTCACTTGCAAACAAAACCAAATTTTTTCCACTGCTATGCGTTCGTCGATTTTCGACGAAAAAACACATAAATAGAAGTCGCCAACCCTCCTAATTGTGAGACCGGGCACCGTCAAAAATGTTGTTTATTGCTGTAGTATGCAATACCAACAAATTAGTTATGTGTTTTTCGTCGAGAATAGACGAACGCATAGCAGTGGGAAAAATTTGGTTTTGTTTGCAAGTGAAGTTGCTAGAGTTTAGGTAGTGCCAAAGAAATTCTCGATCAGAGTGTTTCTTTGCGCACGTATCTATTTGAGCTAGCAATTGACACTTGGGTATAAAAAGTTTCTTGTTGAAAAACAAGAAATAAGGGAACTGATGAAGATCTGTGTCGAGATCTGAAACTATAGTATTCCCTGCCTTACCCCTTGGTAAACACCGCCAATTTTTTCCCACTAATAAATTAAAGTTGTTTTAATAAAATATTAAAACAACGACTATGGGATTAAGCCTGACTATTTTGAAAAACAATTTACAAAATGTCTAAAATGTGGCGAAGCCTCCCCACCCATGGGGCAGCTTCGCCATCGATATGGGACATTAACCAACGGCTTCTAAAACTGCAAATACCATACTTCTTCCTTGAATATCAACATTATACGAAAAAGGAACATGTTTTCTATTGAATAATCAAAAATAATTTTAAAATTCACAAAAAGAACCAGGGTCAGTACTTAATTGAAGTAGGTACCTTGAATTTAGGTACAAAAATCATAATATTACTAAAACAAGATACGTTTAGGATAATAATTGATTTTAACTTCACATTATATATGGTATATCTATGGCATAAAGAATTTAAGTTAAATATTACAAATTTCTAACATTAATCCACCACACCCCTATCATGGCGTAGGCGCCCCACCCTTTACATATTTCATAATATTGCTATATTGACATTCGTAATTGATTTTTTCATGCGAATTATTTGGATTTATTATCTTCAGTAGTTGTCTTTTAACGGCATAAAATATGTTTTTGATATCACAAAAGGTAAAGAAGGTATCACATAACATACCTACCATAATTATTTTTCCCAATATCCTGAAAACACAAAACCGTGTGCGTCCGCTATCGTACCTATGACACAACTTTTGGGAGATGGTAGACCTACATTAAACTCACAATTTTTCCTTAAAACGGATTTTTTCTATCATTTGTAGTTTGCGAGGAAATCGGTGATGACGTAGCCGTCCCAGTGGCGAAGGCGCCCCATGTTACCATATATAAAATATCATTGCAAAAAATTGTCGGTGTATGTTCACGTTTTCTTGCAGCCCCAATATCGGTTTCTTTTGTACTTATTCGTGTTCGTTTTATGACTTGTGAACAGAAAAAACTTTTTGACTGGACTATATACGTATTACAGCACTATAAAAGTCGGCGATATCAGTTAAATTTGAATTACAATTTTCTACTTTATTGTCGTCGAAGAGACATTCTTCCAGACCAATTTTCGAACATTTATGATACATGTGGTCAACCATGGTGAATTTATGAGCATGATAATACTTAAATTTGTACTGCAAGGATAGTTAAAAAATTAAACTTGAACTAAAATACCAACTATTTTCAATGACCTTTCTAATTTATCGATCCTAATAATATGGCTACACTTGGTATTTACTTTCAGACAATTTTCGAAGCTCAGAAGAGATCTAACGAAATCAAAAAGTCATTTAAAGCAAGTTTATAATACGTTTTTGTTTGAATATTTCTTGATTTTATCTGAAAGTTCTTGGTAATTTTTCCATGTTGAGAATTTAACCCACGTTCTAAATAAAGCGGGTCAAATTTGTTGTAGGATTTATCAGAATGTTCCACTTTACTAAACTAAACCAATTTTTCAATTTTATTTGATTCAAACCTATTCTGATGATCGCAAAAATTGGACACTTTTTTGTACATTTTTTATTATAATTGGGATATTTTCCGAAAATATGGCAACACCGTCAAGTTTTTTCTTGGGAATGTTGGCATAGTATAGGACTCTCAAAAAGTAAATAGTATGGATCTGCAATACGAACACATTAGAAGATACCTTAACACATAAAAAGAAAAAATTCAAACCTATTCATATGATCGCTAGTGTATGTAGGATAAAGTTTCAAGTTACTTTCATGCGTCAACTCATAAAAAGTGCAAAATAATTGTAAGCACAAAATTCAACAAAAAAGTTTGGGTTTTTTAACTAAAATTGATTTCGACATTTCACTAGTAAATATTATATATAGTGATTTCATGTCTTCGGCGACTTATATTGAAATTTTATGTAGAATATTTTTGTCTTTGGAACTTTCTCTTTAAAATGATGTTTTGTTAGAAAATCTGCCACCAATTCGAAAAAGGTATGTCCTTAACCCTAAAAGGAGTTTTTATTTTTTCGCATTTTCTACCCTTATTTTAGATTTTTCAGTTTTGGTGTATTCTGAGACTTATAGTAAAATCTTATGGCGGACATTTTTGTGGAATATATGAAGTCGCTGCGACCCACCCTTAAAGAAGATTTAAAAACTTTATTAAAAACGGGACCAAAAAGACCCCTTTAACGAGACGTTAAAGGCTTAACGTATTCCACAAAAATGTTCCTCAGAGCATTCACAGTAATATTGACAAAGACACTATATACCTAAAAGGCAAGGATTACGAGGAATCTTACTCCGAATATTTCCAAAACAGTTCACAAAGCCAAATATTGGACCCCCTATTTAGATTACGTCCCGACGAAAACTTTCAAAATCCCGATACATGTGTCTTCTATTTTTCGGTGCTCTTTCACAATCTGCCCGGCGTTTCTTGTAATTTAAAAAAAAAAATAATTTTGTTGTACAGTGTATTCAGCCAAAGCTGTGATATTCGTCATTACAATTGAAATCCCAAAAAAGAAAACTCGGGTTGGACTAGCAACTATTGCGATATCTCCGTTGTTTGGCCACCTACGTCAACCTACTTTGTTGCATTGCAGATAAAATTGATGTTGAAGAATATATCTTTAATCGGACTGCGTGAATCAGAAGATTAGATATTTTCTCTTCTGCCTAACTATAAAATCAAAGCTCGGATGATATTTAGTTTCATATCTTCCCATTCTATCAGAACTATTTCATATGTAAACTGCATCAATATCCGGAAACAATGAAATTTGCTTTGACAATTATGATTATTATGAATACGAACATTTACCATTTTACTCCGAATCCCTCAACTCGTTTACTCAATATCCTTACAAATCCTTTTGAAAGTAAGTGTGTAAAGTGTCATTAATATTAAAAATGCCACAAACTTCATTAGTATTTTAATTTACAAATCAGATTTTTAAACGAAAAGAACATCATTAAATTCAGTCTCACTACATGATAGCTAAATTATGAATATGTGGCTTATAAATTCAATAGGTAATAATGCTAATAATGATGACAATTGTCCTTTGCTCAGAAATGATTTTCATAATTTCTTTTTACACATGAAAATTTATGTAGCAATGTACATGCTATGGTAATGCATTGAAAAACTTTTCAATTAAAAAATTTATACAGAAACTTGGAGTTACACACATGTGTATAGAGAATTTATTTTCAGGATGTTCTTAGATTTGATTAATGCGTTGTATTCTATGTACTTATGGAATTCCTAGTTATACACACAGATAATATACTTATGTATGTATGTATGTGAAATTTGATATTTCCATAAGAACTTATTTTGCATATGATCAGTTTAAGATAACTTTTGCCACAACTTCTAAGGCCTTAACATATTCTCTAACTTATTGTTAGACCTATAAGCTGTGTATTATTTTGTAAAGTCAACACATGTTTATAACCTCAGCCTTTAGGCTAGAAGGGTATATGAAGGAAATATCAAAATTTTTTAGTTTTCCATAAAAGAATTAAAAAAAATTTAAGCTACATGAAAGATTTTTGGTAAATATATTCCGATTCTCAAATCTGTTCGAGATACTAATTTTGATTGTTTCGCGCAAAGGTTATGGCGGTTTTAATTCTGATAATAAGAAATAAAACTTAAAACAACGCTACTCATTTTATTGCGAAACATTGTTAATTAATTAATTCCTACGTACCATATGATTTTTGAGGTCCCATAACATTAGTGAAAAAGTTGGAAATTTTCTCGGAAATTAAGAAAGAATTGAAAAAAAATTGTAGTCTGCAAATTATTTTAATAAAATTCAAGCTGTTTATGCATTCTAAAAATATTTTACCTCACGAGGATTTAAAGGAAACCAAAGCTATGCAGATCTGTTTAAATGTTTGCATGTATAACAAAAATATGAAAATATATTGAGTACATTTATGTAATGTCTGTTCCAATTTGTATACCCTATACCACAATGTGGAAAAGGGTATTATAAGTTTGTTTAGGTAAAAATTCATCTAACACCGCGAAATATTCGTCGGAGACCCCCAATGTGGTATACCAATCTTCATATCTCGATGAGATAAAGCGATTTTGAGATGTGCGTCCGTCCGTCTGTCCATTATAAAATGTAAACACGCTCCAGGCCGCAATTACGGACCGATCGTCACGAAATTTTGTATGGAGGTCGGGTTCAGGCCAGAATATATCCCTATTCTTATTGGTGATTTAGCGGGTGAAATGGACCAAAAACAAAATTTTTATCCGATTTTGTAGCGGCTCTGTATGTCGCAATTATAGTCCGATCGCCTCGAAATTTTAAATAATGTAAGATTATATGACAAAGAAGAAGCTTGCAATTTGAGATGGTGATCGAATGATGTTTAGAGGGTTAAATGGACCACAACTTTTGTGTGAAAATTGTGAAAATTTTTAATATACCGGTAATATCTTTATTCCTGGACCACACATTCCGCCCACATAAATAATATTTGGAAGGACAACTCTTGCCCTTTCAATTAATGCCAATTATGTTGATTTATGTGGTCAGATAACAGAGTTACAGCCTAATATATCCAGTGTTTTGCTTGTAATATAATCAAAAGCATACTAGGGTCGCAATTATAGATCAATAGTCACGAAATTTTGCACGAGGTCGAAGAAGATGCCTACAATTTTTGATGATGATCTGATATTATTTAGCGGGTGCAATGGACCATTACTTTTGTATGCTAAATAAAAACATTTTATTTTTGGTCCATATTTGAATCCCTAGAGGCCATATACCAGCAAAGTCGCCTATATATGAAAAATTAACTACCGATCTTTCCTCTGATGAAAATTGCAATAATATGTGTGCTTGGTAACGGACCTACTACCTAAGATATAATGAGTTTTGTGAAGAGAACCACATCTTCCTCCCATGCTACAAATTGTCTCTATCATGACAGACAAATTCCCAGTTCTTATAAATTGCGTGGAACCCCATCATATTACCTGTCCAATTGTCCAAAATTTAAAGATGTAGCAGAAATTGCTAAACAAAGCCAATTTTCAAATTTAAGAATATTTCTTAAAATGTACTGTATATAATTGTTCCACAAACATCCCAGTAGGGACAATGGGAGGACCCCGATTAATATCAGCTCAATGATATGTAGACATCGGAATTTTATGCAACACCTATACATGACAAGATAACAGAGTTACAGCCTAATATACCCTGTTATTTGTTTGTAGTGTAATAATAAACTCGCTAGAAGTCGCAATTATACATCAATAGTCACGAAATTTTGCACCGGGTAAGAGTGTAGGTCGAAAAGATACCTACAATTTTGAATGCTGATCTAATGTTCTTTAGCGGGTGAAATGGACCATTACTTTTGTATGAAAAATATAAAAATTTTATTTTTGGTCAATATTTTAATTCCTTGAGGACATATATATTTCGCAAAGTAGCCTACATATGGGAAAAAACTACTGACCTTTCCTCTGATGTAAATTGCAATAAAGTGTTTGCTAGATAACGGGCCTACTGCTTAATATATAATGGGTTCTGTGTAGAGAACCACATTTTTATCCCATCCTACATATTGTCTCTCCAAAAGTTTATGTAACACCACGAAATATTCGTCCTAGACCCCTAATTTGGTATGCCAAAATTCATATCTCGACGAGATAAAGCGATGTGTGTCCGTCCATTAAAAATTGTAAACAAGCTTAAGACCGCAATTATGGTCCGATTGTAACGAATTTTTTAAGGAGGTTGAGTTCGGGCCAGAGTAGAAATGATTAGTTTCTGCTGATGATCGTGAAATGTTCAGGGAATGAAGTGGACCAAAAACAAAATTTTAACCAATTTTGAAGCGGCTCTGTAGGTCAAAATAATAACCCGCAAAATTTTAAACAAAGTTTGAGTTTATGATGAAGAAGAAGCGTACAAACCAACGTGAAGATCAGATAATACTTAGCGGGTTAAATGGACTGAAACTTTTGTGTGAAATTGGTAAAAAATCAATAACGTAGCGGTTAAACAACGGAAGTGGTAGTACTACATACTCGTAAGTGGGTTTCATTAGATTTTAGTTTGTATGAACTAAATTTTCCTTTCCTGCTACAAAAAGTCTTTGTCATGCTAGATAACTTTTTGGTTTTGGTCATAAGTATTATACATTACATCTCTGATATTTGATAATTAAATTTTCACAATCATTGAAACGAAGTTCCGTGGAGAGCGATTGTCCAGGGATAGTGGTATAGGATATCCCATGGTCAGCTCCGTCCGACTATAGACTTTTCTTACTTGTTTTTTTTTCAAATTTATTTCTTGGGGAAAAATGGGTCATAACCATCTTTCTATTTTAGTAAAATGTCACGCAAAAAAATCACATTAATTATTGGAATCACTTCTCGAATACAAGCTGACATGTTGCCGAAGACAACAAGGCTGCCCAAAAAATATTGGCTTCCTTTAAATGGAAGAATAGTCTTGAAATAAAACTATATATTTCGAAGTCCATGAAAATCGCGAAATCCTCAAAATCACTTGATGTGCATGCGGTTTTCCGATACAACGAATTGTTTTCTTTTCATTTGTATACTATTACCAAAATTTACTTTGGCGGCTGCGATGTAGCATCGTCCACAGTTTAGTGTGCAAAAAACTATATAACGCTTATAATTTGCACAAAGTACATACACTTTTTATGCGCATCCGATTTCACTATCAACCATGAAAAAATACATCGATTTAAATCTATTTCAATAAAATCCATCAAGAACCGTGGATGTACATTCACAATCAATTTTTGGGATAAATCGGATACAGCTTCTAAACTTTGTAAACCTCTGTTTCCCCAAACACACGAGTGATGTGTCGGTTTTTTAACTAAAGAGAAAACGATCCACAGAAAACGCGAATTAATCAGTGATTCATATGATCCGGATCGTCGAAAAACTAAAATATCGCGGGGTACCAGAGTAAATACTGTACCCAAAAAATATGTTTTTTAGAAAAAATATCGCACTAAATTTTGGCCTTTGGAAGTAGATTACTTTGCTGCTGTATGAGCTACATAGCCAATATACATATCAAATTATGCGTAATCGAGAGTAGTTTAATCCTGTGATTGGTTTTTTAAATGCCCAGTTGCGCATCCATGTTAAATAAGAAATACAAACAGCACCTAAAATCCGGCTTCAAAATGTTAGGATCCATAAAAGGAAGCAGTGGGAATTTCGAAAAGTGATACATTAGAAGTGTAATCTTCATTTTGTATTCTTCTACTTTTACTTTGGACATATGTCCGTCATTTGAACGGTTTAATCAGCAATCAAATAGTAACGTAAAAAACCTCGTTAGCTTCAACGTTTTTTTCCTATTTTTATTCATTCACGCGGACACGCAAATTAAATTATTTTGCCAAATTTTTCAGCTTTGTTCGAAAACACTTGAATTGATCTAGCCATGGTCATAGTTACTGGAAAATTGCAATAGTTCGGGTATTATAATAGTGCAAACCTTGCCTTCACTCATATACACGTTGATACGAAAAATGTCTGTCTGTCTTGTGCGCATGATAACTCTCGAACAGTTCAACCAATTCGAACCAAATTTTTTGTATCGTAATATTTTGTCCAAACTTAGTTCGAAGATAGGCCATATCGGTCCACTAATTCTGGTACCTCACCCACAAAAGTTCAAAATTTGTCTGTAAAATGGTCTGAATGGTCTAAATGGTCTCTCGAAGGGAGCAATCGATTTGGTCAAAGCTTTGCACATCGTATTATTCCTTCCAGATATAGATCTGGTTCTAATATGAACTAAATCGCATACCTCCCACACAAAATTCGGATAAAGTGAAGTTTAAGGGCTCCTCTCGGATGGTTTAGCAATTTTTTTCAGTAAGTTTTCCTTGCGGCTCCCTTTATGACGGTATAATTTTTTTCTTGCTGAAGTCCATACTTCCTGAGATATTGGCCTAAAAACACGAAACGGCACCAACCAAAATGGCAAATCCGCAAGATAATCCTCGCAGGGAATGCCTGACGGTGCAGGCTTTGTATATCGTTTCAATTTTTTCGGTAACGATATCCATCTATCTGTTGAAATCAAGATACAGCTCGCGATATTTAACATAGAACTTTTCAATTAGGTACATAAGTTTCTATTTATTATTGGTAGCATGTTTGGTATCAGTTCACGTTTTGATATAGCCCCTAGAGAACTGACCGCACGATTTTCGGTATTTTCAAGGTTTTAGCCACATTATCCTGCCGAAATAACAATAATTTGGTATTTCGTCTCCCTTGGGGGTATAAAATATTTCTGCAGAGAAATATTATACCCTTATCACAGTGTGATGTAGAGTATAAAACATATATATGTTTTTTAGCTAATTGTTCTACTTCCTGTGGCTGTAAAATAAATATTTATTCTAGTCAGTGCGACATGCCCTTGTTAAAATAATGGGCCAGTAGGAGGTTTTGAAAGTGGTTACGACTACCAATAAGTACTATAAGAACCCATTATTTAGTAAGGATTTTTTTGCTGGGTAGGTTTCTAGTGTACAAAATTCAGTTTCCAGCTTTCTATACCAGATCACATATCCAGGGCGTTGAAGTCATATAAACTCTTTAGATATCCGATAATGCCATCCAGGACACATCCATTTTACATAGATTATTAAAAACTTCAACATTTTCTATTTTTTACTATAAAAAATACACTACCTGTACTTTTCTTTCTGTGGTACAGCATTCCGTTTTTAAGTCACTTCTGTCTTGAATGCCTCCCAAATAAGTTATTTACAATTCATCTTCTGGAATTTTAAGAGTTTGGGTGTGAATGCAATTTGTTTTGCTATTCAACACTCCACTCACTACTTAGCTAGAATATACCCATAACCATATACGGAGTGTAACGTATATGTAAACTAACCCTAATAAACTTTACAACATTTTTGTCAACCCTTAAGGAATTGCGGTAGTTGTAGTCACTTCAAATTGTACAAGGGACAAAGTTAGTTAGGGAGTTATATTTGTTTGGTTTGGTTGCCATTCTACTGCATAAAAGGTATTTTCCAATATGATGCTATTACGCATTTCAAATACGTTTCACTCTGACCCATAAATACCAAGGTAAAAATGTAGCCAAAGGTATAGATAAATGTATGAGTCTGTATGTAGATGTGAGTAGTGTGGTAATTTATAAGATGGGTTCATGAACTTTGTAGGAAAGTTGAATGTAACATTTTATAATACACATGGGTGGAAAAGTTTCGAACAATAAAAATACTTTATTTCCAAGATTCATCAATATAATTTCCATATAGAGCAAATCGTGTATTAGAAGTATTGCACTGTAGTGCAAATATGACAATCAAACCAATCTAATGTACATTCATTACATTGTATTGTAAAAATGTGTGTATGTATACAGCCACATGTGTCTTGTGGCTTTTTAAATATTTGGAATAGAAAAAACTCGTTAGTTATGGACAATAAAGAGTAAACTCCTAGGAACTGAAGTTAGGTGAATAGTTTTGTTTTGAAAAGTGTATTATATACCAAAATACGGTAATGAAGACACAGAAACATTAACATTGTTTTCTGGTTTTGTAAAACTATGGAATTTTCACTTTTTAACATGAAATAGAAGCAAATACTAGGAAAAGGATAGAGACCAGGGTAATTTTAGTTTTCGATATGGGAATAGTTGAGAAGTTAAGAGAGTAAAACTGTAAATAAAACAGCTTTACATAAACATAACTTCAATTGAAAGATTTTCAGACAAAAACAAGTAAGCAAATGCTATAGAAGGACGGGGCCGCCCATGTGATACACTACACTACCACTGCCCCTGCAATTAGCTACTAGAAGATCAAAATTCTTTATTTTACAAATAAACTTATTGTAAGAAATAACCTTGTGGATTCTACCGTGTCCTAAGACTCTACTTTCAAAGAAATGGTTCATGGCTGAAATACTCAGGAAATGTCGCCAATATTACTGAGGGGTATTTTGCCACCATTAAAAATTTTATGTTGCCTGGCCGAAAAATTCGTATTCGACTACACTGTGCAACATTTTTAAGGTGATCTTGTGCAAACCATTTGAACTGAGGATTTTTGAGGATTTGTACTTCCAAGTACAGACCCAAACGACAAGAAACCCTAGTTGGGTTTTGTTGCGTCAGATCCAGCTCGGATTTTATGGCCCCATCTAAACATGGTCAAATATTGAGTTTTTAAGGAAATTCGTGGCTATATCTCTGAAACCAATGCGAATCTTCTTCTGACATCTGAAGCAAATTTGTAGATAAGGACAAGAATAAAACACTTGGAGAAATAATGAACTCGAAAAATTACATATATTGCCTCAAATTTCAAAATATATGAGAAAAATCCAAATTTTTTATACATTTCGCACCTTAGTTTTTCTTATGTGGTTTTTTCAAAAGATAAGTTCTACTAGTTTAGGGCTACAATATTGCTAAAGACAGCAAGGCCAAATTCCTATTCGTTTCTGAGATAAAGGCCTGATAAATGCAAGAAAGTGTAGATTTAGCCCGGTTTAGATAAGGCCATAAAATCCGAACTGGATCTGACAGGACAAAACCCTACTGGGGTTTTTGTAGTCTAAATATGTACTTTCAAAAAATGCATACTAGAAGTTGTTTACATTTTCAGTGTTGCATAGTGTTATATGTACGTCAGGAGGCTGTGGGTGCCTTCGCCTTCACCAACATTAATATTAAAAAAAAAAAAACTTTAACGACAGTTACACCGAGTACATTTTGCAAAAAGTGTCTAAGCGATCCAATGCTGCAATATATGTATAAAAATCCAATTGGACAATTAATATGCTAAGGCTCCATGTAATTTGCAATAATGCCAGAACTGGGAATTTCTCTGTCATGATAGAGACAATTTGTAGCATGGGAGCCAACTGTGGTTCTCTACAAAAAACCCACTATATATTAGGAAGCAGGCCCGTTATCTAACAGACACATTATCGCAATTTGCATAAGGGGAAGCGTCAGTAGCTCTTTTTTCATATGTAGGCTACTTTGCCGGTATATGTGGGATACTAAAAAACATTCTGGCCTAGGCAAGACGCAGTGTCGCCAGGCGTCATTTGACATTCTTTTTGGAAAGATTGACAGTTTTTAGCCTAAGCGTACTCATGTGTTGTGTTGTTTACAGTGACTTAAAAAAATTACTTTGCAAAAAATTGTATTTACTTGTGAACATTTTCGTCCTATAATTTTTCAAAAATTTCGACGTGGATAATCACCGCAAGAGTGCATCGATCAAATTAAATCTGTGTATGTCGATAAAGGGCCATCCTATATAACTATTAAAACTGGCTTAATGAATTCAATCGTGGCCGTTGTGCCCAATATCGGCCGTTGTGTCAGAAAAGAATTAAGCCGTGCGTGAACGGATAATGCATGATCGCAATGCTATATGGTAACATGGGCCGCCTTCGCCACGTTTTTGTTCAAAATGTTCTCATACCGATACCGTTAACATTTTTTCAAATTTTATTTTTGTTACAAACAAAATTATAACCATGTATATATCAAAACTTATAGTCAAGATATGCTAATAATCTTGACTATAAGTTTTGATATATAAATGGTTATAATTTTGTTTTTAAAATAATATTTTTGAGAATTTACAAAATGTGTAAAAAGTGGCGAAGCCTCCCCACCCATGGGGCAGCTTCGCCATCGATATTGAACATTCTCCAACGGACTCTAAAACTGTAATTTACCATACTTCTTCCTTAAATATCAACATTATCCAAAAATAGTCCGGTCAAAATAGACATGCGTATAAGGGGGAAATAGCAAAAATTCCCACAAAGCTGAATTTTGGTCCCATGTGTGCAAAACAAGTTATTCGGGATCAAAGGTCATTTTTGGAGGCATTATTCAGCTTTTTTTAATTTTTCTCAAAAACGGTAAGACTTAGCAAAAGCCGGCTAAAGTAAAAGTTGTAGATTCAATAATTGTCTACAAGAGTGGTCTTTATGATTCTTAAAAAAGACCATTTTCGAGATATCGCGATCTAAAGGTCAAATAAAAAATTAACCGCGTAAGTACATTATGAGGCGAACCGGTTAAAGTAACGACACTATGTGTTAGATACTTCCGTAAGCTTTCAAACGATATCCACTTTGCAGTAATCGGTTCAGAAGAACCGGGTCTAACCCGGTTTTTAAATTTGGCCTTTCGGGTCGAATAACCCGCGAACCGGATCCGCAACCGTAATCAGCGCAACAAACCCTACCTTCGGACAAAACTTGAAAAAAATCGGAGAGTTTTCGTTGGGGTCGTTTCCGTTGGGCTTTCGATTATACATGTGGGTTAAATGGGCTATTTTTGCATAAAATGACTCTAGCATTGAATAACTCTACTAAACATAGAAGATAGCTATAATTAGAAGATAGCTATAATTTCGCTCTTCAAGAAAATATATATTTTTTTGGGGGACAGACCCGATTACTTCGCTTATTTTAGGCGGTTCGTCTGAATATGTGCATATTTCCCTTATAAGTGCATAAAAATCATGTGTTTTTTAGAATAGCTATATCTCAAGAATGGTTCCTTCTAGAAAAAAAATATAAAGGTCAAACTTGGAGATAATTTTTCTGTCTACAATATTTACTTTAGTCACTTTTTGATTAGATCAACCGTTATCAAAAAATAAATCAGAAAACCTAAAAACCCTTAAAATTTGACCTTTGACCCCGAATATTTTTTTTTTGCACACATGGGATCGATGGGGACTTTTAGGACGTTGCTTCTAATGGCAAACTCTAGCTCTCCACCAAAATTCAGCTCTGTGGGAATTTTTGCTATTTCAATGTCTATTTTGACCGGACTAAAAAAAGGAACAGGTTTTCTATTGAATAATCAAACATTATTTTAAAATTTACAAAAATTAAGCGATTCTAGCGGTTAATTTATATTGGTGCCTTGAATTTAGGTACAAAAATCATAATATCAATTAAAACAATATACGTTTAGTATAATATTTGATTTTAACTTCATATTATAGTGTGGTATATCGATGCCCTACTTCCTCAAACTCGTATCTTAAAAAATACAACTTTTCAGGGGAGAAAAAAACGGTTTATCTTTTGATACATCCGTGTTTGGGTAAAAGTGTAAAAGACAATTATTAGGGAATTAAGTAAATCTATTAGTAGGAATAATATGCTAATCTTTTTTAATTTAAGCATGAAACGCATTTTTTGAGATACGAGTTTGAGGCAGTAAATCAAATCTTATGTTTGTGGGCTCATTACAACAAAAGTGCATGTGATAGCGACAAGCGCCGAAACATGTATCTCCCCTTTTTTGATCTTCTATCACGCTGCATTGTGAGAATATTGTTATTTTGTTCGTGGTAACTCAATCAGTGACGTAGATAATAAATGGCATTATTCCAATTTTATCGTCCAAAGAATGCCTACTTTTATGGTAACTATTGCATAGGCATTGGGAACCACCCTGCTGCAGTGGTATGCACGTCCGCCTTGCACTCAGATTGTCTGCGGTTCAATCCCTGACCAGAACATCAAAATTTTCGGCAGTGGCAAATCCCCTCAGTGTAATGTCGAAGTATGTCCCACATTATTGAGCCAATATTAATTGGGGTGCACTCATTGATAGGAGAAAAGCCCTCCTTGTCCCTTCGGGGGTATTGTGGAACATATGTTGTATGTATTCCACTTTTATCCTTTCACTCAATGCCAAATAGTACTTAATTTAGTACCATTTAGTACTTTTCGTACAAATTTGTGTACATAAACAAAATATCTCAACCGATGTTAGCATAACAGTTTTGACCATTTTAACTTTATTCGTTCACAAAATCCCAAATTTTAGTAATTGTCGTAAACTTTTTGTTGTAATTTCCAAAAAGCCTTTAATACCGTCCCTTTCCCAATTTTCCGCTCAGAATTCTAGCTCTACTTGTTCGCGCAATACGACAGGTACAATTTTTTGTGGATTTTAGTACTTTTTTCTTACGAACACACCTACACTTCAATAGGAAACCTCACTCAGAATTTGAAGATTCTAGATTTAGCCGTTTCGCCTCGATATTGATTACCAGTAAGTCAAACAAATGCACAGTGGATCCACTTGTATGGAGAATGTGGGAAAAATTATTTAGAGTGTAAAAATCAAGCCAATGCGCCGGTTACAGCTTTGTGCTGCCGCGAATAGTGTTTTAAGAAACCACGAGCGTAACATTCTCCCCCTTTCCCCTCTGGAGGGGGTGTACGGTAAGAATTGTTTTATGCTGTTAATACAAAATGACATGAACAAAGATCCTGATTACCTTATGGTGCAAAAATAGGCTTGGGGAAACAAAATAATCTCCAAAACTACATAAAAGCCAACCATTTTAGCGGATTAAAAAAATCAACATTTTAGTCTGAAAATTGGTAAAATTTTTAATATAGGACTTATAGCGTTCTTCCTGAAAGGTACGTACCGCCAACGTAAGACAAATTTGGAAGAGGACTTCTCCATCTTGCCACTGATACCAATTATGTTAATGTAAGTGGTCAGATAACAGAGTTATACGCTAATATATCCATAGAAACCTTATTCTAGGGCAGCTTTAGTCAGCGGCCTAAAAAATATTAGACAAATGTTCCGACTTTTGAAGCTATTCTTAAGAAGATCGCGTTCGAATGAAATAAAAACTAATACATTTTTAAAAAGGTCCATGTCATAGCTGTCAGTGTTGCCAGATGTTGTACCAACATTTTGACATTAATTTTTTTTATTTTTTGCCAATGGGTGGATCCACTGTGAAATGGTTCAAATTTTAGTACATTTAACTACTTTTCGTAACCCATATACTACGAATTTTCAAAAACCCAACCGAATCGACCTCCTACGGCCCAAGACTAACCCTCACCCAAAATTTCAAGATCCTAGCTTCCGCCGTTTCACCTGGTCAGTCAAACATTACTGCTCAGGTATTAAGATACGAGTTTGAGGCAGTTATGAAAATAGGAGTGAATGAGATACGAGAATATATTTTACTAATATTTAGAGAACCGTGACAACATATTGAGATAATAAATGGTTGCGGTAATGAAACACAAAAATAGCAATCGTTTGATACAAAAAAAATCAAAATCGCGTTACTTTAAGATAAGAGGTTGAGGAAGTAAGGCATCGATATCTATGGTATAAAGAATTTAAGTTAAACAAATTTCTAACATTAACCCACCACGCCCCTATCATGGCGTAGGCGCCCCACCTGTTCCTTCGACAAAACTGACCGTGTGCCGACTATACGGCTTGAGATATGTAGGACTACAATTTGTTTGGCTGAAGTCTCCTGCGAAATTCGTGCACCATGACAAAGCGAGCTTTCACACATCGATTCAAACCAGGAATCGGCCAATGACTTCATTTGTTTGCAGCACATCAAGAAAAAAAGCGTGGTCAATGATTTTCGTCGCCAGAAAATGCTGTAAAAGCGTTCAAAAACATGTTTTGGAGGTGTCTCATCAAGCCACTAAAAACAACCCAACACATGGTCGCATGTCAAACTGTCCTAAGCACGATCAGACTGAACACTGTCAAACTTAAAACAAAAAAATGTCATATGACGCCTGGCGACACTGCGTTTCGAAGGTTTTTAGTGCTCCTCGTATGCCCATCAGGAAATGTAAACTTTGATAACTTGGAAACGAGTTGAGATTTTTTAACAATTCAAAAAACAATTTTGTAGGCTGAAGATGGAAAAAAATATTCCATTTACAGTGCCGTTTTACTAAAATTTTACCGAAAAACAAACAAGTAAGACAGTACCAGTCAACTGTGCTGACGGAGATATACCATTAGCCACTGACCAAACAAAACACAATAATTATGGCGTATATAAAATATATTAAAATATATTGATTTGTGTCACGAGTTACGATGCGAGAGGAGCTCTTAAACTTTACTTTTTCCGCATTTTGTGTGGGAGGTATCCGAAGAAGTGGATCGAGAGAATTATCTTGCGGATTTGACATTTTGGTTGGTGGCGTCAGGGTTTCTTGGAACATTTAGGCCAATATCTCAGGAAGTATCGACTTGCACAAGACAAAAATTGTACCGTCGTACAGAGGAACCGCAAGGACAACCTGCTAGAAAAACCAAGACGATCCGAGAGGAGCTCTTAAACTTCACTTCATCCGAATTTTGTGTGGGAGGTACCCAAAGGAGTGGACCGATACAGTCCGTATTCTAACCTGTTACATGACTGGATAAAATAATATGATGTGCAAAGTCTACACCAATCAGAAACTCCCTGCTAGAATTATCGTGCGGATTTGCCATTTTGGTTGGTGCCGTCAAGAATTCCTGGATCTTTTAGGCCAATATCTTAGGAAGTATGGACTTGCGCAAGAAAAAAATTGTACCGTCGCACAGTGCGAAATTTGGGAAGTTTAGTGGAACTTTAAGGGATTTTCAAAGTACATGAAATTAATTAAACTTTTATTGAATTCGTTAGCTATGTACTCCACTGCAAATGGTCCATACTCAGTATGCCGATTTACTCCACGAAACGACTAAAAAATGCACTTAATGTTGCACTTTTGTTTAATAATTTTTTTTTTGTTATAAATGTATTTTTGATTCATTAAAAAAGTGGTGTGGCGCGGACAAATGGTAAGTCAGTATGCCATGCCATTTATTTTTCTTAATATTTTACAAAACAATTATGATATTTTACACTTTAAAACACTGCAAAAACCCCTTATTGTTTTCGTGCAATTTTAGTCGGAAAGAAGTGATTTTTTGAAGTTTTCAAAATTATAATTTTTTATTTTCCGTGGACATTTCAAAAGTGAGTTCCGTACATTCACGTGTTAAGATATATATAATCTGAAAGACTGGATTCTCCTCTGTTCGCAAAGCTATAAAACTGCTGCGGTATCGCGCGGTCTTTGGAGATATTCAAGATTTTCAAAAAAGACTTCGGGAATTTCATTCAGTTGCATTTTCCATAAGTTGAAGGTAAACGCGACAATGAACGCCATTGTTGACTGTGTTTTGAAGAAATGGACTCACTAATTCTAACAATGATAATTTCTGTAAAATTAAGAGACCTCTCGCAATTTTTCATAGTTTTGACCTCTAAATATTGGTGATTTACATATAGTGCAACATTTTTAGATGCTGCGGTGCAAATACCAAAATATGTTAAAAATTGTAATGCAGTGCAGACCTGAACTTGATCTGAAAGACATTATTAACACAATTAATGGTACAGACCTGCTGAATGGACCAATAAACATAATAAATACAAATTAAAACAAAAAATATTGCCATTTTACTCCTTAATAGATGTGTAGGGTTGTGGGGCTTCCCCCAGAAGTGGGCCTATGTTGACAGCTATTGTGTGAGGAGGTTTTTATTCGCTAACATCTTAAAATTTAAATTTGCATCAAAGTCGGCTGCAATTTTTGTCTTTAACCTTTAAAATACCCAATATGAGGGAACCCGGCATGTGGGGGCTATTCGAAAACGCCAACCTATATTGAAAATATTTTGTACATAAGTTTTCTATCCGCTGAAAACTCAATATAACAATTTGCATTAAAATCGATTGAAAAATGAATGTAAAACGTAAAAACGGAAGCACCGTTACATGAGCGCTACAGGAAACCGCGAGTCTATGTGGCCCAATTTGCGCTCCACACTGTCCACTAATATAAGAAACATTTGTGCCAATTTTTAGGAATCTACAACTTTTCCTTTAAAAGTTACTAGTAAAGTTCCGCTAAAGTGCTCATATTTTGCACTGTGCGTCGTAAAGGGTGCCGCAAGGAAAACTTACTGAAATATATTTCAAAACGATCCGAGAGGAGCTCTTAAACTTCACATTATCCGAATTTTGTGTGGGAGGTACCCAAAGGAGTGGACCAATATAGTCCATATTAGAACCCGATCTATATCTGGAAGGAATAATACGATATGCAAAGTTTGGACCAATTCGATTGCTCCCTTCGAGTGTTATCGTTCACACCATTTTACAGACAAATTTTGAACTTTTGCGGTGGAATACCCGAAAGTCGGTGCACTTTTTCAAAGAAAAGTGCAAACGATTTTGTTCTATGCCCTGATTTTTACCCTATCAGTGCAACGCCGTTAAAGACTAGAATAATATAGGGCAAGTCTGGCTAATACAGGACCTTCCAATATCATTAAATTATTTGTACGAACTCTAGACATAACCGTTAATAATTTTTCATATTCCACCATTTTAAAAATAATGGCATAGAAAGAGAAAAATTTGGAAATTATTAATCGATTATTGTGGTGCATAATTTTCAATGCTCAATTTAAAAATGCAAATTTTTTCTTTTCTGGTGACATTTTAGTATAACAGCAATATAAACAGAGTATTTTTGTGTGCCCTCTTAAAGACATCTTTTCAGTCTACAAAATTGTTTTTTGGATTGTTAAACATTCTCAACTCGTTTCCAAGTTATCAACTTTTAAATTTTTACAAATTTTGCATAATTTTCAGTGAAAAGTCACTGTATGTTTCTTCTTCTTTTTAAAGTCAGCAATATGTATCTGTTTGATTGAAAATGATACATTTTCAAATATTTACAATATCGCCAGATTTAAATACAACTTATTGTTATAATATTAATTTTATACTTTCCACATCATTAGTCTTTGAATCTCTTTGAAAACTCCACTGAATAAAAACTTTTTATTCTCACCAAAAGAATACAAAAACTAAACTGAATGTCACCATTTATTTTTGGTCACGTTAATTCTGTCCATCCCATTAGAAAGTCTTCTTTTTCATTTTTTTGTCATATGAATTTTCTTTTTTTGACAATCATCCAACTACCAACAAGCAAACCAACCAACTTACCAGACAACCAACCGACCAACTGTTGATTGTTATTACTTGGTATTGAATATGGCAGGCGGAAAATTGCATTTGTTCAATGTCCTGCACAAAAATTGCGACAATTATTATTGTTATTATTGGCAATGAGCCAGCCAGCCAACGAGCCAAACGTTAATTCCATTCCGTCCGTATATGGTGTGGTGTGGACGCAGAGTGTTGGCCAAGATTGGTGACAACAGAAGCGACACGGTGAACAAGCCATAATGTCCGTAATGTCAACCGGAAATGACAACCAGTATGGGTGTAACCATTAAGAAAACATCATTGAGCAGATATACATACATAGCTACCGAGCAAGCAAACAAACGAAAAAAAAAACTTTACAAAAGGTTATGGGAAAGTATGTGGGCGACAAAAACATATTCACTTGAAATGCATTATTGTTATTGTTGTAATGATGAAAATGACTCAATCAGAATTTCAACTGTTGCACAGGAATTTGTGAAATTACAAATTGCCATGACATTTAGAACCGAACAGACCACGGAAAATGTGGTAATAACAGAAGGTGTATGAAATAATTTATGAGAATAAATGACCATTAAATGTGTGTGGAAGAGTGTTGTTTGTTTTGTGGAGATAAATGGCTGTATTATATGTTATGTCGATAATAGGAGAAATGTTAGAATTGGTGAATTTTTTATTTCAATTTTAGATTAATGGTTATGTGTTGCAACACAAACTCATTTTGGGAAGATAAATAAAAGTAATTGATGAGCGAAGATTGATTGAATAAAATTTTTTCCTTTCCGAGAACCGTATTCACACTTTAAAGGTCAATGACATCAATGATTGCATGTGTATGAATGGTTTTCTCTCCTGCATTTTTGGGCTTTCAGATGTAAAGGCTCTCTGTCTTGTGGCATATAAATAGTTTTTCTCGGTCATGAAGATCCGTCCAGACACCCTGGGTGGAAAGATATTTAGTATCATGAGATGGAGCATTGGTGCCGCTTTTTATTGGGATAGCTGTTGCAATTTGGTTTTTTTTTTTCAAATTGATGAACAACTAATTTATTAGTGAGAACGTTTGGCATTGTACGCCAAGGGGTAAGGTTGTTGGTTGCTGCTGTAATGCAGATCAACATTACGAAAGAGAATTAAGGGGTTATGGCCACTTACAAATTTTACAAATTCGAAATTGTTTTTATTGGTTCATTTTAAAGTACAGGTGGAATAGAAGTTTGAGACGCGGTTTTCTCAAAATGGCATTTTGGAATGCGTGCCCACTGTATCTCGAAAACGGATGATCCGATATTCATATGTTTTTGTGGGATTATAATACATATAAAAAGCTTGCACTTAAGCGAGAGACCTTTTTTTAAATTTTTTGACGGATTTATGACGAAAAAACTGCCCATTTTTTAGTTAAAATCGAAATTTCGATTTTTTTAATTCCGTTTCGCTCAAGTACGAGATTATTAGTGGGCACGGCAAACTGTTTTAGTAAAAACAGTGTTTCGTGGGCGGACATTTGTCAGAACACTGTGCAATATTTTTTAACAAAAAAAAAAAAAACCGAAATTAGCTGATCTTCTATAATAAATCATGAAAAACTAAATTTCTCGTGCTCAATAAGTGGCCATAACCCCTTAATTTAAATATCACTATAAAATGACCTTCGCCTTAATAAGGCAGAACAAAACATGTTTTCAGCATGAGATCTTAACGTTCTGAGCCACAATAAACTTGTCAAAGCTTCCTATGACAAATAGTGATGATCAAATCTTCTGGTACAGAAGGACAAATACAAATAAAGATGGAAAAATATGTCATGGTATTTGTAATAAAGCATTAAAAAAGGGTTGCCAGCCAAGTCGGACTATAGGAAAAGTTTGGATTTAAATAACTGTCATTAAAATAAATAAATAATTCGAATATACAATTTTCGAATGATTTGTGGTATAAATGCTAGTGTCCAAGCTTATCCTTCGTCCACCGACACAAAAAAACTTGTAATATGCCTGGTCATCGTGAAACGTAGCATAATGGTTGAATGTGTGGGGCTTCGGTGCATTCCTAATTTTTCAATGTACCTCTTAGGTTATAACAGCGCAACTCGAAAGAGAATTAAATCAAAATTGTGTTAAGTTGCAATTGTTGTAATTCAACGACACATAACAGTGGAGAAGGTTTGACTTGTTTTGCAAACACTTTCGCTGGGGTTGTGTGAGGTTCCCAAGGAAAAACTTCTCATTGAAGTTTTAAGGCGGCCTTCTGATAGGTTTGAATTCCTTTAAATAGCGTACCGCTTATCTTGATTTAATGAGAGAGATGTAGGCGATGAAATATACCAAAAATCTACGCTGACTGGCTTTAACATGGCAAAAAGCCCAGGACTTTCTTGGTCCTTCTTTCATCTCAAGTGGACGCTGACAATTCAAATAAACAATTCGAATAAAAGCAAAATTGTTCAACATCAGCTTTATTTGCGCTCATGCTCCTACTGAAGACAAGGACGAAGAGACCAATGATATATTTTGATTAGAAGAAACAGATGGCCGCCAATGACATTAAAATTATTCTAGCCGATTTTAATTTTAAAATTGGAAAGGAGAATATCTTTGGCCCAGCAGCAAAACGTATGGTAGTTAGCAGCACCAGATTTAAACATCTCGATATTCATAAGGGCACCTGGCTGTAGCCAGATCAAAGAATAAGAAATCAAATTGATCACGTTGTGATAGATGAAATACATTCATCAAGCGTGTTGGATGTACGTTTGTTTCGAGGAGCAAACATAGACACGGACCACCACGATGTTGCAACAAAGGTACGTACCCGATTAAACGTAGCAAACAAAGTACGAACAGACACAACACGAAAGTTAGACATCCGAATGCTGCAACCACAACAGCAAAGTATTGCTCTCTCCGTGCAAACAGCCTCAAAATACATGGTACGACCAGGAGTGTCGTGCTGCTACCGCAGAGCAAAATGCGACATATAGGGCTACTCTACTATCAGTAGCAACGCGTAGCGCACAAGAGAGGTATCAGGAGAAAAGAGGGAGAGAAAAACGTCTTTTCCACAAGAAAAAGAGAGAAATAGAAAACCGGGAGTGTGAAAAAATCGAGACGTACAGGAGTCAAAATGAAGTCCGAAAGTTGTACCAAAGAGTGAAACATCAAACTGATGGCTATGGTTCAGGCCAGAGGTCCGCAAAATGCTTATGAAAGGCACACTCTATTGCCTTTTCCCAAAAGCGAATAGTGCAGTGCCTTGCATATAAAAAATATGAATGTGCAAAAAGCAGATTCACCCCAAAAAATGATTCACTGCTTTAGTGCATGCTTGCTTGCTTTTACATTTGTATTCACACGATTCGCAAATGCAGTATGCACAATACTGCATACCACCACACAGTATCGTACCATCTTCTGTTTAAATAAATGAATAAATTTGCCAAATTTCCCTTCTTCTTTGAGTTTCTTTAATAATAGGATAAACTAAACTAGTAATTGTTTTTATTGTCTCAACATTAATTTTTTATGTTTATTAACATGTAAATTTGACCAGAAATATCTACTGCTTTTTGTAATGCAACGTGCTTTTTCGAAGGCAGCGTGCAAAAAAAACAGGCAACGAGCTCTTGTAGTGTGTTGTGTGTGTGCAATTGGCACACACTCATGAAAGTAAAGGCAAAGCAAGCAATAGCACTAAACAGAAATGGCAATAGCAAGCAATGAAAAAAGCACGAAATCGCGAATATGCATTAAAAGCGAGTGGCATTTTGCGGACCTCTGGTTCAGGCACATGCTCCTAGACACGGACCACCACGTTGTTACAACAAAGGTACGTACCCGATTAAACGTAGCAAAGAAAGTACGAACAGACACAACACGAAAGTTAGACATCCGAATGCTGCAACCACAACAGCAAAGTATTGCTCTCTCCGTGCAAACAGCCTCAAAATACATGGTACGACCAGGAGTGTCGTGCTGCTACCGCAGAGCAAAATGCGGCATATAGGGCTACTCTACTATCAGTAGCAACGCGTAGCGCACAAGAGAGGTATCGGGAGAAAAGAGGGAGAGAAAAACGTCTTTTCCACAAGAAAAAGAGAGAAATAGAAAACCGGGAGTGTGAAAAAATCGAGACGTACAGGAGTCAAAATGAAGTCCGAAAGTTGTACCAAAGAGTGAAACATCAAACTGATGGCTATGGTTCAGGCACATGCTCCTGTAGAGACCAGCAAGGTAATTTGGTAACAGATAGTGTGCTCAGGATATGGAAAGAACATTTTCCAAACCGCAACAGGAGCCGATGGCTTACCAGCCGAGCTGTTCAAAACCGGAGGCGACACACCTATGCGGTGTATTCATCAGCTAGTTATAACTATCTAGTAGGAAGAACAACTACCCGACGTTTGGACCTTGAGCATCCTGTGCCCTGTCCACAAGAAAGGAGATAAGACTGTATCCTCTAACTATAGGGGCATAAGTCTTCTCCGTATTGCCTACAAGATATTGTCAGGGATATTGTGCAAACGACTAAAGTCTTTGGCCAACAAAATAATTGGGCCACACCAATGCGGCCTTAGACCTGGCAAATCCAACATTGACCACATTTTTACCCTGCGGCAAATCCTAAAGAGAGTATATATACTTATATATGATAAAAATGTGCCTCCCAAGTACGTGTGGATGAAATCCGTTTCAGGCAATTTCGAGTCTATTAGCTGGTTTTAGCGCACGAAATCTCTCGAACGGATTAACCGATTTGCTCATCGTAATATTTCGTCCAAACTTAGATCATTCTCGAGTATAGACTATATGGGTCCATTGCTGCCAATATCTTCCCCACAAAAAGTGAAATTTTTTCGCAAAACTGATTTGGTCCAATATTGGTTTCTCGTAATAGTTCATCCAGGCAGCAGGTTGCTACTACACAGGATTTAAAATTTTTCGTACAAGTGCAGTTAGAGGAAAGCCTATTCTTTTTGAGGTAATTGCCCAAAAGCTTAAAAAACCCACCAGATAAAATAACTGATGGTCACGAATACTTGCAAATTGAGCATCCGTAAAATTCCTTTGGGTACCTCCCTCAAAATCCCGAGCAAATCAGTGGAGATCGACCTACATGAGGTGGTCGGCCACGTAGAGAAAAATATGGAGAATTTATGCTTCACACTGCCGGCATTTCTCGACATAGAGTCGGCGTTCAATAATTTGAAGCTTGAACCAATCCACACTGCATGTGAAATGTTCATATAGGTCCACGTTTTGATATAGCCCCCTTAGAACGACACCTTTCGATTTTCGGTATTTTGTTGTGGCTACATTAATCCACCGAAATGGCTGAAATTTGTGGTGGAGTTTATAAAAAGTTCGGCCCGACCGAACTTAACGCTTAACGCTATTTAGTCTTCGCTGAGGGTTTAAAACTTACCCCCGGAATTTTTTTGGTATAGGTCCACAACTACATATAGCCCCCATAGAACTGTACCTCCCGATTTTTTTTTTTTTTTGAGTGTAGTGGCCTCAATACTCATCCGAAATGGCTGAAATTTGACATTTAGTCTTCAATTGGAGTATAAACTTTCCCACGGAATTTTGTCGGTATAGATCCACGCCTTCATATAGGCTCCATTGAACGGTACCTCCAAATTTTCGGTTTGTTTTTGCAGGTTGTTGCCTCAATATTCCTCCGAAATGGCTAGAATTTGGTATTTAGTCTTCGCAGGGGGTATAAAACTTTCCTCCCGGAATTTTGTCGGTATAGATCGACGAAATTTCCTGAGATTTGGTAATTAGCTTTCTTCATAAACGAAAGGAAACTAATTGTTCCATTTTACATCAATATAACTCGTGGTGGGGGGTATATCAAGTTCGGCCTTGCTGAACTTAACGCCGTTCTTACTTGTTTTAATATAAATGCAACATATAATAAATCAAGCTTGTGCTGATAGTTTCAACATACTCTTGCAATCACATAATAACTCAAAATAATAACAACAAAGAAAATCATTAGAAAGATTGAAATTAGGATATTCGTTTGGTTTGTTTATCGTTTGCCTTTTGAATGTTGATGCTTGACGTATTGTTTGGCTATAGGCTTTTCACAAATAAAAATCGATGTTATGATTTTTAATAATTTGTTTTATTTCCAATATTTCGATTGGAATCTCCAATCATCATCAGGGAACTACAACATAAATACAAATCAGCAGTTTTTTACAAATAAGAATACAAACTTAGAAACTTAATTAAAGATAGTTGTCGTTGTCTAATCGTCAGCGAGCTTACTTCAACTAAAATTTGTTCGGTTTGTATTTGTTAACTATGTGTTTGTATATGTGAGCGCAGTTGTCCGTGTCAGTTTTGTAATTAAGTCTTATATTGCATGGAGTGTTAATTATATGTAACATCTCAAGAGTGAACCTTCTTTGGTAATTATTCTCTTGAGTAAGAATTTGAATATTGTTGAAGTCAGGGGTATGGCCCGTCAAAGTACAGTGGGCTGCCAATGCCGTCTTCTGCTCCAGAGGTCTGTTGTGGGCTTTTTGGTCAGATTTATGCGCGGATATCCTTGTCTTTAATTTAGTTTTAGTAGTGCCGACATATACCTTTTGGCATATGTCGGACTTGTCTCCCTTACAATTTATACGATATACTAAGTTAGATTTGTCCTCGTCCTTTAATCTGTTTTTCAGTTTGCTAAACACATTATTCAAAGTGTTGGTAGTTTTGAACGCTAGCTCGTATTTTGTGTGGTCATATATATTGGAAGTTTTTAATCTTTCTGAAAAACCCCGTATATATGTCATCGGTTTGTAAATTTTCTCGGAAGTATCTCGTGTTATAGTTGTGTTTTGGTTTATTGCGCGCCTTATAAGGTTCTCTATAGTTAAGGAGGGAAAGTCGTTTTTCTGTAAAATATCTCTAATTCTTTTAAGGTTTTCTTTATGAAAGTTTGTATCACTAATGTCTAATACTCTTTTTATAAAATTAGATGCTGTGTTTATAATAGTTCTTCTTGGGTGTTTAGATGTAAAATTGATTAAACGCCCCGAGGCCGTAGGTTTCTGGTACCAGTCAAGTCTGAGTTGTGTTTCATTTCTAATCACAATTGCATCCAGGTAAGGTAATTTGTTGTCTTTTTCTATCTCCATCGTAAATTGTATGTGTGAGTTGAATGAGTTCAAAATGTCCAAATTTTCCATGATATCATCTCTTTTCATGATCGTAAAGATGTCATCCACATACTTAGTCAATATCTTCGGTTTTGTGTGCATTTTCATCAATGATGAGTCCAGTAGTTGTTCCATGACAATATCTGCGATGACTGGGGAGGCAGGGGAACCCATTGGCATGCCTTTATTTTGTTTGTAAAATTTGTCGTCATATATAAAATATCTTGTATCCTTAATACACAGCGTCAAAATGTCCATAAATAGCTCCTTCGGAATCGTCGTGTGTGTTTTTATTGTGTCCCACTTATCCTCTATCGTGTTTAGAGCTAGATTTACAGGTATGCTGGGAAATAGCGATACCACGTCAAATGAAATGAGCACTTCGTCAGGGTTAATTTTTATGTTCTCAATTTTCGTCTTGAAATCTTTCGCGTCCTTTACGTTATAGATCGAATCCACTGTCAGATTTTTCAATATGTCGACCACATATTTACAAAGACCATTAGCAGGGGAGTTTATAGTGGAACAGATTGGTCTAAGAGGGTTACCATCCTTGTGAATTTTGGGTAAACCATAAAGTCTAGGAACAGTGGAAGTTTTGTTGGTTAATTTGTATTTCTCCGCCTCATTTATAATGCCCAATTTGAATAATTTTTCCACTAGCAGATTGTTCTTGTTTTGTAGAATATTTGTTGGATCTCTTTTTAAGCGTCTGTATGTACACATATCTCCTACTATTGTTGCCATTTTCGTTTGGTTTTTTTTTTATACATAGCCACAGTCTTCCCCCCTTTGTCAGCGTTTACAATAATAATATCATCATTTTCTTTTAAAAATGATCTGCACCGGCCCACTGTGCTGAGTATTTGTTTATCTCTAGCGTGAAGAGTTGTTGTCGTTTTATTCTTCATGTGTTCGTCTATAATTGACACTAATTGAGTTCTCGCGATCTCTAGTTGTTCTTTGTCGTCGATGGTTTTTATGCAATCCTCTCCTTCTGCTATTACGTCAAATAATGGACGTAATAGCAGAAGGAGAGGATTGCATAAAAACCATCGACGACAAAGAACAACAAGAGATCGCGAGAACTCAATTAGTGTCAATTATAGACGAACACATGAAGAATAAAACGACAACAACTCTTCACGCTAGAGATAAACAAATACTCAGCACAGTGGGCCGGTGCAGATCATTTTTAAAAGAAAATGATGATATTATTATTGTAAACGCTGACAAAGGGGGGAAGACTGTGGCTATGTATAAAAAAAAAAACCAAACGAAAATGGCAACAATAGTAGGAGATATGTGTACATACAGACGCTTAAAAAGAGATCCAACAAATATTCTACAAAACAAGAACAATCTGCTAGTGGAAAAATTATTCAAATTGGGCATTATAAATGAGGCGGAGAAATACAAATTAACCAACAAAACTTCCACTGTTCCTAGACTTTATGGTTTACCCAAAATTCACAAGGATGGTAACCCTCTTAGACCAATCTGTTCCACTATAAACTCCCCTGCTAATGGTCTTTGTAAATATGTGGTCGACATATTGAAAAATCTGACAGTGGATTCGATCTATAACGTAAAGGACGCGAAAGATTTCAAGACGAAAATTGAGAACATAAAAATTAACCCTGACGAAGTGCTCATTTCATTTGACGTGGTATCGCTATTTCCCAGCATACCTGTAAATCTAGCTCTAAACACGATAGAGGATAAGTGGGACACAATAAAAACACACACGACGATTCCGAAGGAGCTATTTATGGACATTTTGACGCTGTGTATTAAGGATACAAGATATTTTATATATGACGACAAATTTTACAAACAAAATAAAGGCATGCCAATGGGTTCCCCTGCCTCCCCAGTCATCGCAGATATTGTCATGGAACAACTACTGGACTCATCATTGATGAAAATGCACACAAAACCGAAGATATTGACTAAGTATGTGGATGACATCTTTACGATCATGAAAAGAGATGATATCATGGAAAATTTGGACATTTTGAACTCATTCAACTCACACATACAATTTACGATGGAGATAGAAAAAGACAACAAATTACCTTACCTGGATGCAATTGTGATTAGAAATGAAACACAACTCAGACTTGACTGGTACCAGAAACCTACGGCCTCGGGGCGTTTAATCAATTTTACATCTAAACACCCAAGAAGAACTATTATAAACACAGCATCTAATTTTATAAAAAGAGTATTAGACATTAGTGATACAAACTTTCATAAAGAAAACCTTAAAAGAATTAGAGATATTTTACAGAAAAACGACTTTCCCTCCTTAACTATAGAGAACCTTATAAGGCGCGCAATAAACCAAAACACAACTATAACACGAGATACTTCCGAGAAAATTTACAAACCGATGACATATATACGGGGTTTTTCAGAAAGATTAAAAACTTCCAATATATATGACCACACAAAATACGAGCTAGCGTTCAAAACTACCAACACTTTGAATAATGTGTTTAGCAAACTGAAAAACAGATTAAAGGACGAGGACAAATCTAACTTAGTATATCGTATAAATTGTAAGGGAGACAAGTCCGACATATGCCAAAAGGTATATGTCGGCACTACTAAAACTAAATTAAAGACAAGGATATCCGCGCATAAATCTGACCAAAAAGCCCACAACAGACCTCTGGAGCAGAAGACGGCATTGGCAGCCCACTGTACTTTGACGGGCCATACCCCTGACTTCAACAATATTCAAATTCTTACTCAAGAGAATAATTACCAAAGAAGGTTCACTCTTGAGATGTTACATATAATTAACACTCCATGCAATATAAGACTTAATTACAAAACTGACACGGACAACTGCGCTCACATATACAAACACATAGTTAACAAATACAAACCGAACAAATTTTAGTTGAAGTAAGCTCGCTGACGATTAGACAACGACAACTTTCTTTAAGTAAGTTTCTAAGTTTGTATTCTTATTTGTAAAAAACTGCTGATTTGTATTTATGTTGTAGTTCCCTGATGATGATTGGAGATTCCAATCGAAATATTGGAAATAAAACAAATTATTAAAAATCATAACATCGATTTTTATTTGTGAAAAGCCTATAGCCAAACAATACGTCAAGCATTAGGATATTCTATAAATAGCGCATAAAAAATTTCTCTGAGTAAGGTTTGCTCAGTGTTGTGTCAACATCAAAGCGCCCAAAAATTTTTTCGAATTTATTTCAGAAAATCTAAACTTTTTTCCAATTTTTCCAGAATTCGGACCAATTTTTTTCAAAAAATCTACATTTTTCTTCCCATCTCGTCAGGATACTCTAATATATTTCTAGAATTTCCTTAGAAAAACCAATTCGGAAAAAATATTAGTTCGGTTACAATCTCGGTGACCTCCTTCTTATATGGTATTCAACGATGCACAGTGGATCCACTTGTGTGGAGAATATGGCCAAAAATATTTAGAATGTAAAAATCAAGCTAATGCGCCGGTTACAGCTTTGTGCTGCTGCGAAGAGTGTTTTAAGAAACCACGGGCGTAACATCCCCCCCTTTCCCCTCTGGAGGGGGTATACGGTAAGAATTGTTTTGTGCTGTTAATACAAAATGACATGAGCAAGGGTTTCGATTATCTTATGGTGCAAAAATAGGCTTGGGGAAACACAAGAATCTCCGAAACAACATAAAATCCAACCAATTTGACGGATTAAAAAAATCAAAATTTTTGTCTGAAAATTGATAAAAATTTTTAATATAAATCTTTAAGCGTTCTTCCTGGGTGGCATGTACCGCCAACGTAAGACAAAATTGGAAGAAGATTTCTTCATCTTGCCACTGATGCCAATTATGTTAAAGTACGTGATCAGACAACAGAGTTATACGCTAATATATCCATAGAAACCCTATTCTAGGGCAGCTTTAGTCAGCGACCCACCATTTATAGTGGCAGCTGATTTTAATATTGAATAATCTTAAACCCATGACCTACTTTGGAAACTTATTCCCGAGGTGGGCACTGGTGGGCATCATGACTAAAACCTTAGGTCAAATTTAAGTATATGACCGAATTGGCATTACAAAATACACTAAGAAAATATGCAGCTAACTAGAATTTCACAACACGCTAAAACACTATTTTTTAATTAAAAATAAGCTATTACCTCCTCCTTCAAAATCCACTATAATATGTTGCTATACGAATGAGTTTCGCAATTTTTTTTAAATATATTTACTTGCACTTAAAATATAAATAGGTTGTACTCACAACAAAAAATATTAGTCAAATGTTCCGACTTTTGAAGCTATTTTTAAGAAGATCGTGTTCGATTGAAACAAAAACTAATATATTTTTAAAAAGGTCCATGTCATAGCTGTCAGTGTTGCCAGATGTTGTACCAACATTTTGACATTCATTTTTTTTTTTTTGATTTTTGGCCAATGGGAGGATCCACTATGCGATGGTTGTATTTGTTTTGCTTTTTCTATCTTATTCGAATATTACAGACAATTTTCGTCTACTGCCCTGAATATTATCTGCATATCACGAAAATCAAAAGGATTCTTCTTCTGTGGCATCCAAATCTCAGTCAAAGAGTTTAAGATGATCCAATTAGCTCATCGATGCAATCATTTTGGTATACATATATTAAGGTGTAGATCCTTCTCAACCATTGATTCGATGTGTTACAAACTTTTGAGCCAAAACCAATTGACATTGCATAAGCGGTTTTGGGTATAATTATTATTTTATTTCTTAATTTTTTTATTTTATTTCTTAAAAATTAAAAAAAAAAATCTTAAATAAACAAATTTAAATGATATTATTAATTTCAATGAATTAAAATTCCATTTTAGTGTACAATTCAAATCTTTACAACTTTGAAAAATAAACATTCAAACTATTTCAGTCCCCATCGAACTAAATACGTCCATCAATTGAAAATGAATATTATTTATATTATCGTTTTAATATCAAATGTCACTTGTGTTCTATTTATAACTGGTATTTTTTTTTCTTTAAGTGACAGATATGTAACGGAAATAGAATTCCCCATTGTGAAGTGAACATTGACACAATGACAAGTGTTTAAGAATTTCAAACAAGGGAAATATCTCACATTCTTTGAAAAAGTTATTTTTATTGTGCCAACGACACGCATTTGTTCGTTCATTTAATCGATATTTAATTTATAGTTTTAGTGACTGCTGCTGTAGTTATCCCAGTTGTTCAATAGCAATTGTGAACTTTCATGTAGTTATGTAACTGATATAGTTAACACAAGACTGCTTAAAATAAATTATAAATATAAAATAATTATTTCTGTAAATTTTGTTAATAAAATAAAAATTTTGGAAGGGGGTTTTGATGGGTGGGCTATTAATATAAAAGTTTAGTACAATAAGTTGACATCAACTGGACATGGGCAAATTACCGTTATCAAGAATTACAAATTTAAATTTGATAACATATATAAATTCTTAATATTTCGTAGAGTATATCTTTTGATTGCCACCTTGGCTCTTGATTTCCGTTAATTGGAAATCTCTTCCGAAGCGAAATATGTAAAAATATTCTGCCCATCCCTGGAACCTTCTGAGATATATCGGTTCAGATTTTATATAGCCCCCATATATATACCTTTTCCCGATTTTGCTACAGCTTGTTCAATTTTGATCAAATAGCCTTCAAATTTAAAATATGTTATTTTCTTAGGCTCCTGAGAAGCTACACCGAATTTCACACAAACCGGTTCATATTTGGATATTGCCGCAATATATATCTTTCCCTGATTTTGCTATAATTCGCCCAATTTTTTTTCAAAAAAAAAAGAAAATAATAATAATAATAATAATAATAATAATAATAATAATAATAATAATAATAATAATAATAATAATAATAATAATAATAATAATAATAATAATAATAATAATAATAATAATAATAATAATAATAATAATAATAATAATAATAATAATAATAAAACAAGTAAGAAAAGTCTATAGTCGGACGGAGCCGACCATGGGATACCCTATACCACTATCCCTGGACAATCGCTCTCCACGGAACTTCTTTTCAATGATTGTGAAAATGTAATTATCAAATATCAGAGATGTAATGTATTATACTTATGACCAAAACCAAAAAGTTATCCAGCATGACAAAGACATTTTTGTAGTAAGGAATGGAAAATTTAGTTCACACAAACTAAAATGTAACTACTACTTCCGTTGTTTAACCGCTACGTTATTGAAATTTTTACAAATTGCACAAAAAAATTTCACCCGCTTCTTCATCGTAAACTCAAATTTTGTTTAAAATTTTGCGGGTTATTATTTTGACCTACAGAGCCGCTACAAAATTGGTTAAAATTTTGTTTTTGGTCCATTTCATCCCCAGAACATTTCACGATCATCACCAAACACTAATTATTTCTATTCTGGCCCGAACCCAACCTCTATAAAAAATTCGTTACAATCGGTCCATAATTGCGGCCTTAAGCTTGTTTACAATATTTAATGTACGGACACACATCGCTAAATCGCTTTATCTCGTCGAGATATAAATTTTGGCATACCAAATAAGGGGTCAAGGACGAATATTTCGTGGTGTTACATAAACTTTTGGAGAGACAATATGTAGCATGCGATAAAAATGTGGTTCTCTACACAGAACCCATTATATATTAGGCAGTAGGCCCGTTATCTAGCAAACACTTTATTGCAATTTACATCAGAGGAAAGGTCAGTAGTTTTTTTCCATTTGTAGGCTACTTTGAGAAATATATCTGTCCTCAAGGAATTAAAATATCGACCAAAAATAAAATTTTTATATTTTTCATACAAAAGTAATGGTCAATTTTACTCGCTAAAGGATATCAGACCATCATTCAAAATTATAGGCATCTTTTTCGACCTATACTCTTACCCGGTGCAAAATGTCGTGATTGATGATGTATAATTGCGACTTCTAGCGAGTTTATTATTACACTACAAACAAATAACGGAATATATTAGGCTGTAACTCTGTTATCTTATCATGCACACCAACATAATTGGCATCAATTGAAAGGTCAAGCGTTCCACTTTCAAGTATATCTCACTTGTCCGGAATGTCACTTCCAGGAATTATAATATAAGCTGTATATTAAAAATTTTCACAATTTTAACACAAAAGTTTTGGTCCATTTAACCCTCTAAATATTATCCGATCGCCATTTCAAATTGCAAGCTTCTCCTTTGTGATATACTCTTACCTAATTTCAAATTACGCGTTGATCGGACTATTATTGAGACCTACAGAGCCGCTAGAAAATTGGATAAGTATTATGTTTTTGGTCCATTTCACCCGCTAAATATTTCACGATCATCACCAAAAAGAATAGGGATCTATTCTGATCTGAACCCGACCTCCATACAAAATTTCGTGACGATCGGTCCATAATTGCGGTCTGGAGCGTGGACAGACGGACGGACGGACGGACGGACACACGTCTCAAAATCGCTTTATCTCGTCGAGACATGAAGATTGGTATACCACATTGGGGGTCTCCGACGGATATTTCGGGGTGTTACATGAATTTTTACCAAAACAAACTTATAATACCCTTTTCCACATTGTGGTATCTATATATATAAAATAGAAAAATGTTTGTATGTTTGTTTGTTTGCGTGTTTGTTTGTTTGAAATTTATAGACTCAAAAACCGCTGAACCGATCTTGCTGAAATTTTCAGGGTATATTACTACATCGCCTGAAAGTAACATAGGCTATAAAAAGTTTCGAAATTCCGCTCTGATCTGGAGATATAGCATCAAAATCGGAGGTACCTCCAAAAAATTTAAACTTTGTATGCAAGTATCTATAGAACGGTTACAGATACAGACTCCAAATTTGAAACGTGTGATGGATTTTTGCCTTAAAATAAATGTGCCAAAATATATCGAAATCGGTCCAGATTTGGATATAGCTCCCATATATATTTTCGTCCGATTTCAAGTATTTGATGTACCAAACACGCTATATATGTCCGATTTCCATGGAATTTGGAATGCGTGACGGAACGTGGCTTATAACAAAATGTACCAAACTATATCGAAATCGGTTTAGATTTGGATGTAGATCCCATATATATTTTCGTCCGATTTCAAGTATTTGATATACCAAACACGATACATATGTCCGATTTCAATGAAATTTGGAATGTGCGACTAAATTTGTCGTAGAAATGAGTATGCCAAATTATATTGAAATCGGTTCAGATTTGGACATAGCTCCTATATATATTTTCGGACGATTTCATGTATTTGATGCACCAAACCCACTATGTATGTCCAATTTCAATGAAATTTGGAATGTGTGACTAAATTTGTTGTAGAAATGAGTATGCCAAATTATGTTGAAATCGGTTCAGATTTGGATATAGCTCCTATATATATTTTCGGCCGATTTCATGTATTTGATGCACCCAACCCACTATGTATGTCCAATTTCCATGAAATTTGGAATGTGTGACTAAATTTGTTGTAGAAATGATTATGCAGAATTATATTGAAATCGTTTCAGATTTGGATATAGCTCCTATATATATTTTCGGCCGATTTCATGTATTTGATGCACCCAGCCCACTATGTATGTCCAATTTCAATGAAATTTGGAATGTGTGACTAAATTTGTTGTAGAAATGAGTATGCCAAATTATATTGAAATCGGTTCCTATATATATTTTCGGCCGATTTCATGTATTTGATGCCCCAAACACGCTATGTATGTCCAATGTGTATCTAAATTTGGTGTAGAAATAAGTATTGAAATCGGTGTTGATTTGGCTATAGCTCCCATATTTATTTCAATGAAATTTGTGCGGTATTCTATATATATAAACGAGGAAAATGTTTGTACGTTTGTTTGTTTGTTTGAAGTTTATGGACTCAAAAACCGCTGAACCGATCTTCCTGAAACTTTCAGAGTATATTACCACATGGCCTGAAAGTCTCACAGGCTATATAAATCTTAAAAATTCCGCCCCGATCTGGAGATATAGCCTCAGGATCGGAGGTACCACCAAACAATGTAGACTTTGTATGCTGATATCTAACGAACGATTATCGATACAGTCTTCAAATTTGGAATGTGTGGCGGAATTTAGTCTAAAAATAAATTTGCCAAGGTAATTTGAAATCGGCTCAGATTTGGATATATATTTTCGGCAGATTTAATGCATTTGATGCATAAAACACGTTTTGTATGCCCAATTCCAATGAAATTTTGAATGTGTGACGGAATTTATTGCAGAAATAAATGTTCCAAATTATTTTGAAATCGGTTCAGATTGGGATAAAGCTAACATATATATTTTTTGCCGATTTCATGTATTTTCTACACCAAACACGCCATGTATGTTTAATTTTGACGAAACTTGGAATCTTTGACGGAATTGATCCTAGAAATTAGTTTGCCAAATTATATTGAAATCGGATCAGATTTGGCCGATTTCATGTATTTTATGCAATAAATACCTTATGTATGTCCAATTTCAATGAAATTTGAAATATGTGGCGGAAATTGATCTACAAAAAATTTGTCAAATTATATTAAAATCGGTTCAGATTTACATATAGCTCCCACATATATTTTCGGTCGATTTCATGTATTTGATGCACCAAACACGCTATGTAAGCCCAATTTCAATGAAATTTGGAATATGTTGCGAAAATTGGTCTACAAAACAAATTGGTAAATTATATTGAAAGAATTTCAGTCAATAGAATTTCAGGAAATGCACGATACTGTGGCTACTGAAGACGACGCGGTTAACTATCCAGTTGAATTACTAAATTCGTTGGATCTTCCAGGCTTTCCACCACATAATTTAGTGCTAAAAGTTGGTGTTCCTATTATTTTATAAAGAAACATAGACCCACCTCGCCTTTGCAATGGTACAAGGTTAACAGAAAAAAAAATACATAACTATTTAATTGAGGCAACGATTATTACTGGGAAGTATATAGGTTCAGATGTACTGCTACCTCGAATCCCTCTAATAGCAACAGAAACGCCCTTCAATTTTAAAAGATTGCAGTTTCCTGTACACTTAGCATTTGCAATGACTATAAATAAATCCCAAGGACAGAATCTTCGTGTATGGGGCCTAAATTTAGCATGTTCTTGCTTTTCTCATGGTCAGCTCTACGTTGCATGTTCACGTGTTGGTAGACCGGCCGATTTGTTTGTTTACGCTCCTGAAGCAAAAACAAAAAACATTGTATATCCTAAAGCATTACAATAAATAATTTGATTTCTTTCTGATTTCAAAAAATCCGTAAAATTTCAAATGCATATCAATCTAAAGGGGTAGCGAAGCGCACCGGGTTCAGCTAGTAGGGTATAAAAATAAATTTAACATGGGATGTTTTCTTGAAATTTTTAAGGGGGCTATATCCAAATCTGAACCGATATGGACCAAAGTTGAAATTTTTCATTCCTGTGCCCTCATAAGTAGTTGTGCAAAAAATCATCTACCTAGGTCAACGCCTTCTTTTTTGTTCACTTTTGTATGGAAGCGGCAACACTGTGCGGCCCTTATATGGGGACTATACCAAACATGGACCTATTTTGACAATTTTTGGTGGAGAAGTTTCGTGACAGGGCGAACTTTAAAATATGGACTATATCACAACATGAACTTTTTGGAAAATTTTTGGGGATAAAGCAACATAGGCGGGAATTCACCAAGGCGGCAACTTCAAATTACGCGTAGTTTACTCAAACAAATTTAGCTAAACCCTCGAAATACTGAAAATCGGGATGTACAGTTGTATGGGCCTATACCAAAGCATGAACATATCGCTCATTTACTCAAAGAGTGACACATTTCAAAAAACCAGTTTCGAGAAACACGCGTTTTAAGTTGAGGATTGCAAATTGACATCTCCTTTTTAAAAGATTATTACACAACATTTCTGTGCAAGATCAAGCATGATTTGAAGTGTTTAAGTGCTTCATAAACTCAAATAACTTTTGTGTTGAATTTTGAATCTCGTAATAAATGAGCTGTAACTCGTCGAGTTTTAGATATATCAACATGAAAATTTGACGCAAGATAAAGTAGAAGTCGTAGAAAAATAGAAATTACTAACTCAGAAAACGCGTTTTTTGAGTTATGCCACTCTTTGAGTAAATGAACGATATGTTGACAATTTTTGATGGAGATATTTTATGACCTCTGGGAATCTTAAATACAATTTACAGGTAGTTCGGTCAGAAATGTAGCTAGTATAGAAACTTCCAAAAATACCGAAAATCGGGAGTTACGGTTATAAGAGGCTATTCAAAAACATGGATCTATACCCTGTCGGACTTTTAATAACCAGTTGAAAAAATGTATGATAATATATTGATTATTTGTAGGTTGACTATAAAGTGGTTGAAAAGTTATCTGGAGATCAACCACTTTGAACACAAAAAATTTCGACAATTGTCCATGTCTGTACTACTTTTCGACTAACTTTATATTGGTTGAAAAGTTATCTAGAGATCAACCACTCTGAAAACAAAAACATGTACCTTCTGCAAAGTGTTAGAGTTTGTCGAAAAATAAGGCACAAATGTACAAATAATTCACACTTGCTTTTTCTTAATATTCTTCGTATAAATGTAGCATCCAATTCGAGAGTACAGTGTTGATGGACTGGAATTAAAAAGGAACACAAAGAAATATGTATACAAATTTGCCCCTTCTTCCCTCTAACAAAGAAGAGAGAAAGACAAAGAGAGGGAGAGAGAGAATATGAAAAGTCAAAGATAAAAAACACACAGAAACAAAAATTGTTTTTTTTTCACACTATGTTTTAAACCAGCGACGACCACAGAAATACAACCAAAGCGAAGACATATATGAACGTATGAGTGAAAAAAGCAACAACCACATTATGTTTTTGTTTGTTTTCATTCATTTACACTGTACGTGAGAGAGAGAAGCAAATGCAAAAACAACTCAGTGGGCGCCCTCACTATACGATCTAAGCAAAGAAGCTCGTCCCTGTTTTAAACTGACTACAAATAGGCAACAAAAAGTTAGTTTATAATCAGTCGAAGAGTTATCTGGCGTTGGACAATACTGACTACTTAGGCGCTCATCGCCTTGTAAAATTAGTCAGTTGGCATAAGGGAAAATAATCGATAAAAAACCAATTATGTTTACAAAAAAGGTAGCTTTATGTGGACTTTAAACCGGCTACAGTCCCTACAGGGTATCAGTGATGGCTAAAAACACACATTTGCAGATTGTAACTTGCGCTAGTGTGAGTGGAAACGTAAACAATGCGTTAACCGAACGAATGTCAATTTTTGACAATTTTAGATGGAAGAGTTTTCTGGCCAAATTAACGCTGCTTCAGTAAATAATGTAGCAAAAATTCTCAAAATGTTCAAAATCGGAGGTTTATGTTATGGGGGACCTATACAAAAATATGGACCAATGTTGACAATTTTTGGTGGAGAAGTTACTGTAGATGTTACTACAGGGAACCTCAAATGTCAAATTACGGGTAGTTCAGTGAAAAAATATAGCAAAACTCCCAAATTAACGGAAATCGGAGGTGTCATTTTATGGGGCCTATACCAAAACATATATAATGTTTAAAATTTTTTATAGAGACGTTTCGTGACCACAGCGATCCTCAAATGTCAAATAACAAAGGTAGTCCGGTCAAATATGAATCCTCAAAATACCTAAAATCGGGAGATACCGTTATATGCAGGATATAACCTATATTTAAAAAATGTTAAATTAACGCTATTTCGGTAAGTAATATAGCTAAAATTCTCAAAATACCAAGAATCGAGAGGTGCCGATATAGGGGGCTATATCAAACCATGGACCAATTATGAACATTTTTGGAGGAGAAGTTGCGTGACTGTAAGGAACTTCCAGTTTCAAATAACGTGTAGTTCATTCTAAAAATGCAGCTAAAACCCTCAATCTACCGAAAATCGGGAGGTATCGTTATATGGGGCTGTTATTTTTTTTTTTTGTGGAAATACAAGCCTAATGTACCCTTCATACTATGGCGGAGTGTATAAAAACAGATGCTGAACAACTAAGCTATTATGTGGATTTGCGCTAGTCTTTTAAGCCGAAGTGGATTTATGTTTGTTTATGGCATCTATAATAGAGTACATCACTTTAAGGTGACGTTGTGTCGACTTTCCATTTCCTTTGTACTTTCTGTAATTTACACCATTGGACAGTTGATCCACTTGTATAGAAAAAGTGGCCAAAAATATTTAGAGTGTAAAAATCAAGCCAATGCGCCGGTTGCAGCTGTGTGCTGCGTACGTAACATTCTCCTCCCCTTTCCCCTCCGGAGGTGGTATACGTTAAGAATTGTTTTATGACATGAACAAAGGTCTCGATTATCTTATGATCCAAAAATAGGCTTGAGGAAACAAAACAATCTCCAAAACAACATAAAATCCAACCAATTTAGCGGCTTAAAAAATCAACATTTTTGTCTGAAAATTGTTAAATTTTTTAATGTACATCTTATAGCGTTCTTCATGGAAGGCACGTACCGCCAACGTAAGACAAATTTGGAAGAAGATTTCTTCATCTTGCCACTGATACCAATTATGTTAATGTACGTGGTCAGATAATAAATTATACGCTAATATATCCATATAACCCCTATTCTAGGGCAGCTTTAGTCAGCGGCCCACCATTTATAGTCTGGCACTGGATAACAGCTGATTTTAACACTGAATAATCTTAAACCCATGAACTACGTTGGAAAATTATTCCCGAGGTGGGCACTGGTGTTCATCATGGCTAAAATCTTAGGTCAAATTTCAGTATATGGTCGAATTGGCATTTCAAAATACACTAAGAAAATATACAGCTAACTAGAATTTCACAACACGCTAAAACACTATTTTTTAATGAAAATTAAGCTATTACCTCCTCCTTGAAAATCCACTATAATATTTTGCTATATGCATTAGTTTCGCGACATTTTTAATATATTTACTTGCATTAGGTTGTACTCACAACCAAAAATATTAGTCAAATGTTCCGATTTTTTAAGCTATTCTTGAGAAGATCGCGTTCGAATGAAACAAAAACTAATATATTTTTAAAAAGGTCCATGTCATAGCTGTCATAGTTGTACCGAAATTTTGACATTAATTTTTTATTTTTGGCCAATGGGTGGATCCACTGTGCATTGCAGAATTATTAGTCCGACTCTCAAACGGAACTTTTTTAAGTACCCATGGGTGAACGCTCGGAACATGTCAGGTACTACTTTTAACTGTTATCAATTATCCAATTGGGACCATGGGAAGTCAGAGATCGCTTAAGATAAAAGACGGCCCAAGATACTTCCTGACCTTCACCCTATTAAAGCCTAGATCAGGTACAATGATCAGTGTCTCCTCCCACTCTGTATGCCCACCATCAGCACACAACAAGTAAAAAATTAATTTTCCGATGTAATTCGATCATACATTAAGTTTTTTTTTTTCGAAGCATATGTTTTAATTATTTTTTTATACGTAACACGTATTCCCCATTCCCTTCCCCAACCACTTAAATATATAGAACACATTTACCTAAAGGCGGCATATTACATTTTAATGTTTAGCTAACCTCAACTCCTTGCTTTTCTTATTTTTTATATTCTAATCTTATTAATGCATATTATATAACAATTTTCTTTCGCATTTGCAACATTCAGACACCTTGCAACATATTTTCTTTCTCTTTCCACCAAAAATACTGCCCCACCTCATTTTATATTCCACCATACCGTACATTTGAACCAAAAAGAAAAAAATGTAAACGATTCTCTAAGACGTTAAGTCACTTCTCAGCATACATTAATACGTACATGTGTATGTTTGTTTGTATGTAGCTACTTTCGACACAATTACACACACACACACACAAACATACTTACATTGATATACAAATGAAATTCAAGACTACTGCCACTTAACAACTCTTCTTATGAGGCAATTTTATTTTCTTAACTGCTGCCCGGGTTCCCTTTTCTGCTCTACCATTCATTCAGTTTGTTGCAAGGTCCCCTTATCCGAAGGAAGGCGATATTTAGCAGAATGCTATGGAGCGCTTTTGCTACTGGAGATAGAGATGAAGCAACGTCAAAAAACCCGTCAAGACTCAAAGGTTTATTCTCATCTTAAGGATACAAATCCTTAAGTGCACTTTTACTGAGTGCTGAGTGCATTTAGTACAAATTGCAATTTGTATTAAGGAAAAAAATAAGTAAAGAAAATAAAAAAGAAATCATTTTTTTGCTCGCCTTATCGCAAATGCTACTTGGAATTTTGTTTCTGCAATTCATCTATGCTTTTTCATAGTTTCCTTTTTTTATTCCACCACATTTCAAAAATCCTTAAAACACCACACACACATGCACACAAGTGAATAACTAAAGCTTTCTAACACTTTTGGCCTGTTCCCGTACTTTATAAAGTGGCAAAAGTCGTAAAAGTTGTAAAAGTCGTAAACGATTTTCATATAAATTTTGTGTACGGGAACGCAAAATGTGTAAAAGTGGTAAAAATTGTTTTAGTTCTGGAACAGAGCTTTTCCAATACATATTGAAGTTTTGAGGATGAATTTCACATTTGAAAAATAAATTCGATCTACATTGGCCTTAAAGGGTAATGAAGATGTAATGGCAATGGCGACCTGACTTAACGCCCAACGGACATAACGCCCAAAATTGATTTTGGGCGTTATGTCCGCCCTGACCCCGGACTTAACGCCCAAAATGAAATTGGGCGTTATGTCCTCCCCCATACCGGACATAAGGCCCATTGGGCTTTATGTCCGTTTTTCAAAATAAAAGATTACGCCAGTTCATATACAAATTCATGTTTATTTCAAGCTTTAATTAGAAATTAAATGAAAATTTCTATGGTTTTGCCAACAATTTGTCGGCAGAATGGGCACAATATTAAGGTACCTTGTTCGTTATGTTTTTCTTGTATTTGTTCGAAACAAGTTTTACAAATCTTAGCATGTCTGCATGGCTGCAAAAGTATACATTTTTTATTTTTAAAACAAATTTCACACAACAGACCGTCCTGAGGGGTAGGTGGGCTTTCATCTTCTGATTCACTCTCTTCGGAAATTGTTTGGTCTAAAACCACTGGGGCGAGATTATTGATCTTATTTGTCATCATTTGTAGAAACATTTTCGTGGTTATTTGTTTACTTGCTAGTTGGGTTGTTAGTATTTTAACTTGTTCATTCTTATCCCGATTTCGTTTTTTGGGTGGTTGTGAAATGTCTGCAACGCCGTCCAATATCTGTTTCAGATCGACATACTTTTGAAACTCTTGCTGCTTAACCACCTGTAGAAAATCCCAAAACGTTCCATGCATTGGGATTTGTGAACACAAAAAACCGTTGTACGATTCAACAGCACTCGTCGTTCGCACGCACTCACCATGGACAGAGAATCTTTTCGGAGTTTCCTAGGAATAATATATATTTTTAATGATTTGCTTAATATTTTTCTTTGTGCTATGTATACTTACCAAATCTATCCATTGTCGTTCAAAATATTCAAAGAATTTATCAAAGACGTTTTCCGATTTAACGTAGCATTTGAGATTCGCGTATGCTTCTTCTTTGCATACATTAAAACCGATGGGTATCTCTTCGGCCGGAAGCAGTGGTAATACCAGCATCTTTTTAAACACTCTCCGTGCCTCATCCGTACTTTTAATAAATTTCGCCAGTTCAGATAATTTTGCTACCTTTCGCCGCAATGCTTGGCAGTAATGAAACCAGCACCCCTTCAGGTGCACTCCAGAATATACCTTTAAAATGGCATTTCGCATTGCCTTCTCAAAATCTGTCGTAAAAGAGGCTGGTTGAAGACGAAACACGTTTGCCTCTATAAAACTCAGAACGTGTTCGTAAGCTTTTTGGCTTTTCTTTGACATTAGTACATAAGCAAAAGGGAACACCTGGAAAATATCTTAGTTAGTAATGACATTTGCTGAAGTTCTTTAAACATTATTGTAAATTACAAATTGAGTCATAAAGCAAATCTAAGGATGTTGAAAGGGATTGAGCAGAAGTCAAAAATGGCATATTTTAAAAAAATCGCGCGCGCGATTTTTTTAAAATGTGCCATTTTTGACTTCTGCTCAATCCCTTTCAACATCCTTAGATTTGCTTTATGACTCAATTTGTAATTTACAATAATGTTTAAATTGTATATGCCAAATACAATTAAGCTTAACAACTTACGTGACGTTCGTAACCAATATATATTACAAGTAGTTGCTTGTAGCCACTTGACGGAACCACGGCAAAAGTTGCATCAAGAAGATAGTGGCGGTTGTCATGGTCCATTTTGCCAATTAGTTTTGCCATTGGTGTGGAGCAAAACAAAGTGTACGCAAAGCCTGTCTCCAAGACTGTTGTCTGATAAAATTGTTCGTCCGCCACGCTCTCACACATTCCGTACTCCCTCATGTATTCATTATTTCCAAATATATTGATGAATTCCTGAGGGCTTTGTGGCGATTTCGGCATTGATTGACTCTTTATGCGTCTCAAGTGTCTCTGCATTTTGCTGAAAACAACCTGTTCCGCAATGTCCTTAGCATTTCTGCACTCGGCGTTAAAAACGGAACGAATTTTGTTATTTTCCAAACTAGGTTTGGAAACACCTTCTTTAATTGAATTTTTTAATTTAAATTCCTTCACAATTTTTTCCTGATCTTCATGTTCCACATGCACATTATCTTTGTTGGGCAAAATACACACTTCTCTATTAATAAGTTGCAGAAAGGCCTTACAATTACTTTGGTAACAAATATAACGCCTTATGCACTCCCCTTTCTTATTTTTGTATTGTGTTTTAAATTTGTACAATTGTTTATTTACAGGGGTATATAATAACTCACAATTGCGGCGAGCACCCACAACAAATTCAAATTCAATTCTTTCACCCATTCTTCTCACTAGTTTAGAAACAACTGAATGATGTTTGCTGTTTTACGCATCAATCAAATTATTCTTAAAATGCAATTAACCGTTATTTTGCAACCTGCTCTGCGTTACAACACTCCTGCTTCCCAAAATATTGGTAGTAATTCATTAAATTATGAAAAAAACACAAAATATTTTTTTGGGCGTTATGTCCGCCCTGACCCCGGACTTAACGCCCAAAAAAAATTTGGCGTTGTGTCCGTTTTTTTTTGGGCGTTAAGTCCGATTTTTGGTCGGACATAACGCCCAATTTTTTTTGGGCGTTAAGTCCGGGGTAAGGGCGGACATAACGCCCAAAATCAATTTTGGGCGTTATGTCCGTTGGGCGTTAAGTCCGGTCGCCGGGCTTTCATCTTCTGATTCACTCTCTTCGGAAATTGTTTGGTCTAAAACCACTGGGGCGAGATTATTGATCTTATTTGTCATCATTTGTAGAAACATCTTCGTGGTTATTTGTTTACTTGCTAGTTGGGTTGTTAGTATTTTAACTTGTTCATTCTTATCCCGATTTCGTTTTTTGGGTGGTTGTGAAATGTCTGCAACGCCGTCCAATATCTGTTTCAGATCGACATACTTTTGAAACTCTTGCTGCTTAACCACCTGTAGAAAATCCCAAAACGTTCCATGCATTGGGATTTGTGAACACAAAAAACCGTTGTACGATTCAACAGCACTCGTCGTTCGCACGCACTCACCATGGACAGAGAATCTTTTCGGAGTTTCCTAGGAATAATATATATTTTTAATGATTTGCTTAATATTTTTCTTTGTGCTATGTATACTTACCAAATCTATCCATTGTCGTTCAAAATATTCAAAGAATTTATCAAAGACGTTTTCCGATTTAACGTAGCATTTGAGATTCGCGTATGCTTCTTCTTTGCATACATTAAAACCGATGGGTATCTCTTCGGCCGGAAGCAGTGGTAATACCAGCATCTTTTTAAACACTCTCCGTGCCTCATCCGTACTTTTAATAAATTTCGCCAGTTCAGATAATTTTGCTACCTTTCGCCGCAATGCTTGGCAGTAATGAAACCAGCACCCCTTCAGGTGCACTCCAGAATATACCTTTAAAATGGCATTTCGCATTGCCTTCTCAAAATCTGTCGTAAAAGAGGCTGGTTGAAGACGAAACACGTTTGCCTCTATAAAACTCAGAACGTGTTCGTAAGCTTTTTGGCTTTTCTTTGACATTAGTACATAAGCAAAAGGGAACACCTGGAAAATATCTTAGTTAGTAATGACATTTGCTGAAGTTCTTTAAACATTATTGTAAATTACAAATTGAGTCATAAAGCAAATCTAAGGATGTTGAAAGGGATTGAGCAGAAGTCAAAAATGGCATATTTTAAAAAAATCGCGCGCGCGATTTTTTTAAAATGTGCCATTTTTGACTTCTGCTCAATCCCTTTCAACATCCTTAGATTTGCTTTATGACTCAATTTGTAATTTACAATAATGTTTAAATTGTATATGCCAAATACAATTAAGCTTAACAACTTACGTGACGTTCGTAACCAATATATATTACAAGTAGTTGCTTGTAGCCACTTGACGGAACCACGGCAAAAGTTGCATCAAGAAGATAGTGGCGGTTGTCATGGTCCATTTTGCCAATTAGTTTTGCCATTGGTGTGGAGCAAAACAAAGTGTACGCAAAGCCTGTCTCCAAGACTGTTGTCTGATAAAATTGTTCGTCCGCCACGCTCTCACACATTCCGTACTCCCTCATGTATTCATTATTTCCAAATATATTGATGAATTCCTGAGGGCTTTGTGGCGATTTCGGCATTGATTGACTCTTTATGCGTCTCAAGTGTCTCTGCATTTTGCTGAAAACAACCTGTTCCGCAATGTCCTTAGCATTTCTGCACTCGGCGTTAAAAACGGAACGAATTTTGTTATTTTCCAAACTAGGTTTGGAAACACCTTCTTTAATTGAATTTTTTAATTTAAATTCCTTCACAATTTTTTCCTGATCTTCATGTTCCACATGCACATTATCTTTGTTGGGCAAAATACACACTTCTCTATTAATAAGTTGCAGAAAGGCCTTACAATTACTTTGGTAACAAATATAACGCCTTATGCACTCCCCTTTCTTATTTTTGTATTGTGTTTTAAATTTGTACAATTGTTTATTTACAGGGGTATATAATAACTCACAATTGCGGCGAGCACCCACAACAAATTCAAATTCAATTCTTTCACCCATTCTTCTCACTAGTTTAGAAACAACTGAATGATGTTTGCTGTTTTACGCATCAATCAAATTATTCTTAAAATGCAATTAACCGTTATTTTGCAACCTGCTCTGCGTTACAACACTCCTGCTTCCCAAAATATTGGTAGTAATTCATTAAATTATGAAAAAAACACAAAATATTTTTTTGGGCGTTATGTCCGCCCTGACCCCGGACTTAACGCCCAAAAAAAATTTGGCGTTGTGTCCGTTTTTTTTTGGGCGTTAAGTCCGATTTTTGGTCGGACATAACGCCCAATTTTTTTTGGGCGTTAAGTCCGGGGTAAGGGCGGACATAACGCCCAAAATCAATTTTGGGCGTTATGTCCGTTGGGCGTTAAGTCCGGTCGCCAATGGCAATGAGAGTAGAACATGTTTCTTTTGGGTCGGCGTTCGGGGAACAAAATAGTTATACAAGAACCGGGCTCGGTACCGAACTTTTATCACATAGAGTTATACTTCTGAAAGAAGACCTATATTGCGACGATTATTAAACCAATACAGTGTCAAAATTTGACCAAAACATTTAAAATACGGAATTCAAAATGACAATAGACACTACGATTATATAGTTATATGACCTGGCTCTGGATCCTGTTCTATGAAATTTTAAAATGGAAAATATTTGTCTTATAAATATTTTTATTTGAAATTTATTTCCTTTATAAACGTTTTCATTTCAGTTTTTCATATAACAAGAATTGAGCCCTTGATTTGAAGTAGCATAGTGTGATCACCTGACACTAGAAACCTTCAAGTTTCTCGAAAACAAAAAACTGATTATGGGGTAGTTCTGCCGGGTCGAACCTTTAATACACTCCATCATGAAATATTCTAAACTTATGGAACTTGAACTTATCTACATTAGGGATATAACTTTTTGCACTTTTTTGCAAATATCAAAAATACCACCACATAGCCGTGTAGAGCATGAAAAACTATTATGAAATAAGGTGTCATTTTTTCTCTATCGCAAAAAAGTTTCCGCACCAAATGCATTGAAGTTCAGTAACGCATTTATTAATTTTATTTGTTATAATGACATGTACGATTTTTATTAAAATTTGTGATTTTTGGTAATTTAATTTAAAATCATTATCAAACCGTTCTGGACCAATTTGTTCTCAAATCGCGCCATTTCGGAGCATATTAGGAACCTTTGACGCTATTGCAATTTTTGGTTTTTCTTTATAAATTCGTGAATTTTCTGTTTATATTTTTTGTACCTATCGGACAAGAGAATATGGGGTCATTTGTAACGAACTCGCGAAAGTTACATGCTGTTTTTGTTGATTTTGTCTGTGAGAATCGTATTTGTTTTCTGTAAATATTTTTTTAGACAAAGCAAATTTAAATTTTTAAATAGAAAAAATATCAAAAGGACTTTAGTAATCGCAGTCGGTGCCAAAACTTTTTTAGCCGAATCGATCTTAGAAACGCGTTTTTGTTATCAGGACAAAATTTCCCACACCGTACTCGTGTGGTATTTATTTGGTTATAGCCCACGGTGTGCCTTAATCAAATTTAAATGGAAGGTGCTTACACCTGAGAAGTTTATGCAGATTCTGAAACCACAATGCTCATAGATGAGAAATATCAAGAAGCAAAAAAAAAATCGCCGGAGGGATTTTCAAATAAATCGCGATTTAAGTTCAAGTTTTTAGGGTTTCTTTAGGTTTTCACGATTTTGCTTGAAAACCGCGAGTCCTATATAAATGGGCCTAAAGAAAATGTTGTAGCTGTGAAAATTCTCCATAAGATTGACCTTAATCATATTTTCGTTGGTTTTACCGTTTATGAGATATAGAAGTTCAAATTGAGACAATGCACTGACTGTATCGCCTCCTTATAAAACAATATTATGCTCAGTGCGCCTTAACTAACTTTTGATGAAAACCACTTATACATGGGAAGATTTCGCGGATTCTGAAACAGCAATGTTCATAGATAAGAAAAAAAGAAAAAAATCGCCGGAGGGATTTTTAAATAAATCGCGATCAAAATTCACAATTTTAGGGTTTTTTTTTGGTTTTCACGATTTTGCTTGGAAACCGGAAGTCGTATCGCAATGAGTCTAAAAAAATCTTGTAGCTGTGAAAATTCTCTACTAGACTGACCTTTAGGTTTTTTCGTAGGTTTTACCATTTTTGAGATATAGAGGTTCAGTTCAAATTTTTAGGTTTTTATCTTAAGTCTTCAAGATTTTGCTTGGAAACCGCAAGTCATATCAAAATGGGACTAAGGAAAATGTTGAAGCTGTGAAAATTCTTTACAAGTTTGGATGATTTATTTTTTCCTAGGTTGTACCATTTCCAAGATATATAAGTTTAATTTGGGAAATTGCAGTAATGACATTGTTTTATAAGGAAGGCGATACAGTCAGTGCGTTGTCTCAATTTGAACTTCTATATCTCAAAAACGGTAAAACCTACGAAAATATCATGAAGGTCAGTCTTGTGGATAATTTTCACAGCTACAATATTTTCTTTAGGCCGATTTACACAGGACTCGCGATTTCCAAGCAAAATCGTGAAAACCTAAAGAACCCCTAAAAATGTGAACTTAAATCGCGATTTATTTGAAAATCCCCTTCTCATCTATGAGCATTGTAGTTTCAGAATCTGCAACAACTTCCCAGGTGTAAGCACTTTCCATTTAAAATTAGTTAAGGCGAACCGTGAGCCCTAATGTCCAATATGGCTATAACCAAAAAATACCACATCAGTACCATGTGCGAAATGTTGTCCTGATAACGAAAACGCGTGTTTTAGTTCGATTCAGGGAAAAAAGTTTCCGCACCGACTGCGATTACTAAAGCCCTTTTGATATTTTTTCTATTTAAAAATTTAAAATTGCTTTGTCTGAAAAAATATTTATAGAAAACAAATACGATTCTCACAGGCAACATCAACAAAAACAGCCTGTAATTTTAATCCAACACACCCTATCATGGCCTAGGCGCCCACCCCTTACATACTTCATAATATTAATATATTGACATTTGTAAATGCTTTTTTCATGCGAATTATTGGGATTTATATTCTTCAGTAGTTGTCTTCTAACTGAACAAAATATGTTTTGATATCGCAAAAGGTAAACAAGATATCACAAAACATACCTACCTAGCATAACTATTTTTCCCAATACCCTGAAAACACAAAACAGAGTGTGTCCGCTATCATACCTGTGGCTCAACGGCCAAGTTTTGGGAGATTATAGGTCTTCATTAAACTCACTATTTTGCCTTTAGCGGATTTTTTCTAGCACTTGTAGTTTGTGAGAAAATCGGCGCTGGTGTAGGCGCCCCAGTGGCGAAGGCGCCCCATGTTACCATATATGTCAATCTTATGATTATATCGGTTTCAGCATTGATTTTGGGGGGTTGTGTCTCCGATCCAAGGTACATATTTATTTGGAGCCAAAATCCCTGACCACTTTTTTAAATATTTTATATCTTGAAAACTCTTTTCAATATATTATTTCTTCAAAACTATCGAACCTAATTTCATGAAATTTTAAGAAAATGTTAAGGAATGTCCACTGGTAAAAAATGACATATATTTGTAGATGAATTTTGGGGGCCTATCGTTTTATAATCGCTATATTTGCTAAACGGCTTGCAAATTAATTTTCGAGACAACGGTGGTTGCGCCTCCGTTCTTTCTTGGTGCCCAAAGTCACGGCCATTTTTTAAGTACATAGAAAAAAATTTTTACCCATTTGATAAAAAAAAAATCAAAAATCTGATAAATTTTTAATAGATTGTTTGCCGATAAAAGTAATGTTCATATTAACAATCGTCGTGTTTTTTTGTTGATATAATCGTCGATAAAAAAATTGTAGTTTTAGTTAGAACTTATTTTGATAAAGCAATTCTCATATTAACTAAGAAATGTTGTTGAATTTTATTTTTTTCAAGTTTCAAGTAATTTCGAATGTATCGGTTTGGAAATTAACTTGTCTCCGACCTTACCTACTTTTTTAGGACCCAAAGACTTGGCCGCGCCCACTTCTTAAATATGTTACATCTACAAAACTGCTGAACCGATTTTCCTGAAAATTTCAGGAAATATGATGCATTATGAATAAAAATTAAATGCCGCCATAACCCAACTTAGTTTTTTGTGGAAAGAACATTTTACCGCGTCCACTTTTTTTAATTTTCATTTCAATTTAAAGTTTTTCTGCAAAACTACTTAACCGATTTTCCTAAAATTTTCAGGAAATGTACAGGGATGGATCCCAAAAACAGGATACATATGTTATTGAATTCCAGAAGGGCGGAGTACCTCTTTAAAAAACCCCTATATTTGCAAAAATTAAGCATGTATCACTTTAAAAATTTACGAATTAATCTACAATGTCGTACTTCTTTGGGGCCTAAAGACCCGACACGCCTGTTTTTTTAATGTTTTGTCTCCAATACTTCTGAACCGATTTCCATCAAATTTGCAGCAAAAGCTCAATGTTTGCCGTTGTTATGTATATTTTATGAATTGGGGAGGACGTGCGAAACCTTACCCACACATTTCTTTTAAACACTATATGTATAAGCCAAACATATGATTATATCGGTTTCAGCATAAATCTTGGGGGGCAATGGGTTTGTGTGTATCATAGGTTCACATTTGGAGCCAAAATACCGGAGCACGCCCACTTTTTTCAATATGCTATATCTTGAAAACGGATGACAATGCCCACTCTTCTCAATACATTATTTTTCAAAAACTACTGAACATAATTTCATGCAATTTTCAGAAAATGTTGAGAAATATCCCGTGGTCCAAAATACTAAATTTTTGTTGACGAATTTCGGAAGCCTATTGTTTTATAATCGCTATATTTGCTAAACTTATGCTGCATCAAATTTGCAGCAAAAACTCAATGTTTGCCGTTGTTATGTATATTTTATGAATTGGGGAGGACGTGCGATACCTTACCCACACATTTCTTTTAAACACTACATGTATAAGCCAAACATATGATTATATCGGTTTCAGCATAAATCTTGGGGGGCAATGGGTTTGGGTATTTACTATATTGAATCGCCAAAACAACATCTTACATCCAATTCTTGGGTGTAGGTTGTGAAATCGTTTCAAAATGGACAGTTTTACAATACTTTAAACAAGTCGGTAAATACTTGGTTAACTAACCGAGTATTTACCCAAATGTTGGGTAAAAACTCTTTAACTGTCCAACCACTTGACGTAGGCTGACAAAATGTGGCTCAAAACTTTCTTATATCAATAGTATTAAAGGTATTGAAAATGGAGTCCCTGGGCCCATGTTTTGATATAGCCCCCATATAGCCGTACCCCCCGTTTTAAGGTATTTTTCACCTATTAGCCAGTGAGTATAAAATATCCTGCCAAAAATTTGTCAATGTAGATCCACGTTTTCTAATAGCCCCCATATAAGGGTACCCGATTTCGAATATTTAGGCTAAAGTTGGGTAAAAACTCTTTAACTGTCGAATCACTTGACGTAGGCTAACAAAATTTGTCTCAAATCTTTCTAATATCAAAAGTATTAAAGGTATTGAAAATGGAGTCCCTGGGTCCATGTTTTGATATAGCCCCCATATAGCCGTACCTCCCGATTTAAGATATTTTTCACCTATTAGCCACATTTTACAACCATATTGGCTGTAATATGGCACAGTGAGTCCCCAATGTGTATAAAATATCCATGCAACAATTTGTAAACGTAGGTCCACGTTTTCTTATAGCCCTTATATAAGTGTATCCCGATTTCGAGTATTTACCCAAAAGTTGGGTAAAAACTATTTATCGCCGAACCAATTGACGTAGGTTGCAAAAATTGGGTGAAATCTTTGTTTTATCAACATAACTTCTGGTACTGAAAATGGGACTTTGGGTTCACGTTTTGATATAACCCTCATATAACCGTACCACCCGATTTCAGAAACCCATATTGGGGCTACAAGAAAACGTGGACCTACGTCGACAATTTTTCGACTTTCTTTCGGAAGGTACTGCTATATAGGGGCTATACCAAAACATGGACCCAGGGACTCCATTTTCAATACCTTTAATACTATTGATATTAGAAAGATTTGAGACAAATTTTGTTAGCCTACGTCAAGTGATTCGCCAGTTAAAGAGTTTTTACCCAACTTTTGGGTAAATACTCGAAATCGGGGTTCCTTATATGGGGACTATCAGAAAACGTGTAAAGTATTGTAAAACTGTCCATTTTGAAACGATTTCACAACCTTTACCCAAGAATTGGGTGTAAGATGTTGTATTGGCGATACAATATAATAAATACCCACAAATGGGTATTTACCCTATTTACCTGGTATTTGCCCATTGGGTATTTATCCACTGGGCAATAAAATTATTTGGAGAAAACGTCAACGTTTTTTTAAGCGAATATCTCAGCTTCTGTTTGGGGTATACCAAAAGCAAAACCTGACAATGAAATAGAAACGAAGTAAAGTAGGTTGTCGTTGGTGGTCAAACAACGAATATATCGCAATAGTCGCTAATGAAACCCAACTTTTCATTTTTGGGATTTTAATTATAATGACGAATATCACAGCTTTGGTTGGGTACCTTCCAAAATCGAAGCATGGCTATGAAAGTAGAAAGTCTCATCGTGACAATAATGCAAAATAGGTTGGCGAAGTTGGTCAAATAACGGAGATATCGCAGTAGTCGGTAATGCATCCTATTTTTGATCGAATCATCACGAAAGTTTGGGGGTTAATGGGTGTCCCAGATAGGAAGAAGCCTATTGATTTTGGTAATAGTCGGATAATATACAGGGGTCGGACTGGGCAAAAAACTTATGTGGAAAACACTCAAAGTTTTATTCATATGCGAATATCTCCGCTCCAGTATTCAAAAAGAAAAGCCCGTCAATGAAAAAAAAATATAAGATTAATTGTACTGACGAGTATCTCAGCTTTGGTTGGATGCGTTTGAACAATGAAGACATTCTGAGCTTTAAACTGTTCCGAATTGCCTTACCAAAATTGTTGAAATGCTTGTGATGTTGAAAAAGACGACGATTCCAAGGAGAGAGCTCGATACTGAATCTAAACCATCTAAGCTTTAAATTAACACAAATTGTGGCATTGATGGTAAAATATCAGATTAATTACTAAGCTATCGCAATTTTAATATTTTGAATTTTTTACTTTAATGACAAATATCTCTGCTTCTGGTAAATGCTAATCAAAAGACCAGCAAAACTTTCAATCAGTGCCAAGTAGATGTCGACAGTAGTCCAATATAAAATTAAATATTAATTGTTTTGGTTCAGTTCGCCTTAAGGGTAATTTGGTATAAAAACCAGACATGTGAAATCTTTTGTATCTCCCTAAAAGACATTTTTACGAGTGAAAGGCTTATGCATAGGGATAGTGGTGTAGGGTATCACAGAGTCTGTCCGTCCTGACTATAGCCTTTACTCACTTGTTATATCATGAATATCCCTCCAACATTCCTGGGGCCATATGACATCGCGTTATATGTGGTCAGCAAGGTTTCTTTATTTGCACCCCAAGTGCTGCCGCCTAGGGACTTGATGACCTTTTTCCTACATCTCAGCTACTGCCGTCAATATCCCTGCCGCAATTTAGTGGGCAGGCTTCCTCCGACCTAGATGTACGAGCCTATAAGACAAACCTGGAGAGCATTCACACTGATACAGTTGCACAGGAAGTTTAGAGAAACAGTGCGAATGCCGTACTCGGAGACCACCATCCATCCAAGCAGAAGCACGGCCGCTACCAAGGCAAACAAGAATGTTCTTGCCCCAGTTAAGATCCGTACGATGCAGCCTCCTCATTTGTTTAACTGCCCAGCTTACCCTACTAAACTGTATGCTGATTCTTTATGGACGCAGCCGGTTGAGGTTGCAGAATTTTTGAATCTGGACACAGAGGAACCCGAACTGAAAAAGATATACGAACATTTGTACGTTGCTAAACACATAGAAGTGATAATGTAGGAACAATCATATTTTAAGAACAAATATGTTTTGTTTCAGGAAAAATAACGGCACAACATATATTGTTGCTTCAACAATATATATTTTCAATTTTTTTAAAATACACTGTTTTGTTCTTAGAATATGATTACTCCTACAATATCACTTCTCTGCGCATACAACAACAAAAATACCGAAATTTTGGAGGTATATCAAGACCTGAAAACGTAACAGGACTAATATAAATTTCTGTACAACATTATAAAGCTGTATCTTAAATATTGCGGGTTGCATCGCTATTTAAACAGACTGAGGAACGGATGGACCGAAATCGTAATATCGACTTAGAATTTTATACTGGTCTGAATTGCCTAGCTGCCCAAAATCCCATCTTTGGACGCTATTGTTGGTTTTGTTTTAAAGAAATGTGATTATTTCTGTCAGGTTTAAAGAATCTTGTCGTAATTTTGCATCGTATTAAACTGAATATTTTTCCTAATGGTTACTAAGATTTCCTCAAATTTTGTAATCATTCATCAATTTTCAAAATTAAAAAGTTATGTTTTCAATTAAGCCAAAGTATGACAATAACACTCAAATGTAATTTGAAAGCCAAGAGCTCTTTCTACCTACCATCGCATTAATTCAAATAGAAATAAGATACAGTTTTTTTCGTTTTATTTTATATAGCTTTTTACCATAAGACCTTATATGACTTTACGAAACGTTTTTTTTTTGCCTTTGGCAAATGAAACGCGTGAAACACAGCGTGGTTATCGTTTTGAATTTCATTGTTTTTGGCTTATTAAAATGAAATCGTCACCAACGGCTGAATAAACACCAAAGCAAGAGTTAGTATTTCCTGAAATGGAAACGCAAGAGAATAAAATATCATATGCCACCATTGAAGGGCATCATTTCCCTCAAAGAAACGACATTAGAAAATCCACGCTGAGGAAACATGACAACGATGATAATGTAAAAAAACAAAAAAGTATTTTGCCACCTTGACAGAGTGAAATTTGTAAGAAGGATAATTAACAAGTATGAAATTGTGGTTTAATTTCAAGGATTTTGAATTACCCAAACAAAAAAACCCCTGTAGTGGCCTTGTCTTTGTGAAGGTTGCTATGCCAGTAAAAGTTTCAATTTCTTTGCAACTAGAAGCGGAATATTATTATTAAGCGCACACACCCCAACCCTTGAATGGTAAATTTAACTTTTCACTTGAATTTTCAATTACTTAGAACATAATAAGGCCACCACAACTATGTCCTCTGATAAAGCTTATCATTCTATCGAAATCTTAATCATGGTTGTAATTAAAAAGTTATTTGTCTCCTTGAGTGCTGATGGTGGGGCGAATCAATAAAATGATTCGTGAAGAAGATATGCCGTATTAGAGTCTGGGATAAATTTAAAAGTCATAGAAATTGTTGGTTGGGTTTGTATGTATAACGTAAAGCAAACGATTATATATGCAAGAAAAAGTAAAATGTAGTTGAAAACGTCAAACCGGAAATCGGGTGGTGCCGTTATTTGGCGCTATTACAAAATGTGGTCGGGTAAGTTTCTTTGGGGTCCTTATTGCCAATATACAGCAAATTTTGTCCGAAAATGTAGATATGTGGGCAAGCGTACGGCGGCGAGTTCTTCTATAGCGGATTAGCTCGGAACCACACTACATCTGCGTTCCCGCCGGCGGCTGCCACCTCATTGTGCACATGTTTGTATTTTTTCTGTGTTGGGAACAGCATACCCAAAACGCCTGCTTCGGAATCTTCTGGTCCGTACCGGGACGGAAGAAAACCGTAGGACCAAAATAGTGTGCTTATGTTGACACACCCACCACACTTAAACTTCGGTGAGATGCATAGATACCGGAAGTGGGTGCATCTCAGAGGTTGCTATGGACTTGTCCATTGGAGGGACTATGACAGGTACCATGTTGTTGAACACTGCTTAAACACAACCCCCAGTGAGTCGTCGTCATCAGAATACGAAAATCCTCCGCAGACCCCGAAAGCAGCCCCACAAGCTGCATTTAACATCAACCGTTACAGTTCCAACCCCTGAAAATGCATCATATTTGCATTTCAATTGGAATGGACTCCGAGGTTCGATCGAAGAAATTGTGGATTTCATGGTCGCGGCGGTGAAGGGAAACAAGCTCAACAACGACTGCAGCTTACAGCGTTGTGATAGTTCCAGAAGTGGAGGTGGTGCATAAGCTATGCGTACGTAGAATATCAGTAGTGGAATTCTGTAACTCATTTTTTGAGTTACCGACAAAAATCGGTAACCTTAAAACGCAAAATTATGAATGAAAAGTATCAATAAAAGTTGACAGCACTGTTGCTATCGGTATGATTTATCAACAGATTTATTTTGGTTCTTAACTTACTGACAAATTTCGTTAATTACCGAAATTATAAGCATTCCAATTTTATCGATATTTGTCGGTAACTAGAAAAATGAGTTACAGAATTCCACTACAGGTGTGGAACTGTCGAGGTGGGTTGCTTAACGTATACATCCCGTCTATAAATAGCTGTACTCCCGGTTATAGGCTCAACATTAGCCTGTCTTTGGAAGGTCAAAACTGTCAGGTCCTGTAGGACTTTAATGATCATCATCACTTGAGTCATTCAGTCCTCGACAATGGCAAAAAGATATAGTGCTGGCTGAGCAGCTTGATAGATCTATGTTTTGCACAGACAATGGGGACATTCCTACCTGAATTACCAGATTAGCATAATAAGTGGAGGGACATAGTTTGCCACCATGGTGCAGTGGTATGCACACCCGCCTTGCACTCAGAAGGTCTGCAGATCGATTCCCAGACCAGGCAGCATCAAATTTTCAAAGGTGGTAAAATACCCATCAGTGCAATGTTGGCGCCATTTCCTGAGTATTTCAGCCATGAAAAACGTCGCTACAAGTGATGTCGTAAGACAGGCCGTTCGGGCTCGGCGATAAACAGTAGGTTTCATATCATTGAGCTAGTATGGATCGGGGTGCACTCATTGATATGAGAAAAGTCTCCCCTTTCCTTTGTGGGATGTTCGTGGAACAATTATTATTATTTTCACAGTTCGCCAGATATAACCATCTGGCAAATGACGCCACCTGGCAACCAGTCATTTCTCTTTGGTCAAACTATCTACCAATTATTGTCTCCATCAGCAGACCGCCCGATTTCATCACCTCTGAACCCCGCACTTTCATCAATCGTGGGAAAGCTAATTGGCCTAGTTTCAGAGAGTGCACTAATTACCGCCTCAGCCATCTGCCCAACCCTTCTGGTTAGCAGAAAGAATGTTCCGAGACATCATCGCTGCTGCAGCCGCCAGTCATATACTTGCTTGTCGAATACTCAAAATTAGACAAAATTTCCCAGCAGAGGCGAGCGTGTTCAGCTTCGTTGTGCCAACCCCAGTGACCCCAGAGTCAATGAGCTGACACTGGTCGGAGAGCATAAGCGGAACAAGTGGCTAAGTCATCTGAAGATTTGCAACATTGGAGCCCGATTTCTGGAAAATTGGTATGGTGGTCTCGCTATTGAAGCCGGGCCGAGCCAATTTCGCCTTTGTCGCCCGTAGCAAACACTTTTGAGGTTTTACTACTGCACAATGTCAGAAATAGCTATCCAGTTGCGGGTTGGAGTGCTGTGCTGCGTACGTATCCCAATAAGCAGCACAACACAAACCCAGCGCTGCTTTTATGCCTGCACGCCACCTCCACACATATCGATGCTGTCTAGCACTCTACGCTGTTTGAGGACATTGAGAGTACCCTCCGGCCAAGATTGAAACGTTGGATATCAATTATATGTGTGGACTGCAAAGTTGAGCACTGAGTTGAATGTCATGGTCGATAGTAGCAGAATTAGTCGGTAGTTACCATGAAATCCATCTAAATTACCATGTAGTGAACCCAGGCATGTCAGGAGCGATGCTCATGTTGTAGAGAGATAGAGGTCAAGCGTTACAAGAGATAACTCCTACATCAAGCAGGCTTAAACATCCTTTACAATCGCAGATGGCATAAACAACTATCGTGTGAATGCGGTCCTCGGAGAACATTCACCATCTATCGCTGCTGAGGAGCAGATAAGTTTTGGTTCAGTACAGGCCCGCACGACGTATTCCACCTTTTCAATTGCCGTGCCAAACCTACTCAACTAATTCCAGAAGTTTTGTGGTTACAACCCATCAAGCAGGCACATTCCTAAAATAGGTGATATACCCGGAGTCAGTTTAAGCAGAAAAACGAACTTAAAAATATACTGTTACAGCAAACACAACAAACGTTATATGTGGCTATTCCAAAACGTGGAACTATGTTTATAATTTCTGGTGGGGAAATTTCTTGACCAAAGTTAATCTGACCGTTAATCTCAGGACGCCGAACTGGATCCCTACTGTCATTTAGCAAGGAACATATTTAAATTGCTGTAGGGGTCATTACTGGTCACTGTCGTACAATATCTGTGACAACCAAATGGGAGGACAACGGCATGGAACACTGCAGGCTCTGTGAAGACTAGGGAGAGATTGAAAGGATCAAGTATCTTTCCTGCTGACATCCTATTCCGACGAACAATGGACACAAACTGTTTGGTGACTTCGAGATTGTCTCTCTCTCCTACTTCTCTTCCACAGAACCCATGTACATCATACTTTAGGTGCCTTAAATGGCTGGTAGGGGGGTCTTCCTAAAACTAGTTAAATTCTATAAAATTTCTTCTGCGTCTTAGATTAATAACCTCTCCATCTTTCATTGTCTGTTCCATCCACTTTGTAGTTGGTCGGAGATTAAAACATCTGGTCTCCAACTTCACCCCAGTGAAAGACTTACTACAATTCGATTAAAAGCAAAATTCGTCAACATCAGCTTTATTTGCGCTCATGCTTCCACCGAAGACGAGGACAAACAGAACAAAGATATATTTTACGTGCGCTTAGAAGAAACTTATGACCGTAGCCCTGCCCATGACATAAAAATTATTCTAGGCGATTTTTGTGCCAATATTGGAAAGGAGAATATTTTTGGCCCAATAGTCGGGAAATTCAGTCTTTACAGTGAAACATCTGAAAAAAAACATGGTAGTTAGCAGTACCAGATTTAAGCATCTCGATATTCATAAGGGCAACTGGCTGTCTCCAGATCAAAAAACAAGTAATCAAATTAATCATGTTGTGATAGATGCAAGACATTCATCGAGCGTGTTGGATGTACGATCGTTCCGAGGAGCAAACATAGATTCGGACCACTATCTGGCAGCAAACAGCCGCAAAATCCATACTTGAATACCAGAGACCTCCCCCAAAGAATCCCTGGTATGACCAGGAAATTAGACTAATGAATTTATAGACGAAGGATTACTAAATTTTCCGCGGTCAAGTCACTCAAACCCGTAATCTCAAAAAAGTTCGAAGACGATTTTTGGGGAAAATGACAATATTTTTTTTGGATATTTTTTTCTGAGAATACAGTTCCCATTAGAAACTAACCCCATGTAGTTTTTTGTCAGAACAAAATATTTGGAAAGTATTTGTGGAAAGATGAGGATGTTATTTTTATTGATTACAAAATAAAACAAATATTAAATCCCTGGTGATGCTTGTCGAAGATGACCGAAATATCGGAAAATAAAATAAAAATAATATTAAAAACAAAATAAAATGCTTTTAATTTGCTGACCTCAAGCCAAACTAATATTAAAGAAAATATTTATTAACTTGTATTTTTGGAATTTTATATTGAGTATCTTTGTCACCACACCACACACACTAGGTGAGAGCATTCCGTCATCTGTAGTATAGATTCATCTATAGATTATATATATCATCTATAGATTATAGTATAGATTCTATACATTCATTAGTCTATGCCTGGAGTGTCGTGCTGCTACCGAAGAGAAAAATGCGGCATATAGGGCTACTCTACAATCAGTAGCAACGCGTAGCGCACGAGAGAGTATCGGGAGAAAAGGAGAGAAGTGAAACGTGTTTTCCGCTGGAAAAAGAGTGAAATGGAGATAAGACTGTATGCTCTAACTATAGCGGCATAAGTCTTCTCCCTATTGCCTACAAGATAGTGTCAGGGATATTATGCGAACGACTAAAGCCTATGGTCTATGAAATAATTGGACCCTTTCAGTGCGGCGTTCGACCGGGAAAATCTACTATTGACCAAATATTTACCTTGAGACAAATCCTGGAACAGACCCAAGAAATGCAGATCGATACCTTCCATATTTTTGTCGACTATAAAGCAGCCTTCGACAGCCCCCTGTGCTCAAAGGTATTCCAAGCCATGTCTGAATATGTTATCCCTGCAAAGCTCATTCGGCTTTGTAGAATGTCATTAACTGATACTCGGTCCTCAGTTAAAATAGGAAAAAACCTCTCCGAAGGGCATAGTACCAAAAGAGGTTTCAGGCAATGAGACGGCCTCTCGTGTGACTTATTCAACATGTTGCTGGAAAAGGTTATACGAGATGCGAAGGTCAAAAGATGTGGCACAATATATAAAAACAGTCATTTGTTACATGCTTATGCCGATAACATTGACATCATGGGTCGATCGTTAAAGGAAAAGTCGAAAGGGAATCTGCTAAAGTGGGTCTGGAGGTAAATGGCGAGAAGACCAAGTTGATGGTGTCGACGCGCAATGCGACCATAGAGATCAGACTTACTGTTGACGTTGGTTCCTATAATTTTGAGGTAGTAAAATACTTCGTATACCACGGCACCGCCGTAAACACAACAAACGGCATCAGTTGTGAAATAAAAAGAAGAATTGTTTTGGCCAACAGATGGGGAAGTAAAAGACTTCCTTTACCTCGGCACCGCCGTAAACACAACAAACAACATCAGTTGTGAAATAAAAGAAAGAATTGTATTGGCCAACAGATGCGACTTTGGCTTAAGTAAGCAGTTTAAGAACAAAGCCATATCTCGTCAAACAAAAACAACGCTTTACAAAACACTGATACTACCAGTGCTGATGTATGGTTCCGCAGCCTGGGTACTTACGCAAGCAGTCAAGGCAGTGCTTGGTGTGTTTGAGAGACTAATTCTTCGAAAGATCTATGGACCAATCTGGGTTTATGCTTGGTTTACATTTACGAAATCCACTCGATGAGATTTCGTTTGACGTTTGAGCTATGGAATTGACAGTTGAAATCGAGTGGATTTCGTAATTGTAAACGTAGCATTACGGTGAAAATCGACGTCGTATGAACCACGAGCTGTATCTGCTTTACAACGACATCCGTATAGATAAACGTATCGAGATGCAAAGATTGCGTTGCCTAGGCCATGTCATAAGAATGAGCGATGATGAACCCACTAAAAAGGCGTATAAATACGTGCCACATGGCAGTGCAAGCAGAATTGGCAGGCCTAAGCTTAGATGGAGCAAACAAGTGGATGAAGAGATGAAAAGGCGCGGTATTCCAGAAAGCGAAGCTGGTCTTTTCTTAGTTCGGCTTATTGAACAAATGTAATGGGCCAGCTAAGTAAGTAAGTAAATGTCAGGTAATTTTGTTGGATACAGCACCTTAAATTTAGTATATGGGGCCTGTATCAAAACATGGATCTGGCAAATTTCTGAAGGAAAGTTATGTAGCATCCACGAAGACTAAATGCCAAGTCCCAGCAATTTCGTTGAGATAATGAGGCTAAATCATTTAAAAATTCCGTGAACCAATATCTATCTCATTTTCTTTGCTTTCTTTAAACATACGAATTGTCTTTAACTTATTAAATACGATTTTGACACCTTAATTACTTTGCTTTAACATGCTCGCATTAAATTCTACTTCAATGCGAATTGTTTGTCAAGAACACTTATTAAATTTAAATTATTTTGTTTCCCTCAATGTATGCCTCTTGTGAAAGAGAAACATTAATTCAAAAGACCCACTTGCAGGCTTGTTACAAGCTGGACGCCAAGTATGTAACAGCTTAATCACGTTCCAAGTACCATTTTACTTGACATGCAGACAAACAAACGTTCATTTGCTTATAGCATGCCGGAGTATAGCAAGGCTGCCAACCAGTCAACCATATTTACAAGTTGTTGTCGTTGGTTGGCTGGCTGGTTTGCTTGCTGGTTGGCAATGAAGGCTTACAGCACCACAACATTAAAATTGTCGACAACACAGTGACAAGCAACAGGAGGTATCAACAACATGAACATGTGAATTAATGGCGTCTCGCTCAGCCAGGGTAACAGCTAGCCAAACAGCCATCCGGCAAATGTTTGAGCATTCACTGGAGCTGGTGCTATAGACGTGTGTTTGTGTTCCCTCTTAGCTGTGTGGTGCAAAGAAACGTTAAGCCAAAAAGACTGGCATACAAATGAAATGAAATTAAAATATTCCAGCTGAAATAAGACGCAATTTTAATAACGTCGTCTCTGCTTTATTGTCTCATGTTGACTGGCATTGGTGCTCGGTGTGTTTGTGTGGCTGTGTATGTAAAGTATTTACTTAAGCTTGTGTATTTTTGCTAGAGATTGTCACGCAGGACATTGAAAGCGTAAATATGGTGTTGCTTTCATGCCACGGTAGAAAAGTAATCAGAAAATGAAACAACGTCATTGTAAATTACCTGTTGTTCTTTTGGCGAATTATTCTGGTTATAAAGCTGCCTAGCTTGTCGTCTATGAAAATGAAAAGTCGTTGTTTTTTGTTTTTCAAATTAAAAATATATACTTGTTTTTATTTGTTATCAACACAGTACCGCAGAGAGTTTACAATGTAGGTAATTTTTCATTCGTATTTTTATACCCTCAGCCTTTAGGCTAAGGAGGGTATATACACTTTGATACGATGAAAATGTGCCTCATCGAAATAATGGTTTTAGACCCCAAGTATGTTTGGACGAAATGTGTTTCAGACAATTTTGAGTCGATCTAGCCATGTCCGTCCGTCTGTCTGTCTGTCTGTCTGTCCTGCTGGCTGGAGCGCACGATAACTCTCGAACGGATAAACCGATTCGGTTCAAATTTTGGCTTTCGTAATATTTTGCCCAAACTTAGTTTAAGTTCGAAGATGAGCTACATCGGTCCACTCCTTCCGGTACCTCCCCCACAAAAGTTCGAAAATGTTCGGAAAGTTTGTGCGCACGATAACTCTTGAAGGGAGTGACCGATTTGGTCCATACTTTGTATAGCGAAAACTTTCTACCAGAGTAATATGAGGTTCCAATATGGTCTCAATAGGTCCACTCCATCGGGTACTTCCCACACAAAATTTCGGAAAAGTTCAGTTTAGGGCCATCTCTCGAATCGCTTTGATTTTTGTTTTAGCAACTTGTATTCACTGCCCTCTATACGACGGTACATGTTTTATCAGGGGCAAGTTCATACTTCCTGAGAAAATAGCATGAAAGCTGCAAAAAACCCCTATGACACCGTGTGAGGTGGTTGGAGCGCAAGATAATTCTCGAACGGATCTGCCGATTCGGTCCAAAATATGGCCTTAGTAATATTTTGTCCAAACATAGTTTAAGTTTGAAGATAAGCCATATCGGTCCACTCCTTCAGTTACCTCCCCCACAAAAGTTCAAAAATGTTCGGAAAAAATTGTTCTTACGGTAACTCTTGAAGGAAGTGGCCGAATTTGTCTATACCTTACACATCCTAATATATCTACCAGATATAGATCAGGTTCAAATATGGACTATATTTGTCCACTCCATCCGGTACCTCCCACACAAAATTTCGGATAAGTTCACTTTATGACCTAATAACAAATCACTTTGATTTTTGTTGAAGCAACTTGCATTCGCTGCCTCAATTACGATGGTAAAAGTTTTTTAGGGGCAAGTCCATACTTCTTGAGCAAACAGCCCGTATAGTGTAAAAACCCCTATGGCACCATATGTTGTGGCTGGAGATTCACTTCCATAACGGTCAATGTCGATCCATTCCTTTTAGCATCTCCTCCGCAAAACTTTTGATATTTAATCCTTATCAACATTTTTGTCGGTTCAAACGCCCAAAATTTTTAAAACCCCCTAAATACATACGTATTTTGGGAAAAAATTGTTTTAATATACACATGCTGAGGGTATATCTCTGTCGGCAAAGCCGACTGATACTTTTTTACTTGTTTTGTTTTTGTTTAACATTTTATTTCGTTTTATCAAGAAATCACACATGTCATGCCAGTAGACGACAGGTGAAATGATAAAAAATAACTAATTGCAGATATTTGAGTGAATATAAGGCAAAGATTTGTCTCTCTTGGATGAACACAGGTTCAAGAACACATATTATTTTTAATGTGCTACAAATAGCAGTATTTTGAGGTAAATTGGTCTATAGGAAAGGGCATTATAAGTTTGTTTTGCCCAAATTTCTTGTAACATCACGAAATATTTGTCGCAGATCACCTCACACTAAAAAAAACGATTGCGATATTTTTTCTCAAAAATTATTTCCTGTAGCACGGATGAATGAAATTTGGCCTATTAATCACTAAAATATTGAAATACATTGAAACATAAAAAAAGATCAAACGCACATCTATTTTAAAAAATATTTTATTTGATTTTCAAACCCCGCTCCGCCGAATTTCAACAAAATATATAGCTTATTTGCACCAGGGGACATCCCTGTACATCATTTGAAAATTACATGAAAATCGGTCCAGAAGTTTTGGAGATATAACATATTTAAAAAAGTGGTCGTGGTCGGGTCTTAAAACCCAAATGAGTACATAGGGCCGGAGACACAACCACCATAGCTTCGCAAATTAACTAACTGATAGGTTCATAAGTTTTGCAAAAATAGCGTTTTTAAAATAATAGGGAGGTAGCCTGCCCCCTTCGAAATTCAACCAAATATTTAACATATTTTCCCCGAAGGAGTTTGTCAGTCCTTCTAAAGGGCGAGTATGGGGAGGCGGATGGTCGTACCACTCTGTCCAACACCTGTTGCATGGCGAGTCTGGGCAGAGTGGTGGGATAATCCAAGGACAAAAATCTGACTGCGGACAAAAAACTGACTACGGGGGAGTTCCCATAAAACAAAAAGCAAACATGGAAGGAGAAAAAATGAATAAAAATGTTACGGCGCAGGGCCTAATAAACCCAGTACCGGCGGGGACTAGTGATCTGCCTACGAGTCACACCTCGTCGATATCATGCGATGGTGAGCAAACATCTCCCACAGAAGTGGGTGCCTTGGCAGCTGTGGTCGAAGGAAATGCGACAAGCACACAACCTCGAGTTACAATGGAGGAGGATAAAGGGCAGCACAGGGAGATATTTAACTTGACCCAACCATCTTAGGATAGTAGCGACCCTTGATTCGAATCCGAAAGCTGCGGCAAAACAACATCACCGTTGTGGAAAATCCCATAAAAGAGGAAGTCCACAAGATGGTGCTGGAAGTCAGCGAGATCATCGCGAAGCTGACTACAAAGAGAATACAGTGGTCGGGGGCCCAAAGACGCAAGTACAAGAGGAACCAGGCCAGACTTAAAAGAGAGCAACAGCGGGATGTTTCACAGGGTACCACAGACACTCCCTCCACTTCTTCGGAAGCGGCGAAGAGGATAAGGCCTCCTGAGGAGCAGAACACCGGTAAACCCAGTAAAAAGAAAAATGATTTCTCACCTTCAAATGCCAAGGACAAACCCCATCGGGACCCAAGCAGAGGAGACTGCCAAAAGTATCCTTCAACGGAGACTGGTGAGGCGAGTTCGGACACGAAAAGTGTGAGCGCGACGTCGGAACCTTCTGGAATGGACGGGTACTCAACAAGGAAGTCTAAGACCATCCAGAAGAGGAAGATGGACCGGGAAGCAGGAACGTAGCCGCCATCGACTTACGCCAAGGTAGCCAAGAGATACTACAGGGACGATCTGTGCTATGCAGTAATCGACACCAGTAAAGGATCTGGAAGGCTACATAAAAACCATTTGTTGGAGATCGAGAAGTTGATCAACGACAATCTACTGGAACGAATCCTTAAAGGGCGTGTTTCAATAAAAATCGACTGCTCTGAGCCCAGGGGGGGCCTTCTATTGTACCACTTGGACCCACACACAAACTCTTCAGCACTCGGGGAGGTAGTCAGCAGCATAGCAATTCCATGGAAAGGTGGCAGACTAAAGCTGGTGAGGGAAGACGAAGTTCCTCACTTGACCAAAGCGTCGGTGTACGTCAAGGGGTACGGCTGCAAGCTCGAGACGGAGCGCATTCTCGAAGTCCTTGGTGTCAAAAATGAGACCTTGGAAGTGAAGAGGTGGGAGGTCTTCCACAGGGAGGAGAAAGAAGACGGCACTCTCCTTGTGGCGGGGATCGACGACCTCTCACTTGCCGGGCTCGCCAAGACTAAGGGAAAGGCGTATTTCGTCTCGACCTAAGTCTCGAACAAAGCAGATGTCATCTGGGACAACTACCAGACAAAATTAAAGGAATACAACAAAATTACAAGGAACGCCAAACGTAACTCCTGGAAGCTATTCTGCGAACAGGTGGATAGCGTTAACGACGTTTCGAAAATTAAGAAGTTTATGTCCAAAACCCATACACAGACCGAACAAATGGTCGATGGAAATGGGAAAGGGACGGAAATAACTGAAGAAACTCTAGGCCTTCTGATGAAAACGCACTTTCCGTGAATACCACGGCCAGCACCGAGGCATCGATGGAGTCGGGTTACTCATCAGGAAATGCACCAAAAATTGACAGCTTGATGGTCAAACAAGCCATCACGAGCTTTTCACCATACAAAGTAGCGGGATCAGACCAGATCTTCCCGGCCCCATTACAGCGGGAAGTGGACCTTATTGCGTCCAAACTGGTCGGGATCTTCAACGTCTGTCTAAAATTTGCTTACACTCCGCTAGCCTGGCAAGAGGCAAGGGTAGTTTTTATACCTAAACCTGGTAAGGCACGCAATTTCAAAATCTTATCGCCCAATAACTTTAACTTCATTCTTACTCAAGACAATGGAACGGACGGTCGACAGCATGATAAAGAGTAGAATCCTTAACGATATGCTCAAATTCAAACAACACGCATACGTTAAAGGCAGATCAGTGGAAACCGCGTTGCACGAAGTAGTACACCATATAGAGAGAACCTTTGAAATGAAGATGTATACACTTGTTGTATGCATTGATATCGAAGGCGCTTTTAACAACGTCAGCACCGAAACACTGATCCACTCTTTAGACGAGTTTCAGGTGGACAGGGCCTTAAGGAGCTGGATCAACCATATTGTTATGAATGTAACTGCTAGGTTTAAATTAATTTAGTTTAATTTTCGTTTATTTAAAAATTTGAATTATAACGTAGATTTCCATTGAGCAGCTACTTCGTTTAAATCGAGTTGCAACAACAACTACCATGTAGAATTCTCTTCATCATTCTAGTTCTTACTTTACATGTTACTGATGTGCCTTTGTTTCCACTTGTTTTGCCATAATCATTCAATTATCGCCTAGTTTGCCATTTCTTGCATTTGTTTGTTGTTGTAATTACGTCATTAGTGTGCTTGTCCACTTGTATTGATCTTCGCCCATGTATGTGAGTGTGGTTGTTCGCTTAGTGCGAATGTGCGTCTGTGTGTTCGCTGCAAGATTCGAGGTGTTGCCAGACGTGTTCTAGAGGACTCTCGAACAGGGAGATTTTGGGATATAAAAAATAAAGGTGGAACTAGCAGTGACGAGTTACTTGTGTTTTAAGCTTTGAACTGAACAGATCGGTTAAATAATAGCTGCGTGCTAACTAGAGACAAGCTGTGTGCCGAGTAATTAAAGTCGGTTCCGAATAAGTGCAATAAAGTAAATGAAGCATTGTAGAAACGTAATCTAAAACGAACCCTGTTTTATTTGGCACAAATCGTACTGGGGAATAAAACAATGTCAACACGGAGATTAGTTAAATCTAATTCCGTAACAATATGCGAAGAAACAGATGGATAAGCTGCGGGCTATATGACGTCAAAATAAGAGACAAAGTCGGGCAAGGAACGCCACAGGGAGGGATACTATCACCTCTTTTGTGGGTTACTACCATAAACAATTTCTTAAGGACCTTAACCGAAGAAGGATTTGACCCAGTCTGCTACGCAGACGACGTTATAATACTTCTAAAGGGAAAGAATCCGAATATACTTTGCAGAAGAGCAGAAACGGCTCTCAAAATTGCATACAACTGGGCCAGACCAAGAGGTCTGAACGTTAACCCGAAAAAACGGAAATATGTCTATTTACGAGGAAAACGAAAGTGGGTAACTTCGAGGAACCAGTTTTCCTAAATAGGACAATAAATGTTTCCCGCACAGTTAAATACCTAGGAGTAATTCTGGATAGAAAACTAAATTGGAAAGACCATATTCAAGAAAGGACCGACAAGGCACAAAGTTGTTGGTCAACATGTAGAAGGGCAATATGCTCATAATGGGGGTTTAATCCTAGGATAAAACACTGGCTATACAGAAGCATAATTAGACCAATCCTAACATACGCATCTGTGGTATGGTGGACAGCTATGAACAAAAAATACAATGTGAAGATATTGCAAAAAGTCCAAAGAACATGTTGCCTATGCATTAGCGGAACAATGAGGACCACACCGACTAGGGCTTTAGAAACAATTTTGTTTGTACACTCAATAGAAATTCAGCTAAGGTGTGAAGCAGCCTTGGCAGCTACAAGGCTAAAGTCGATGAGCGAGTGGATTGGAAAAGACCACCAAACATACTAACAAAATATATTAAAGGTCATAACGAGTGAATCTATAAATCAAATAGTATCGGACCGTATACCTGAAAATAATGAAGTAGCCTTGTGTGAAATATTAATACTTGAAATATTAATACCTGTGAAATATTAATACCTGATATGGATCGATAGAGTTCTGGCACAGGTTTCCGCTGGAATCTGTGGATTTACGGATATGGCTGTGCTAGGGGGGAAACCGTACTGGGTTTCTATATCATGGAACCGGAAAAGGAAATCTCCCTCATTCTGCCGGATCATAACACTATCCAGCAGAGTGTCTGCATTGGTTCGATACTCACACAAGGCGTACCACTGCAAACATCCTTACGGGCAGTAAAACAGCCATTAGAGCTATAAGAGCCAAGAAAGTGAAATCTAGAACTGTCTTGGAATGTATAAAGTCTATAAATAATTACTCCTAACACGGTGCGGCAAACATTATATGAGTACCAGGGCATACCGGGATTAGGGGTAATGAAATAGCAAACTCCTTGGCAAAACAAGCCAGGCAGCAACCTACAATAAGTCTAGATAACACCAAGCCTTTAAAGCTATGCGTATAGATCTAAAGGAATGGGCAAAAAATGCACATATATCGCTCTGGAGTAGTGAAGAGAAGGGAAAAAATACAAAAATCATATAGGGAAACCCAGACGAGGATAAAACAAAGAAACTTCTCCTTCTAAGCAAAAAAAGACATCGGTATACTTACATGCATCCTTACAGGACAACTTAGGCGACAATCGCACCTGCACAAATTAGGTTGTGCAGAAAACAGTGAATGCAGAGCGTGCGGAGAGGAGAGGACGACGAAACGTTGGAACACTACCGCTGTCATTGTCAAGCTTTCACAAATCTGAGAACCCAATCACTAGGGAACGTCATAATACAAGGACTCGACCAAATTAGGACAATCGAGTTTAAAAATCTAAGAGAATATGTAAATAGGACCGTCAAAACAAAATCAGGAATTTAACTAATAATTCCTTACACCTTAAAGATAATCTTTCCATAACCCAAAATCAGAGCGCACAACAGGCCTACTTATGGATTAAGTGTATGTCCACACGGACATGTGGTGATCTTGCATCACCCCTCTTTTCAACCGAGCCTAATCTTTCGTTTTCTTGGTTCGAAAACATTACCGTGACAAACTGTACACATTTTACTTCCCTAAGGGAACTACTTAGTTTTGTTGCTCATTGTTGCATTTCCTTGTAAATAAGTTTTACGAATTCACTTTTGCAACTTCCGAATTTTGTGTAATGCTGAAAGTAAATTTGTGTGACTTAAACACTTACTTTTATTAAAACTTGTTTACACACTCTTTACACTTCATTCACACAAAACAAATGGACAATAATTCAAAGGATTCAGTTTGGCCACATTTAACTCCATGTTGTTTACATGGAAACGAAAAGCAAAAAATATATATTTTACCACAGGAAATGGAAAGGATTTATGCAGAGAAAATATAAATCCGGAGATCATCTTTTTGTTCTGTTTTCTCTGGCACTTTTCAAACACAGCCGCTACTCAGACGGTGTTAAAATGTCCTTGCCTTTTTAAGAAGCACACATATATTTATACAAATTATTATTTGAAAAGAAAAACTGTGAGTGTGTATGTGTGTAATTTAAAGATGTCCTTGACAACGGGATTTGTCATTTACTTTACTATGTATTTTTGCTTTCAGTTTCTATTGCCTGTCCAAATAATCGACAGAAATTGTTATAATCAAATGTCTGTGTTAATGCATGAAGGACAATAAAATAGTTGTTTGTTGTTGGTAGCTTTCGTTTTGTCTGAGTTTATGTGTGTGTCTTTTGTTTGCCTTTTCTTGTGGATTTTGTCCATCTTTGCAAAAAGAAAAAACAAGAAGAAAAATATTTTATGTGGCTTACATGACAATGAGATTTACGTTGTACATTTGAACGCTTACTATGTTATTGCTAACAGCACGAATGAATCAGTGAAAGGTTTGTGACAAAGTTTTTTGAGAAGATTTTCAATATGACTATAAAGAAGTTAAAACAAGTAAAATAAGATCAGTCGGCTTTGCCGACAGAGATATACCCTCAGCCTATGTGAATTCAAACACTTTTTTTTCCAAAAAACGTATATATTGAGGAGGTTTTGAAATTTTTAGGCCTATGAACCGACAAAAATATGGATTTGGATAGAAGCTCAAAAAGTTTTGCGCGGAAGGTATCTAAAGGAATTAACCGATATATTCCATTTTGAAAGTGGGTCTTATTTTGGGTGTCATTCCCCTCTATAGATATCGCGACCACTTGTCGTTTCAGTTGGTCACCATATAATTCAAAGGGTTTGGACCATTATATCAGGAAAAATGTACTTGCCTACGAAAAACATGATATCGCTGTAAACCGGACCACTAGGTAAAAAATTTCAAGGGATCCTCGCACAGACCCTTAACCGGGTTGCTCTGTTTATGAGAAGGAGTGGATCTTCAAGCACCACCTTCAAATTTCATCTAATATTCGAAGTTGATAACGAAGTTGATATCACGATATGCAAAGTGTGGATCAACTAAGTATTTAGTTCGAGAGTCATGCTCTCCAGCCACTACATGGTGCCATAGAGGGTTTTTACACTTTTCGGGCTGTTATCTCAAGAAGTATGGACTTGCCCCTGAAAAAACGTTTACTTACCATCGTAATTGAGGCAGCGAATGAAAGTTGCTTCAACAAAAATCAAAATGATTCCAGTTCCTAAAGTGAACTTATCCAACATTTTGTGTTGGAGGTACTCGAAGGAGTGGACAAATATAGTCCATATTCAAACCTTATATATATTTGGTAGATATATTAGGATGTGTAGAGTATGGACCAAATCGGTCACTACCATCAAGAGTTATCATGCGCACAATTTTCCGAACATTTTTGAACTCTTGGGGGGTGGTACCTGAAGGAGCGGACTGATATGGCTTATTTTCGAACTTAAACTAAGCTTGCACAAAATATGTCGAAGACCAAATTTTGGACCGAATCGCTACACACGGTGTCATAGGGGTTTTTGCAACTTTCAGGCTGTTTTCTCAGGAAGTATGGATTTGCCCCTGATGAAACTTGTACTGTAGTATAGAGAACAGTGAATAGAAGCTGCTACAACAAAAATCAAGGCGATTCGAGAGCAGGTCCTAAACTGAACTTTTCCGGAAATTTTGTGTGGGAGGTACCCGAAGGAGTGGACGGTTGGGCCCATATTGGAGCCTCGTCTAAGTCTAGTGGAAATTTCACGATGTGCAAAGTAGGGACCAAATCGGTTACTCCCTTTGACAGTTATCGTGTGCACACATTTTCCGAACATTTCCGAAGATTTATGGGGAAGGTACTGGAAGGAGTGGACCGATCCCATCTCCGAACTTAAACTAAGTTTGGGCAAAATATTACGAAACAACTTTTCGGCAATGGATAGACTCCTACTGCCTCCCACTATTGCTTAAATTACACTGTGAACACAAATGTTGGGGCAGAGATAATTCCTTTTGGAGATGAAAGCCTTTGGTGTGTGTATATTAAAAACCACGAAGGACAGATGCGCCGTGAGTCGAACTTCCGCGTTATGGCGTGATGAAGTTTTTGCCATAATGTAAGCCATCATGAATTAGCATTATATCATTGTTTGTTGTTTTTGTAGAGCACTTAAGCAACAGTCAACGCTATAACGCTAATTCCTGATGGTCCACAGGGTCTCTAACAAAAATTTCATCACGCCATAACGCGGAAGTTCTACTCAAGCATATCTGTCCTTCGGGGTTCATAATATACTCACCAAGGCCTTTCTTCCCCAAGAGGAATTTTCCGTGCCCCAGACTTCACCTCCATTTTGTTGCAAAGTGTTATCTAATCTAATCTAAAAAAATGTGTTCATCTAGGTGAAAGGTACCACCTACGGGACTACATCAAAGTGTCAACCTATCTTTACATTTTTTGGCGGAAATGTTTTATAGCTGCAGGGAACTTCAAGAGTCAAATTGAGGTCAGTTTCATCAAAACAATGTAGACCCTCAAAAATGGACCCATGTTGACGAATTTTAGTGAAGAAATTTCGTGGCCACTGAAAATTCCCGAAAATCGGAAGGTACAGTTATATGGGGGGATATACCAAAACATGGACCTAAATTGACAATTATTTTTGAATAGACAAAATTGTAGCTAAAATTCTCAAAATACTGATCATTACAGCTAGTTCGGTTAAAAATTGCAGCTAAAATTCCCAAAATACCGAAAATCGGGAGATACCGTTATATGGGGGCTATACCAAAACATGGACCTATGTTGATGATGTTTCGTTGGAGATGTTTCATGACCACTGAGAACCTCAAATGGCAAATTACAGCTAGTTCGATTAAAAATTGTAGCTAAAATTCTCGAAATACCGAAAATCGGGAGGTACCGATATATGGGGGCTATACCAAAACATGGACCTATGTTGACGATGTTTCATGACCACTGAGAACCTCAAATGTCAAATTGCAGCTAGTTCGGTTACAAATTGTAACTAAAATGCTCAAAATACCGAAAATCGAGAGGCACGGTTATAAGGGGGCCATACCAAAACATTGACCTATGTTGACGATGTTTGGTGGAGATGTTTCACGACCACTGAGAACCTCAAATGTCAAATTGCAGATAGTTCGGTTACAAATTGTGGCTAAAATTCTCAAAATGCCGAAAATCGGGAGGTACCGTTATATGGGGGCTATACCAAAACATAGACCTATGTTTACGACGTTTATTGGAGATATTTCGTGACCACTGAGAACCTCAAATGGCAAATTACAGCTAGTTCGGTTAAAAATTGTGGCTAAAATTCTCAAAATACCGAAAATCGGGAGGTACCGTTATATGGGGACTATACCAAAACATGGACTTATGCCCATATCCTTTGGGATATAAGTTTGTTGATCACTAGGAACCCTAAGTGCAAAATTATAGCTAATTCGGTCTGCAAATGTGGCGAAGTACGTCAAAATACCTCAAATCCGGAGGTACCGTTATATGGGGGCTATACCAAAGAGTGGACCGATATAGCCCATCTTAGAACTTGACCTGCCTATGGCAAAAAGACCCACGGGTGCAAAATTTCAGCTCTCTATCTCAATTATTTCGGACGCAAGAGTGATTACAACAGACGGACAGACGGACATGGCTAGATCGTCTTAGAATTTTATCCTGATCAAGAATGTATATACTTTATAGGTCACAAATGATTAGTTTGATGTGTTACAAACGGAATGACAAACTTAATATACCCTCCATACTATGGTGGAGGGTATAAAAATGTATCTAAAAATGTTGTGATCACTGGGAATCTGGTGGTACCGTCATGGGCACTATACCAGAACATGGATCTATGTTGACAATATTTGGTGGAGAAATTTCTTGGCTGCAGGCAACCTCAAAAGTTAAATTACGGTTTTTCGAGTGGAAAAAGATCAATGAGATAGGCGTTTAGCGTGTCACAAATGTTGCCAATGTTGCGACCAGACGCCATGAGTGTACAATCATCCGCGTACGTAATTTACTCAATGCCGTCCGGAAGGTCTGGAATTGCAGAAAGGTAGAGGTTAAACAGTTCCGGAGATATCACCCCTCTTTGGCGAACTTCCTGCTTCACGGGGTTTGGATCTCCAATCTCTGAATTCCACGTATGACTGGCGACCACACAAATAGTTGATGACACAACGTTTCAGACCAGGCCGGATGGTAGTATTCTGGATATCCTCGAACAGCCTAGCATGGCTGACCCTATCAAACGCTTTGGTCAGATCCAATGGTTGAGTCCTGGTACTATGCTGCTTCCGTAACCCGTATGGATGGTCCGCAACTGGATAGCAGGTTCTGATGCTGGGGAAGAGTAACGCCTCTAGTAACTTTGCTACTGGCGATAGGAGTGAAATCGGCCTGTATGGTTCACCTTTGCTGGCATCCTTGCCAGGTTTCAGCGGCGTCACCACGCTGTCCATCTTCCAGGTTTCGGGAACTATTAGAATGGCTAGCGATAAGTTGAGGATCTTACTTAAATACTCGACTCCCGGGTCATCCAGCTGTTTTAGCATCACCATTGAATTTCCGTCAGATCCAAGCGCTTTGGATGACTTTGCGCCACGGATAACATCTGCAACATCATCCATCGTAAATTGTGGCGGTCCTTCTTCGGCAGGAAGAGATCACAAACGACGAAAATCACTTCTCTTCGCCCAGTCGCTATCGGGGTGCTCGATAAATTTTCGGCAGAAATAGCCCGCGAACCTCTTCGGATCTGTCACAGCTGAAATGTTTGGCTGTTACTGGTGTTGTAACAGTATTTGATATGTATGCATGTTCTCTTTTTTGCTTAATCTAACCCTGGGTCTATCTCAAGTTCTAGAAATGTGGCTACTTCGATGGGATGTAACCACAGATCTACTGGAATTAGTTGAGCAAGTTTGGCAGGGCGGTTGAAAAGGTGCAGTCTGTCGTGCGGGCCTGTGTCGAATCCACCCTATGGTGATTAGGATGGCTGTCACGGTAACACGAGCAAGTACTGCAACGAAAGCATGTCATTCTATTGCTCTACTGGAGGAATATATGTCACCTCTGATAGATGGTCTACTAAAAATATAATCAGGCACCCTGGTGCAACTTTCAGGTTCTGGCAAGTTTAAATATTTTTCCATCGCGTTGCAATTATATTCGTGGACCATACTGGCGCCATATAGATGGTCACAGACCAAACAATGGCGTTATATGAGTTCAACAAAGTTTCTTTATCTGCACCCCAATGGCTGTCGGCTAGCGACTTGACGACCTTGCTTCTACATCTTAGCGCGGACGACATGAACATACTGTTGAATGTGACCCCCCATTGAACCATGACATTAAACTCTGTTCTCACCTCTTCCATCCATGTGGTGAACAGAGCGCCATAGATTTAGTGGCGGATGTTTACATACATATGTATACCGCGAGAGGAAAAAGGAGGTGAGGTCAGTAAAATAGGAGTTCAGCGTTTAGTGGCTGTTATTTGCATATACCTCGCGAGGAAAAGGTGGTAAGATCAGTCAAATAGGAGTAGAGCCTTTCACAAATGACACCTGGGAAGGTATCTGACATCATCAGCATACATTATGATATTAATGCCGTCTGAAGTGCCTGGAATTCAGGAGAGGTTGATGTAAAACAGTTCCGCAGATACCACCTCACCTTAGCAAACTCCCTGTTTCACTCTACGGGGTTTGGACTTCTTGTTCCTAAACTCCACGTACGACTGCCGACCAACCATAATTATAAAACGTTTCGAACTTGGCCGGAGGATTGTCAACTCGATGTCCTCAAACAGCGAGCTAAGCTTGACAGTATCAAAGGCTTTTGATAAGTTAAGCACCATCATCACTGTTCTCTCAAACGGCTATCTGTAGTAGAGTCATCGACTAAAATGTGTGAAGACGGCCTGCAGCGCAGTTATCGTGCTGTGCTGCTTGCGGAACCCATGTTGAAGATCAGCAATTGGATTGCTATTTCTGACTTAAGCCTCAAGGATATTTGCTACGAGCGACGATTCAACTTTGCTGGAGTCCTTGCCTAGGTTCAATAGCGGGGCCATCCTGCCCATTTTAAAGGTTTCGGGAACGATGTAGGTGGCTAGCGACAGGTTGTGAACTTTAGTGAGATTCTCGACTCCCGGCGCATCCAACTGCATCAGCATGCAGATTCCATCGGGATGCTTCCGTCGAGATGATTCCATTTGGATGATTTAGCGTTCCTGATGACCTCCGCAACATCATATATTGAAAATTGTGGTGGTTCATCCTAAGCAGGAAGAGATCTAATGCGGCGTAGTACTCCTCTATTTCCCCTGTCACTCCCGTTGCTCGACAAAACGTCGATTGAAATAACTTGCGCACCTCTTCGGATCTGTCAGTGTCGCCAAACGTGACTGAAGTCATATCTTCCATCATTCCAGGGTTTGAGAGTGGCTTAACCGTTGTCCACAATTCACTTATTCCGGCTTCAATGTTGCAACTCTTTCGATGATTTAGGTACTTGTTCTTGTACTTATGCTCACCGACCGATCTGTTAACTTTCAGTATCAGCTTCCTAACTCTGGGGTCACTGGCGTTGGCACAACAAAGTTCATCACGATCATTTGCTAATCCCGTCGCCTCGGCTGAGAAGTTTGGACTCACTTCGGGTATTCGACCAGCAGGTATATGAAGAACGGTTGCAGCAGTGATTATGTGTCGGAACGTCCTTTCTGCTACCCGAACATCAGAAGTATTGGGCAGATATCTGAAGCAGTGAGTAATGAACTCTTTGAAACTAGGCCAATTCGTGGGACAATGATCGAGAGATGGTCTGATCCAAGAGAAAAGGCGGGATGCCAGTTGTCGTCATTTGTCAGACCAGGTGACTCGATGGCTATGTCTGGCGAACTGTGACACACTCCGCTAATTCTGGTAATTGACCATAATTCTCATTGTCCATACAAAACGTAGAGGTATCAATCTGCTCAGCCAGCACTATACCCCTCTAGTCGTTCCCGAGGACCGAATGCCACAACTCATGATGAACATTAAAGTCCCCCAAGACCAGTCGGTTATAGCCTTCCAAAAGAGGGATAATATTGGGCTTATAAATTGGAGTACAGCTATTTATCGGCGGGTTGTATACGTTGACAACTCTGCCTCTGCAGTTAAATACCCGACTTCTAACCCCATACATTCCATGTACGTGTCATTAGAGCCAGGTTCAAGCGAGATATGTCGGTATTGAACAGTCTGGTACAGCGAGAAAGCTATTTCTCACATCAGACCTTGACGCTTTCCTTTACATTAAATATACCCCCCATGAACTTTTGTATTTAATTAAACCTTCGAAATTAATGATTAGTGGTTAATGTATCCCCTCCAAAACTCTATTTGTTTTCGTTTTTTATATCCCCCATTAAATTATTACCATATTAAGGTATTTGATATTCTACCCTGCCGAAGGCATTCTTTTTTCATTGTCACTTCCTCCCAGCATGTTGAAAGTATCATTTGCAGTAGACTCTAACAGTGACCCCAACAATAATAACCCCATTTTATTCACGCACACACGAATGCGAAATGGAAAGTTTCATAAGTTTGCGCACATCCTGCCTGCTCTCCAACCAATCTGTATGGACTAATCATAAACAAACACACAGATAGACATCATTTAATTGTAACTAGAGACAGCAATAAGTTGGCAGTCATCACGTCCATTAGATAGAGTATCGTGACTCGTGATTTGAATTAACGCTTCTGTGTGTTAAGAAGTTAGCATCAAACAGACTGGAATATAACTTAGACTTTCGGATAAACCAAAACACATTCATAGATCCATGGCTAAGAAACAAAAATTGAAATCTATTTAGTGGAGAAGAAAGGTTATGATAGGGTACATTAAGGTGGGTATTGTAGGGAAATTATACGGCTATGATATGCAGGAATATACAAGAACATACTCATGTGGCGAAAAACATGGTCGCCTCTTATACAAGGTATGTTCCTTCACACTTATTTAATTGGCAGAATAATAAATAAATAAAACCCTCTCCGATCCACATCCTTCTGGAAAAAGTCAGATGAGGTGCAAAGGTGTCACACTTTTAGTATTGACAGGTTTAAACAATTGGCCGATTGGTTTGTAACTGAATGTAGTTCAAAATATAACACCAAGTGCGATGGAAGAAAAATACAACACAATTAAAGGTAAGGCACTATAATGCTACAATTGTGACCCAGCCCGGGTCCCCTGAAAACTACCCTGTGTACGTCCCTGTTGGACGTACGATCGATCCAAAGCGCAAATTGACTTGAAACGCGGCGTTGTTGCAACAAAAGAGCCATATAAAGGTGCCTCCCGATTTTCGGTATTGTGAGGATTTTAGCAACTTTTTTTCCGAACTACATGCCATTTGACATTCCCAGTGGTCACAAAACTTCTTCACTCAAAATTTTCAGCATAGGTCCGTGTTTTGGTATACCCTACAATAAAGGTATCTTCCGATTTACTGTATTTTGAAGATGTTCGCTATATTTTTAACCGAACTCCCTATAATTTGACATTTGAGATCACCATTGGTTACAACATTTCTCCACGATAAATTGTCAACATGGGACCATGTTTTGTTATAGCCCCGTATAAAAAGGTACTGCCCGATTGAAGACATTTTTAGATTCATCTTTTATCAGTTGCGGTATCAGTGCTCATCAACAGGAAAGGAAACTAATTATTCCATATTAGTTTCGAATATTTCACATATATTTTTACTTGTTTTGTATTAGTACTATCCCACGAATGTGGTGTGAGTTACCATCGCTACCTACCAGTACTTATTTACCAGTTTGCTTTATCCATATCCATGAGGTACCATCGCTACCTACCAGTACTTCGTTATCAGTTTTCTTTATCCTTTTCACCAACTGTTTCAGTTTCGGTAAAGGAGGTAATATCGGTGAGTTAAATGCCAAATAAACTGATGCTAAGTACATATTCTCATTCCCTTGCTTTAATACTGTGGCGTGCATACGTTTTTGTGGCATATAATACAGGGTCTTAGTCGATTTCCTGTGCTATTGTAAAGAGTTGATAATTTATACCTTGTTATTTAGGGCCCATTATCTTGGAAGTCACTGATTTGCTCAACTTTCTCTGTTGTCGTCCTTAGAAGTATGGTTCCCTGGCTGTTCTTTTTGGCATCGCCCTCTTCATCGTCATCTTTGCCATTCCAATATTGAAGTAAACTGCATTTGAGACGTGGTACGCCATGCCTTTTGTCTTTGTCAGTATGGGCAGTGAGGGTTCGTCAAGTTCCACCACAAGGAGAGTGCCATCCTCTTTTTCCTGCCTGTGGAAGATTTCCCATCTCTTCACTTTCAAAGCCTCATTTTTTCCAAAAACCTTGAGCATGAGCTCCAATTTCCTCACCCGTTTCAATTTTCCACATCCCCAATGAATTAATATTCTGCTGATTACCTGTCTAAGAGCTTCAGGGTTTGCATGTGAGCCCAATTGGTACATTATGAGGTCGCTTTGAAGCTGACTTCAGATTATTTTTATTGGTCCACGTGCTTGAAGGATGTGGTCCAACAGTTTGTCGTTTACCGTCTTCTCAACGACTTCCTGGTGGTTAGCCTACCAGAAGCTCTGCTGGGTCGATTAATTACCGCATAACACAGCTCGCCCCTGTATTGATTTTTGGAGTTAGAAAATAGCGGCTCCCGTCCTGCCTAGACGGCCAATTTTTACTTCCGGCCCTGGATATATTTTCGTTTCTTTGCTTGAGACATTTGAAAGTGTGAACCTCATTTTTTTTAAATGATTAGTGGTGCTCTGTTCTTCGGGGAATCTTATCGCCGCTTCTGAAGAAGTATAGGGAGTAGTATTGTTCTCCTTAGGAGAATTCCGCTGTTATTTATTTAGTAGCGCTCGGATATTTTTAAACTTGCGCCGTCAAGCCCCTGACCAACCTTTTTCGTTGTAAGTTCTACGACACATGGTGTGGACATCCTCTTTTTGCAGTTTTCGACATCGGCGATGTTTAATTTAATGTTGCTGACGGATATGGAGTTAAGGCCTCGGTACATAAGCGGCTGGCTTTCTTGGTTAAGTGATTTCTGATAAAAGAATAAAAGGTAAATGGGAACCAAGTTCGAATTTGGCTAGCTCTTTTTTTATTCTTTTAGTATGCCTTCTTTTTTCGTACCCAGGACATAAGTCTCCTCTTCCCTTTTTCGTTAGATTGTTAGCTTGTAGCAGTAATTTCGACCACAGATACCAGGAAAATGACGACGAGGTGGGACTCGCAGATTACTGGCCTCTGCGGATATTGGGTTATTTAGGCCGAGTTACGTTGTACTCTTTTTCGATTTTCTTAGGGGCATACGCACGTAGTCATATATTTGACCTATGTAAACTCAAGGTTTTCGAAGGTAGGTGATCGTACAACACTACCCCATACTGGTCACATCACAAGATGGTTTCCTTGTTAAGAGCAGAGTAGTATCACCATCCGCCTTTTCCCAAAAGCTGTAGTGCGATTCTGTAACTCATTTTTGCTGTTACCGACACAAATCGTTAAAATTAAATCGCAAAATTATGACTAAAAATATAAAGAAAAGTTGGCATCACTGTTTGTGTTGGTAGAGGCTAGCGACTACTTTTTATTCATCGTTAACTTACTGAAAATTTTCGTTAATTATCCAAATTATAAACATTATAATTTTACGCCCTTTAGAAGAACTGAAAAATACACTCACTCACCCTATAACAAACTAGCGAAATAGCAAAGTGTTGTCCATAATATTCCTCCAAGGAATCCAAGTTGCGAGCACAAGTGTCGTGCTACTATCCAATAGAAAAATGCGAAATATAGGGGGCACTATGCAATATGCATCAATATGCAATATTGATGACGATAATACCACAGAACCAAGCCCAAAAGATGGTAATTTCCTGCTAGAATGAGCAACAAATCAGCAACTAGTTGACAGAACTGAAAATGGAGAAGACGGAAGTGACCTGTACCCCAATCTCAATTTTACCATTGGTAAAGGTTGCTTTCAGTTGAGCCTAATTACTCATCAAATCCTGCACAAAGAAGCACTTGATGTTTGGCAATCCAGGACATCATGCTGAACTTGGGTGTGTTGACCTTTCTCTTCGAACATTTGCTGCAGTCGAATTACAACGCATGTCATTTAGCTGGGTTTCACGCTGGTTTTACCGCCAACAATCATCACCATTCATCCACACAAGTTGAACACATCTAACACATTTCGGAATCCTTAATTCCTACAGATTCATTCTAGAGAACCACATTCTGATATTCAAAGCTCTCAAGGTGTTTCACATCAAAGTGCATGCTTCACATCTCCAGATAAAGCTGGCTTACCAAGTACTCCTTCACTGGCATGTGGTTGGGATTCCAATGCCCTCAGCGAAAAGCTGATGGCACTCCGTTCCTGCTTTGTGATATTATAACAGAACGTCTTATAATGCCTATTGGGTTATGCTTCCTTTAGCACGTTGATGATACATTGCCACCCTCCCAAGGTCAACCTGTATTGCTGTCAGATGATACTTTAGTCGCTTCCAATGTCCTCTTGGAAGCAGCAAGTTTGACAACCAACCAATGCAAACGTTGTTCACAATATGCGCCTGTAGAGGTTCTTTTCCTCTTTGCACATCCATTCCTACAACATCATTCACATCCTCCCGGTGTATGTACCAGAGAGGAACCCGACTAGCATGAGTAATTACCTATAAAAACGCTACGGCCACCAACTGAAATTGCTCTTAAAGGTAGTCTCGATTTTTGTCCAATCCTTGTACATTGCAATTGTTACTCCAAACTTACATCAAATAGGAACATGGAATATATCGGTCAACTTGTTCTGGTACCTACCACATTAAAGTTCAAACAATTAGACTTAAGAACAAATTGACGCCTGTGTGCGGATAAATTTTAAACGTTATTTTGAATAGCTTACGCCGAATTTATTAAACAAAAACCAATTTTTCATGTTCCTGCTAGGTTTAGGTTTAAGGAAGCGCGACTCTATTCAATGCAGACGCTTCACACTTTTCCTGTAATTTGAAGACAAGATATAGAATGGAAGAGTGAAATGAATAATTACCTGGGCGCAAAATATCAATCTTTGCTGTTATATTCTATATTTTGTTTTGCTGTTGAGGACACTTCCAACTTAGATCGAATTCAGAAGACGCAGGTGTTTGAGCCTGAAGACAGATGAATGCGGAGTTAAGGCCTGCGTACATAAGCTGCCTTGCCTGGTTGCCTTGCTTTCCTGCTTCATTTCTGACATAATAAAAATAAAAGAATAAAGAAGGCCGAGCAAATTTCGAACTGGGTTGCCCTTTTCTTTTTTATTCTTTTATCAGAAGTAAGCAAGGTGAGCAAGCAAGGCAGCTTATGTACGCAGGCCTTAAGATCCTTAAGATTAAAACGGAGTAACATCTTACAAATGCGAAATGGATGTATGTATATCCATTGGAAAAGCTGATAGATTTCTGCTAATTCTAGAACATAACTATTGTTTTAAGTGTTTCGATTAAATCCATAAAAAATTACAACTTTTAAATTCGATTTAAACAACAAAAATAACAATGTTTTTATTGTTCTATAAAACTAACAACAATAACAAAATGTTAACCACTTAGTGACGGAAGATGGAAGCGGGCAAGTAGCTAGCACCAGGAGCGGAGGCAGCGGGAGCAGCAGCAACGGGAGCTTGGGAAGCAAAGTTGATGACTGGAGCAACACCACCATTGAAGTTATGAGAAGGACCGCCCAAAGAATCGTATTGGCTTTGGATAGCACGTTGGGCGTTGGCAGCATCTTCAGCAGTGCGGTATTTGACAAAGTGAACTTCGGGTTTCTGGTTGTTGTTATTGCCAATGCTGTTAAGTTTGTTGGCCAAATCACCGAGATCAGCTTGTTTGTTGAGGACATAGATGGCAGTTTGTTGTTGGGCAGCTTGTTTAGCCAAAGCCAAAGCAGCATCTTCCAAACCGTTGTTTTCGGGGCCCTTAATGAAGACAACACGGAGACCCTTCTTCAAGGCATTGGCATATTGATCGGAGCTGGCACCTTCATTGAAATCAGCATCGTTGGCAGTGAAAGTATAGAATTCCTTTTCTAATTCAGCTTGAGGGGCAACTGAGCCAAAACCACTGGAACCTTGACCTTCGAGACCGATATCATAGCTGCCACTGCCAACACCTCCGAGACTACCGGCACCACCAAGGCTGCCAACACCAAAACTACCAGCACCGCCCAAACTACCAGCACCAGGAGCAAAAGATAATCCAGAAGAGGAGTGACCAACTGGTTGATAGTTATAACCCAATTTATCGGCACAGGCAACAGCCACCAAACACAAGACAATGAAGGCACGCATTGTTGTTGTTATTAAATTTTTGATGCTATAGATTAGCTGTGTTGTTCTTAATGGATGAACCGTTCGTTTTATTATGATTTGCTTATTGTGTGGTAGGTGTTTTTATATGCTTGAATTTTGCATTAGCTTTTTATCGCAGATAATACCAATAGATTATGAATTTGCCAATACAAATTTAAAAATAGCCTTCTTATTGTGTTGGGGGTAACAGCAGCAACAACAATATAAATCAGATTTCATTCAAATATGGTTTTTCCAATGTCATCAGTACAGGTCAATCATTGTTGTTGATGCGTCACGGTATGATTGCAGTTAAATTTATACGAAATATCTATGTTTTGAAAAGAATATTCTTTTATTGGATTTTGGAATTAAACATAATTTTGTACAGAACTGACTGTAGTGGTTTAGTTGTGGAGGAACTAAGAAGAAAAAAAGCTTCCTACCTTCAAAGGTTTGGGCGGTTGCGTCAAGAACCATACAAAGGCGACTGTTCCTAGAATCGTATGTGAAGAAGGTTTTCCCGGCAGCGAATTCGACTGCGGAGGCTAGAAATTCTGCGCAGTAATCACGGACCCAACAGAGGAGAAAGAGGGCTGCGAAGACCGGTAAGGAGCTGCCTACGCCGAATCGATACTAAAAGAGGTTCCGCCAAGCAACTCAAACACAATCATCTATCTATTAAGGGATTGGCCAACAATATGATGTTAGATCATCAAATTCGGGAGGTAATCCAATACAAATCATTATCAGCGGGGACAAAGGGGACATGATGGTGTTCCAATTTACCCAGCATACACGCAGGATATTGTCAGCAGTATAATATTTCCCTGGGTGCCACCGTTGTGCAATTGTATGCACACCCGCCTTGCACGCTGAAGGTCGTGGGTTCGATTCCCGGCAAGTCATCATCAAATTTTCAACGGTGGCAAAATCCCCTCAGTAATGTGGAGACATTCTCTGAGTATTTCAGCCATGTAAAACTTCTCTACAAGTGTTGTACTAAGACACGCCGTTCGGACTCGGCGATAAACTGTAGGTCCCATATCATTGAGCTCATATGAATCTGGGTGCACCCATTGCTATGAGAGAAGTCTCCCTTGTACCGTATGAATGTTTGTGGGTGGAACAATTATATATGGGGATTTCTGAGTGAAATCGGACACTTTTTCAAAATGAGGTTTTTAATTTTTGTTATTTTTTGCTGTGGTATATTTTTAGATTTTTTTGACCAACGGTTCCAGAGCTATCGCGCCTTAAAAAATTCGAATTCTGTAAAAACTATATGCAAAGAAATACTTATAACTTCTTTAATATAGTCCAGTTTGAAAAACTTGTTTTTTGTAATTTTTGTTGCTTTATCTGATAAAAAATATAAAGAAATTCTGCACAGTGGGATTGGATGCAATTTTCGCGATTTAATATTTAAAATCAATTTTTATCAATGATTGGACTTTTCGATTTTCTTGAAATTTTTTTGTATCAAGCTAATATTAATTACAAACATTTTAACTCCAATTTGGTAACGGGATTTGAATGATTACTATTTTTCTTCATTTTTTATAGTTTGTCAATACAATACAATATCAAAGTGATATTTTCTTCAGATTATACAAATACAAAAGTGGATTTGAATTTGAGAAATGCAACGGCTAAACCTACCGCGGGTACATAAAAATTTCATTCAGTAATACCCACTAATGCTGGTACACGAAATGTTAAACCATTCTTAAAATCGCAAAATGAAGAAGTTTTTATGATGTTTAAGATGAATCTACATAAATGTAAATTGTTACATTTTTTGGTGAAATGTTTCTCACTGGTATAAAGGAAAAATTATATTGACAAATTTTTTTTTTTTTTTGAAGAAAAGGACTTAACATTTTTGCATTTATTCGTAGTTTAATACAAAAAAATTTAAGAAAATCGGAGAGTACAATCATTGTTTAGAATTGATTTTAAATATTACATCGCGAAAATTGCATCCAAGCCCACTGTGCATTTTTTTCTATTTTTTATTAAATAGCAGAAAAAACAACAAAAAATACAAAAAAAAGATTTTTTCAAATAGGGCCTATATTAAAGCAGATATGAGTATTTCATTGTATGTAGTTTTTAAAGAATTCGATATCTCTGAAACCATTAGTAAAAAAACAAAAAAAACTGATATTTAGTTAAATGTTTTGCTGGCGAGCAGCATCACCACAGCAGAAAAGAAAGCAAATCAAAAACCTCATTTTGAAAAAATGTCCGATCTCACTCAGAAATTTCCACATAATACTTCCATGGGAAAGTCTCAAACTCAATCTGGTGAGGAAAGACCAAATTGCTCTACTAAGACATCCGTATTTGTCGGAGGTTGGGCAGCATGTTAGAGAGGGAACACAATCTAGATGTCGTTGGTTGCCAAAACAAGACTTTGGAAGTGAAGAAATTAGAAGTCTTCCAGAGGGAGGAGAAGGATGACAGTACTCTCCTTGTGGTCGAAATTTATCATCTTCATGGCCAGTCTGACAAAGACTATATCTCAAACGCTGTCTCCTTTAAAGGCGAGGAAGTCAAAATAAAAAGCGAGAAGCAACTAAGAAGAGGGAGTCGGTATTGAAATCAGTGACTCCCAAGAAGGCCGTTTACTGTAGGACCAATGATCGAGGTCATCTAGAGAAACTTCCATCGAAACGAGACGGTGAAAGGTGAAATTAAGTATTTTTTTGCAATTACAGTATAGTCTCGATAATCCGGACCCTCGTTAATCCGGACAACGCGGTAATCCGGACACTCGTTAATCCGCACAACGCGGTAATCCGGACACTCGAATTTTTACATTGTAGACTCGGTAATCCGGACATCACATATTTTTCTTACCTCGATAATCGAGACATCAATATTTTTTCCTATCTTGAGCATTAAATTCTTATTTATTGACGTTTTCCTTCTTAACAATAGCAATTGGTGTATAAATAAGAAAATTTAAATTTTTAAATTTTTCAGTCCAAATCTCGACTTATAAGATCCACTGTCATCTCCGTTATACAGTCAATATGGAATTCATTATCTGAATCTGTCGAATAATTTTCCTATCGTTCAACCATAGATGTCTTGCTATGATAAGCAACAGTATTTAAAACCTAGGGTTGGGACACATGTTTCCCTGGAAAATCGATATTGAGTGGCCCTTTCCTCTAATTCATGAGAAAGTCTTCCTATTTGTGAGAATGTCCCTTGGGGGCATGTAATGTATATCCAAGATATTTTACATAGAACATTTGATTTTGCTTGGCCGGGGAATCGAATAGATTTAAATTACATTTTGTCTTATTCGTAAACTACAACATTTATATAAAACAGTGTTTTTTTTCTTTTTGATTTCGTCGACGAGAAGAAGCCATTTGGTGATGCTCATAGAGATATTTCAATATTTCCCATAATGAAATAAGTGCATTTGAATTCTGAAGTTCTATCACGAGTCATAAAAGGCTCGTGTCCCATGGACAAGGCAAATCAATATATGAATGTACATGAGCTACGAGGTTTATATATTTAAAAAAGAAAACTATGCATAAATATACACCAGTTGTAGAGAAGTTTTAGACCACAAAAGTAATCAGCAAATGTCACCTAAATTACGGTGGAGGAATGTAAGACGCAAATTTGGTAGCCAGGGAAGCTGCTTCCGGTTTTAAAATGGTCGCAGCCCATAATATTTGCTTAATATGAATTTGTTTACGTTAAATGTTAGATTATTATCAAGTAAAAGTCCGTTATTAATGATTTAAACGTACAAAATTATATGTTTTTGTTATTACTAGGTAATCCGGACAATTCGATAATCCGGACACCGCCGAAACATGTGGTGTCTGGATTATCGAGATTATACTGTATTTATAGTTCTTTGCTTCAATAAACAGTTTTCACATGGTCACGGTGCGCCTTAACTAATTTTAAATGTAAGGTGCTTACACCTGGAAAGTTTTTGCAGATTCTGAAACTACAATGCTCATAGATGAGAACTATCAAGAAACAAAAAACAAAATCGCCGGAGGGATTTTCAAATAAATCGCGATTTAAGTTCACATTTTTAGGGGTTCTTTAGGTTTTCACGATTTTGCTTGAAAACCGCGAGTCCTATGTAAATGGGCCTGAAGAAACTGATGTAGCTATGAAAATTCTCCTTAAGATTGACCTATGTAATATTTTCGTAGGTTTAACCGTTTTTGAGATATAGAAGTTCAAATTAAGACACTGCACTGACTGTATCGCCTCCTTATAAAACAATGTCATTACTGCAATTTCCCAAATTAAACTTATATATCTTGAAAATGGTACAAGATAGGACAAAATAAATCATCCAGTCTTGTAGAGATTTTTCACAGCTTCAACATTTTCTTTAGTCCCATTTTTATATGACTTGCGGTTTTCAAGCAAAATCTTGAAGACTTAAGATAAAAACCTAAAAATTTGAACTGAACCTCTATATCTCAAAAATGGTAAAACCTACGAAAAAACCTAAAGGTCAGTCTTGTAGATAATTTTCACAGCTACAACATTTTCTTTACACTCATTTCGATACGACTTGCAGTTTCCAAGCAAAATCGTGAAAACCTAAAAAAAACCCTAAAATTGTGAATTTTGATCGCGATTTATTTAAAAATCTCTCCGGCGATTTTTTCTGTTTCTTTTATTTTTCTTATCTGTGAACATTTTTGTTTCCGAATCCGCGAAATCTTCCCATGTGTAAGCGGTTTTCATCAAAAGTTAGTTAAGGCGTACTGAGCATGATATTGTTTTATAAGGAGGCGATACAGTAAGTGCATTGTCTTAATTTGAACTTCTATATCTCAAAACCGGTAAAACCTACGAAAATATCATAAAGGTCAATCTTGTGGAGAATTTTCACAGCTACAACATTATCTTAAGGCCCATTTACATAGGAATCGCGGTTTCCAAGCAAAATCGTGAAAACCTAAAGAACACATAAAAATGTGAACTTAAATCGCGATTTATTTGAAAATCCCTCCGGCGATTTTTTTTGTTTCTTAATATTTCTCATCTATTGTAGTTTCAGAATCTGCAAAAACTTCCCAGGTGTAAGCACCTTCCATTTAAATTTGGTTAAGGCACACCGTGTGGTATAAAGCAAAAAATTTTGAAAAATATGAAAATACATAACACTCCTTAAAATGTGGTGGTCAAAACATATGCAACTGAACAAAATCCCATGCAAAAATCAGTATTTTGTAAAATATTATTTTTTATATAAATCAAATCATTTGTTTTTGTTTTGGGAAGGTTTAGAAGTGAACAAAATCTTGAAACTGATATCAGTCATACGTACTTCTTCGGGGGAGTGGCGGTTCGTACGGAAGAAGCATGGACATGGGTCCGAGGGTCAAAAGCTGCAAAATTAATGGAAATTTCTTCACATTTCGGTTGTCAATTTAATACAATTGAAAGTTTAGAGGTACAGTTGTATCATTTATTAGCAAAAGTCGGATGTCTGGGTCTCCAAAAACATATTATCGTAGGGATTGTTTCCATATTAGAATGATGGATACTGATCTATTGAAGTTATGACGGGCTGTGTAATTGGAAATTCTGGATTCTATGATTCCATCATTCTGATATGGACCCAATCCCTACGATACAACTACACTCTAACTGAAATGTGAAGAAATTTCCATTAATTTTGCAGTTTACGTATGACTGATATCATTTTCAAAATTTTATTCACCTTTAAACTTCCAAAACAAATGATTTAAATCATATAAAAATAATATTTTACAAAATATTGAAGATTTTTGCATGGGATTTGGTTCAGTTGCATATGTTTTGACTGTTAAATTTTAAGGTGTGTTATATTTGTTTGGCACTGGCTGCAAACAAATATATGTCTGGATCCAATGAGAAAATAGCTTTATATTTATATTTCCATCAAAATCGGCTTAGGAAAACGTTTTTTTTTTTTTGTTCTATCATCGGAAGCAACAAAGTTGTTATCAGGTACTTGCTGTCATGTGGTTAATCGGTTACTTAAAACCGGTTCAAAAATCGGTTTAATATCAGAATATCGGTTCAAAAATTTAGATAACCGGATCAATCCTCTAATAAAATTTATTTTTAACGTGTTCGTCATTACAAGAGCTATTTATTGTAAGTATTTCAGAAGTACCACAGACCAATAACAAATATACATAAATACAAATCATAGTTTTCTGAACAAAAACCGGGTAAATGTCAAAAGGTCCATGAAGGCGGGAAAATATCGATTAGTCATCAATGAGAACCGTACCTAAAATCTTGTGAACAAATTGTTTGTAGAAGATTTGGATGCTGTAAAATCTCGTGTTGTAGTACCTTTACTACGGTTCCAGAAAGCAAGGACGAAAAGGACATGGAAGGGATTGAGTTAGAGGGATGAAATTCATTCGAAATTCGATTTGACTGCCTACATGTAATCTCAAAATGAAGCTACAATAACGCTAAACAGAGATATAAAGCTATTTTTTTCACAAATTAAGGGGTCAAAATTAAACCAGTAATCACCCGATATCTCAGAAATTTGACCTACGTTAGTACGCTCACCAAGGGCTTTCATTTCTTAAAGGAATTGTCCACCCACTGACTTTGAGTTCCATTTTGTAGCACAGTGTCATTTATCGATATTTTCCGAAAATTTCCACTTTCTCAAGGTCAAAACTGTCTGAAGGAGCACTCCAATGCTTTTGGGGTGTACTAGAGAGTTCTTTATTATTATCTTGGCTACAATTTGCGCCTTTGTGGTGGATCAAAAATCTCAATGGTTTGGTTGTTATATGCCAAAATATCTAAAGAACCTGGATAAGAACCTTCAAGTCGAAATCCGGGAGCTCGATTTTCACTTTAGACATACGTTTTAGTTGACTTTTTTGCTCACTACAATCCCAAGAATCAGAAACTTTAGGTGCCTGTTAACATTTTTCCTTCCATACAAATCGCCCCGGCCTACTACATACATATGAATATTTGAAATATGGATGTACGTATTTATTACATCATATAATCATTTGATTCCAGATGCCTATTTCCGTTGATGATTTCAACTTTGAGGATAATGTGTTTTATTTCACAACTACGGAGAAGCGTTCAACGATGTTTCTATATTTTTTTTCTGTTTAAAAGTGTGACTTTTTATAAATTATCCCTTTCCGTTTTTCTTTTATTAAAGTCTGTTATGTATTTCTTTGGAATTTTGTTATGTACCGATGTGTTTGTTGTTGCTTTTGTGTTTGGTATTTCTATGCATTTCAATAAACCACCACCAGTTATAAATGTGTGTATATGTTAGAGATAGCCAGCGTGCGCTTACGGAGAGCAAGTGAGCATATATTTCAATGTGTTTTACTGGTACATGTGTTTGTTTTTTGTGGATTTTGGGTTTGTATTTATATTATATCTTAACAAATATTTGTTTGCACCCAAACATAAATTTGTTTGGTTGCAAACAAATATATGTTTGCTGCAAAATATGTTTGGGACATATGTTAGAGAAGCCTTTTTTCCACAGTGTGAGCGAGGTGAGGTGTTAGAAGTGCTTAATTTGAATTTATTATGGACAGGCGGACACTCATAATTATATAATGTTATAACGATACAGATCGGCATCAGAAAATAATACCAATATCAATTACCCCTTTCGATAGTTATCGTGAGGTACCAAAGGATGTTTCCCAATATAGACCTGCTTGGAAGTTGGTGTACGTTTTACTCCTTACGATAGTTATAGTGAGGTACTCAATATAGACCTTCTTGGAAGTTAATGGACGTTTGGAAGAAATATTACCATGCGCAAAGTTTCGGCCAAATCGGATGCACAATTCGCAAGTTTTCGTGATCATCAGTAATTCGGGCTGGTGTCGACAGGTTTATTTAGAGCATTGACGATGTTATCTTAGGAAGTATGGACTTGCCCCGAAAACAATAGAACATACTGTAAAAAAATTGTATGGTGATCCGAGAAGTGTTCCTAAACTTCACATTTGAAGTGGACCGATATAGTCCGATATAGTATTCGTACAAAAAATTTTGAGGGCCAAATTTAAGGGCAAATCAGTTGATCATTTCGAGAGATTTCGTGCGCTCCAGGCAGACAGACGTGCGAACATGGCTAAATCGAATAAAAATTTTCAGAAACGGATTTCTTCGAAGCAGACTTGGGATCCAAAACCTTAATTCCAATGAGGCACATTTTCACAATGTTTTAATCTCGCTAGCCTAAAGGCTGATGGTATAACAATCCATTACCTAATGCACCTGAAATATAACTAAATTACATAAAATCTTATGTTTTTCAAACCTGAAAACCTTGATTTATCGTATCATATTTAAAATCATTTTAATTCATTTAAAATATTATAAGCACACTTAAAGACCTTAATTTTTGGGCACCCAACCTGGTTCAGACCTCACGCCATATTATCACCACACATGATTCTTAAAGCCTTATTCGTCTACATTATCCCTTTTTACATCGTCAGCAGTTTCCAACCAATTATACTGCACAATTCCGAACATTCACATTATTTGTTTTTTCAAATCGAAATAAATGAAATAAAAAGCCTTTAAAGGTATTAACTTATTGCAAAACTTTTGCAATAATCTCCAGGTTAATCCCCAGACGAGGATATTGATGAGATTACTTTCAGAATTAGCTAAATGTCAAAACTTTGTGTATCCGTGTGTGTGTTTTGCTTGTGCGCGTACATTATGTGTTTACTTTGGTTTTTTGTTAATTTTCGCAAAGCTAAATTAAAGAAAACTTTTTTTCTCATGTGCCAATCATCAATTGACCAACAACACCAACAAATTTATTCACCACGCACACCAACGAAGGAATACGTGAAAGTCATATCAATCTCATCAACAGAAGTAGTCACTTTAATTTGCACGCAAACAACAACAGCAACAATAAGAATAACAAAATCGCAATAAGCCTGAAAGTTTTGAGCTGGAAATTATTAATTAATGTTCTTTGCCTTCGCATCATAATACACAGCGCAATGCGAAAAAGCAAACGAGAAAATAAAAGAAATGCTAGAAATTTTTTAGCTTTCAAATCCAATTTAAAAAGTTTGAATGAAGAAGAAAATTATTGAGTGATACTATCAAAGCGAAAAGATTTATAACTTTCATGAGAACTTTCAACAGCTAAGACTTCATCATGGTCATCAACTTGAATGCTGGCTGACGACATTTGCTCTATTTCAACGATGATGATGTTGTTGTTGTCGTTACTGTTGTTAGGGAACATTTCAGAGTAGTAATTTGAAGTTAAATAAAATTTAATTTCAAAAAATTAACAAGGTTGACAATTGAGATGTATTTATGAAGAGAAAGCTGAAATGTTTGCGTTCGCAATATTGGTAAGTGTGGAGGGGTGTTTTATGATTTTCTTTAACGTATTGGTATGCTGATTAGGAATCGTCAAATAAATGGAAAATATGGCGGTATCGTTCTATGGAGCGCCCCCACCTAAACTTTTCTGCAGGAAAGAAAAATCTTCAAACTATCCAAATTATGGCGGTATTGTTCTATGGGGCTATATCAGAACGTGGACCGATACCTAACATTCTAGAAGTTATATTATGTTCATTGTTGTTGTGTAGCAACGCAAATATGTTCGTTCGTGTAAAAAATTCTGCAACCTGGACTGGTTGCGTCCATAAGGAATCAGGAGACAGGTGAGTGGGGTTAGCTGGGCAGCTAAACAAATGCAGTGTATCGTGTGGTCCCAACCCACATGCTGGGCATGTGTTGGGTATCGTGGCGTCAATTCAGGCCCAATATGAATTGAGGCGGCTGCATCGTCCGGATCTTAACTGGGCGTTTTAGCCCAGTGGTTTTACACTCGTGTTTGCCTTGGCAGCTGGAGTTCTTCTGCTGCAATGGAAGGGGGTAGTCTCCAAGTACGGCATACACACTGCACCTCTGTATTGCCTGCGCAGCCATATCAGTGTGAATGCTATCCAAGCATGCCTTATAATCTCGCTGGTCTAGAGGTTCTCTTTTATACCGTTGGACCTCTCTCTCTAGATCATGAAGATCTCTCCTGACGTGCCTGGGTGGAGGAAGCCTGTCCATTAAATCGTGACAGGGATGCTCACTGCGATAACATCCAAGCAGGTACTGCATCGACAATATCTTATTGTGTTGACGCGCCGGTAAAATCTTTGTCTCCTCATGAAGATTGTCCACTGGTGTCATGAGGAGGCACCCTGTTGCAGTCCTCAGGGCAGCATTCTGTCAGCTTTGAATCTTCTGCCACGGTGTAGTGTTATACTTTGCATACCACGCTGGCGCCGCTAGCTTACCACAGGCCGGCCTATTGCATTGTAGTTGGTCAACAAGATTTCTTTGTCAGCTCCCCAAGTGCTGCCGGCCAGCGACTTGAGCACCTTATTCCTACCTCTGATCTTATCGCAAATAGCTGTGGCCAAGGCATATTTATACAAGGTAGAAGTGACAATCAGCTGTATTCTTACTTTTTTGTAAATTTAGTTTTCAAAATGTAATAGGATCTACACGTCCCTAGAGGACGCGTCCCCAGGTGGCGGATAGGGGAATGCTTCCCAGATATGGGTGGTAAGGGGGAAATCAAATACCTCTCGCGGACCAACAGGTAGCGGTGTCTGTTTCCACAGTGGGCGGCTGCAAACAGCGTCTGTACTCTAAGAAGAGCGGCTGAAACGAAGACGGTAAACTTTAAACCCATCAGAAGATAAGGGGAAATCACTGATGTATTTATCCCTTGAAAACCATATAACAATGAATGCAGAACAAAATACACGGCCCTCAATCTCCGGTAACTCGAGGGTGCTAAGAATCCCCGGAGGTAAAACCAAAAAGACACTTAATATTGGTACATGGAATATCCGAAGTTTATATGAAGCAGGTAAACTAAACAATACAATAGCTGAAATGGACAGACTCAATGTGGACATACTAGGAGTGTGTGAAACTTGGTGGCCAAACTCTGGAGATTTTATATCTCAAAATGCCAAAATATACTTTTCAGGTAACTCGAATAGAAATCATCGGAATGGAGTTGGCATTATAGTGAAAGAACATATAGCCAAAAGTGTCATCGGATTCATTCCAAAATCTGACAGAACTATGATAATAAAAATATCAGCAAATCCAGTCAACGTTAATATAATTCAAGTCTATGCACCTACAGCAGACAAAAGTAATGACGAGATTGAAACCTTCTACACTGAAGTCGAAGAACTAATTAAAATAACAAAACCGCATGAAATAACCATAATCCAAGGCGATTTCAATGCAAAGGTAGGAAGCGATATAGTTGCAGGAGTAAAAGGAAGATATGGTCTAGGAGACAGAAATGAAAGAGGTGACAGACTCATCGAATTTTGTCAGGAATTTAAAATGAAAATTACCAATACCCTGTTCACCCTACCGCCAAGAAGGTTATATACTTGGAAATCCCCCCAAGATAGAGTCGGCAATGTAATAAGAAATCAAATAGATTTCATACTTATAAACAGGCGACATTGCTCATCTGTAAGAAAGGCCACAACATACCCTAGCGCAGATGTACCATCTGATCACAATCTTCTGATGGCAAAAATCCACATAAAACTAGCACGTCAATCAAAGAAAACACGAAATCGAAAAATTGACATCGGAAAACTCGGAAATCCTACAATAAGGTCTGGCGTTTCTTCTCAAGTCAACACAGAGCTAATCAATATCAACAGGAATGACGTGGAAAATATATGGAACAGTGTGAAGACCACAATCAATTCAATTGCACGTAACACGCTTGGAAACTACACAAAACCAAAAAGTAAAAGCTGGATGACTGAAGAGATACTTGAACTGATGGATGAGCGTAGAAAATACAAAAATAGTAACTACGAGATGTATTGGGAAATCAACAGGGAAATTCAAAGGGAAGTGCGTATAGCCAAAAACAACCATCTTAACAGTCAATGCCAAGAAATTGAACGACTGATGACACTGCACGACGACTTTCAGTTACACAAGAAAATGAAAGAAGCAGCCGGCATATACAGAAATAATAATTCATCAGTCCTTTACAATAACAATAATGAACCCGTTTTTGAAACCGCTGAGAAGAAAAACATCTGGAAAGAATATATTCAAAACTTATTCAATGATCCTACTAGATCTGATTATGACTACCGGATATCACAGCAAATGACAGGCGAGGCAATAACAAACAACGAAGTTGAAGATGCAATAAAATCCCTCCGAGAACGAAAAGCCACGGGTCCTGATGAAATACCTGCCGAGATACTAAAAATGATAAATGATAACAATATTGATCTGTTAACGAAACTATTTAACTATATTTATGACACCGGAAAATACCCAGAGGATTGGCTGAAGTCCACATTTATAACCATTCCAAAGAAATCTCACCCCAAAAGATGCAACGAGTACCGACTTATTAGCTTGATGAGTCACGCCTTAAAAATTTTTCTGAAAATTATACATAGACGGATATACGAAAAATGCGAACGAGAAATGGGCGAAACACAATTTGGTTTTAAAGAAGCAAAAGGAACCAGAGAAGCACTATTCTGCGTACAAGTGTTGGTCCAAAAATGTAGAAGTGTCCATAAAGACGTTTTTATGTGCTTCATCGACTACGAGAAGGCATTTGACACCGTACAACATGACAAGCTCATTGATATTTTGGCGTCAATTGGAATAGGGGGAAAAGAAATTAGATGCATTAAAAGTCTGTATTGGCACCAAACCGCACATGTTAATATCAACGGAGAAATGACGGAAGAAATATCTATATCCAAAGGAGTAAGACAGGGTTGTACTCTGTCCCCACTACTGTTTAATATATACTCGGAAAAAATATTCAAAGAAGCAATAAATAACACTAAAGAAGGAATCCTCATAAATAATGCTTATATAAACAATATTAGATACGCTGACGATACTACACTAATAGCAGACAGCCTATCAGGTTTACAAAATCTTGTCAACAGACTAACTGCGTGTAGTGAAAGATATGGATTAAAATTAAACATCAAGAAAACTAAATATATGATAATAAGCAGAAAAAACAATTACGAAAACATGAATATAATAATTCACAACACTCCACTCGAGAGAGTGTCGAGCTTCAAATATCTCGGGTTCTCAATAAATGATCAGTGGGATAACTCCAAAGAAATTAAATGCCGGATAGAAATGGCAAGAGACGCCTTTCACAAATATAGAAAAGTTTTGACAAGTCATGATATTAACATCACAACAAAGACAAGGTTCATAAAAGCCTACATATGGCCAGTACTGTTATACGCAACGGAAGTATGGACTATAAAAGCAGTAGACGTCAAGCGATTAGAAGCATTCGAAATGTGGATATATCGGAGAATTCTTAAAATCCCATGGATAGCTCACGTGCCAAATGACGAGGTCCTACGCAGATTAAACAGAACAAGAGAACTCTTCAATCATATAAAAAGGAGAAAAATTGCATATCTTGGGCATATAATGCGAAACTCAAAATACCACATTCTACAATCAATTCTACAAGCCAGTATAGAAGGAAAGCGTAGCAGAGGAAGACAAGAGATGTCCTGGCTCCAAAATATTCAACAATGGACAGAATTCCGAAATGCAGAAAATTTAATAAGTGTCGCAAGAAATAGAGAATTATTTTCATATTTTGTCAATGATATATAAAATATTATACATGAAATGTAATATGGTCGCTAACATTCGAATATCGAATATGCAATAAAGAAGAAGAATAGGATCTACTCATGAAATTCGAAATTTGCTACCATAAAATACTTCTTTTCATCGTAAACGTGTAATAACAATGACCTACGACAGTTCTGAATCCATTCTATTTACATTTTATTCAAATTTGTTCTATTTTAGAGGATTTTCAAAATGTATTTACGTTTTTCCTGAGAAAACTTTTTGAACGACCCCATTATTCAATATTTATCTTTGACAATTAATTTTCAATAACAACAATGTTGTTTTTGTAAATTTGTTAGTTGTTGTAATTCATGCATTTACCTTATATGAATATGCCTTGGCTGTGGCATGGGCGGATGACTTAAAAATGCTATCTAACGTTAAACCCAGTATTTTGGGGTAGTTAGTGGTCGGAATCAGTGCACCATCGACCAATATGTTCAGTGGGAGCCTCATTTAGCGGGGTATATTTTCATATTCCTCAGATGGAATAACTGCACTAGGTCAGCTATGTACACATTTGACCTATCACATATGTCATCGACGATAGGGCCCGACGCCAAGATCGTACATTCATCCGCATACATCACGATCTCTATGCCGTCTGGAGGGTGGGGAATTTCAGAAAGGTAGAGGCTAAACAGTTCCTGAGATATCACCCCTCCTTGGGGAACTCCCTGTTTCACTCTACGGGTTTTGTACTTCTTGTTTCTGAATTCCACAAACGACTGGCGTCCGCACATATAGTTGATTACCCGACGTTTCAAACATGACTGGAGAGTAGTCTTTTCTATATCCTTGAACAGCTTGCCATGATTGACGGTATCGAAAACCTTCGATAGGTCAAGAGTCACCATGACTGTTCGGTCGCACTGCCTTTCCCCTCTGCTGGCATACTTGCTATGCTTTAGTAGCGGGACCACCCTGTACACTTTCCAGGCTTCTGGTGCAATATGGGTGGGTAACTATAGGTTGAGGACACTTGTTAAATACTCAACTCCGGGTTCATCCAGTTGCTTAAACATTACCATCGATATTTGGTGTGGGCCCAACGCTTTGGATGAATTCGCGTTTCGGATGGCATCTGCAACATCGCTCATCGTAAATTGTGGTGGTATCTCCTCGGCTGGAAGGGCACTTCTCTTCGCTCTTTCACGGGGGTGATCTATGAACTGCCGGTTAAAATAACACTCGCACCTCTTTTGGTCAGTTACTGTCACGCCGTTGAAAGTAACTGCTGTTCTGTCATCCTTCTTTTCCGGATTCGAGAGTGATTTAACCGTTGCCCACAATTTACTTAATCCTGTACCAATGTTGCATTGCCTCAGGAGATCTAGTCACTTTTTCCGCTTATGTTCTCCTACCAAGAGTAAGCTCTGTAACTCTTGGGTCTTCATGGTTCGTACGACGAAGCTCATCACGCTCATTTGCTAGTCCCCCCGCCTCCCTGGGAAATTTGGTCTTATTTCGAGTATTCGACCAGCATGTATGTAGGGAGCGGCTGCAGCAGTGATGATGTCCCGGAAATTTTCTCAGCTAACCGAGGATCTGAGGAAGTGGGCAATTCTCTGAAGCGGTGATTGGTAAATTCTCTGAACCCTTGCCAATCGGCTTTCCCATGGTTCAGGAAAGTACGGCGTTCAGAGGTTATGAAATCGGATGGTCTGTTTACGGAGATGAAAGTAACTGCTGTTCTGTCATCCTTCTTTCCCGGATTCGAGAGTGATATTACCGTTGCCCACAATTTACTTAATCCTGTACCAATGTTGCATTGCCTCAGGTGATCTAGTCACTTTTTCCACTTATGTTCTCCTACCAAGAGTAAGCTCTGTAACTCTTGGGTCTTCATGGTTCGTACGACGAAGCTCATCACGCTCATTTTCTAGTCCCCCCGCCTCTGCTGGGAAATTTGGTCTTAGTTCGAGTATTCGACCACCATGTTTGAATGGGAGCGGCTGCTGCACTGATGATGTCCCGGAAATTTTCTCAGCTAACCGAGGATCTGAGGAAGTGGGCACTTCTCTGAAGCGGTGATTGGTAAATTCGCCGAACCCTTGCCAATCGGCTTTCCCATGGTTCAGGAAAGTACGGCGTTCAGAGGTTATGAAATCGGGTGGTCTGTTTACGGAGGTGGTCTGAGCTAAGGAAATGACGGATTGCCAGGAAAAGTCATTTATCACACCTGGTGACTCAATGGTGATATCTGGCGAGCTGTTGCAGTCTCCTCTAATACTCGTAGGAGCGCCTTAATATACCGTGCAAAACGTGGAGTTATCAATTTGCTCGCACCGTCATTTCCGCTGGCTCGGACCACCCCCTATCATCGTCTACGTAAATAGACCTCCCGATTGCATAATCTCGGAACGCCGTACTTGTCTGAAGCATGGGAAAGCTGATTGGCAAGGGTTCAGAGATTTTACCAATCACCGCTTGAGAGCTGTCCATACCCTCAGATCCTCGGGTAGCTGAGAGAATTTTCCGGGACATCATCACTGCAACAGCCGCTCGCTACGTACCTGCTGGTCGAATACTCGAAATAAGACCAAATTTCACGCGAAGGCGACGGGACTAGCAAATGAGTGTGATAAGCTTCGTCGTACGAACCCTGAAGACCCAAGAGTTAGAGACCTTACTGTTGGTAGGAGCACCGACGTAGCCAGCCGAAATGATTTTTATTGCAATATATATTTTCTAAATAAAGCGAAAAATTTAATCCCTTAAATAACTTTTACGATTAAAAATTAATTAAATACGTGATAGGAATACCTATGTATATGTACATACTCAAGCCATGTTCAAACTGTTTAATTTGTATATTTTACATGTTAAACACTTATTTTCTTAAGACACTGCTTTCTGGTGCAAATTTTGTAGGAGTTTTAGTAATACCTCTACTAATTATTATTAAAATTTTGGCAACTCTGAAAATATGGTGAAAACCTGATCAAATTAAAACATGCTTTGAACAATCACTCACAAGTTGTTTGGAGGAGTTCTATTCAGAGCTCCGAAATTCTACTCGCGAGTGAAATTCGAGCGAGTTCGAGCGGGAGTACTCACGCGAGTAGAAAAAATAAAACGAGTATACTCTATTTTTATTACAATGTTTTATTTAACTTGCCTTGGTGTGTGTTTAGTTCAAATCTGGTAACTCATTTTTAACTCGGTTGCAGTTGACCAATCGAACTAAAACTTTGCACACTTCTCAGATTTGGAAGACAATACACGAATATGAAATCAAAACCAATATTGGTCCATTTTTACACTGTTTTACAGTGTTTTATCTAATTTGCTTTTCAAATCTGGTAACTAATTTTTCACACAGTTGCAGTTGAGCAATCGAACTTAAAATTTGCACACATTTCAGAATTGGATGACAATACATGAATATGAAATCAAAACCAATATTGGACCATTCTTACAGTGTTTTTACGGTGTCTAACTTAACCCCTTTTCAAATCTGGTAACTGATTTTTAAAGCGGTTACAGTTGACCAATCGAAGTAAAACTTTGCACACTTTTCAGATTTAGATGACAATACGTGAATATGAAACCAAAATCAATATGGGTCCATTTTTTCCTATAGCTCCCATATAACGGTACCACCCGGTTTCCGGTATTTTGCTTTTCAAATCTGGTAACTCATTTCCCACACAGTTGCAGTTGACCAATCGAACTAAAACTTTGCAAACTTTTTAGATTTGGATGACAATACATGAATATGAAATCCAAACCAATATTGGTCCATTTTTACAGTGTTGTACAGTGTTCAATTTTACATGCTTTTCAAATCGGGTAATTCATTTTTAAGACAGTTGTAATTGACCAAGCGAACTAAAACTTTGCACACTTTTCAGATATGAATGACAATACATGAATATGAATCAAAACCAATATTGGTTCATTTTTACACTGTTTTACAGTTTTTTTTATCTAATTTGCTTTTCAAATCTGGTAACTCATTTTTCACACAGTTGTAGTTGACCAATCGAACTAAAACTTTGTACACTTTTCAGATTTGGATGACAATACATGAATATGAAACCAAAATCAATATGGGTCCATTTTTTCCTGTAGCTCCCATCCAGCGGTACCACTCGATTTAAGGTATTTTATCGTTATTTTAAGCCCGTATTGGCTGCTTTTTGACAACTAGGGTTTCCAATGGTACAGAAACGTACCCATTAAAAATTATGGACATAGGTCCAGGTTTTGGTATAGCCCCCATATAGCGGTACCGCCCGATTTCAAGTGTTTTATGGATTTTATCTTCATTTTTATACCGAATTGCGTGTAACTTGCCATTTGGAGATCCCAGTGGTACAGAAATTTCTCCACCAAAAATTGTGACATAGGTCGAGGTGTTGGTATAGCCCCCATATTACGGCTCCACCCGATTTCAAGTGTTTTTGTCTTAATTTTTGAGCCGAAATGGCTGTAACTTTGATTTCGAGTTCCCAACTTCTCCACCAAAAATTGTAGACATAGGTCCAGGTTTTGATATAGCCCCTATAAATGGTACCACCCAATTTCAGGCATTTTAAAGTTTGTATCTACATTTTCGGCCTAAATTGGTTATGGGGTTCCGTTGAAAATTGAAAGAGCATGTTGAGAGGGGAAAGTTCGGTGGAGGTAGTTCGGCGGTGGTTCGGTGTAAGTTGTTAGGAGTTAAAGTTCGGAAGTACCGAGGAGTTTGTTTGAAATTTCGGATGAGGTTGTCCGGAGTAGATTTTTCGGAAGTTTGGATGAGGTTGTTCGGAAGATCGGCGGAGGTTGTTCGAAGGGGTGGTGTTATGAAGGTGGATGTTAGGAACTTCCACCCCCCTCCGAACTTCCAAACAACCTTCTCCAAACTTCCCCTTCTCAACTTGCCTTTTCCACATTCAGTCTAACTTGTTCACTACTACACACATCAACACACACAAGCACACAAACGGTCAAAAAATAAATACTTATTTCAAAATCTGACCCATGTACACAATTTTGGTGGGGACGTTTCTGTACAACTGGGAACTCGAAGACAAAATCCTCAAATCAACTTAAATCGGGTGGTACCGCTATATGGGCACCATCATTAAATATCATTTATAATCTCAAGTATATACAAATAAAATTGAAAATCTTAAAAAAATGTATTTACAAAAAAATTAAAAATAATTATAAAATTAATAAGTTTCAGTGTTATATTTTTAAATGCACTAAAAACTAGAAAATAAGTATGTAATTAAAAAAAATTAAGTAACAGTGTTTTATTTATAAATGCACTTAAAAGTAGAAAATAATTTTGATGATGGAATCTCTCAAATAAAACGCTTGCCGTTCAATATTATCACAAGTTTTAATTTAAATGCAAGCGTTTTATTTGAGAGATTCCATCATCAAAATTATTTTCTACTTTTAAGTGATTTTATAAATAAAACACTGTTACTTAATTTTTTTTAATTACATACTTATTACAGTGTTTTATTTAACTTGCCTTGGTGTGTGTTTAGTTCAAATCTGGTAACTCATTTTTAACACGGTTGCAGTTGACCAATCGAACTAAAACTTTGCACACTTTTCAGATTTAGATGACAATACATGAATATGAAACCAAAACAAATACGGGTCCATTGTTTCCTATAGCCCCCATATAACGGTACCACCCGATTTCCGGTATTTTGTTTTTCAAATCTGGTAACTCGTTTTTCACGCAGTTGCAGGTGACCAATCGTACTAAAACTTTGCACACTTTTCAGATTTGGATGACAATACATGAATATGAAATCAAAACTAATATTGGTCCATTCTTACAGTGTTTTTATGATGTCTAATTTGACCCCCTTTTAAAATCTGGTAACTGATTTTTAGCACGGTTGCAGTTGACCAATCGAACTAACACTTTGCACATTTTTCAGATTTAGATGACAATACATGAATAGGAAACCAAAACCAATATGGGTCCATTTTTTCCTATAGCCTCCATATAACGGTACCACCCGACTTCTGGTATTTTGAGGATTTTGTCTTCATTTTTAGCCCGAATTTGCTGTAACTTGGCATTTGGAGTTCTCAATAGTCCAGGAACTTCCCCACTAAAAATTGTGGACGTAGGTCAAGGTTTAATATAGCATCCATATAACTGTACCACCCAATTTCAAGCATTTTAATCTACATTTTCCGCTCAAATGGACTGTAATTCGGCATTTGGGGATCTCAGTGGTCAAAAAATGTATTTACTAAAAAGTAAAAAATAAAAAATAATTTAAAAAAATTAAGTTTCAGTGTTTTATTTAGAAATGCACTTAAAACTAAAAAAATAATTTGTCGCTTAGCCTCAATATATACATTCTTTCTCATGATAGAATCTCTCAAATAAAACGCTTGCCGTTTAATTTTGCCACCATTCATAATTTAAATGCAAGCGTTTTATTTGAGAGATTCTATCATGAGAAAGAATGTATATATTGAGGCTAAGCGACAAATTATTTTTTTAGTTTTAAGTGCATTTCTAAATAAAACACTGAAACTTAATTTTTATACCCTCCACCATAGGATGGGGGTATATTAAGTTTGTCACTACGTTTGTAACTACTCGAAATAATCATTGTAGACCCCACAAAGTATATATATTCTTGATCAGCGTGCAATTCTACATCGATATAGCCATGTCCGTCCGTCTGTCCGTCTGTGGAAATCACTCTAGCGTCCGAACGGATTGACGTAGGTTGATGAAATTTTGGGAAAATATGTTATATTTACGTAGGACTTTTGGTATTGAAAGCGGGCTATGTAGGTCCACGCTTTCGTATAGCCCCCATACAAAATGACGCGTGACGCGTCGTCGTTTTATGGAATTTTTAAGATATTTGGCCCATTTTACCACCGAATTGGTTGTAATTTGGTACTTTGTGTCTCCAGAGGCCAAAAAATATTCCTACCAAAGTTGGGTTATATAGGTCCACGTTTTGGTATAGCCCCCATATAAGGCCCCATATAAAGTACGCGTCATATTAATATATTTTGAATGTATTAGACCCATTTGACCACAGAATTGGTTGTAATTTGGTATTTTGTTTCTTCAGAGGCCAGAAAACATTTCTACCAAAGTTGGGTTATATAGGTCCACGTTTTGGTATAGCCCCCACATAAGGCCCCTTATAAAGTACGCGTCATTTTAATATATTTTGAATGTATTAGACCCATTTGACCAAAGAATCGGTTGTAACTTTGTATTTTGTGTTTCCAGAGGCTAAGAAACATTTCTACCATAAAATGTTTATATAGGTCCACGTGTTGATATAGGCCCCATAATACAATATCTCCCGATTTTCGATATTTTGAACGTTTTAGCCTCATTATCACACCGAGATGGCTGAAATTTGGTATTTAGTCCTCTTTAGGCGTATAAAACTTTCCCCCAGAAATTTGTAGGTATAGGCCCACGCCATCATATAGCCCCCATAGAACGGTACCTTCCGAATTTCGGTATTTTGAAGGTTGTGGCCACATTAATCCACCGAAATGGCTGAAATTTGTGGTGGAGGGTATAAAAAGTTCGGCCCGACCGAACTTAACGCTTTTCTTACTTGTTTTAAATTATTTTTTATTTTTTACTTTTTAGTAAATACATTTTTTGACCACTGAGATCCCCAAATGCCGAATTACAGTCCATTTGAGCGGAAAATGTAGTTGAGGGCGGGGAAGTTTAGGGTGGGCAAGTTGAGGGAGGGGAAGTTGAGGGGGGGCAAGTTGAGGGAGGGGAAAGTTGAAGGCGGTGAAGCTTGGGGGGGGGCAAGTTTATGGGGGGAAAGTTGAAGGCGGGGAAGTTGAGGAGGGGCACTTTTTGGGCGGTGAAGTTGAGGGGGGGGGGGGGAAGTTGAAGGCGGGGAAGTTGAGGGAGGGGAAGTTGAGGCGGGACAAGTTGTGAGCGGGGAAGTTGAGGGAGGGGAAGTTGTGGGCGGAGAAGTTGAGGGGTGGCAAGTTGAGGGGGGACAAGTTGTGGGCGGGGAAGTTGAGGGGGGGGGGGAAGTTGTGGGCGGGGAAGTTGAGGGGGGGCAAGTTGAGGGAGGGGAAGTTGTGGGCGGGGAAGTTGAGGGGGGACAAGTTGAGGGAGGGGAAGTTGAGGGGTGGCAAGTTGAAGGCGGGGATGTTGAGGGGGGGTCAAGTTGAGGGGGAAATATAATAAAACAGCAGAATGTTACAGTAAATTTTTTGTTTATTCAATACATTTTTTAAATAGTAAATTTAATAAAACAGCAGGATTTAACAGTAAATTATTTGTTTATTCAATACATTTTTAAATAGTAAATAGGAAATTATTTTTTTTTTGTTTCTTCAATTCATTTTTTTTAAACATATATTTAAGTTAATTTTTTTAAAATTTTACATGTTTAAATAGATCAATATTTAATTTTACCGTCAAGATGTTGTCTATAGTTTCGCTTTTTAGGCTGGTTCGTTTTGAAGTCACTAATAAAGCCAAGGCGCTAAATGCTCTCTGTTTAAGTTAGAATTGATCATATAATTTGAATTGGCCCTATGAATTGCATAGGTGTATTCGTTGAAATCTCCTCATGCCCATTTATTACACCCCTGTAATAGTATGAGAGATTTCAACGAATATGCACTTGACAACCGCCCTCTTGAAGCATCCATGCAGATGTCAACACAAAACATAAACAAAATAAAAGAATTGATAGATCGACATCAGCTTAACTTGCAAGCAACATCGCGCTTTATCGTAAGCTCTTAGTACATATCGTTGTACATACATAATTATTCTCAAAGGTAATATTGTTTACCAATAAATAAACACCGGCAATAGAGCCAAACCTTCTTACTAAACTATTGTGTTTTATTTATTTCTATTTATTTTCATTGTTACTGACGGCCACTCGTACGCACTGAGTGTACTGGCTCCATTGGGGAGCCTCGATAACACTTGTTCCCCCCAAGTCCCTATAGTGCGGACTAAACATTTGGTCGCTTCGGGCCGAATAAACATTTGGTCCTTCGAGCCGGATAAACATTTGGTCCTTCGAGCCGGATATTCCAGTTGGCATAATTTTGGAATTAAAATACAGTCCACAACATAATTGCAGCTTTCAACTACCATCGGTACGTATAGTGCATAGTGAGCATCAAAATAAATTAAAATACAAGTGTTCGTTTGTTTGGTCATTTTACAACGTCATCGATTCCCTTTCTTTGTCGATCGGTCAAAGTCCAAATCGTGGACAGACGTACATACATACGGGAATAACAAAATCAAGACAAAATAATAAATATTTTCTTCAATATTTTGGTTAGTTTTCGTTTCTCTTCTTCTAAATTTTCGCTGTAAATTTCATTTACCTGCTTCTACTTATTGTTGTTGCAAAATTGGTTAAAAAATATTCCCTAAAAATAACATTGATTTGCATTGACCTGTTTTCGCTAGCTTTAGCAGTGTAAATATTCAAACATACTTTCATAAATACATCGTTTACATATTTACACTGCACGGCCTATTCGTGGTCCCTTCTGTGCTGGTACACACACGTTTGTATTGATACATACTCCAGCATCGTCGTTCTGTTGTTCTGTCCAGTCGGTCAGCCAGTCAGTTGCATGCGAATGTATACACACACGCATGTACGCATAAATATTGCATTTTGCCCAGCTAGCATTTGGAAGTGAGTTACTCACTTCCTCTACCAAAAGTAATCGCATTCTGAACTTCTTTTCTATAAAAGAGCGATAGTTTATCATTTTACAATAACAAATGTATTACTGTTCAAATTAGATCGATCTGCAAGAACTACCTAGTGTCACAGAAGAAGATGAAAATTCTGCATTTGATTGTTTACACAAACAATTTACATTGTTTTACTATTTCTTCTCGTGAGAGAGATACGGTGAGAGTTTTACAGCTATTCCTAGTATTTGCAAAGACCAACAACAAGAAAAATATCATTCAGTTTAATATTTCAAGTGCGAAAGGTACGGGAAAGTGAAATTTCAAATATATAATTAATAATTTAATATTTAAACATTAATAAATCGAAAAATAAAAAAGTGCAGTGACTATATGATTGTGACTGATAATAAGCAGTGCCAACAGTACTTATTACACTCATACGACAGAGAAAATTAAAACAAATAAGTTTGTAGAAATAATAATAATAATATAATAGTGGTTTATGAATACTAAAATTACTTAAATTTAATTTGACTTTTAAAATGTACACATTTTCGATTTTAATTTTTGTTTTATTTATTTATTTTTTATTTATTTAGTTATTTATTTATTTATTTATTTATTTATTTATTTTTTTTTTATTTATTTATTTATTTATTTATTTATTTATTTATTTATTTTTTATTTATTTATTTATTTATTTATTTATTTATTTATTTATTTATTTATTTATTTACTTATTTATTTATTTATTTATTTACTTATTTATTTATTTATTTATTTATTTATTTACTTATTTATTTATTTATTTATTTACTTATTTATTTACTTATTTATTTATTTATTTATTTATTTAGGTATTTATTTAGGTATTTATTTATTTATTTATTTTTTATTTATTTATTTATTTATTTATTTATTTATTTATTTATTTATTTATTTATTTATTTATTTATTTATTTATTTATTTATTTATTTACATATTTATTTATTTATTTATTAATTTATTTATTTATTTTTTATTTATTTATTTATTTATTTATTTATTTATTTATTTATTTATTTATTTATTTATTTATTTATTTATTTATTGGCCATTGCCACTATTTTATGGTAAAATATGCAATATCTTTCAAACAATGTACTTTTTTTTCTTTATTAGATATTATATATCACTTATTTATCGCCTAAAGGCACTGTATCCAACAAGCATTTTCTATCGCCCATTACACGAAGCAGTCACTCCCGGGCGATAGAAATACACATCCGCGATATCGCATTCTAATTGATGTAGGCACACCGTTCGGGAAGAAATGAACCACGCAATCGTTTCCTCATAAATGTGTCTCATGCGTTGTCTTTGAAAGAATCGCTTTACTTCAGAGTCGAGAGTCACGATGGCGATCTTTTTATGAGGAAACGAATGCGTGGTTCATTTCTTCCCGAACGGTGTGCCTACATCAATTAGAATGCGATATCGCGGATGTGTATTTCTATCGCCCGGGAGTGACTGCTTCGTGTAATGGGCGATAGAAAATGCTTGCTGGGTGGTAATTCCTCTCTCTGTCGTGTCCGTTTTTATTGCACGGTCTCCTGCCGGTGTATTATTACACAGTACCCGGTCAGTAAATTAGTACTGTGACACACTTTATTATATTTTATGGTAAATATAATAAATCGGTGTCAGGGAACACTTTAATAATATTTTTGGACATTTTGGAATTGCGTGCACCCTACAATAGGTCAGTTAGATCTTTTCTTGTGTAGGGCGTTATTTAAAAATATTTATTGCGATTTGTATATATTTTGTAATTTCAATATAGTTTGAAATTTTTGTTGCATTATTGGACACAAATACACTACATTCGGTGGTTATTTGTATCAATTTAATATTGCATGCACCCTACAACCGGTCAATTGGACTTTTTCTTGTGTAGAGTGTATTTTAGAAGTTATTTGTGCTAATTTTGTAGTTATTTTTCTGGAATTTTGATATCGTTCGAATTTCCCCTTGCATTTTTGGACAAATATACACTACGTTCGGTAGTTATTTCGTGTAATTTTGGTCGATAGTTGGATATTATTTGTTGGTTTTTTACACATATTTTAGCGAATTCTATATTTTTTTGAAATTTTGATATTGTTCAAATTTCCTGTTACACTATTGCACTAATATACGCTACATTCGGTAGTTGTTTGTTGATTCTTAGTTGACATTAGATAATTTTATTGATTTTTACTGCAAAATTAATATCGTATAGTGCCATTTTCGCTAATAATTTTGTAAATTAAATAGTAATTTACATAATTTTGTAGTTTAAATAGCGGATTTCAGGAATTTTGAATATTGTTTTAAAATTTCTGTTGCGATTTGCTTTTGGAATTTGAATATAGTTTCAAATTGTGGATAAATTAAATGGTAATTTACATACATTTTGGAATTTAAATATTAAGTAATAAATATTGTTTTAATTTCCTATTGTGGATTCTTAGGTTGTTCCTAGACCCTTAGAGTTGTTAATTGCATTTTTGGTTGATTTTCTTTAGAGTAATTTGGTGCAACTTGTGGGGTTTTGAATATTGTTTCAGATTTCTGATTTTAAATTAGCACGCTACAATTGGTAGTTTGAGAATTTATCCTTTTGTGGAAAGTAATATATTTAATAGACCTTCATTTTTGCTGTTAAATTTCATTCACAATTTTGTTGGTTTAGATTGTCGTTTTTTACTAATATGGCTTTCACCCCTCTCCATTTATTAATTCGTGCTTCTAAGTCTATCGTGACATTCGCTGAGCACTTCGGTACATTAAAGGAAGATGAACTTGACTTTTATGGTCTCGAAGTTTATTGCGAAGAAATTGAGAAATTGTGGAAGAACTTTCAGGGAACTTTTAAAAAATGCCTCCCTCGTATAGAAAATCCTGAGAAACTTCATTCCATTTATGAGGAGTCGCATCAAAAATATGTAAATTGTTCGTCAATAATAAATAGATTGTTATCAAGATTTCGAAGTTCTGCTTAATTGTCCCCGAACACATTGGAAAATAGTTCGGTAGATTCCTTAACGGAGCATCCCGGCGATATTTCTTCGAAAAGCCTGTCGTGTGATGCTAATGTTAAAGTCCTGAGTTTGTCGACACACATTTCTCGTGATGTGGGTACACAGGCGTCTAGCTCTACAATATTGAGTATTGGGAATCCTAGAGTAGGCACAAACTTCGTTGCCGATCTCCCAAATATTGATAGCATTCGTAATATTGCGTTACCTCCTTGCGATATTGAAGTTTTCGATGGAAACATTCTAAATTGGCCCACTTTTAGAGATTTGTTTAGTGCGGTTTACGTAAATAACTCCCAGTTGACAGATATTGAACGCTTGTGTCATCTGGTGAGTAAAACTAGTGGTGAGGCTCGAGAAATCGTCTCGAAGTATCCTTTGACTCATCGGAGTTTCGATTTCGCGTGGAATGCATTGAATTCCACCTATAATAATCCACGGTTGCTCGTCCACAATCAATTAAAATCTTTGTTTTCGCTTCCTGTGTTGGATCAGGAAACTAGTTTGGGACTTAAGTCTATTCAACGCGGGATCAATAGTTGCCTCTCGGCAATGGCAATTTATGAAATACCTACGGATAATTGGGATCCGATCGTGGTTTTCATTTGTTTACAAAAATTGCCTAAGATCACACACGCTTTATGGGAGCAAAGTGTGACAAATAAATCTCGTCTTTCAACTTGGAAAGAATTAGATGCATTCTTGACAGAGAGAATTCGAACTCTTCTGTGTTTGCATGAAATGAGAAGTGTTGGCAATTTGTATAATTCGACTTGTAAAGTGTCTCCTAAATCTTGCACTTCTTCCCCTCACTCTTCTCCCAGTCCCAAACTCTTTTCGACACCTCTTCGTTCGTCTCCTAATACTTGTTGCGTTCTTTGTGCAGAGCAACAACACAAATTAAATGTTTGTCAGCGGTTCGTAAATTGTACGCCGTTGGAAAGATTTAAATTGGTCAAAAAGCATCGTTTGTGTGTAAATTGCCTTCGGAAGGGACACGAGGTCAAAAATTGTGCTAGTCGTTGTTGTCGAAAGTGCAATCAGAGACATCACACTCTGTTGCACAGAGATCGCTCTATGGTGAGCAGTCCGAGTCAAATTGTGACTCCCAGAAGTTCGAAGTTGTCTGCTTCAGCTTCCACTTTTCGGCGTAGAACTCTCAATGGTATTTGTACTTCTTCCTCAGCATCTAGCATTCCTTCGACATCGGTAGATAATGTGGTTCGACAATCCTTCCACGTAACTCAGAATGGAAAAGTTCTATTGGGAACAGCGCTGGTGAATATCGTTCATCAGGGTGCTTCTTTTCCTGCTAGGGCGTTGATCGACCCCGCTTCTGAGTCGTCTCTCGTTTCGGAACGACTTCAGAAGGATCTGGGACTCCAGGTCCACTCCAATAAGTCGTCCATATCTGGAGTAAATAATACTGTCGCAGCTACATGTCGTAAAGGTTGTTCATTGAAACTTTGTAGTCGTGTGGACAGGTCGTCTACTTTTGAGATTTCGGCGTTGGTAGTAGATTTCATATCGAGAAATCTTCCAACCTTTTCGGTCACTTCGGACCTTAAGTCGGATTTGTCGAATATAGTTTTGGCAGATCCTCAATTCGGCGAATCGCGCCCTGTAGATATTTTGATAGGAGCAGATTTGTACCCGAAGATAATTAAAAATCATACTCTTCGACTTTCGTCCGGTTCGCTGCTCGCTCAAAATACATCATTTGGATGGATTGTTACGGGTCCTGTCACTTAAATTTGGTTTTTCGTAAATCGTACGGAAAAATAGTTGTAAAGCGGCCCCAACCAAACGTAACGAACGTTAGATCACGTTGCACTATCGTTCGCAGGGTCCCTAATGGCCCTTTCGTTAGCCAGGTCTATGGTGATCTGCACAACTACTGGGTCCCTAATGGCCCAGTCGCTTGAATGGTCCCTTATGACCATATTTACCGCGGGGTCCCTAATGGCCCGGGGTCCCTAATGGCCCAATCGTTTAGTTTGTAAGACTATCACATGGTCCCTAATGGCCATATTTACCGCGGGGTCCCTCATGGCCCATCGTTTAGCATGTAAGAATGTTTTTGAAAAAATGATATGCTAAAAAAAAAAAAAATTAAAAATGTTTGAAAGAAAAGATGTAAAAGGTTAATGCTCACGCCTGCACTGTACTAATACTTATTTACATACATCTAATTTACCATTGCACTATTCATTCATTGTATATCGAATCTGTTAAAACATTTGGATGTATCAAGGGAGGCGGCAAATGTTTAAGTTAGAATTGATCATATAATTTGAATTGGCCCTATGAATTGCATAGGTGTATTCGTTGAAATCTCCTCATGCCCATTTATTACACCCCTGTAATAGTATGAGAGATTTCAACGAATATGCACTTGACAACCGCCCTCTTGAAGCATCCATGCAGATGTCAACACAAAACATAAACAAAATAAAAGAATTGATAGATCGACATCAGCTTAACTTGCAAGCAACATCGCGCTTTATCGTAAGCTCTTAGTACATATCGTTGTACATACATAATTATTCTCAAAGGTAATATTGTTTACCAATAAATAAACACCGGCAATAGAGCCAAACCTTCTTACTAAACTATTGTGTTTTATTTATTTCTATTTATTTTCATTGTTACTGACGGCCACTCGTACGCACTGGGCGTACTGGCTCCATTAGGGAGCCTCGATAACACTTGTTCCCCCCAAGTCCCTATAGTGCGGACTAAACATTTGGTCGCTTCGGGCCGAATAAACACTCTCTCTACGGAGACTTGTGTAGCCGGGACTCCAAGTATAACTTGAATCAATTCATACAATTCTGGCTCATCAATTTTTTTTTTGTGACCACCATTGTAGAATGTCCGTACTGCAGGACTCTCGACGCAAATAAATAAATCTAGAAAAAAAATTATAAATACAAAAAACATAAAGAACCTTAAAAATTTCAAATTACCTTCTTAACTTTTCCAATATGTTTATTGAAGTAATTATTTCAGCAGATGGTTGGAGTGTAGACTCGGAGTCTTGCTGAATAAACAAGTCTAATTCTGATGTCAACGGAGGAGGCGATGAAGAAATTTCTGCTACGACGTTGGTTGGAACTATGGATTTAAGGATATTCCATAAGTTAACTATATGCTTCTCTGCGCGTTCACGCTGCTCAGCCGTAAAGTAAGCCGAACCAATAAAATTAAATCTTGGATCAACGTACACTGCGGAACGAAATGCATCGTTGTCAAGTAACTTATGTGTACGCTCTTCCATGAAACGTAGAATATCATTCGAGAATTGGTTATTCTGCAATTTACTCGTATTCATTTTCGCTTCCAACCAATGTTTAAAAAAATCCCCTAAATAATTTGTTAAGCGAGTTATATTCAAAATAATGTTCATATGTTTATACTCTTACCTATTACTAGTTGTTCCTCTTGTAATTTTTTTGTTAAAATGAATAGAGGATGGAATCCTTCAATAAATTCATCAATGAATTGCCATCCATCTTCATCAATATTCATGTCAACGTGGGTCTCAGCAAGAAAATTGAAAAACTCCCTGTTTTTCTTTAAACTTGTCAACATAATATAAGTTGAATTCCACCTAGTTGGCACATCAAGTGGAGGTTTAGTTGCGTTTTTGTATATGAACGCAGACTTGTACACTTGAGACTTACTTTGTTTAACCACTTCGCGAATATCTTTTATATGTTGCGTAAAATATATATTGCTTTTCAACACATCATGAACAACAAGTTGTGTGGCATGGGCCGCGCATCTTACGGTGGAAGCAATTTTTTTGCACGCATTCTCTGATAGATCAATAATTCGTAAATTGTCGTTCTCTTCACTTTCTGTTTCACTAGCAGAGCTATTGAATTCATTTTCGGTTAATACAGTTTCTTCTGATGTAAACTGACTTTCAAATGAAATTTCCTGCTCTTCCTGCAACATTTTGGAAGCCTTAAGCATGTTTGCTGCATTATCCACGGTGCATGAGTATATTTGATCAATTCTAATTGAGTATTTTCGGAGAGTTGTTAATATTTCTCCCTTCAAATTCTCAGCAGTATGTCTTTTAAGAACTTCTATCATACCTAGTGTTCGTATTACAATTTTTCCTGAAAAGTATATAACAAATTTTAGATTGACTTTTTTAACTTAAATTCCAATTGATCTACTTACCATTCTCGCAATATTGTGCGTTTATTCCTAAAATGCTCTTTCCAAATCTTGTTGCAGTGTCTACTTTTATTGACAACATTTTGAATTTGACACTTTGTGTAATCAAGTCCCTAACATCATTTGCAGCTTTATTAATTTTTTCAGCAATGTTAGACGAATTAATATGAATTCCCAGTGCATTGCACATTGGACCAACTATTGTCTTAAATCCCTGTGAATCAAACAGTTTGAATGGGACATTGTTGTTTGACACCAATTCTACACATCCACGAAATAATGTTCCTTCATCCATACTGATTTTAATTTTTATACCCTATACCACAATGTGGAAAAGGGTATAATAAGTTTGTTTTCCCAAAAATTCATGTAACGCCGCGAAATATTCGTCGTAGACCCCTCATGTGGTATACCAAACTTCATATCTCGACGAGATAAAGCGATTTAGCGATGTGTGTCCGTCCGTCCGTCCGTCCGTCCGTCCGTCTGTCCGTCCATTAAAAATTGTAATCAAGCTAGAGGCCGCAATTATGGACCGATTGTCACGAAATTTAGTATGGAGGTCGGGTTTGGACCAGAATAGAACTGATTAGTTTTTGGCGATGATCGTGAAATGTTAAAGGGATGAAATGGACCAAAAACAAAATTTTTGCTCGATTTTGTAGCCGCTCTGTAGGTCGCAATAATAGTCCGATCGGCGCGAAATTTTAAACGTAGTTTTGGTTTGAGATGAAGAAGTAGCGTGCAAGTCAACGGTATGATCGGATAATATTTAGCGGGATAAATTGATCAAAACTTTTGTGTGAAAATTGGTAAAATTTCTAATGCACATCTTATAACAGCTAGCCCGGAAAGCTAGTGCACAGGGATAGTGGTATAGGGTATCACATGGTCGGCCCCGTCCGACTATAGTCTGTTCTTACTTGTTTTATTTGGATTTTTGGCAGTTATTTCAGCAGAAGTTGATGGCAATGCAATGTTTTTTTCTTCATCATTGTTTACAAGTTGCAAACTGGCAGCGACACCTTTATGAAAGGATGTTATGTGTCGTTTTAAATTAGATATTAAAAACTTTCCGCATAATTTTTTTCCGCAATTTCCAATCTCACAGATTGTCTTGTTTTCTTCACTATCATAACGAAAATATTTTCGAGTTTCATTATTTATTTCTTTATTCGCCATTATAAAAATATTTTTCACACAACACGTTATAATGCACCAATTTGACTTCGGTAATTTATGCTTGCGCAAATACTGTTAAGCACCCTCAATATGGGATGTTCATGTTAAATTGAATTAAATAAATTTAAAAAAATATGACGCATATTCGTCATAAAATATCGAATTTGAACACACTTAACGCTTACGCCTGACAATTACAATTCAGGCTCCCCAAAAAATTAGCCCCCTCCAAAAAATTTTCACACTTCCCAAAAAAATCCCCCACACCAAAAAATTGCTGCATGTCAAAAAATTAGACTCCCCAAAAAAAAAACCACCCCCCCCAAAAAAGGCATTGACCCACCCACAAAAAAATAATTATAACCCCCCCTCAACTATCCCCCTCCCCCCTCAACTTGCCCACCCTCAACTTCCCCGCCCACAACTTGTCCCCCCTCAACTTCCCCGCCCACAACTTGTCCCCCCTCAACTTCCCTTCCCTCAAATTGCCCGCCCACAACTTGCCCACCCTCAACTTCCCCGCCCACAACTTGTCCCCACTCAACTTCCCCCACCCCCCCTCAACTTGCCCACCCTCAACTTCCCCGCCCACAACTTGGCCCCCCTCAACTTCCCCGCCCTCAACTTGCCCCACTTCAACTTCCCCGCCCACAACTTCCCACCAACATTACACATTTTTCCAAAAATATATAAATTCATTTTTACTCGATTTTACTCTTCGAGTGAACTGGTACTCTATTTCGTGTACTTTCACTTCCACTCTTATTTTTAAACCACGAGTACTCGCGAGTGCTTTCAAATAAAACAAAAGAGTGGAGAGTAAACTTCTTTTAAAACTCGCACTCTTCGAGTACTCCCACTCGCGAGTACTTTTCACTCGCGAGTAAAAACGAGTAAATCGGACTTTTTACTCCCACTCTTCGAGTACTCCCACTCGCGAGTACTTTTCACTCGCAAGTAAAAACGAGCAAATCGGAGCTCTGGTTCTATTAGTGCAAAATATAAAATAAACAAAAACATGAAAAGAACACAATCGACAGCACTTGATAAATATTTTACAAAAAAGCCTGCGGTAAGTAAATTATATTAGTAAAATTCCTCAGTGAAGTAACTGGGAAAGTACATATAATTTGTTACACCCACACAAAAATTCGTATAACTATTTGTATGGCACTTATTTTACAAAAAAAAATCATATACATATGTACATATGTATGTATATGTGGATATGTTAAGTTGTTTCTGTTCCTCAGATTTTTGTGCCTACATTTGTGCTTTTACATGTGCATCTTTTATTTCAATGTAAATCAGTGTTCACCAACAACTACAAATGCAACCGCTCCGTTTGTGTTGGGCACACACACGAGATTATCTATCCCTCTCTAAATAAACATCGTGTGCGTTAATTCATTGCTAAAACAAAGAAGATGATCGGTGGTGAGAGTAACGTTCGAACTCACCACAATTGAGGTTGTGTGTGTTCACACAGACACGGCTCGCGAGCCCAGTGGTGATTAACACTGCTCTAAATAAACATCGTGTGCGTTAATTCATTGCTAAAACAAAGAAGATGATCGGTGGTGAGAGTAACGTTCGAACTCACCACAATTGAGGTTGTGTGTGTTCACACAGACACGGCTCGCGAGCCCAGTGGTGATTAACACTGATGTAAATCAGCCATGCACGCGTCTTTACGAAAAAGTTAACTACAATTCTCTTTCCCATTCAAAAACCCAAAATAGCATTCCCTTCTTGTGCACCATTGATGTAAATATTTGCCATCATCTGTTGTTGTATTTTTTCTTACACGAACTGTTTTTGTAACGTTCAATTTGTTTGTTCGAATCATTCTCATTAGACATCGCTCTCTGTTTACCTATCCAATACGTTCTCATTTATTATACATCAGCCATGCACACGCCTTGTAACTTCCCTGCAGGAAGTGTGGGGTCATGTGTTGACATGTCGCCACTTTATCTACTAATATGTGTTGACTTTGTCACCAGGTTGTCAACTATTGATACCTTTACCTTAATAAGAAGAAGCATTGTGTATATTGACAGATGATAGTCCAACGAAGCATCCTTTGTTGTAGTTAACTTTTTCGTAAAGACGCGTGCAGGGCTGCCATACACCTACATACAGTAATTCTCTCTCCATGTTCATCTCTGTTATACATTCTACATGTTCGCTCTTTCCTGTTATAAAAATTCACCTTTCTAATTTTCACCACATTATATAACAAGAGATTCTATTATAGAGAGATCTATTATAAAACTCTTCTTATACAATAAACAGTGATGTCAACATATTTTCATATTTGTTATATAACACTTAAGCAGTAAAGAGTGTTGTCAAATGCATATCAGCTTACAGCGTGTGTAATCATCAATAAATTTTTAACAATCGATATACATACGATATGAATTTTGCGTTTCTTAGTACAACAAACGTTAAAAACACTTTCTTGTATTATAAAAACATTTTTTGTGTTTCTGAAAATTATGTGTGAAAATATGTTATATTTTGCTGTTCTATTTCTTAACTTATTATTACTTTTATTCGGTATATATGAATACAGTAAAACATAATGACCCCTTATCACTGTGCAACATTTGTAGGGCAATTTTGTGCAAACAACTTCTCCTGTGGATTTTATGAATGTACAGACCCAACGACAAAAACCCTCGCTGGGTTTTGTTTTCGGATTTTATGGCCTCATCTAAACATGGTTAATATTGACTTTTTTAAACAAATCGGGGCTATATCTCTCAAACCTATGTGAATCTTCATCTGACAAGACAAAACCCAACTAGGGGTTTTTTCATCTCTCAAATAGAACTTTCAGAAAATGCCTATAAGAAGCTGTTTGCATTTTCAATGTTGCACAGTGTATTTTGCGCGATGTGCAGTTTGTTACAATAATGGGTTAGTAAAGTTTTGTAATGAGTATTTTTGCTGGGTAATTAAATTTATTCCCATTATTTAAAATTTGGTACATATGCGTATGATTTTGATATATGTTTCATGTAAAATTTTAAATTACAGAAAGTATCTCAGATGGGCCAAAATATAACAAATACTTATGAAGATACGCCTTCCAATCATATACTACCTTCAACAAGTCAGCAGGTAATAGGTGAAAATGACACCAATCTTGAAATAAATCCGTATAACATGTATGACATTGGCCAATATATTAATAAAAGTATTGATTAACAATTAAAACACAATTTATATCAAAATACGTGGATTCCAAATATAACGTACAAATTTGAACCCCAAATCTGTAACAATGGGAAAAAATAACCTTCCAAATTAAATGGTTGGAACGGTATTCGTGGTTGGCGTATTCAGATTTTGCCAAAGGAGCTTTTTGTAAAGTTTGTGTTTTATTTTTGAACAAGGAACATTGTGGGAAAGGAAGCCACGAAACACCAATACTTCTAGTTTCACTTCCTTTCATAAAGTGGAAGGATGCTATTGAATGTTACATCAAGCACGAAAACACAGATTATCACAAAGAGGCAGCAATTAAAGCTCAAAATTTTCTACGCACTATGAATGATCCATCTAAAAACATATTAAACGTTATTGAAAAGCAAGCGTCGGAAGCTCTGATTGAACAAAAATATAAATTAAAAGTAATAATTGAAACAATTCTTTTGTGTGGAAGAGAAGAAATAGCAATCAGAGGAAGCAAAGATTTCGGAATATTCTCATTAGAAGACAAAAATACTAATGAAGGAAATTTAAGATCACTTCTTCTATACAGAGCTAATGGGGATGATAAACTGAAACAATGTTTAATAAATACTCCAAAAAGTGCAACTTATATAAGCCCCCAAATTCAAAATGAAATCATAGATATAATTGGATCCTACATTCAAAACTGTATTATAAAGGAGGTGAAACAAGCTGTCTTCTTTGCGGTAATTGCGGACGAAACCACAGATATCTGCGGAAACAAACAGTTATCCATAAGCTTAAGATTTTATAACAAAGAAGTTCAAATAGTAAAAGAAAGTTTTATATGTTACATCGAAATAGAGAATTTAAAAGGTATAAATATCACGGCCACCATTTTAAATAAAATAACAGAATTGGGTTTGGACGCTACATATCTAAGAGGACAAGGCTATGACGGAGCCTCCAATATGTCTGGCAGCAGCAATGGGGTGCAATCATTAATAAAGGCACAATATCCTACTGCACTATATATACACTTCTCTTCGCATATTTTAAATCTTAGTTTAAATTCTACATCTAAAATACCGGAAATTCGGAATATATTTTCCATTACATCGGAAAATATGTTCCTATGTCCGTAGATCGCCGAAACGGTCAGCTGCTTTATGCAGAATCTTTGAAAGACACAACAAAACCTCTAAACGCCTTTCTTCTTATTGTGAGACACGATACGTTGAACGACACGACAGCGTGCAGATTTTTAGAGAATCCATTGAAGAAATCGTAGAAGCTCTGGAGGAAATTGCGGAAGACGGTAAGAAAATGTTTTTACGTGACTAGTTAATCCAATATTTTGATAGACATGATACAGTAATGTTAATATTCATAGTCTCATGTAATTTTGATAGTTTTTTAACAAAACAATTGTATCGTAAAGTCTCTATTTATTACACCATATGTAGTGCTTTTTTAATTATTTATATAAGTAAATGCATAAACATTATTATATTTATAGGTTGCAGTGATGCATTAAATTTGCATAGCAGAATATGCAAGTTTGACTTCTTATTGGGTCTACTCATAAGCTCTCGCTTGTTGGAACTTACATTGCATTTGTCAATGTTTCTGCAAACTATAAATTTGGATATAGTCGAAGCTTATGATCACATAAAATTAGTGATTTCTAAACATAATGAAATAAGAAAACACAGTGATGATGAATTCAAGAAACTATTTGATGAGGCCAGAGACATAGCTAAAAAGTTGGCCATTGATATAACAATACCAAGAAGAGTAGGCACGCAGAAATATAGGTCAAATATACCAAACGCTGACCCCGAAATTTATTATAGAGCTACTCTTTTTATACCTTATTTAGACCAACTTATTTCAAGTTTATCAAGCAGATTTCTCGAAAATGAGAATATTGTAAAAATGCTCTCCAATATTGTACCAGCAAAAATTATTATTTATACGCACAATGATTTCCAGGAAATTATAGAATTTTATGAAAAAGATTTTAAGAATTCAAAGGGTGAAGTATCCACAGAGATGGATTTGTGGATAACTATGTGGAGGGGAAGGGAAATTAAGCCATCAAATGTTTTGAAGCTTTAATTGAATGTAACAAAAGCTTGTTCCCAAATATATATATATATATATTGCTTAACATTTTAGTCACAATACCCGTAACAACTGCATCGGCTGAACGTAGTTTCTCAACGTTAAGTAGATTTAAGACATATACTAGAAGTCGAATGCACACTACACGTTCTTCTGCATTAGCGCTTATGTCTGGTTACAAACACGATATAAATATTGACGATATAGCAAATATATTTTTTTCTAAAAAAAAGAAAGTTAAGTATCTAAAGTACAAGTAAATTTACGTAAATTTAAGTTGAATAAAAATTTTGAATATAATTTTGATTTAAATAAAATGTACATAATACGAATTTAAATTAATTTAATTGATTTATATTTCTAGTATAACTTTAATATTTTTTTATTTTAAGAAAGTGTAAATACATATTAATTTGAACTAATTTAATTGATGTACATATATTTTTTATAACAAATGTAACTTTATCTCAACAATCATAACTGCATAAAATAAAAATTGCAAAACAACAACTACACTCTTCTCAATATTTTTTTATGAACTAAACATTTAAATGCCCTTTTAATAAAACTTTACCAACTCACTCGATATAAGTATTTAAGGTTTGGGCACCCCCCCCCCTCCCCCCGAACTGAAATCCTGGCTACGTCCCTGGGTAGGAGAACATAAGCGGAAAAAGTGACTAGATCACCTGAAGCAATGCAACATTGGAACAGGACTAAGAAGGATGACAGAACGGCTGTTACATTCAGCGGAGTGACAGCAACTGACCCAAAGAGGTGCCAAGGAGGTACCACCACAATTTAGCCGTTAGCCGCCCATATTGTACCAGAAAACCAGGGTGGTCCCGCTATTGAAGCCTGGCAAGGATGCCAGCAGAGGGGAATCGTAAAGGCCGATTTCACTCCTGTCGCCAGTAGCAAAGATCCTAGAGGCACTACTCCTCCCCGCGATGAGAAGCTGTTTTCCAGTTGCCCAACATCAACATAGATTTCGACAAATGGATAGTACTACAACAGCATTAGATGCCATATGCACATATATCAGTAGATGACTGAACCAGAACAGGCCGTGCGACCGAACTGTTATGTTGACCTATCGAAAGCCCTCGATACTGTCAACCATGCCAAGCTGTTTGAGGATATAGAGATGACTATTCTGCAGCCGTGTTTGAAACGTTGGGTGATCAACTATATGTGCGGAAGCAAGTCGTTTGTGGAATTCAGAGACAAGAAATCAAACCCCGTAGAGTGAAACAGGGAGTTTCCCAGAGAGGGGTGATATCTCCGGAACTGTTTAACCTCTACCTCTCTGAAATTCCACACCCTCCAGACAGCATAGAAATCGTAATGTATGCGGATGATTGTACGAACTTGGCGTCGGGTCCTATCGTCGATGACATATGTGATAGGTTAAATGTCTACGTAGCTGACCTAGTGCAGTTCTTAGATTTGTGGAATATGAAAATATCCGCCGATAAATCCACTGCCACACTGTTCACCACTTGGACGGTAGAAATGAGGCTCCCACGATGGTGTACTGAATCCGACCACTAACTATACCAAAATATTGGGTGTAACGTTCGATAGCATGTTAAAGTCATCCGCGCAAGCCACAGCTATTTGCGATAAGATCAGAAGTAAAAACAAGGTCCTCAAATCGCTGGCCGGCAGCAATTGGGGTGCTGACAAAGATACCTTGTTCACCTATTACAATGCAATAGACCAGTGTGTGGTAAGTTATGCTGCGCCAGCGTGGTATGCAAATGTTAGCGCTACGCAGTGGAAGACGATTCCTCATGACACCAGTGGTCCAACTTCATGAGGAGGCGAAGGTTTTACAAGATGTTGTCGATGCAGTACATGCTTGGGTGTTATCGCAGTAAGCATCCCTCTCACGATTTAATGGACAGGCTTCCCCTACCCAGGCAGGCTTGGATAACATTCACACAGACATGGTTGCGCAGGCAGTACAGAGATACAGTGTGAATGTCGTACTTGGAGACCTCCCTCCATCCATCGCAGCAGAAGAACGCCGATCTTTGTTTCTATAGTTGTTTGTATGGGACCAAAGCGCATTTTCACCAAAATTCCACAATTGTTCAAAGAAAAAACTTTACCAGTTCATTATTGTGGCTAAAAACGATTTCTACAAAATTTTTTTAAAATCGGATAGGATTTTGATATAGCGATATAGGATCGGTTCTTAGCACCAATAATGAACTGATAAAGTTTTTTCATTGATCGCACCATAATTGTGGTATTTAGATGCGCCTTTGACGCATTTGCACCAAAATTACTATGGAAACAAAGATCGCTAGGTTGGCACGGGTTAACGTTAACCGATCGCCAAAAATTTTTGGATCAAATGGAAAAAATTAGGGGGTAAAAAATAAAAAAAAAATGGGTCATCCTAATGCCCACTTATTAATATAGTCCCTGTTCACAATAGATGGCCCGCCGATGATTTGAACAAATAATCGCCAACACTGGTTAATTTTATTGAAAAATATTTATTTCATTATTGCCAACTTGTGGCGCAACCAAATGTTTTAATTCCTAAAGGAATTCAATTTTATTAGGAAAAAATACATTACAAAATATTATACTTATTTATACATACTTTTTGGTTTCAAACCATCAGCTAAAATTAATGTTAAATTTTATTTGCAGTGTGTTAACTGCTTGACCAAAAATTGTAAAAGAAAGAGAGATTCCTTCAACACTATAAATTTAACTTCGATTTACATATTTTAGTACAAAGAAATACAATGTAATGAAGGATCAAAGATAATAATCAATAATTGATACATGTTATTAAAATTGATTAAAAAAGAACAAACAAAAATATTTATTTTAATTACTGGGCGACGTGATGTGTATTGATCACCAGTGGCGGTAACACCCCCCCTCAGTATGACGAGAAGCCTTCGAAGTCTTACTCCTCTTTCTCCGCCACATCTAGCACAGCCAATCTGGTTGCAGGTCTCACCAATATACCACCGGACGTCATAATTTTCGCGCTACGCACCTGGCCATCCTTTGCTAGAGTTGTCTCCAGTACTCTCCCCTTAGGCCACACGTTCCTTGGATTCGATGGGTCGACCACAATAACCAAGTCACCAACTTTTAGCGGCTTTGCCTTTTCATACCATTTTGATCTCAATGTCAAACAGGGTAAATATTCCCTAACCCATCGTCGCCAGAATGAGTCTGCATACTGTTGAGAGCATAGCCAATTATTACGAAGAGCCACTGCGCTGTCGTCATATGTTGCTAAAGGTTTCATGCCATTTGAAGAGCCTAACAGCAAATGATTTGGTGTCAATGCTTCTGCATTTTCGTGATCGATTGGCACGTACACCAGAGGACGAGAGTTTATGATGTTTTCTACTTCCGCGAGCATACTTCGAAGTAACTCTTCACTTGGTACTCTAGTTGGAGTTATATTGTAGAAAACTGTCTTAACTGACCTCACCATTCTTTCCCATGCACCTCCCATGTGTGGGGAGAAGGGTGGATTAAACTTCCATGTTGTTGTTGCAGAGGTAAAATTTCGAACCAACTCATCTTTATCCATTTCATTTACGGCAGCACGAATTTCTTTTTCTGCACTCACAAAATTAGTGCCGTTGTCACTATAAAACTCTTTGGGTGTTCCTCTCCGAGAAATAAAGTTCCGGATAGCCATTATGCAGGAGGAGGTGTTGAGGGTGTTAACTATTTCGATGTGTACTGCTCTTAATGTTAGGCAAGTAAAGAGAGCCCCATATCGTTTCTCTGTATGTCGCCCGACTGTTACCATTACTGGACCGAAGTAGTCTACGCCCGTGTATGTAAATGGTGGGCAAAAGGCGGCGAGACGAGCGGGTGGAAGTTTTGCCATTTGTGGACATACTGGAACACTCTTTTTTATTTTACATACCTGGCACTGTTTGACTACATCTTTAACGGCTACTCTCATTCGTGGAATGTAGTAGTGCTGCCTTAATTCGTTAACCACTGTTTCTTGATGCAAATGATGCATTTTTGAATGGAAGTGAGTAATCAGCAAAAATGTTATTCTGCTCCCTTTTGGTAAAATTATTGGGGTTTTTGTTGATTCTGGAACATCTGCGTTTCCAATGCGTCCGTCGATGCGTAGAACGCCATTTTCATCTAATATAGGAGAAAGTTTATATAGCTGGCTTGATTTAGTTACAAACTTATTTGATTTTAAAACGAAGATTTCGTTGGAATAAAACTCCTGCTGTGCCATTTTATACAGTAGACATTCTGCTTCGAACAATTCTTCGGATGTAAGTTCTGACTCTATCTTCGTTTTCCGTTTGAGTATGTTTTTATATTTCACTGCATATGCAAGAGATCTTAAAAGCCGGTTCCATTTGGAAAAACGTTTTGGATCAATTAATATTTCTTCATCCTGATGTATGTTTATGTGACCAACCAGTTCTGCTGGTTCATCTATTGGCCACTTCGATTGAGGGTCTAAAAGAAAGGGCGGTCCTGTAAACCATCGGCTATCGTTTGATATATCTGGCCTCTTGGCCCACTTTGTTGCCTCGTCTGCTACGTTTTGCTTACCAGGAACCCAGCGCCATTCATTTAGCTCGGTGGTCTCTAGAATTTCACTTATTCGAAGGGCAACGAACTGGTGGTACTTTTTGCTGTTGTTGGTCAGCCAACTCAGGACTGTTCTAGAATCGGACCAAAAATATTTTGCCTTAAGCGGAAGGGAGTGATTCTGGATTATGTTTTTGGCAAACCTAGAGCCGATGAGAGCCGCCATTAGTTCCAAACGTGGTATCGATGTCATACGTAGTGGAGCCACTCTCGTTTTGGAACCAATCAAAGAGCAAACAGTTTCATCGTTGTTTGAAATTCGAAGATAAGCCACGGCTGCATATCCGTTTTCGCTGGCATCTACAAACATGTGTAACTGTAGGTCAGCATGTCCATAATCAATGAGTGACTTTAAATAGCATCGCGGTATGCTTACCTTCTCCAGCTCTGGTAAATATTTTAACCACTTACACCATTTCTCTTGTTGTTCAATATTAATCGGCTGGTCCCATTCTACTCCGCTTTTCCAGATTTCCTGTAGAATAATTTTCAAGTACATCAGAAAATTACCGATTAGACCTAAAGGGTCATATACGGTCATGAGTATTTTTAAAACTTGACGCTTAGTTACCGGTTTCGCTTCACGAATTACTTCATTGTTCCAAATATGTGGTGATATTTTGAAAATAATTGTATCGTCATCTGGTTTCCAAAAAACTCCAAGAACCTTTTCAGTTTGTCTGTCCGTGCACATATTTAATTGCTTCTCTGAATCCAGCTGATTTATTTCTAATTCATTGACCACCTCTATTTTATTAGAGCACCAATTTCTCAAATTAAAACCACCTTTGTTCTGTATGTACTGGGTTTCTTTTGCTATTTGTATGGCCTTCTCAACAGAATCTGTGGAATACAGAAAGTCGTCAACATAATGATTTTCTTTAACAGCGGCAGCAGCTTGTGGTAGTTGACTCTCAAATTTAGATGCGTTTATGTTCTTTACATATTGTGAGATGCATGGAGCACAAGAAGCGCCAAATATCATTACATTCATAATGTAAACATCTGGCTCTCTGTTTGTCTCACAATTACGCCATAGAAATCGTTGGACGTGTCTATCCTCTTCACGAATGTAAACTTGGTGGAACATTTGTTCGATGTCACCACATATGGCCACTGACTTCTCCCTAAATTTGAAGAGAATTGCTGGTAGTGAAGACAAAAGATCGGGACCTTTATGGAGCATGGAGTTCAACGATATACCTTGGAATTTTGCAGCTGCGTCCCAAACTATTCTGCATTTCCCTGGTTTATTCCTATTAAAGACGGGAAAAATTGGTAAATACCAAACATTTGCATGTTTGGTTGATATGTCGATCTTGCTGATGAAACCTTTTGTAGCATATTGTGCTAATGTTTTCGAAAAAGTTTCAAACAGCTCACGATTTTTATGAAGTTTATTCTCGAGACATACAAGTCTTCGTTTCGCCATTTCATAATTATTCGGCATCTTTATGTTGTCATATTTCCACAGCAGTGACGTTTCATAATGGCCATCCTCACGTTGCTTTGTGAATTTTTCTAAAATTTCGCATGACCGCTCATCCTCTTTGCTCTGCAAAGTTTTCGCATAGCTGATGCCCATACTTTCGATATTATAAAACAATTTTACCATTTGTTGTACTTTGTCGTCTCTATCGGCACATTCGCATATGTGCATATTGTAAAGTGTGAAATTGTCATTGTGACAAGGTCCACAAATTGTCCAACCAAGTGGTGTTTTGATGGCAACGGGTTCTTTCATACCGCCTTCCTTCACCCTCTGTGTAAGTATCATGTTTGCGTTATTTATACCAATTAATATTTTTGGTACAGCATCGAAATAACTTACCACTGGTAGACCTCTTAAATGTTGAAATTCTTTGCTTAATACTTCATAATCGAGTGTTTGTTTTGGCAGCATCAATTTTTTGACAGAACGCACGTCCAATGATAATTTGTTATTGTTATCACCACTCACTTTGATATTCAATCGTTGTGAGTTATTTTCAGTTCTCTTTATGTTCGCTGTCCACGTCATACACAGCTGATCCATTTCCCCTTTTAGTTCTAATTGATTTAATATTTCTTCTTCAATTAGACTTACAGACGAACGATCGTCTAAGAAAGCGTATGTTGACACAGCATTGTTGTTGCTCCCATAAATATTTATTGGGATAATTTTGAAGAGAACGCTCTGTTTATTTATGTTATGTGAGTTAACAGTGTGCTCGCTGTTAATTTCATTGTTCTCATTCAATTTTGTTTCCCTCTCATCATTCTGCCTGTTGGGCTGCATATCAGTGTTGTTGTTGTTTTTATCACCATGCAGAAGGTGATGATGTTTTATTTGACAGCCATTAACATTGCAGATATTGTTTTTGTTGTAACAGATACCGGAATGTTTCTTTAAGCAATGCTTGCACAATTGTAGTTTCTTTACCAATTCCCACTTCTCTTTTCGATCAGCAGTGATGAATGTTTTGCAATTTGCAATGTTTTTACATTCACCTTCACATATTAGGCATTTTCTCCTCTTTGTCTCCACATGGGTATGCAAAAATGAATTCTGTTTACGAATGGACGAAGAAGAAGAGGGTGTAATTGTACCTGCTATATTTACAGTGCTCGCTGACAAACCAATATCAAATATCCATGCAGTAAACTCTGACAAATTTGCCTTCCTGCCGTTTTGTTGAAGAATTAATTTTTGTCCTCCCCAATTAATTTGAAAGTATGGTGGAAGCTTGACTAATAATTCCTGGAGCAGAGACGAATTGTTTAATTCGTCATCCAAACCGCTGGCTTCTATGGTTGATAACAAGCCTTTTACTTGAACCGCAAAATTTGTTATTGTATCCATTTTATTTGGGTTCACTTGTGGCAGTGCTTTGATCTTGTTTTTAAGGGAATGCAATATTTTTTCTGGCTGACCATATAATACACTCAGAATGGAAATTGCGTGAGGGACACATGAGGGGTAGATGAGTATGCGTTTTACAGACTCCAGCGCCTCTCCCCGAAGTGCACGTTGTAACCTAATGAGATTTTCAGCATCTGTCAAACCGCAAACAGATGTAGACCAGTTGTAGGTAGAACTAAATAGTGGCCATTCCTCCGGTGAGCCGGAAAATATGGGTAATTCCTTCGGTACGGTTTGACGAGCTTGCATTTGGTTAGGTGTAAGCCTTCGATGTGTTGATTGTTGCTCCTCAAAGCTTGGCAGTTGAGCGCTGTTCATTGGTGCCGAGTTTATAAACGATTGTTGTCGCTGCGAACCATTATTTGTTGCAATATGTCTCTGATTAGTGCAATTCTGGTAGCCTGTTGAGTGTAGGTTAAATATCGGCTCGGTAAAACGCGTATTATTAAAATGATTCAAATCATAAGCACTGGTAGGGAGCGTAAAAGAATGTGTGGCTGTCATAAGAGGTGCCGTGTTCGATATGACTGGAACACACGACGTGTTTATTGAGGTTAGGTTGTTTATACTATGTTGGACTTCGCAATCATTTATTGGCCTTAATTCGGCCGACGTTTCTGCCTGATTTACCTGTATATTTGATGATTCTCCATTATCCGTATTCTCCTGAAGGATTTTATATTTTTTGGCCAGATACTCTTCATCGCGTTTTCTAACTAATTCTCTCTCCTCCTCTAACCGTTTTAACTCTAGAGCCCGTTTACTGCTTGCCGTGTTGTTTGAGTCCCATGATGATTGAGAACCATGCACCGAGCGACAATATTTGGTGGCATTTTGTGAACATGAGACGCAAGTGAATTCTTCGTTGGGATGAGAAACCTTTGCACAAGATTCGTGGTATGGCTTTTTGCAGTTGTAGCAGTTTATAATGTTACCGATGATATTTTCGTGGCAAAGTTCACATGTTAGTGGCAAGGCATGGTTGGTGACGTTGAGGTTATGTGGTTCAACCTGATGAAAAGAAGAATCCATGTTAATACTTACGTGTGGCTAGGTTTGAGGTTATGCTTCGATTGGTAAAGCGGGTACAGATTTAATCCAATTTTATGCCCAATCTTGACAATTTAGCGTCTTCTGCAAATCCTCGGCCTTACTTAGTCACAGCAAAAAGAATTAAAAATTTGTTCACAATAGATGGCCCGCCGATGATTTGAACAAATAATCGCCAACACTGGTTAATTTTATTGAAAAATATTTATTTCATTATTGCCAACTTGTGGCGCAACCAAATGTTTTAATTCCTAAAGGAATTCAATTTTATTAGGAAAAAATACATTACAAAATATTATACTTATTTATACATACTTTTTGGTTTCAAACCATCAGCTAAAATTAATGTTAAATTTTATTTGCAGTGTGTTAACTGCTTGACCAAAAATTGTAAAAGAAAGAGAGATTCCTTCAACACTATAAATTTAACTTCGATTTACATATTTTAGTACAAAGAAATACAATGTAATGAAGGATCAAAGATAATAATCAATAATTGATACATGTTATTAAAATTGATTAAAAAAGAACAAACAAAAATATTTATTTTAATTACTGGGCGACGTGATGTGTATTGATCACCAGTGGCGGTAACAGTCCCTTTATAACGTTACCGCCCGATTTTTGGCAACATATTTTATTATAGACGTTACAAGATATGGTTCTATTTCGATGATTTTTTAATGAATGTCTGTTCCAGAGCCTTCAAGAATCTACATATTTTACTACGATAACAATTTTTCCATTATGATATCGATAAATAGTAAGAATTAGTAGATTCTTGCAGTTCTGAAACAGACCGGTATATTAATTACACTGTGCAACAATTTTCAGGTCATGATCTGTGGTGTGGGGAAATCGACGTGGGGATGATAGTATTCTGTGAGTAGTATTCTCTGGACACATTTTTTATAGAGCCCCTTATATATAGCCTTAACCAAAGGCAATTTGTCTCCAACATATAATAATAATTTGTCCATAAACATTCCAGATGGGACAAGAGACCCTTCTCTCATATCAATGAGTGCACGCCGATTCACATTAGCTCAATAACATCGCCGAGTCCGAACAGCGTGTCTTAAGACACCACTTGTAGAGAAGTTTTGCATGGCTGAAATACTCAGGAAATGTCGCCAACATTACTGAGGAATATTTTGCTACCGTTGAAAATTTTTGATGTTGCCCGGCCGGGGGAATCGAACCCGCGACCTTCAGCGTTCAAAGCGGGTGTGCATACCATTGCACCACGGTGGCACCCGATCTCCAACAGATAGCGCTATATTTAGTCCCCATGAGTCAATCAAATTTCAAAGTTTTATCCTTAAACTTATTGTACGTTTACGAGGGCAGTTCGGAAACTTCTTAGCCTAGCCCAAAAAGCGCGGTATAAACAGAAAAAATTTAAGTGTTTTGGAAACTTCCATCTCTGTTATGAACACACGTTAAGTTTTGTTTCGATCTGGCAACTCCTTCATATAGAAACAGGTGTTCAAAAAAGACGCATCCGCAAATTTTTTACAAAAAAAGGTTTTTCGGGACAAGAAATTCATAATGATATGGTGAATGTGTTAGGTGAAAGTGCTTCTTCATATGCAACAGTAAAAAATTGGGTTGCTGAATTTAAACGTGGTCGTACAAGCATTGAATATGAACCACGTAGTGGACGTCCAAAAACAGCAACAACAACAAAAATTGTAGCCAAAGTGCATGATGTGGTATTAAATGATCGACGAATAAAAGTGCGTGAAATTGGTAATATCATGGGCATCTCAAATGATCGAGTCCATTTAATTTTGCATGAAGAACTACAGATGAAAAAGCTTTCTGCAAGATGGGTGCCGCATTTGTTAACAGTCGATCAAAAACGCATAAGAATGAACATTTCTCAAGCTTGTTTGGATCGTTTTAAGCGAAATAAAATGGATTTTAAGCGTCGTTTCATAACTGTTGATCAGACATGGATCCACCACTATACTCCAGAGACAAAAGAACAATCCAAACAATGGACTGAAGCTGGAGGTTCAGTATAGTGCCCAAAGAAGGCAAAAGAAAATTCAATCGGCTGGTAAGGTTATGGCAACGGTTTTTTGGGACTTCAAAGGTATTTTATTGATTGACTATCTGCAAAAGGGTAAAACAATAAATTCAGAGTACTATTGCAACCTTTTGGATCAATTAAATGTACAAATTCGAGAAAAACGTCCTGGCTTACAACATAAAAAATAATTTTTCATCAAGACAACGCACCAGCGCACAAGAGTGTTTTAACAATGGCTAAAATCAACGAATTAATGTACGAGTTGCTTGACCACCCACCTTATTCTCCTGATTTAGTTCCAAGTGACTTTTACTTGTTCCCAAATCTAAAAAAATTCCTTGCTGGCAAGCGTTTTACCTCAAATGAAGATGCAATTACAGTTGTAAACCACTATTTTGAAGACCTTGAGGAAAACTATTTTAATCAAAGGATAGAATTGCTAGAAAAGCGTTGGACTAAGTGTATTGAAGTTTCAGGAGATTATATTTAAAAATAAAAATATTTTTGAAAAACTAACTATTCTCTTTCATTGATACGCTAAGAAGTTTCCGAACCGCCCTCGTATATATAAACAGATTTAACAAACCCACTGGGTTTCAAATGTCAATTCCATTGCTTATGTTTCAAATAAATCCTCATAAAGAAAGTTAACCCTGCAAAAGGCTATAATATAAACATACCCCTAGGAAGTATGCCTTTATCTATTGCGGACCAATTGCCTTTGGTTAATGTCATATATAAGGAGCTCTAAAACAACATTTGGCCTAAGAACTCAAACCCCTTTTGGGGTTTTGATCTACTGACCGAATACTATCACATCCATTTGGAATTTCCCACACTCCAGATTGGCTTATGCGTTGTCAACAATCACTGACAATTTATGTTTAAAAAAGTACCACGGTATTGGAAACACAATCCACGTACCTAATTAACGTGATTCCAAACATAATTGCTCCCCAAAATAGCTCGGATTATTTAAGTGAAGGATCACGATTTTTAAATATATGTTTGAAGACTAGAAGATATTAATTTGATTTCATACAGCACAATTTACTATTTATTCGAAGTACCACTTAATGCTTCAAACATTCAACATCGTCCTAAATATTTCAAAGCAAAGATTCAATAGAAATGTGCATTTTTACTATGCAACGTGATTTCAATATCATAGTATAAATGTTTGATCCAAAGTATTCAATTATAACATTCGTCTGCGAGACGAAGTTCGTTAGGTCCACTAGTAAATGAATAAAAAATAATTCTATTACCTTTCGACCTGGGCACCGAGCACATTTCTTTGAGTCATATAACTTAAATATTGATTTATGTCAACGGAAGACTCGGTTCCAAAACTCCAAAAACAATTCCCCGCATTTATTGCAAAACTTCTATGAACAATTTTATTTTTGCAGGCCTATTCTGTAACTTTTATCGATTGAAAAGTTGTTAAAATTTCTTTTGTTTTTGTAAAAACTACAAAACAAACCAATGAAATTGTTGTAAAATAAACAATGAGAAATGTTGTTAAAAAGTTACAGAATAGGCCCCCAGTGGGCCTGTTCTTTTCGCATACACGCGTATTTCCACAGCCACATCCACATCGTAACCCTACCTACAGGAACCGAAATTAATACTAAATTTCCGAATTCCCCCTCTATTCTTACACCCCATATCAAATTTATTACAACATAAGCATTAATTTCCGAAATTTCTTTCTTATCTCCATTCTACACATCAACAGTGATCCTAATACTAAAATTCTGAATGTTAGTTTTATATTTTAGCAAATACCAAAAGGTTCAAAATTTAGCTTCACTTAACACTTCTCGAACACATAACAATGAGAAATGTTGTTAAAATGTTACAAAATAGGCCCCCAGGGGGCCTGTTCTTTTCGCATACACGCGTATTTCCACAACCACATCGTAACCCTACCTACAGGAACCGAAATTAATACCAAATTTCCGAATTCCCCCTCTATTCCTACACCCCATATCAAATTTATTACAACATAAGCACTAATTTCCGAAATTTCTTTCTTATCTCCATTCTACACATCAACAGTGATCCTAATACTAAAATTCTGAATATTAGTTCTATATTTTAGCAAATACCAAAAGGTTCAAAATTTACCCAAATCCAAGTTGTACCAAATTTAGCACCATTTAGTACTTACGTTTTGAAAACTAATTCAATTTTCCACTTAACCTTAATTCAAAATTTCAGGATTCCAGCACTGTCCGTTTGCCCAAATCCTAATTGTACCAAATTTAGTACCATTTATAACTTTTCGTACACATGTGTACACCTTTCCAGAGGAATTTCGATGTTTTCAAAGCCAAAATCGGACGGTTTTGCATTGGTTCATTATCCGACAATACATATTGAGAAAAGAAAACCTCTTTTGGATAGTTGTCATACTTGTCTGCGGCCGATTCGTCGTTGTTTATTGTCAATATGATCTCATACGTTTTTTACCTGTCTGAAGACCCTCCACGACGACTTTTATTATCACTGAACTTTATCATATTCAATACTGTTAGTCCATTATTAGCCGCAAAAGTCATAAAAATGCGTAATGATTACAAAAAAATTCAAAAAGTATTAGTTTTATAGTACTGCTTTTCCCTATGCAATATATTTACTGTCACCTCAAAGTAGTAGGTAATTCTTATTTTAGTCCGCATTTGTTATAAATTGCAAATAAACTTTGTATATTTCGACGGAATATTGTTTTGAGGACCAATAGCAAGAGTTTTGAACAAAAAAAAAAACGTAGTAATAACATGTTGCCATAAACGAACAATTAATATGCAATTTTTAACAATATTGGCCTTTGAGATACATTTGTTGTCAAACTGTATACATATGTATGTATGACTGACTTCCGAATCGTCTGCGCAATCTGCAGTGTTACTCGAAAATGCAACAGTGAACACTGTTTACACCAGGGCTGCGCTGCTCTGCAAAGACAGTATAAACAGCGATCCCATTGAGTTGTTATTGCATTTGATTTTCTCTTAGAACGGTAGCTCCCGATTTTCGGTATTTTGAAGGTTGTGGCCACAATAATCTACCTAAATGTCTGAAATTTCGTATTTGGTCTTCATTTGGGGTATTAAATGTTCCATATGAAATTTGTCGGTATATGTCCACGCCTTCATATAGTCACCATAGAACGTACCCTTTTGAAGGTTGTGGCCTCAATATTCCCCAGAAATGGCTGAAATTTGGTATTTAGTCTTCGTCGGGGGTATAAAATTTTCCCCCAGAAACTTGGTATTTAGTCTTCATTTAGGATATTAAAATTTCCATATGAAATTTGTCGGTATAGGTTCACGCCTAAGTATAGCCTCCATAGAAAGGTAACTTCCTATTTCCGATATTTTGAAGGTTGTGGACTACTTAAAGTCGGTTGATGCGCATCTGATTTTGGATTCAGCAAATCAATCTTTTTCAATATCTATGCATATTTCGATGTTTCACTCAGCGGACATTGTGTGCCGTCAGTTGCATCATGCACTGCAAAAACCCCTACAGTTGGTAAAAGTCGCCCAATGTGCATATGATTTTGATGCGCATCGGTTTCATCAGCGCCCATCAAAAATACGTTAATATACACCTATTTCAAATAAATTCTTCAAAAACCGCGGATGTGCCTCCACATTCAATTTTTAGCGAAATACACATATTACTCGCGTATCTCTTTTTTTATGACACGTGTTTTCGCAAATATTATAATCGCAAGTAAAGGATTCCATTTATGTAAAAAATTTTAAAGAAAATCGCGGTTTAGTACGCGGATTTGTCAAAATATATTTTTGCTGATTTTCCGATTTTCAAGGTATCTATGTCCGCGGTTTTAGTAGATGAATTCGATCGCGGAAGGCTTCATTAGAACCGTCGCGTAAAAAAACTAAATTCACGCGGGTTTCAAAGGAAATTGAATGACAGTTGTAAATTTTACACGCAAAAAATATGTTTTGTAAGAAAATTCACGCATGAAATTTTGGCCTTTCGACTCCAATTACTAGGATGCTGTAAGGAGCACACTCATGAGATATGCACCAAACGACGAAAATCACGAGTTCTATAATCGTGTTATGAGTTTTGAATAATATCATCTTGCGCGTCCGGATTATTAAACAAATTCAAAAAACCCCGAAATTCCGGCTTCAAAATGTCAGCATCAATTTTAGGTGGATGCAGTGGATATATCGAAAAATCATACACTGCTATCTTATTGCGCATGGAGTATTCTGTGATTCATTCTTTGGGAATAGGTCTATAAAATGTAAGCTTAAGCCAGAAATCGCATGGGAACATAACAAAACTTGTTGGCTTCAACCCATTTTTATTCATTTTTCTACATTGATGCCAACACAGCTTCCACGAAAATTAATTTTAATGGTCGACATTATGGGATCCCTCCTAAAACACTTCATTTTAAAGAATTGTAGTCATACTTTATAGAATATGTTAACAGTTCGCGAATTCTGAAAGGGTGAAACTCGGATTCATCGATTGCAAAACATTTTTGTTATTTATCACATCGCTCATTTACTCAAAGCGTGACACATCTCCAAAAATTATGTTTTGAGAAAAACGCGTTTCAAGTTGGCGATTGAAATTTGACTTTCCAACTTAAAAATATTATTACACTAAAACTAAAATAACTACTTGGACCATACTTTGCAACCAGATAGCCAGATATCAGTGCTAAATTCCTGTGCATGATCAAGCATGATTTGAAGTGTTTTAGTGCTTCATAAACTCAAAAAACTTTTGTGTTGAATTATGCGAAACTCGTAGTAAATGAGATGTAACTCGTCGAGTTTAAGAGATACCAGCATGAAAATTTGACACAAGATAAAGTAGAAGTCGTAGAAAAAACAGAAATTGCTAACTCAGAAAATGCATTTTTTGAGTTATGTCACTCTTTGAGTAAATGAGCGATATACACGTTCATACGGGCAAAATGTGCCTCATCGAAACAATGGTTTTAGACCCCAAGTATGTTTGGACGAAACGTGTTTCACACAATTTGGAGTCGATTGAGCAATGTCCGTTCGATCCAAACTTTGGCTTTCGTTATACATATTTTGTCCAAACTTAGTTTAAGTTCGAAGATGGGCTATATCGGTCCACTCCTTCCGGTACCTCCCTCACAAAAGTTCGAAAATGTTCGGAAAATTTGTGCGCACGATAACTCTTGAAGGAAGTAACCGATTTGCACATCGTGAAATTTCAACTAAACTTAGATGAGTTTCCAAACTGAACTTAATCGGTCCACTCCCTCGGGTACCTCCCACACAAAATTTCGGATAAGTTCAGATTAGGACCTGCACTCGAATCGCTTTGCTTTATCGCTTTGTATTCATTGCCCCCCATACGACGGTACAAGTTTCATCAGGGGCAAGTCCATACTTCCTGAGAAAATATCCTGAAAGATGCAAAAAGCCCCTATAACACCGTGTGTAGTGGATGGAGCGCAAGATAACTCTCGCACGGATCTGCCGATTCGGTCCAAAATTTGTTCTTCGTAATATTTTGTCCAAACATTCGAAGATAAGCCAGGTCGTTCCACTCCTTCAGGTACCTCCCCAACAAAAGTTCAAAAATGTTCGGACACATTGTGCGCACGATAACTTTTGAAGGGAGTGACCGATGTAATCCATACTTTGCACATCCTTATATATCTACCAGATATAGATCAGGTTCGAATATGGACTATATTTGTCTACTCCTTCTGGTAACTCTCACACACAATTTCGGATAAGTTCACTTTAAGACCTGCTCTCGAATCACTTTGATTTCTGTTGATACGAATTCCATTCTCTACCTCCATTACGACGGTAAAGGGGCAAGTTCATATTTCTTAGGAAAACAGCCCGAAAGGTGTTAGGGGTTCAAAGGTTCAACATTTGTGCCTTAGTGCAGTTAATTCCTAATCCACATGTTTGTCGGCAAGTTCAAATGTCCAAAAAGGGCCAAAAAATTCTGAAGAGACCTTAAATACATTCGATCTGTCTGTAGGTGAAAGTTTCACTTCACATTGGCTGAGGGTATATAACTGACACTTTTTTGCTTGTTTGTTTTGTCATTTACAAAAACACATGCGAATGCTTCAGAATTAAAATACTTTTTAACTCCGTTAAAAATTCTCATTTGTATATTTAAGTTTTGCGAACTATCATCTTGAGGTAGGTTTACTGCCGTTCAAGAAAGAAAGGACGAAAAGGTCGTGCTAGAAATTGAAATTTTCTACAAAAATATTCGGCAATCAAAGGAAGAAAAAATTACGTCAATCAGAGATATAAAGCTTTTTTTCTCGGTCATAATATGGGCACAATAACAAAATTCATCACGACATAACTCAGAAATTTGGCATATGGAAAACATTTTCTTTTGGGTTCTTAATACAGTGTCGGCCAAAACTAAAGCACCCCCTCAGTACATTTTTTAAATGATAATTTTTTAAGAAAATAATGTAATAAATATATTTTTCTTTTTATTTATGTATATCTTTATTATTGGAAAACACAAAAATAAGGAATTCAGAATTTAATAAACAAAAGTTAAAATTCAAAAAACATTCTAGGTCGCAAATATAAGCGGACGAAATAAAGCACCCCCCAATTTGAGGTACAACAAAAACTATTGAAATCAATATTTCGTTGCCTATCCTCTATTCTGGATGACACAATCACATCTTTTAGGTATAGAGGATACTAAATGATTAATTACTGCAGGCGAAATAATTGATTTTCGGAAAATTTAGCTTAAATCCCCAGGACCCAGGTTCACGATTTTTGGTGGGTATGTTTTGTGACCACTAGGAACCCTAAGTACCAAATTACAGCTAATTTAGTTGGAAAATGTGGCTTAAATATCCAAAATGCCGAAGATCGGAAGGTACCGCTATAAGGGGGCTATACCAAAACATTAGCCGATATTGTTCATATTCATCAAAAAATTATGCTACAGCATCCTCTGGTCAAATACAAAACCGCCAAGGTTTAAAAATTAGCAAAAGAACGATTCACAGAAGAACGGTAGACGCCGACTTATTCAGACGACGCCAAGCAAAAAACCTTCCGCCTCCATGTTTTACAGAGTCTTTGCAATATTTAGGATATAACGGTTGCCCATTTGGTCCACGCCTGTTTCCATCTGAGTACTTTAAATTAAACATAGATTTATCGGAAAACCGCACAGTCCTCGATTTTTTCTACACCAGTTCAAACGGGTCTCCCAGTCTGGCTCCTTAATTTTTAGTCGATATGAAAGTTTTTTTGCAGACTGAATAAGTCGGCGTCTACCGTTTTTTTATATATTTATTTTGTTTATTAAATTCTGAATTCCCTATTTTTGTGTTTTCCAATAATAAAGATATAAATAAACAAAAAGAAAAATAAAAAATAAATTTATTACATTGTTTTCTTAAAAAAATTATCATTTAAAAAAATGTACTGAGGGGGAGCTTTAGTTTTGGCCGACACTGTATATGCACCAACGGGGTTGAAACCCAAAAGGAATTTTCTACCGCCAAAAACCTTGTTGCACAGTGTTATCGTATAGACAAAGTAATGATATTCTCACCAAGTGTGTGAGAGTTGGGTTTGAGTTTGTTGACAGAACTCATTTGAAATGTTAATTTTATAAACATTTTATTCTGACAAAAGACTTCATCAAAAATCGATTTCGCAAAATTTTGAGTTTTTTTTTATGATTATAAAAATCTTCGTCTGTACATAAATTTGTCTATGCAAAATATTAGCAAATTAAAAAAAACTATTTGCTCAAAGAACACTAAAATTTTATTCTTGTATTTTTATTTACATATGTGTATCATATTGTTTGGGATATCCTTTAAAGAGTCCAAAAAAGACGTCTACATTTTAATCTTTCCATATTTTCTTGCTGAATAACTTTGTAAAATTCCGTTAATTTATGTTCGCAAGTCACAAAATACATACATATTTAACATAAACATAAAATGCGATAACCAACCTAAATCTCAGTTAACGTATCTAGTTAAAATGTTCAAATATGTTTGTGTGTGACACATGAGTTATTACCGCTGTAATTGAGCAAACATTCCAACCGACTAAATACAGGTCTGATTTACAACAACAACTGGATTAAAAATTCAAGATGTTTGGAGATTTGGTTTGTTGTGATTCTTAATGTAACAAACAATGCGACTCGGCTCGATAGACTCACTGGGATACAAAACATTTGCATATTTTCATCTAAACAATGGCTCAGCATCATTCAGGCCTATATCACAGATACCAGCCAACAACGAGATACCAACAACTGGTTCGGCTACTTACGGTTCATCAAACAGGGAAAATGACAATAACGATGTGGTATGACGATGAGTAGTAGCAGAAAAAAACAAGTCTAGTTCAAATTTCCAGTAGTTTTGTAAAAATTTATGTCAAAGTTCAATGAAATGTTCATTGGTCCCTTGGGCCCTTTGTTAACTGATGTCGATGCCGATGTCGTTGTTGTTGTTGTACACAAGACAGATTGTTTTTGTATGCTCTTCTTGTCTTTCTTTCATTGGATGCTTCAATGTTTGGGTTTGTTTAATGGAAATCATAAACCTGTATGTCGGCGTTACATGTAAACGATTTCGTTCTTGTGTTGCCAGGTTGATTCTAATCTCAGTGACATCCAGTGAAATCGAAAGTAATTCTCGTTTACATAAACATGTAAATTTATCGATCCTCTTTGTTGTGGGGAACATCATTTTGTGTTGACTTTGAATTTTTGTGTTTCATTGTAAAACTAAAAATGAAATCAGAATTAAGTTCTGTTGTCATGTCAGAAGCAAGTTTAGAAAGTTCATCTATTTTCTTCAATTTAACTAAATGTCAAATAAAATAAAATATGTCTTTTGTTGACCTTGACACTTAAAGATTTAGTATTATTTTAAGACTTTTTTTAGAAAACTGTGTGTTTTATTTTAAGATATTTTTTATACCCTCCACCACAAGATGGGGGTATATTAATTTTATCATTCCGTTTGTAACTACTCGAAATAATCATTGTTGACCCACAAACTATATATATTCTTGATCAGCGTGCAATTCTACATCGATATAGCCATGTCCGTCAGTCTGTCTGTCCGTCTGTGGAAATCACTCTAGCGTCCGAACGGATGGTGGATGAAATTTTGGTAAAATCTATTATATGTACGTAGGACTTTTGGTATTGAAAGCGGGCCATGTAGGTCCACGTTTTCGTATAGTCCCAAATACAAAGTGACTCGTGACGTGTCGTTGTTTTAATGAATTTTAAAGATATTTGTCCCATTTGACCACCGAATCGGTTGTAATTTGGTACTATGTCTTTTCAGAGGCTAAAAAAATATTTCTACCAAAGTTTGACCAAAGAATCGGTTGTAATTTTGTATTTTGTGTTTCCAGAGGCTAAGAAACATTTCTATCATAAAATATTTACATAGGTCCACGTTTTTATATAGTCCCCATTGGACGATACCTCCCGATTTTCGGCATTTTGAAGGTTTTAACCTCATTATCACACCGAAATGGCTGATATTTGTTACTTAGTCTTCGTTGGGGTTATACAACTTTTTTCCCAGAAATTTGTCTGTATAGGTCCACGTTTTATATAGCCCCCACAGAACGGTTCCTCCAGATTTTCGGTATTTTGAAGGTTGTGGCCACATTAATCCACCGAAATGGCTGAAATTTGGTATTTGGTCTTCATTTGGGGTATTAAACGTTCCATATGAAATTTGTTGGTATAGGTCCACGCCTTATTTAGGCCCCATAAAACTTGCCTTCCCATTTTCGGTGTTTTTAAGGTTGTGGGCTCAATATTCCCCAGAAATGGCTGATTTCGGTATTTAGTTGGAAGTATAAAACTTTCTCCCAGAAACTTGTCGGTCCACGCCTTAGTATAGCCCCCCATAGAACGGTACCTCCTGATTTTCGGTATTTTGAAGCTTGTGACCTCAATATCCCACCGAAGTGACTGAAATTTGCTAGTAAGTCTTCGTTAAGGGTATACAACTTTCCACCTGAAATTTATCGGTATGGGTCCGCGTCTTCATATAGCCCCCATAGAACGGTACCTCCTGATATTCGGTATTTTGAAGGTTATGACCTCAATATCCCACCGAAATGACTGAAATTTGGTAGTTAGTATTCCTTAAGGGTATACAACTTTCCACCTGAAATTTGTCGGTATAGGTCAACGCCCTCATATAACCCCCATAGGACGATATCTCCCAATTTTCGAAATTTTTGGAATTCACTTCAATACAGTTCGTGGTGAAGGGTATAAACAGTTCGGCCCGGCCGAACTTAACGCTTTTCTTACTTGTTTCTATTTACATAACTTTAAATTTTAAGTGTGTTTTCTTGTAATCGCTAAGGTATCGTATATAAATTGTAACTCGTATATTCTTAATAGGAATAACTTAATCTGAGAGCAGATATGAAGATGGTATTACCTCTGAATGGATTGTATATGTTGATTACGTTATGAGTTGTTTTCCCGCCATTTTGACAACCCCATCAAACCAATTACTTACTTGATTATAATCTCCCAGCAAAAATTTGGTTGTTGTTGTTGTAACAGTGTTCGTGCTTCTGCGCAATCTGGCTCTGGATCTATCTCCAGTTCCAGGAAAGTGGCTGCTTGGATCGGATGTAACCACAGATCCACTGGAGTTAGATGAGTAGGTTTGGCAGGGCAGATGGAAAGGTGCAGTGTGTTGTGTGGTCCCATGTCGCATACTGGGCAGATGTTTTGCACGGCGTGACCAATATCCGCCCAAAAAGAATTTTGGCGACTTCAATATCCAGAGCGTAGTTGAGCCAAAACTACTCTGGTTTGTCGTGGCAGTTGACGCTCTTCAGCTGCGATAGGTGGGGGATGTACTCTGAGGACTTTATGACTCTGTATTAGCATATGGCCTTATCAACTGCGTCCGTGTGAATACTATTCAGACCTGCTTGGTATCCCTGTTGATCAAGGGGTTCCTTCCTATATTGTTGGAGCTCCCTCTCTAGAGCATGAATATACTTCCTGATATGCCTGTCGGGCCTAGGCAGCATATGGTGATTGGGATGGCTCTCACGGTAACACCCGAGCAATTACTGCAACAAAAGCATCTTATTGTGTTGCTGTACTGGAAGAATCTTTACCTCCTTATGTAGATGGTCCACTGAAGACTTGAGGAGGCACCCTGTTGCTGTTCTCAGGGCGGCATTCGGACAAGTTTGAATCTTTTCCAAAGCGTATCAACTAAATTCGGGGACCAAAATGGCGCCGCATTGCTTACCACAGACCTACCTATCTCGTTTTATGTGGTCAACAAGGTTTCTTTATCTGCACCCCCAGTTGCTGCCGGCTAGGGACTTGAGGACCTTGTTTCCCCATTTCAGTCTGCGGCATGCGCGGACGACGAGAACGTATTGTCGAATGTGACCTCTATGTGGTGAACAGAGTGGCCGTAGATTTAGTGGCGGATATCTGCATATTCCTCGCCTGGTAAAAGGTGGTAAAATTGGCTAAAAAGGAGTTCAGTCTCTCACAAATGTCATAAAGTACCTGACGCCAGGATCGTACAATCTTCCGTATACGCTACGATCTCAATGCTTTCGAGGGGGGGGAGGAATACAGGAGAGGTAGAGGTTAGAACTGCCTGTTTCACTCTACTGGGTACAGAATCTCTCGACCTTACATCTGCTCGAGCTGGCGAGACCCCATTATTCTAGACATTCGTTCACTGCTAGGTCTTGTTTCTCCCCTGAACTACTGTCAGTTTCAGGAACGCCTAGGAGTTGTTCTTTACCCCCCTGTGTTACCAGAACAGCAACCCGTTCTTTCTGCTGTGTTTCGAGAATACCTGGTAATTGTTTTCCACACGCAGAGAAAAAATATTGTTGGCACAATCATATTCTAAGAACAAAATAGTGTATTTTAAAATTCATAAAATATGTATTGTTGGCGCAACAATATATTTTGTGACATCATGTTTCCTAATAACAAATATATGGCTGAAACAACAATATATATTTGCAGATTTTTAAAATACGCTATTTTGTTCGTAGAATATGATTGTTCCAACAATATCTCTTCTCTGTGTGGCATGTCAATGGACGCAAATAGCCTCCTTCGCTGTTCACGCATAAAGCTTCTAAAGATCTTATATTTGTTGGAAACCTCTCCGTGAGATTCTACTGTAGCCAAAAAGATACTAATAACGTACCTATAGGACAGCAATGACAATTTCATGGTTAGGATTTTCTTGAAGCCACGCTTGATTCTTTTCGGGACAGATGGTTTTTCAGATTGCACGATGCGTTTAGCATCAAAACAAGACAAGACCTCATTGAAAATCTATTGAAATACGAAAACATTGACAAGCAAATATCAGAAAAAGGAAACAACAATATGGTAAATAGTCTGTGGTATCTTAGTCCTGAACTTGTTGACGTAGTGCAAAATACCGAAAAAAACCAAAAGGCGACAAAATCTTAACAAAGCAAAGATAGAAATTTTTCCTGCAATATTGGATCCAAACTTCCAAAAAAACAACTACCGAAATTCCTAGAAAAAGGTCTACCTGGCGTGATTAAAAGTGGAACTTTTTATTGTTCTAGAGATTAATTATTAACTCCGAATTTACAGAAGGCGCAAAGGATGGTAAACAACTTGAAAGTTGCGAACGACATAGCCGAGCGAGGAGTTGAGTTCATCACAGATTACAACCAAATAATTACAAAAATTGATAAAAAAGGAAGAAAATGTTTTTTTTTAATAGACTTCATTTTCGCCCTAAGGCGTACGTAGTCACGTTTTTCGGGACATTGGCTTTATTATATCGAATTCAGTAATACTTACGTATTTTGTTTTTGAATAGAATGGCTTTGACCGTTCCACAGATATGGGTCGCCAAAGTCCCCCAAAATCGAGAGTTTCATAACTTCGAGGCCCCAGTAGCACGTGTTAACATATTTCAATTGTATGTTTTTTTGCAAATTTTGCATATTATTTGTATATTTTTGGCATATTTTTTGCATATATTTTGCAAATTTTTTAACATGGTTTTGATAAGACCCCAAATATCGAAAAGTGACCTTTAAAACGCCTATGTCCAAAATTTGAGTCAAATCGGATAAGAAATAAAAAACATGCCAAAATCCGATGTCTAATGATAAATATAGACCAATTTTCCATTCTATTTCCATAAATTTTCCTCTAGAATTTAACAATCACGGTCAGCTTTTTTCTTGAATCTCGGCGACTATGATGTTTTTTCGACTCATAAAGTCCACACATTCGCTGACCTTATTGCGGATACGGTTACAGTTGAATTGAATGAACAAAATATTTTCGGGCCTCTAAACAACAACTTGTGGTGTTAGATGCTGCGTTCGTTGTAGTTGGCAAGACTGCGGGGGCGTCTCGTATTGTGACGACGTTCTGGCACAGCAAGCAGCAACATACCTATAGCAGTAATCCTAGGTGCGAGTGTGATCTCTATCTCAACACAAAACAAAAGAGCTCGCAGCATGCGTTCCGGGATAAATTTCCGCTCATATGGTGAAAAAATACACGAATACAAACACATAATTATTAAGGTGACGGCCCCTGATCGAAGAATCCTCCGAGTTAACCAGGAGCATATAACCGGCAGTCGTGGCATTGATAGGAAGATAAGGCTGGCTTGCTAAACATCACTCCCAATGCAGGTTCTTTTCATTCTCACTACCTTTTTCGAGTAATGGTACCCAAAAAGTGCTCCTAAAGTTCCCTAAAATGTTTTGAACTAATATCTTATCTACTAAATTCCACCCCCCATTTTCAATGAACGTTGACCTTTATGGTTAAATTCATGGGAATATATTAAATGTTTATTACCAATTTGATAATCAATATTAGACACATAAAATGAGAACTATCATTTTATTACCTAATTAGCAAAACTATGGAATGTCAAAAGTAAAAACATGCAAATATATAAAAACAAATACAACTGGGTGTTAGATTATTAAAAAAAAAAAACACATCATAAATGCCTATAAAACAGCATGAAATATGCAAAAAATTTATAAAAATAGATATAATTTATACTTGTCACGTTGAGAGTTTTGGCGGAAAATCCAAACTGAAATCTCATAAAATAGTTTAGTTTTCATAAATAAACCATTGGAGTTATCAATTGATAACATATGTTAACATAGTGTATTACCATATCAAGTACATTTGTACTTAGTTGAAAATATGAAATTTGTTGATATCGAAAATTGAATCTGCATAAACTACAACAATAAGTTTTATATTAATCGCAATTTGATGAAATTATGTTAATAATAATGGCGATGAGCGATACGACGACGCCATCCGCATTTTTTGACCGCAGACGGCGTCATTGTTTATGTGTCTGTGTGTTTGTGGTTTTTGTCCGTTTTATAGGTATTTGCGGTTAAATTTATATTATTCGTCGTCTTCTTCTTCTCCTTCTGCTTTTGATGAACGACCTTGAAATGTTTATTTGTTTTGATTATGATTTTGTTACTGTTATTCTCTTTTGTCTTTTGCTCTTTATGTGCTATCGTTCTTGTTTTTTTGCAACAACATTTGCTTTTTTTTTGTAAACGTTAAATAACAGTTTCTTGATATTCTAAACGATTTTTGACCTTTAGTATTTGTTTTTTTTTATGAATATAAATTTTTTATTTGATATGTAAATTCGTCGGAATAAAAATAAATTAACATTAACTATTGATTGACTAACTGACTGAATGAAAATAAAAGTGTCTACAGTTTATTTTTACCGTTACTTTTTAGTTCTTAGAAAATGTTTAGAAGGCGATAGGCCTTTTTCTTTGTACAAGATGTGGAATAATGAAAAGGTTAAATATATATGTAAATAACTGTATAAATATGTATAAGTACATACACTCCGGTTCATCTGAATAGAACTAACCAATATTTGTCTACAGATACCTTTATATCAGACGAAAGGAGAGGAATTGTAAATTATAATTTTGTGGACATGTAGAGTATATAGTAGCCGATATTTTCAATACCTAACATGTTTCACTTATGCGTCATAACGGTACTTTTTACTCGCTTTATGAAAAAATGTCAAAATATTAGCATTTTTTAATGATTCACCATGATAGAACCACCCTAACACATATCCTTTGTTAGATGTGGTAAACTTTAACAAAAAACTATTTATAATTATAAACAAGTAAGAAAAGTCTATAGTCGGACGGAGCCGACCATGGGATACCCTATACCACTATCCCTGGACAATCGCTCTTCACGGAACTTCTTTTCAATGATTGGGGAAATTTAATTATCAAATAACAGAGATGTAATGTATAATACTTATGACCAAAACCAAAAAGTTATCTAGCATGACAAAAACATTTTTGTAGCAGGAAAGGAAAATTTAGCAGGAAAGGAAAAAATGTAATGAAACCCACTTATGTGGTACTACTTCCGTTGTTTAACCGCTACGTTATTGAAATTTTTACCAATTTCACACAAAAGTTTCAGTCCATTTAACCCGCTAAGTATTATCTGATCTTCACGTTGGTTTGTACGCTTCTTCTTCATCATGAACCCGACCTCCATACAAAATTTCGTGACGATCGGTCCATAATTGCGGCCTTAAGCTTGTTTACAATATCTAATGGACGGACACACATCGCTAAATCGCTTTATCACGTCGAGGTATGAATTTTGGAATGCCAAATAAGGCGTCTAGGACGAATATTTCGTGGTGTTACATAAACTTTTGGAGAGACAATATGTAGCATGGCGGAGACAACATGTAGGCCCGTTATCTAGCAAACACTTTATTGCAATTTACATCAGAGGAAAGGTCAGTAGTTTTTTTTCCATATGTAGGCTACATTGCGAAATATATACAGTTAGTCAACTTAATTATTGCAAAACCAAAATTATTACAAAATTTTAAATAAAACATCATTTTATTGGTATAAATAAATATAATTATTAATATTTTTGTTAACAATAGAATTCTTACACATGTTTATTAATATAATAAAATAAAAAGTAGATAAAATTCACTAAACATTTTCTTAAAATTAACAAAAATGAGTACAACTCATTATTTGCACTGTCAACTAAAGAATTGCAAAATTCACAACTTTTCAGTCTTTCACGGTATTTTTCGAAAAGTTGATTCTAATATTTCGTATGCCCACATTTGCCATCAAAAACAGTTTGTAAACGTAGGTATGTGAATTTAATAAATAAGTTTCGGAATGTCATATTCCAATGGTATTTTTTAGCCATTCTTCTTTATTGCATTTTATCAAGTCCCCAAGGTTAGTGGGCGACCTATTCCCGACTTTTTCCATCGGGTGTACCTATGAATTTTCGATGGGGTTAATACCTAGACACTGGAAAAGGATGTAAATGACTTTGGTACAGTTGTATAACAACCAAGTCCTACATAAATTAGATTTATGCATAGGGTCGTTGTCTTGGTAGTACTTATATTGCAATTTGTTTAAATTTTCCGGGCCAACAGGCCCAAATTTCTTGACGCTTTTGGTTAAATCTTTTCTTAAAACATCTAAATAAACCTCCTATGTCATTGTTTCTTCCAAAATCAGGATTTTACCAACGTCACTGCTTGGTATACAACCCCATACCATAACTGACAGTTTTCCGAACTTTGCGGTATGTATTAAATTTTTGTTTTCCATGGCTTTCAAGGGTTTTCCCAATACTTTTTGAGGCCCATTGTGATAGTACAACATAATTTTAGTCTCATCAGAAAATATAACGCCATCCCAATACTAAAGATGGCGTGAAAAGTTGTCTATAACAAGTCGGAATAGTTTCTATATATTGTGATGGGAGCGCAATGGTTTTTACCTAGTCACTCGTGATGAGTGCTTGTTATTATGTAGCACTTTTCTGACTTTTCCATGTGACACACTTACTCCAAAATCATTTTTAATTAGAAAAAGCTATTTTCTGGTGCTGCTTTGGGCTATTTTGTTAATTTCTTTAATCATTCTACAGTCAATTCGTGAGGTTACTATTTTGGACCTGCCATGTAACGCCCTCAGTTTGAGCCTGGCTTCTTTCTCGGTGCGGTATATGATGTTGTATACACTTCTCAGCTTACGAGAGGTGATTTTAGGGATTTCTCTTTCGGATTTACCATTATTATAATTGGAATAGCCCAAATGTACCATATTTTCCGAAACCGTTTACCTGACTTTCTCTTTTTCTGAATATGCCGTCTATGTTACGCACACAAAAATTAATTTATGATCAAAAATTATGGATCTACATGTCCACATACCATAAAAGTCTTAAAAATCCTTAAATGCAAAAAATCGCGAGCGAAACCCCACGATTTTATTACACATTAATTCATTTTGCAATTATTTAGTTGACACCACAGAAACCAGGTACCTATCCTTTTTGCCCGTTGTTTTTGTTATTTCCAACCGATTTCTGGATTTATTGCCTTGATGTTGTCATTAACAGGTAAATCAACAGATATTTTAAAAAAGCCCAACATTATTGAAAAAATTTCGTGTAGTAATTCCTAATTAAACATCTAAATTTTTAAAAATTCATCGTTTGCAATAATATAGTTGACTAACTGTATGTCCTCAAGGAATTAAAATATCGACCAAAAATAAAATTTTTATATTTTTCATACAAAAGTAATGGTCCATTTCAGCCGCTAAAGAATATCAGATCATCATTCAAAATTGTAGGCATCTTTTTTCACGTATACTCTTACCCGGTGCAAAATTTCGTGACTATTGATGTATAATTGCGACTTCTAGCGAGTTTATTATTACACTACAAACAAATGACGGAATATATTAGGCTGTAACTCTGTTATACTTGGCATCAATTGAAAGGTCAAGCGTTCCACTTTCATGTATATGTCACTTGTCCGGAATGTCACTTCCAGGAATTAAGATATAAGCTGTATATTAAAAATTTTCACAATTTTCACACAAAAGTTTGGGTCCATTTAAATCTCTAAATATTATCCGATCGCCATCTCAAATTGCAAGCTTCTCTTTTTTGATATACTCTTACCTTATTTAAATTTACGCGTTGATCGGACTATTATTGAGACCTACATAGCCGCTAGAAAAATGGATAAATATTATGTTTTTGGTCCATCTCACCCGCTAAATATTTCACGATCATCACCAATAAGAATAGGGATCTATTCTGATCTGAACCCGACTTCCATACAAAATTTCTCGACGATCGGTCCATAATTGCGGCCTGGAGCGTGTTTACAATTTATAATGGACAGACGGACGGACGGACGGACAGACACACATCTCAAAATCGCTTTATCTCGTCGAGATATGAAGATTGGTATACCAAATTGGGGGTCTCTGACGAATATTTCGCGGTGTTACATGAATTTTTACCAAAACAAACTTATAATACCCTTTTCCACATTGTGGTATAGGGTATAATAAATGCCGTGAGTGTTAATTGCTATCAAATATTGTGCAAAAATGTGTATTAGGGTCTTGAAATTTGATGAAAATCGATGCATAGATCTCCAAAAAATATTTTTATGAAGAAATCGGTAGAAACAATTTATAAAGACAAAATTTTATACTGAATTATGTTCAAAATTGTCTATACTACAATGAAATTACAAAAAAGTCACATTTGATAGGTTTAAGAGTCCGAAACAGAGGAAATATGGTAAAGATAACTCAAATTTCTACCTATCCAATCCAAAATTTGATATTTTATATCAGGAAAGTGAATGCAAATCGATGGGTTCCACCCAGTTGCGTTGTCTGTGGACATATACAGGTCCAAAAAATAAAGAAAATTCAACCGCCGAACGCTCCATGTCAACATCAAGGGTTTTGATTTAGAAGATATCGCATGACATGGAAAGCACAGAAACATAGGCGCTCTTTTTTGTATAATAACGGATCAGAAATATTTTTTCGGTACTTATACTATGAGGAAAAGATGTGTGAACATCATAACCATCAAAATTAAACCCTTTCCTTTCGAAAAAATTTACGTCTGCCTTCCCCTATCGCTAAGCTGTTTCTTCACATCAAATGTCTTAGAGCCTTTTGAAATTCCAAGGACTTGATGGTGACATGGAGCGTTCGGCGGTGGAATTTTCTTTATTTTTTGGACCTGTAGATGTCCATAGCCAACGAAACTGGGTGGAACCCATCGATTTGCATACACTTTCCTGAGATAAAATATCAAATTTTGGATTGGAAAGGTAGAATTTTGAATTATCTTTACCATATTTCCTCTGTTTCGGACTCTTAAACCTATCAAATGTGACTTTTTTGTAATTTCATTGTAGTATGGAAAATTTTGAACATAATTCAGTATAAAATTTTGTCTTTGTGAATTGTTTCTACCGATTTTCTTCATAAAAATATTTTTTGAGCTCTATGCATCGATTTTTATCAAACTTCAAGACCCTAATACACATTTTTGCACAATATTTGATAGCAATTAACACTCACGGCATTTATTTATAATTATAAATAGTTTTTTGTTAAAGTTTACCACATCTAACAAAGGATTTGTGTAAATTCTTAGGGTGGTTCTATCCTGGTGAACCATTAAAAAATGCTAATATTTTGACATTTTTTCATAAAGCGAGTAAAAAGTACCGGTATGACGCATATGTGAAACATGTTAGGTATTGAAAATATCGGCTACTATATACTCTACATGTCCACAAAATTATAATTTACAATTCCTCTCCTTTCGTCAGATATAACGGTATTTGTAGACAAATATTGGCTGGTTCTATTCAGATGAACCGGAGTGTATGTCGTACATTGTCGCACAAAAATGTTCCCACTGAATTGCATATCAGATTCTTCAAAATATTTTATTGTTATAGTGTATATGCTGACATGCAGCTGAGATTTACCGCGATTGTACAGTGAGGTGTTCAGCTGGTCACGAACATAGGAAATTATTATAGAGCGGTATTGTTCCCCGTCCAATTTGCGAAATTACAACAACACCGCTCGAGAGGAACCATTATTTGTTGAACTACGTATGCCTACAAATTTTGTGGATATGTAAGTCTTTTAAACTCTAGAAACCTTATATTGAAAATAAGGGCTATTTTGGTCGGAAAATGTATATTAAGTCCTCACAGTCTTGAGTAGGGTATCCGAAACCGGTTAACCGGTTTTGTGTTAGAAAACCGAAACGTCATTTTCGGTTAACCGAAAAAACCGGTTATTTGTGTCGGTTAAACGGTATTTAAAAAAATAATAATATTTTTTATATTTCATTGCAACTTTATTCTTGAAATAAACTAATCTTAACTAACACAAGGTACCGCAAATTTATGAATATCAGATACCTTTAAATTTGAAAAATATTTTGTGTAAAATGTAGAGTTGTGCCAATCTAGTTCACTACGCCCATCGTCTGTGGGCGAATACGCAATATAAGACGGTTAAAACTAATATTAGTCATTACACTGTGCAACATTTTTAAGGTAATCTTGTGCAAACAATTTGAGCTGAGGATTTTTTGAAAGTACAAACCCAATCGACAAAACACCTAGTTGGGTTTTGTTATGTCAGATCCAGCTTGGATTTTATGGCCCCTTCTAAACATGGTTAAATATTGACTTTTTAAAGCAATTCTAGGCTACATCTCTGAAACCTATGTGAATCTTCATTAGCCCTCTGAAGCAAATTTGTAGATAAGGGCAGGAATAAAATATTTTTAGAAATAATGAACTCTAAAAACTACACTTATTGCCTCAAATTGTATATAGAATATTGAAAAGTTCCATTATTTGTATCCATTTCGATTAATTAATTTTCTTAATATTTTCATTGGAAAAATATTCGCTGGAATGTAATACACAACTATTCAGACCATGCCATTGTTGCAAAATACCTCTGTCATGTTGTTTTCAGTACATTTTTCAACGACGATTTAATAATTATGTCAATAATGTGGTGAAATCCGAAATGCAAGAATAAACTGTTGGTGTGAACTGTGTTTGAAATATGAGTTGTAAAAGGTATGATGCAAAAAAAAGCTGAAACAACATGAAGTAAGCACTTTAGAGTTTCAGAATGTTCTAAAGAATTGCTGAGAACATAATTTGGAAGATTTTTGCTATAAGTTTCTTGGTTCAACTCCCAATAGTTTAACTGATACTGACCAGAATTTCAGCAATTATGTAAAATTTTCAATATTTTATCGATTTTGATGCCCTAGATAGAGTTTTCCTTATGTGGTCTGTTCAGTAGATAAATTCTACTAGTTTAGGGCTACCATGTTGCCAAAGACCCGGTTTAGGTGAGGCTATAAAATCCGAACTGGATCTGACAGGACAAACCCCAGGGTTTTTGTAGTCTCAATATGTACTTCCAAAAAAAACAATCTAGAAGATGTTTTCATTTTCAGTGTTGCATAGTGTTGTACAACAGACCGCCGAATTTTCTGATGGTGTCTAATATTCACTATGATCAGCCTTCATAGGGGAAGTCTGTACATAATTAACACAATCTTTAGCCGAATATCAGGTTATGAAGGGAACTATAACAAAATGTATGTTTGAGTCAGCCATTTCACGACAAATTTAGTTTGGCAACGCAAGGCAAAGAATCCAGACTTAGTAAAATGGGAATTTAATTCTTTTGATACACAATTTCACATTTGCAAGGGCTTGTACTATTCTAAGAGCACAATTTCTCTCTTAATTTTGCTGTCCCCACTTCGAGGATGAATGTCCAATAACAAGGATATAATGAGATAATGATATAATAACGAAGTTGGTATACTTAATTTATCCCTTGCCGTACATTTTAATTCAAATACTTATCAGTTTTGATCAATTTTGTACCTATTTAGCAAAACCGGTTAACCGGTTTGAAAAAATTTTGAAAACCGGTCAAATGTCAGGTTTTGGAGGCCTTATTCCGTTTTTTGATTTTTCTCAAAGACGGAGTCACCATTGTCGAGATATCTATACTTATAAAAGAGTTCAGTAATGATGACTCACTGACTCACTGATTCACTGACTCACTGACTCACTGACTGACTGACTGATAATCAACGCCCAGACTAAACGGCTAAAGCTAGAATCTTGAAATTTTGGGTGAGAGTCACTCTTGGTCCGAAGGTGTCGGATAAGGCTGGATTTTTGGAAATTCGAACTAGAACTGTACTAAAAGTACTAAAAGGTACTAAATATGGTACCCTTTGTATTAGGCAAACGCGTAGAGCTAGAATTCTGAAATTTGGAATGAGGTTCACTGATGGAGAGTTAGAAAGGTGTACCAAATGGTTTTTGGAAATTCGAACTATAAGTGTACGAAAAGTACTAAAAGTTACTAAATTTAGTACTATTTGGTATTACGTGAACGGATAGATCTAAAATCTTGAAATTTGGAATTAAAATCAAGGTTTAGAAGATGAGTTGATATAAGGAGGTGGTTTTGAAAATGTGTACTCATATGTACGAATAGTACTAAATGGTACTAAATTTGGTACAATTTGAATTTGGGCGAACCGATAAAGTTGGAATTCTGAAATTTGGAATTAATATTACTGTTGGAGCGTAGGTTTGAGATATGGAGGTAGTTTTCGAAATTCGTACATATGGGTACGAAAGGTACTAAATAGTACCAAATAAGGTAAAATTTGGATTTGGGGGAACGGATGGAGCTGGAATCCTGAAATTTGGAATTAGGATTACAGTCGGGGTGTAGGATAGAGGTATTTTGGAAATTCGTACTTTTGGGTACGAAAAGTACTAAATGGTACCCAATTTGGTACAATATGAATTTAAGTGATCGGATAGAGCTGGAATAGTGAAATTTGGAATTAAGATTACTATTGGAGTGTGGGATTGGGATACTTTTGGAAATTCGTACTTATGGCAACGAAAAATACTAAATGGTACCAAATTTGGTACAATTTGGATTTGGGTGATCAGATACATTTGGAATCCTGAAATTCGAAATTAAGATTGCTTTTGGAGTGCTGGATAGAGGTAGGTTTGGACATTCGGACCTATGGGAACAAAAAGTACTAAATGGTACTAAATTTGGTACAATTTGGATTACGGTGATTGGATGCAGCTGTAATCCTTAATTTTGGAATTAAGATTACTGTTGGCTTGTAGGATTGAGGTAGTTCTAGAAATTCGTACTCATGGGTACGAAAGTACTAAATGGTACCAAATTTGGAACGGATATAGCTGGAAACCCGACATTTGGAATAAGGAGTACTGTTGGATTGTAGGATTGATAAAGTTTTGGAAATTTGTAGTTATGGGTAGGAAAAGTACTAAATAGTACTAAATTTGGTACAATTTGGATTTGAGCGAACGGATACATTTGGAATCGTGAAATTCGGAATTAAAATTGATGTTGGAGTGTTGATAGAGGTAGTTTTAGAAATTCGTACTATGGATACGAATAGTACTAAATGGTACCAAATTTGGATTTGAGTTATCGGATATATCTGGAATGCTGAAATTCGGAATTAAGCTTATTGTTTGAACATAGCACTGAGGTAGTTTTGAAAATTTGTACTTATGGGTACGAAAAGTACTAAATGGTACTAAATTTGGTACAATTTGGATTTCGGTGATCTGATGTAGCTGCCATCCTCAAGTTTGGAATTAAAATACCTGTTGAATTGTAGGATTGATAAAATTTTGGAAATTTTTAGTTATGGGTAGGAAAAGTACTAAATAGTACTAAATTTGGTACAATTTGGATTTGAGCGAACGGATAGAGTTGGAATCAAGAAATTTGGAATTAAGATTACTGTTGGAGTGTAGGATTGAGATATGGAAGTAGTTTTTGAAATTCGTACTTATGAGTACGAAAAGTACTAAATTTGGTACAATTTGGATTAGAGCGAAAGGCTAGAGCTGGAATCTTGACGTTTGGAATTAAGATTACTGTTGGGGTGTAGGATTGAAGAAGTTTTGGAAATTCGTACTTATATGTACGAAAAATATTAAACGGTACTAAATTTGGTACAACTTGGATTTGAGCGAACGGGTAGAGCTAGAATCAAGAAATTTGGAATTAATATTACTGTTGGAGTGTAGGATTGAGATATGGAAGTAGTTTTGGAAATTCGTACTTATGAGTACGAAAAGTACTAAATTTGGTTCAATTTGGATTTGAGCGAACGGCTAGAGCTGGAATCTTGAAGTTTGGAATTAAGATTACTGTTGGGGTGTAGGATTGAGAAAGTTTTGGTAATTCGTACTTATATGTACGAAAAGTACTAAACGGTACTATATTTGGTACAACTTGGATTTGAGCGAACGATTAGAGCTAGAATCTTGAATTTTGGAGTTAGTTTTGGGGTAAGTTTTGGAAATGCGTACTTAGTTTTGGAAATGCGTACTTAGTTTTGGAAATGCGTACTTATGCTTACAAAAAGTACTACATTTTGTACAATTAGGATTTGGGTGAAATTATAGCGCTCGAATCCTAATTTGTGGAATTAGGTACACTTAGGGGTACGAAATGGTTCCATGTATGGTACAATTTTGTATTGGATGAACGGATAGATCTGGATTCATGAGATTTGGAATTAAGATTACTGTTACCATTTGCTTATAACGTCCGATTTAAGAAATATGTGCCATAAATATACGAAAAGTTGTAAATAAGGATTTGGTACAATTTGTTATTGTGTAAAGGGAATTTTGAAATAATAGGAGGAGGTTCGTATTTATCTATTTACATGTAAACTACTAAATAGTTCTATAATTGGTTCTGGGGGAACAGATAGTGCTGGAAATGAGGATGGCGGTTGTTGGGTTAGGCCGTATTTGCGCTGAGAACCTCAATTAAACTATTTCAAAAAATGTGGATTGCTCTTGATGTGTAGGCGTGACGAAAATCGAAGAAAAGTGGTACGTATTAGTACACAAAATGTTTCCACCATTCTATATTATATATTGTTTATTTGTTTTGTATATTTAACGCATACGAAGTAGCGGGCACTTTGCTAGTTATGACATAAGTGTCAAATTGCATATGTGAAGAAGTAAGCTGTGAAAGAAAATCATGAGTCGGACCGCTCCATAAGCTATCAAACGTTACCTAGTAGAACCGGGTCTAACCCAGTATTAAATCTGGTCTCTCGGCTCAAATAACCGGCGAACCGGATTTGCCGCCCATGAAAATTTGGATCTTACTGACAAATTTGTGGGGAAAAGTTTTGTAGCCACGATAAAAAAAGCTTCAAAATTACGGGATGTATCATTTTATGGGCTATATCAAAAGGTGGATCTGTACAGACAAATTTCTGGAGAAAAGTTTTGTAGCCCCAACGAAGACGAAATACTAAAGTGCAGCCATTTCAGTAGGATAATGCGGCTAAACCCCTGAAAATACAGAATCGGGCGGTACCGTACTAAATATTGTGAGCTGTACATTGCAAGCAGTGCAACAGTTAACCAACCCAGCAAGCGAAGAGGAAAAGAAAAATGTTAATAAACTAACGGGAAACGTTCAACGATGTTTCTATATGTTATAACACTGTGAACACAAATTTTGGTGCAGAGATAATTCCTTTTGGAGATAAAAGCCCATGGTGAGTATCTTAAGAATCCCAATGGACCAGTGCACGATGGGGCTAATGACAGGTTTTCGAGGCAAAAAATCACTGGGGCAAGCTAGACCTTCCAAATTTTGTACTGATGTTTATAATAGGCTTTGAAACTAATATGCCAAATTTGGTTCATATCGGTTCATATATACATATAGCTCCCGTATATATGTTCGCCCGACTTCAAGCAATTGATGGACCAAACACGCAAATTCTGCCCAATTTTTATGCGATTTGGAAAATACCACGGAATCAGGACTACAAATAAGTTTGCCAAGTTATATTTAAAATCGGTTCAGATTTTGATATTGCTCCCATATATATTTTCGCCCGATTTTAGGTATTTGGGCACCAATCCCGCTATGTATGTCCAATCTTGATGAAATTTGAAATGTGTGACGGATTTTTTCTAGAAACATTTTTGGCAAATGATATTGAAATTCGGTTCTCAATTGGATATAGCTCCCATATATATGTTCGCCCGATTTCAGGCAAATGATTGACCATGCATGCAAATTCCATCAAATTACAATAAAATTTGGAAAATAAATAAGTTTGTCAAGTTATATTGAAATCGGTTCAGATATAGAAATAGCTCCCTTATATACATATGTTCAAATTCCATGGTTTTGTCTGTGGTCTGTTATAAGTTTATAAAAAAGGTTCCAAATTTAGTAAAAATCGGCTAAGATTCCGCCACAAAAGCCAAGTTTGTCCGCGATATCTTTGAAATTATATATTATCTATATATATATATACTAGCTGAACCCGGTGCGCTTCGCTACCCCTTTAGATTGATATGCATTTGAAATTTTACGGATTTTTTGAAATCAGAAAGAAATCAAATTCAAAAATTTAAAGTAAAGTATTTATTGTAATGCTTTAGGATATACAATGTTTTTGTTTTTCCTTCAGGAGCGTAAACAAACAAATCGGCCGGTCTACCAACATGTGAACATGCAACGTAGAGCTGACCATGAGAAAAGCAAGAACATGCTAAATTTTGGCCGCATACACGAAGAATCTGTCCTTGGGATTTATTTATAGTCATTGCAAATGCCAAACGTACAGGAAACTGCAATATTTTAAAATTGAAGGGCGTTTCTGTTGCTATAAGAGGGATTCGAGGTAGAAGTACATCTGAACCTATATACTTCCAGTAATAATCATTGCCTCAATTAAATAGTTACGTAGTTTTTTTACTGTTAATCTTGTACCATTGCAAAGGCGAGGTGGGTCGATGTTTCTTAATAAAATAATAGGAACACCAACGTTTAGCACTAAATTATGTGGTGGAAAGCCTGAAGATCCAACGAACTTAGGAATTCAACTGGATAGTTAACCGCGTCGTCTTCAGTTGCCACAGTATCAATGGATTTGTACGTTCGTGCATTTCCTGAAATTCTATTGACTGAAATTCTTTCAATATAATTTACCAATTTGTTTTGCAGACCAATTCCCGCCACATATTCCAAATTTCATTGAAATTGGGCTTACATAGCGTGTTTGGTGCATCAAATACATGAAATCGGCCGAAAATACATATGGGAGCTATATGTAAATCAGAACCGATTTCAATATAATTTGACAAATTTTTTTCCGCCACATATTTCAAATTTCATTGAAATTGGACAAACATAAGGTGTTTATTGCATAAAATACATGAAATCGGCCAAAAATATATATTGGAGGTATATCCAAATCTGATCCGATTTCAATATAATTTGGCAAACTAATTTCTAGGATCAATTCCGTCAAAGATTCCAAAATTCGTCAAAATTGAACATACATGGCGTGTTTGGTGTAGAAAATACATGAAATCGGCCGAAAATATATATGGGAGCTATATCTTAATCTGAACCGATTTCAAAATAGTTTGGAACATTTATTTCTGCAATAAATTCCGTCACACATTCCAAATTTCATTGGAACTGGTCATACAAAACGTGTTTTATGCATCAAATGCATTAAATCGGCCGAAAATATATATCCAAATCTGAGCCGATTTCAAATTACTTTGGCAAATTTATTTTTAGACCAAATTCCGTCACACATACCAAATTTGAAGACTGTATCGATAATCGTTCGTTAGATATCAGCATACAAAGTCTACAGTTTTTGGAGGTACTTCCGATCCTGAGGCTATATCTCCAGATCGGGGCGGAATTTTTAAGATTTATATAGCCTGTGACACTTTCAGGCCATGTGGTAATATACTCTGAAAGTTTCAGGAAGATCGGTTCAGCGGTTTTTGAGTCCATAAACTTCAAACAAACAAACGTACAAACATTTTCCTCCGTTATAGATATACTCGTAGATACCGCACAAATTTCATTGAAATAAATATGGGAGCTATAACCAAATCAACACCGATTTCAATACTTATTTCTACAACAAATTTAGTTACACATTGGACATACATAGCGTGTTTGGGGCATCAAATACATGAAATCGGCCGAATATATATATAGGAGCTATATCGAAATCTGAACCGATTTGAATATAATTCGGCATACTCATTTCTACAACAAATTTAGTCACACATTCCAAATTTCATTGAAATTGGACATATATAGTGGGTTGGGTGGATCAAATACATGAAATCGGCCGAAAATATATATAGGAGCTATATCCAAATCTGAACCGATTTCAAGATAATTTGGCATGCTCATTTCTGCAAAAAATTTAGTCACACATTCCAAATTTCATTGAAATTGGACATACATAGTGGGTTGGGTGCATCAAATACATGAAATCGGCCGAAAATATATATAGGAGCTATATCCAAATCAGAACCGATTTCAATATAATTCGGCTTACTCATTTCAACAACAAATTTAGTCACACATTCCAAATTTCATTGAAATTGGACTATTATAGTGGGTTGGGTGGATCAAATACATGAAATCGGCCGAAAATATATATAGGAGCTATATCCAAATCTGAACCGATTTCAAGATAATTTGGCATGCTCATTTCTGCAAAAAAATTAGTCACACATTCCAAATTTCATTGAAATTGGACATACATAGTGGGTTGGGTGCATCAAATACATGAAATCGGCCGAAAATATATATAGGAGCTATATCCAAATCTGAACCGATTTCAATATAATTCGGCATACTCATTTCTACAACAAATTTAGTCACTCATTCAAAATTTCATTGAAATTGGACTATTATAGTGGGTTGGGTGGATCAAATACATGAAATCGGCCGAAAATATATATAGGAGCTATATCCAAATCTGAACCGATTTCAATATAATTCGGCATACTCATTTCTACAACAAATTTAGTCACACATTCCAAATTTCATTGAAATTGGACATATATAGTGGGTTGGGTGCATCAAATACATGAAATCGGCCGAAAATATATATAGGAGCTATATCCAAATCTGAACCGATTTCAAGATAATTTGGCATGCTAATTTCTGCAAAAAATTTAGTCACACATTCCAAATTTCATTGAAATTGGACATATGTAGTGGGTTGGGTGCATCAAATACATGAAATCGGCCGATAATATATATAGGAGCTATATCCAAATCTGAACCGGTTTCAATATAATTCGGCATACTAATTTCTACAACAAATTTAGTCACACATACCTAATTTCATTGAAATTGGACATACATAGGGGGTTGGGTGCATCAAATACATGAAATCGGCCGAAAATATATATAGGAGCTATATACAAATCTGAACCGATTTCAAGATAATTTGGCATGCTCATTTCTGCAAAAAATTTAGTCACACATTCCAAATTTCATTGAAATCGGACATATGTAGCGTGTTTTGTATATCAAATACTTGAAATCGGAAGAAATTATATATGGGATCTATATCCAAATCTGAACCGATTTCGATATAGTTTGGCACAGTTTTTTATAAGCCACGTTCCGTCACGCATTCCAAATTTCATGGAAATGGCACATATATAGCGTGTTTGATACATCAAATACTTGAAATCGGACGAAGATATATATGGGAGCTATATCCAAATCTGGACCGATTTCGATATATTTTGGCACATTTATTTTTAGGCTAAAATCCATCACACATTTCAAATTTGGAGTCTGTATCTGTAACCGTTCTATAGATATTTGCATACAAAGTTTAAATTTTTTGGAGGTACCTCCGATTCTGATGCTATATCTCCGGATCAGAGCGGAATTTCGAAACTTTTTATAGCCTATGTTACTTTCAGGCGATGTAGTAATATACCCTGAAAATTTCAGCAAGATCGGTTCAGCAGTTTTTGAGTCTATAAATTTCAAACAAACAAACAAACAAACAAACATACAAACATTTTTCTATTTTATATATGAGGAAAAGTCAAAATTTTTTAGTTTCCATGAAGCCAAGGTTTGCACTATTATAATACGCGAACTATTGTAGTTTACCAGTAACTATGACTATTGCTGGATTAATTTAGATGTTTTTGTACAAAGCTCAAAAATTTAGCAAACAAATTTAATTTACGTGGTAGTTACGACCGCGTAAAGGAAAAAACATAGGTAAAAACACGTTGAAGCTAAACAGGTTTTTTACATTGTTTTTCGATTTCTGATTAAACCATTCAAATGACGGACATCTGTCCAAAGTAAAAGTAGGAGAATACAAAATGAAGATTACACTTCTAATGTATCACTTTCCAAAATTTCCACTGCATCCACCTTTTATGGATGCTGACATTTTGAAGCCGGATTTCAGGTGTTTTTTGTATTTTTTATGTAACTGGGACGCGCATTCGGATATTTCGAAAAACCAATTATAGGATTAAAGAACTCGCGATTTCGCATAATCTGATATGTATATTGAGTATGTAGCCCACACAGCAGCAGAGTAATCTACTGCCAAAAGCCAAAATTTAGTGCGATATTTTTTCTAAAAAACCTATTTTTTGGGTACAGTATTTACAATATCGTTTTGAGTGTGCTGGTACCCCGCGATATTTTAGTTTTTCGACGATCCGGATCATATGAATCACAGATCGTAAAAATCCATCTACTAGAACGGGGGAAATGGCTACTGCAAAAATTGAAAAATTTGCGAAAAATGTTTTTCAAAATATCGCTGACTAATTCGCGTTTTATGTGGATCGTATCCATTTCAATGATGAAAGTGAATCATCACTCGCGTTTGTGCGAAAACAACGGTTTGAAAAATTTAGTGACATGGGAGCTGTATCCGATTTATCCAAAAAATACTGTGTGATGCTACATCCACGGTTCTTGATGGATTTTATTGAAATATGTTTAGATCGATGTATTTTTTCACGGTTGATATTGAAATCGGATGCGCATAAAAATTGTATGCACTTTGTGCAAAATATAAGCGTTATACAGTTTGATGCACACTAAACTGCAGACGATGCTACATCTTAGCGGCCAAAGTAAATCCTGGCAAATGTGTACAAATTAAAAGAGAAGAATTCGCTGTATTGGCAAACCGCATGCGCATCAAGTGATTTTGAGGATTTCGCAATTTATACGCATTTCAAAATGAACATTACCCGATACAATTTTATTTCAAGATTATACCCCATTTAAAGGAACCCAACATTTATTTGAAAGATATCCGTATCTTCTGCTAGATGTTAGCGTGTTTTCGAGAACTGATTAGAATAAAAAATGTGATTTATTGCGTGAAATTTAACTAAAATAGAAGAAAAACTCCGACCTATTTTTCTTACATTTTGTTCAACTAACTCACAAAATAAATTTTAATAAATATTTTCTCTTACAAGAATTTTATAAATTTCCTCAATATATTTTTTGTTTTTTGCTATAATATGCAAACCGCTAAACGGATTTGTATAGTTTTGGTTTCATTTGAATCTTCGCGATGTTTAGATTACGTACATATTTTTTATATATTTTTCAGATGCATAAACAGCTTGAATTTTATTAGAACAAGTTGTAAACTACCAATTTTTTTGAATGCTTTCCTAATTTCCGCGAAAATTTACAACTTTTTCACAAAAGTTATGGGACCTCAGTAAACATATAGGGAGCCCCTAATTAAGAGAGTTTCTCAATATAATGATTAGAGTCTATTAACGATTTTTTTCTTTTTATCAGAATTGAAACCGTCATAACTTTTGCGCGCAACAACCAAAATTAGTATCTCGAACAGATTTAAGAATGGGATTTTTTTTCCCAATCTATATACCAAAAATCTTTCATGTAGCTTAAAAAAATTTTTTTCAATTTTTTTTCATGGAAAACTAAAAAATTTTGTCTTTTCTTCATATATAGATAAAATTCTTCGAGACTGCCATGATGTTCGAAATTAAACTCCTCCGAAACGGCTGGACCGAATTCGCTGAAATTTTATATGTGGAGTTTTTAGGTCTGAGAATAGGTTTTTAGCTATTTTTTATACTGGTCAGTGGAGTGACCAGGGTACCTCCCCCACAAAATTTTTTAAGAAAACGTGAAATCATAGATAATTTTGAACCTATTGTATAAAAATTGATTTCAATTCTATGGTAATAACTGTCATGATTCTGAATGGTCATCTCGGAAGTGGAATATCGCGGTCAGCACAATTTTTTAAAAATGTATAATTATAGGTAATGTTTTTAATTTTAGTAAGCGTGACTACAAAAACGCTATAAACACTGGCTTCAATAATTGGGAAAGCGCGATCAACCCCACATTTTGGAATACAGTACAGTCCAAATAATGTTAAATGTCCCTTGACCGAAATTCCAAAAAAATCGATTGAGAAATCAGGCAAAACATAATTTCAAAGATGGTTAAATAACTGGGACGTCTAAAAAATGTGCATCGGTTACTAAAGAGATGGGACAGCAATTCAGTGTATCTATAGCCTATCTAAATGTATATAGGGTTCTTTAAAACTGACATGATTTTCTAAATTAAACTTCCGAATCGGCTGGACCGATTTGGATGAAATTGTGTGTAGGTTCATAAGGTGGGAGAATACCGAAAGTGGAGGGTGTGGGGGACCTTCCCAACAACGGGTTTTAACAAATCGCTAAATATCAGAAATTATTAGACGTATTGGTACTCAATATAATTGCAGTTGTGGCCTCTGCCATTAATTGGTGTTTTGGAAGCAGAATACCGCGATTGCGTCCAATTTTTGAAAACTTTATTCTTACTGATTACATTTACAAATTTAGTAAGTGGGACAGCAAACATTGTATGAACATTGACTTCAGTGTTTAGAATAACTCGATCAAGATCACGTTTTTTAATACAGCAAAGTCTAGATTGCATTTTGAAGTGATTTTTTATGAATCACAGATGTTTTCATGTTTAGGAGTGCAAAATAATAACGTGTTCAATGAACCATCTCCCTGTTAACAAGAACTAAAACCGACGTTAAGTTCGACCGGCCCCAAGTTTTATGCACACCACCATAAATTATATTGAAATCAGGTTTAAGCCATTCCGGTTGAATAATGTGGCTAAAACATACAAAATCCCCAAAAAAATCGGTAGGTATCGTTTTATGAATGGAAACATGGATTTATACCGACAATTCTCTGCTAAAATATTTAATACCTCCAACGAAGACTAAAAACAAATATAGCCATTTCTGTTGAAGAATGCCGCTAAAACCTTGAAAATATTGAAAATCGGAAGGTATCGTTCAATGAGGCTACATAAAAAACTTCTACCGAATATTCTATGCGGGAGTGTTTTATAACCACAATGAAGACAACACACCAAATTGCCATAGCCATTTCGGTGGGATAATGGGACTAAAACCTCCAAGTTATCGAAACTCGGGAGGTACAGTCCTATATGCCGATAATTCTCTGCAGAAATGTTTTATACCCCGAAGGGAGACTAAGTACCAGTTATAGCCATTTCGTATGTACAACTAAAAAACTTGAAAATACCGAAGATCGAGAGGTACCGTTCAATGTAGACTATTTAGAAACCTGGACCTGTACCGAATATTCTATGTTTTATACCCATACTGAATACCAAATTGCAGCCATTTCGTTGGGATAATGAGACTAAAACCTCCAAAATATCGACACTCGGGCGATACCGTTCTAGATTAGTTCTATCAAAACGTTGACCTATGCAGATAATCGCTTGCAAAATTATTTATGCCTCTAAGGGAGACTAAATACCAAAGTATTGTCATTTCGGTAGGATAATGCGGCTAAATCCTTGAAAATTCCGAAAATCGGCGGTCAGTCGGTGCTATATCACAATGTGGACTGATATAACCAATTTTCAATACCAAACATGCTACGAGAAAAAATAGAAACTTCTGTACCAAATTGAAAAGCTCTATGTTAAATATCGCTTGCTGTATCTTGATTTCAACAGATAGACGGACATCGTTATATTCACTTATTTTTTATGTTGATCACGAATATATACTTTATAGGTTCTCCGACGAATATTCCGATGTGTTGCAAACAGAATCATAAAGTTAATGGAGGCTATAGTCAGTAATTTTCTATTTTACATCTGGAGATACCATTGCATGAGGGTTATACCAAAACGTTGATTTATCGTCAATTCGGTTCGAATGTCTAGAGGTATCAATATTAGATAGATAAATTGTAGATAGATTATTAAAGGTAAGGTCACATTAGGTAAGTATTTGCTGCAACGACCGGCAGTGTGGGCTTACTGAGAGCAAGTGAGCATAAATTCCAATGCACATGCTCTCAGTAAGCGCACATTTCCGGTCGCTGGACCAATTATTTGCCTAATGTGACCTTACCTTAAGCCTTACACGGAAATCCAAAACGACGGGCCAGCAACGCGGAACCGGGTCAGCTAGTTATATATATATATATATATACATATATATATATATATATTATTATTAAATTTTTCCGAAATCCAATTGATAACATTAATGGGTTTCCGATTATTCTCCAATCAAAACATGTCCATATTTTTAAGTATTACGACATCTGAAATCAGATTTTTATGAAAAGGCGCACCTAATTTTTTCACAAAATGATAGTACACATTAATACCTTTTACCACATATATATAATATCCTAGATCTACCTAGATCTCAAAAGTTATACTCCAGAGAACACATGGATAACAAAGCAAAATACTCCAAAAAAGACATAACATCTTAACTCAAAAATACATTTACCACTCATAACATTTTTATTATTTTTTATTATTGAAGAGCTTTCCATGTTTAAAAAATATAAAAATGTTGAAATGTTCTTTTTGGCGCCTAAAATGCTTTCACTACTTATTTATAATGAATGTCGGAAAATTATGCATAAGAAAATATGTCACCATTACCAGATCAGTATGTCGCAATGTGATGTTACCAGATTGATTTATTTTTTATTTTTAGTGATTCAGAGTGTTGGCAATCGAAATCCGTTATTATTTTTTTCAAATTGTTCACTTCAAAAATTGGCATTTTACCTCGAATACCTGCTATTGGCCCCATCGTGCAGTGTTCGGAAACAAACAGTACCTTAACATAAGGTACCGTACATGTTACACAAACACTAAAAAAATTATAAAGTTTAGTTTATAAAGTTTGTGAAGCCTTGTACACAAAGGGTCAGCCCTTCAATCCATAAAAAGAAGAAAAAAATATTCGGGCAGCACTCTTTGATATGAAAGAATCCTTTGCTAGGATGGTCGTGGGAAACCGATATTTTATTTAACCTCCGCAAATTAGTCAGGAAGAATTGGGTTTTGACCGATTTATTGGTGCTTTCAAGATTTTGGCGCATCGTGTTTAAGATATTTGATATTGCTATTTGACTCTATTGCTAGTTTGCCTACTGATATTTTAGCCTTAATAATATTCCAAAGCGATAACTAATGACACAGCTATACATAAAAGGTGTATACATAAAAGGTGTCACGTCTATGCTCCACGAATTCGATTTCTCATAGACCCAGGAAACAACCACGTACCCAACCGAAATGGTTGCGTACAGAAGCGCGTACATTAAAAAACCAAGTAGTGTACATCATAATGTACCTTTAGAATGGAAGTGGTGGTAGGGTACACGTACATTTGTTCGGTTAATAAATTATTAGAAAATCTTAGGTTTTTTTTTTTTTTGTGGAATAAATAGAAATAAAATATCTGTATATATAAAATAGAAAAATGTTTGTATGTTTGTTTGAAATTTATAGACTCAAAAACCGCTGCACCGATCTTGCTGAAATTTTCAGGGTATATTACTACATCGCCTGAAAGTAACATAGGCTATAAAAAGTTTCGAAATTCCACTCTGATCCGGAGATATAGCATCAGAATCGGAGGTACCTCCAAAAAATTTAAACTTTGTATGCAAATATCTAAAGAACGGTTACAGATACAGACTCCAAATTTGAAATGTGTGATGGATTTTAGCCTAAAACTAAATTTACCAAAATATATCGAAATCGGTCCAGATTTGGCTATAGCTCCCATATATATTTTCGTCCGATTTCAAGTACTTGATGTACCAAACACGCTATATATGTCCGATTTCCATGAAATTTGGAATGTGTGACTAAATTTGTTGTAGAAATGAGTATGCCAAATTATATTGAAATCGGTTCAGATTTGGATATAGCTCCTATATTTATTTTCGGCCGATTTCATGTATTTGATGCACCCAACCCACTATGTATGTCCAATTTCAATGAAATTAGTTGTAGAAATGAGTATGCCAAATTATATTGAAATCGGTTCAGATTTGGATATAGCTCCGATATATATTTTCGGCCGATTTCATGTATTTGATGCACCCAACCCACTATGTATGTCCAATTTCAATGAAATTTGGAATGTGTGACTAAATTTGTTGTAGAAATGAGTATGCCAAATTATATTGAAATCGGTTCAGATTTGGATATAGCTACTATATATATTTTCGGCCGATTTCATGTATTTGATGCACCCAACCCACTATGTATGTCCAATTTCAATTGAATTAGGAATGTGTGACTAAATTTGTTGTAGAAATGAGTATGCCAAATTATATTGAAATCGGTTCAGATTTGGATATAGCTCCGATATATATTTTCGGCCGATTTCATGTATTTGATGCACCCAACCCACTATGTATGTCCAATTTCAATGAAATTTGGAATGTGTGACTAAATTTGTTGTAGAAATGAGTATGCCAAATTATATTGAAATCGGTTCAGATTTGGATATAGCTACTATATATATTTTCGGCCGATTTCATGTATTTGATGCACCCAACCCACTATGTATGTCCAATTTCAATGAAATTAGGAATGTGTGACTAAATTTGTTGTAGAAATGAGTATGCCAAATTATATTGAAATCGGTTCAGATTTGGATATAGCTCCGATATATATTTTCGGCCGATTTCATGTATTTGATGCACCCAACCCACTATGTATGTCCAATTTCAATGAAATTAGGAATGTGTGACTAAATTTGTTGTAGAAATGAGTATGCCAAATTATATTGAAATCGGGTCAGATTTGGATATAGCTCCTATATATATTTTCGGCCGATTTCATGCATTTAATGCTCCAAAGACGCTATATATGTCCAATGTGTAACTAAATTTGATGTAGAAATATTTATTTCAATGAAATTTTTGCGGTATCTATATCTATAAAAGAGGAAAATGCACGTTTGTTTGTTTGAAGTTTATGGACTCAAAAACCGCTGAACCGATCTTCCTGAAACTTTCAGAGTATATTACCACATGGCCTGAAAGTGTCACAGGCTATATAATTCTTAAAAATTCCGCCCCGATCTGGAGATAAAGGATCGAAAGGTACCTCCAAAAAATGTAGACTTTGTATGCAGATATCTAACGAACGATTATAGATACAGTCTTCAAGTTTGGAACGTGTGACGGAATTTGGTCTAAAAATAAATTTGCCAAAGTAATTTTAAATCGGCTCAGATTTAGATATATATTTTTTCAGCCGATTTAATGCATTTGATGCATAAAACACGTTTTGTATGCCGAATTCCAATGAAATTTGGAATGTGTTACGGAATTTACTGCAGAAATAAATGTTCCAAACTATTTTGAAATCGGTTCAGATTGGGATATAGCTCCCATATACATATATTTTCGGCCGATTTCATGTATTTTCTACACCGATTACACCGATTACACCAATTTCAATGAAATTTGAAATATGCGGCGGAAATTGATCTACAAAAAAAAAAAATTGTCAAATTATATTGAAATCGGTTCAGATTTACATATAGCTCCCATATATATTTTCGTCCGATTTCATGTATTTGATGCACCAAACACGCTATGTAAGGCCACTTTCAATGAAATTTGGAATATGTGGCGGAAATTGGTCTATAAAACAAATAGGTAAATTATATTGAAAGAATTTCAGGAAATGCACGAACGTGCAAATCCTTTGATACTATGGCAACTGAAGACGACGCGGTTACCTATCCAGTTGAATTCCTAAATTCGTTGGATCTTCCAGGCTTTCCACCACATAATTTAGTGCTAAAAGTTGGTGTTCCTATTATTTTATTAAGAAACATAGACCCACCTCGCCTTTGCAATGGTACAAGGTTAACAGTAAAAAAACTACATAACTATTTAATTGACGCAACGATTATTACTGGGAAGTATATAGGTTCAGATGTACTGCTGTTGCTAATAGCAACATAAACACCCTTCAATTTTAAAAGATTGCAGTTTCCTGTACGTTTGGCATTTGCAATGACTATAAATAAATCCCAAGGACAGACTCTTCGTGAATGTGGCCTAAATTTAGCAAGTTCTTGCTTTTCTCATAGTCAGCTCTACGCTCCTGAAGGAGAAACAAAAAACATTGTATATCCTATAGCTTTACAATAAATACTTTACTTTAAATTTTTGAATTTGATTTCTTTCTGATTTCAAAAAATCCGTAAAATTTCAAATGCATATCAATCTAAAGGGGTAGCGAAGCGCACCGGGTTCAGCTAGTAATTAAATATAAATGAATATTTATCTTCTATTTGTTAGGACTATAATGACATTATTTAAATGTCATAAATACATATGCAAGAATCGAGTAATGCCCAAGCAAAACGCCCCTATCTAATTTTTAAAATCTTGACAATTTTAAAAGGTTTTCTATGGGTGATAGAATGTGGGTACGTGGTTGTTACTTTACAATGGTGGTTGCGTACCAAACATGTACGCTACCATTTTCGTTGGGTACATGTACATAAACACTAAAACATTTTTGTGTACATCTACGGTACCTTATTGTAGTGTAACTTTTCAAGCTAGGTACGGTACAAAACGTTATTGTACGGTACCTTAATGTATGTTTTCGAACGCTGCAAAGGACAGATCCGCCGTGAGTCGAACTTCCGCGTTATGGCGTGATGAAGTTTTTGCTAGAGACCCTGTCAGGCATCAGGAATTAGCGCTATATCTTTGTTCACTGTTGTTTTAGCTTATTTTTGAGATGACATGTATGCAGTCAAATCGAATGAGTATTATTTTCGTAGAGCACTTCAACTGTCTAACTCTCTTCCTACAATGTCCTTTTCGTCCTTTATTTTAAGAGCCTCTCAAAAATGACCACACATACGACTCCCATTGACAACTTATCGATTTTGTCCATGTCCGTCTGTCCGTCTGTCTGTTGAAATCAAAATACAGCTCGCAATTTTAAAGATAGAGAGTCAATATTTGGTACAGAAGTTTGCAGGATGGTTGATATTGAAAATTGGATATATCGGTCCACGTTTTGATATAGCCCCCATAGAACGGCACCTCCCGATTTTCGGTATTTTTAACGTTTTAGCTTCATTTTCCTACCAAAATGGCTGAAATTTGGTACGTAGTCTTCTTTAGGGGTATAAAACTTTCCCCCATAATTTTGTCGGTATCGGTCCACACCTCCGGATTTTCACTATTTTGAAGGTTTTAGCTTCATTATCACACCGAAATGGCTGAAATTTGGTACCTAGTCTACGTTGGTGGTATAAAACTTTCCCCCAGACCTTTGTCGGTGTCGGTCTATGTCTTCATATAACCCCCATAGAACGGTACCTCCCGATTTTCGGTATTTTGAACGTTGTGGCCTCAATATTCCACCGAAATGTGAAATTTGGTATTTCGACTTCGTTGGGAGTACTCAAACTTCCCCTTTAAATTTGTCGGTATAGGTCCACGCCTTAATATAGCCCCCATGCAAAGGTACCTCCCGATTTTCCGTATTTTGAAGGTTGAGGCTTCAATATTCCACCAAAATGGCTGAAATTAGGTATTTAGTCTTCAATGTGATATAAAACTGTTCGCCAGAAATTTGTCTGTACTGGTCCACGCTTTCATATTGCCCCATTTTCCGACTAAAATTCGTCGGTATAGGTCCACTTTTCGATATAACCCCCTTAGAACGGTACCTCCCGATTTTCGTAATACTGAATATTGTGACGTCAATATCCCACCGAAATGGTTGAAATTCGTTATTTAGTCTTCCAAGAGTTATAAAATATTCCAGAAGAGAATTATCAGTATACGTCCACGTCTTCCTATATCCCCATAGAAGCGTACTTCTTGATTTTTGGTAGTTTTTAAGTTTTAGCCACATTTTCTTACAGAAATATAGGAAATTTGGTATTTAGTCTTCTTTGAGTCTAAAAACTTTCCGTCAAAAATTTGTCGGTATAGATCGACGTTTTAAAATAGCCCCTATAGAACGGTGCCTCACATTGTTTTACTGAAATTGCTAAAATTTAGTATTAAGTCTTCCTCATACACGAAAGGAAACTAATTATTCCATTTTATTTCAATACAACTTGTGGTGGAGGGTATAACAAGTTCGGCCCGTCCGAACTTAAAGCCGTTCTTACTTGTTTTTCAGTAGGTTGTTCCAGCGGCCTCATTTTCAACGGTATTATCTTTTTCCGGAATATGTCAATACTTCCAGAGATAATGGTCCAAGCACCAAAACCCTCCCGGCACATTCTAAAATGGCTATTGTGCAAGATAACTCTAAAGCTTTTTCAAAAATTTCTTTCAAACTTAGTTTAACGCAATTTTATATTTCGAGTCCTTTATTAAGAAGTTTGGTTACTAAAAATTTTTGGTATATGTCAATGATTTGGTATAGCCCCACATTACTGTACATACAGATATTAAAGCAAACTCGTGAAAAAAATCTTTATATTTTGTATCCGGCATAATTATTGTGTTTGGGGTTTTTTCCGTCAGCACAGCTGACTGATACTTTCTTACTTCTCTTTGAGGTCACATTTGTACAAGCAGCAAATTCATATTTGGTGGAGTGTGCTGCTCTGTCCCTCAATACTCTTCCCCTATCGATGAGTCGATTGATGCGGACTAGAAGAAATTATTCAAACAATTTCCCAAAGGACGACAAAGCGAATATAGGTCCATAACTTCCACATAAGTGACCATCGGATCCAGCCTTCGGATCCGATAAATGCATCCTTCCAAGACCGCAGACAGGTATCTGATGTTAAGATAATGTTTAAAGAGGATGGTCAGAAAAAGTATGACGGCTTATCCAACATTCGTCAATGCTATGTTCGGGATCTTTTCAATACCTCCAGATTTGTTAGACGACCTTTTGCTATTGCTGATCCGACCATGTCTAAATCAACGAATCCTCTATGATTTCAAATAAGCGTATTGCTTATTGTTATCATCACTAAAGCCTACCAGGGGCGTGTTGTTCACCATGACTTCCACTGCCAAAGATTCCATTATGTATATCCTGAATGTGGCCCGCCAGGATTTCTACATTTTTATCGTTGTTGGTAATTGTAGTCCCGCTGCTATCGACCAGTCAACCAAGAGGTTGTCTGAAGGAGGCGCTTCACGCAGAGAAATATATTTTTGCTTTTGTTGGAACATCAATATCTATTTTTGTTCCAACAATTCATTTGTTTTGTAATTGCAATTACTAATCAAAAAATACCATCTTTTACTCCAAACATACAAAACAAAAACAACAACAATTGTCAGCCCAGAAAACCTGTTACTGCAATTTTTGATTTGATAGAATATAATTCTCATATACAATTTCCACATAACTTTGGTATAAGTGTCACGTATAATATTATGAGTATTGACAAACACAACACATGATCAAATTGAATGAAGATACATAACAACTCCATTGCGCTCATCCTCCAAGCACCTACCGCAACATAAGAATAATAAAAACTATAATAAATATGAAACCCATAACAAAGTTTCTTCTGCCAAAAACACTTCTCAGATTGTCCCGGTACAACTCAACCGTCAAAACCTAAAGAAGAATGGGAAAGAAGAAACAAATTAAAACAAGAATCTCAAAAATAAAAATAAAAAGATAAAAAGAGTAATTCATACAAACAAAACTCATCAAAACTGTTTTTTCACCACGGCATCGAATACCGAGAGAAGAGAATAAAATTGCCGAAGAATAGAGAATAATATTGTTCAACAGACAAAAACTATTTTTGAATATGACAAAAACGATTGTTGGAATTAACAAAAACGATTGTTGTAGTTACAATACTACATACGGAATCTAACAATACCTTGCAATACATATTTTGCTCTTCGAATATTGTTGGATCAATCATATTTTTTTCTGCGTGTTGGATTGCTTAGAGTGATCCCTCTCGTGGGTTGTAATGAAGTCCTTAATTGTGGTGCTTATATTCCTGATATCCGATTTGAAGATTGGGTAGCGTTCGCAAGAGTGTATTGCGTAGCCTTCATCGTTCATCGATGAATCTCTTGATGTTCAATGGGAGATCACCAAGGAAACTTCGCCTTGCTATTTGTCTCCGATCATTCTCATTAATTGTTCTTCTGATTGCCTATGACATGCCCTTGTTAAAATATCAGAAAGTAGGTCAATTTGTAATGTGTATTTTTGCTGGGATAATTTTAGTTCAAAGTTATGTGTGTACCTTAAATTAATGTTCAGTCGGTATTATTTAATAACAATTATAATTTGTTGGCGGAAACTGCATTTAAAAATCGAAAAATATTTTTTTTCAATTTTTTTCAGTCTAAAGTTTATGTCAAGTTTGTCCCAAAGTTAATCTTCTTCCATATACAAGTTTCATCACCTGAATCTTTGTGCCACATTTCTGATAGATGGCATCCATTTGGTTGAGCCTAGATGCAGTTTGAAAATAATTAATTTGGTTCATGTTTATTTTCTTTCTCTATTTTATACGTCACGTGAGTCGATTTCAATTGACCTTTTTCGTAAAAATGAACTTAAATCAAAAAACCTAAATTATACCATGTTTGTTGGTAGGCTCAGGTCATTACTAAATTTGTTTTGGGTTTCCCCAAAAATAGCAATAAAAACATAGATTTAGTTAAACATATCAAATATCATTTGATTAATGATTAGATCAAAGATTGATATTAATGATCGTTAATTATAAATAACGACAATCAATGTCTTTCATTTGACAAGCAGCCTAAATGTGTGCGGATGGCGCCATCCAGATTTATGATGGAACGGCTAGCATCCGTGTTGGTTATTTTGGCGCCAACATTCGTATTGGTATATTTTTAAGGCGTAGAATTTTCAACACCTATTGTTAGACGGACGGAACAGCGAAAAAAAAATATTAAAATTATGTTATGACGCTGATGATTTGATTCACAATAGAAATAAAACAATTCATCCATAAAAAATACAAATATTAAAGTTAGTTTCTTATTGTTATTTTTTAGAGTTGATACAAAACAGAAAAACATAAACAACCTTATCAAATAATATGTTAGAATTGTGCCACAGTGATATACAACTACGGACATGCTGTGAATCAACCAACAACAACGATATCCAGCCATCTTTTCATGACATGCCATCTTCAAAATTTGTGCACCAATAAAGGCTTAAAAGATGATCACTCGTTTTTTCTCTCTCTCTGCCCATAAATCATAATTTGGTTTTTATCAATCGCACCGTTTAGCTGCCATAAACATTTCACAATCATTTTGATGGCCAATTACGGAGGTACATATTTCAATAAAATTCGAAACCATAACAAATATATGCACGCACATAACATCATAAACAGGAAAGAAGACTATTTGTTGGTAATCGAATGCATTTTATCAGCCCTAACGATAATAAATATGTTAGTATTTAAATGCATACATATATGTATGTATATGTTTATGGAATTTATTACAAAACTTACAATTACCTTGAATACCGACTAAGTCAATACGAATCAAAAGTGACAAAGGTATTAGAGAGATGTTTGTATACATCTAAATAAAACCCTTTTAATGAAATTTGGAAACTATGTATGAGAGTTTTCGGAACTGCCCAGCAAAAAATGTCATTGCCAAATAACGGGTTTTTACAGTCTCAAATAAAAACGATTGCATTTAAATTAATAATGGTGACAAAATTAAACAGCAAGCATTTTTATTTGAGGAATTCCATCACGAAGAAGAATATATGTTCTTATTGAGACTAAGAGAAAAACAAGTAAGCCATGGCTATAGTCGGACTGGGGCGACCATGTGATACCCTAAACCACTACCCCTAGGAATTAGCTTTCCGCAACTCAAAATTTCTTTATGGAACAAATAAACTTATCGTAGACTGTGCGCCATAACTAACTTTAAATGAAAGGTGCTTACACCTGGGAAGTTTTTGCGGATTTTGAAACCAAAATGTTCATAGATGAGGAAAATAAAAAACAAAAACAAAAATCGCCGGAAGGATTTTCAAATAAATCGCAGGGTTTTTTAAAATTTTCACTTTTGGCTTGGAAACCGCAAGTCCTATCTAAATGAGATTGTAAATGAGAAATATTGTAGCTGTAAAAATTCTTTACGAGATTGACCTTAACGATATTTTCGTAGGTTTTACCGTTTTTGAAAATAGAAGTTCAAATTGGGACAATACACTGACTGCATCGCCTCCTTAAAACAATGTCATGTACGATGCCCTAAAAACCGCTTACACCTGGGAAGTGTTTTGCGGAATCTGTAACATCATTGTTCATAGATAAGAAAAATCCAAAAACAAGAAAGAATCGCTGGAGGGATTTTTAAATAAATCGCGGTCGTATGTAAGAAATAATGTTGTGGATTCAGGCACCGTATCACACCAAGCTTAAAAGAATATAATAATTGCTTCACAAATATCTTAGAAGGGACAAGGGAGACTTCTTTCAAATCAATGAGTGTGTGTAGCCTGATTCGTATTCGCTCAATGATATGGGATCCACAGCTTATCTCCAAATCCGAGCGACGTGACTTAAGGCACCACTTGCAGAGAAGTTTTACATGGCTGAAATACTCAGAAAATGTGTCCAACATTACTGAAGGGTATTTTGCCACCATTAAAAATTTGATGTTGTTCGTTTTTCTTTTGTTCGTTTTTCGAATTTCTCAGGAGACTTCAGGCAAACAAATTGTAGTTTAACACTCAGAATTAACCGTCCTATATTTCTCAAGCCATATAGTCGCCACACGGTCAGTTTTGCCATAGAAAAATTGGGCCATTTGCTTCGAAGATCTTCTTCCATGAACAGTTTTCGTTGGATTTGGGTCGCTTTCGAAGACCCAAACGGTCGATTCGTGTTTTGTTTCGGGCTCCTAAGCAGAGATCCAAGATTCGTCATCTGTAATGATCTTATAAATGTCGTTTAAAGCACCGCAATAATTTTTATTCACAATTTCTTTGCACCAATCCACAAGGGCCTTTTTTTGCGCGATTGATCATTTTTGCTGGTTCCAGCGAGAAAAATCCATTTTTGCGGCCAGGTGTTCATGCAATATCCAGTCTTAGTTGGTGGAAGAAATGTCCAAGGATGCCTCTAACTCACGGTATATAACATGGCTATCTTGCATTATCCGTTCACACAGGGTTTAATTTTTTCTGGCACAAAGTCCGATTTTGGGCGACCATCACGAACTTGGTTTTTCTTGCGAGTGTCGACTACGATTGAATTTTTTAAGCCAGTTTTTCATAGTGATATGGGATTGTCCTTTATATACATACACATATTTAATTTGATCGATGCACTCTTGCAGTGATTATCCATGTCGAAATTTGTGAAAAATTATAGGACGAAAATGTTCACAAGTAAATTCCATTTTTTTGCAAAGTGATTTTTTCAAGTCGCTGTTAACAACACAACACATGGTCGTATGTCAAACTGTCCTGAGTACGCTTAGGCTAACAACTGTCAAACTTTCCAAAAAAAAAAAGTCAAGTGGCGCCTGGCGACACTGCGTGTTGCCTAGGCTAGAAGGTTTTTTAGTGCCCCTCGTATACCAGCAAAGTAGTCTACATATCAAAAATGTGTCTGCTACACGCACTGCTACACGCAGAGAAAAAATATTGTTGGAACAATCATATTCGAAGAGCAAAATAGTGTATTTTAAAATTCTTAAAATATGTTTTGTTGGCGCAACAATATATTTTGTGTCATCATGTTTCCTAATAAAAAATATATGGTTGAAACAACAATATATATTTTCAGATTTTTAAAATACACTATTTTGCTCTTAGAATATGATTGTTTCAACAATATTTCTTCTCTGTGTGTAGATAACGGGCCTACTCCCTAATATATAGTGGGTTCTTTGTAGAGAACCACAGTTTCCTCCCATGCTACAAATTGTCTCTATCAATTTGTAGCATGAGAAATTGCCAGTTCTGGCATTATTGCAAATAGCATGGAGCCTCAGCGTATTAATTGTCAAATTGCATTTTTATACATACATATGTACATATATTGTAGCATGGGGTCACTTAGCCACGTTTTGCAAAATGTACTCGGTGTAGTTGTCGGTGAACAGGTGCGATATGCCCTAATCTGAGGTTTTTCGCTAACAGGCAAAATTCCTATCCTGTCAAAAATTTAGGGCCGAGAAGTTTTTCTTTTCGAACACGGTGTCTAAACTAAGTCAGGAAATGTAAATAAAAATGCCTTCAATCGAGCTGTACCGTTACATAGCAGCTACATCAATTTGTGGTGGAGAAAATTTGTCATCACTGGCAACCACAAATGTTAAATTACAGAGAGTTCGATCACAAATGTAGCGAAATTGCTCAAAACTCCTGCAATTGTGAGGTATTGTTATATGCGGATTATACGAAAACATGGACCTATGCTGACAATGAGGGCTATACAAAACATTGACCTAAGTTGGAAAATTTTGGTGTAGAACTACTAATAAGAACCTTAAATGTCAAATTACCGCTATGTCGGTGAAACATGTAACTAAAATTCTATACCGAAAATTCTATACAGAAGAAGTTTCGTGACTGCAGGAAAATTCAAATGTCAAATTACAAGCAGTTCAGTCAATAAATGTAGCAAAATACTTTAAATCGATAGGTACCGTTATATGGGGGCTATACCTAAACATGGTACGATATAGCTTCGAGCTTGACCTGCCTATGGATAAATTATACTCGGATGCAATAATATAGCATTCTGGCTTATTTTTTGCGAGAGCTGAAGTGCTTACAACAGGCTGACTCAGAATTTTATCCTGATCAAGAATACATATATGAGCGCTCAGCATCAAAACGGCCAAACCCACTCTCAAATGCCAATATAACTTCGCACGGAATTTCTGATTGGTCCAAATTTTGCACATCTCATTTTTTCATCCAGTCATCTATAAGGTTGGAATATCGACTGTATCGGTACTTCCCACACAAAATTTGGGAAAAGTGCAGTTTGAGGACTCGCATTGGATCTATTTGAAATTTTTTTGCAGGAGGATGTTTTCACGGTCCCTATTACTATGGCAACAATTTTTTTGTGGAGTAAGTCCATACTTCCTGAGATAATGACCCAAAGATAACTCTGAACATTTTGTCAAAACAAAATAAGTTTGGAAGAATTTAAAACGCGTTTTGGTAGAAACTTTATTTTTTGTGATGTGACACTCTTTGACAATCATATTCTTAGAACAAAATAGTGTATTTTAAAAATCTGAAAATATATTCTGTTGGCCCAACAATATATTTTGTGTCATTATGGTTTCTGACACTAAATATATAGTTGAAACAACAAAATATTTATTTTCAGATTTTTAAAATACACTATTTTGTTCTTAGAATATGATTGCTCCTGCAATATCCCTTCTCTGCGTGTGTTCTTACAACAGACCCGAAGGGACAATGGAGACTACTCTCATCTGTATCAATGAGTCCACGCCGATTTATATTGCCTCTATAATATGGGATCTAAAGGCCGAGTCCTAAAGGCCGTGACAGAATCAGCTCGTTGCTTGTTTTGCTTTCTTTCAAATGTCAATTTATATAGGGGAACGCTAGGGGAGTTGCAGAGAGGCTCTTTATAATTTGATATTTGTGAAGCAAGCAACGATTGATTCTGTCACGGCCTTTACAACACCACTGGTAGAGAAGTTTTTCTGCTGCCGAACTTAACGCAGTTTTTATTTTTTTTATACCCTTAACTTTAAGGCTATTATGTAGTACAAGACACATTGTCTTTCTGGATGGAGCGCTTGAAAACTCACGAACGGTTCAACCGATTGGGTCCTAAATTTAGCCTTCGTAATATTTAGTCCAAAAAGTTCGTAGATGGGACCTCATGTACCTCTCACACAAAAGTTCAAGGAGTAACAGATTGGGTCCATGTTTTGCATTATTTCTACCACGCCTTTGATTGAAGTGGAAGTCCATACTTACTGAGATATTAGCCCGAAATCTGTAAAAGGAACCTCTTCGGCCACCAGGTGTAGTGGCTGGTGCGCACCACTTTCGAACCGGACACTGCGATGTTCCAAACTGTGCATATCGTAATATTTCTGCGAATATTAGATAAAATTCACCTCTCTACCACCCCCACAAAACTTCAAAATTTTTACTAAAATGGTACGCAAACAACAGAACAAAAGTTCAACAGGTCTTCTTAAGTCTGTTCTACAATCCTTTGGAAGCTATTCCTTGTGGTGTTGTTTATTATGTTTTTCATGGGCAAGTTCATGCTTCCTACCATAATGTTGCAAAAGCTCTGAATTATATGGTGACCGACTGCGATATCTATCGAAAGGAATGATTTTCTAAATAAGTTCCACTTCCTCCGCAACACTTTTGAGCTCTAAGCTAAATGCATATTTTTGTCGCCAAGTTCATAAGTCCAAAAAGGGCAACAAAATTCTGAAAACCCTTTAAATAGATAATATTTTGGGAAAAAAGATTTCAGTTGTGCAATTTGCATAAGATCTGTCCATAGATGAACATTTCCATTCACACAAGCTGAGGAGATATCGATCTCTGCCAGCAAAGTCGCCTGCTACCTTATTTAGTTGTTTAGTAGTAGTTTAAGTATTGCTAGTAGTAGACCATCGTTGAACTAACAGCAAAATGCAAATACAATTCAGTTCCAAACTCCCACATATCGTTTTGTGATCACTTACATATTTCAGCTAAAGTTGTCAGTCTTGTTGATTAGCTATTCACAGTAGTTAAAGACTACAAAATCACCTTAAACGGGTTAACAGTTCAAGAAGATATACGAGTATTTATGTTTTTAAAATTTGCAAAATATTTGATAATTTGTGACACCAAAATAGTAAAGCGAGAAATTCCAAAAAGGCAGCTGTTTGACCACTGCAAAGGCCAACACCTTTTTTGGTGTTGGTTGTTTGGAGGGTTTACGTGATTTTCTCAACGGCAATGTTGTTGTCGTTACGATATAAACAAACGTTTAGTAATTTTTATCAATGGTCGTTATCGGATATATTGAGGTATGTATGTGTTTGGTAAAACAAAGCCAAAGCATGAGTCATTATTGGCCATTAACATCTATAGTACCATCGCTTTTGAGCAAGAAAAATAAAGCAGAGAAGAGAATACATCGGTAGATTTGGCAAGAATAGCAAATATTGTATTTGTTGCTATTTCTTGAACATTAGTATTTTCTAAAATGTGGTATATAAATTGCAGATCGCTAACAACAGAAGCCAGAGTTCAACTCGGTATTCATCAACGAAGAACTAATCAAAATAATCAGCAATATGCGTACCTTTATTGTAAGTTAAAGCACAGTTTGCTATAGGCAACCACAAGGATAACTAACGTTTGCTTTATTTTCAAATCTGTTTTAGGTTTTGTGTTTGGTAGCAGTGGCTTGTGCCGACAAATTGGGTTATAACTACCAACCAGTTGGTCACTCCTCTTCTGGATTATCATTCACTCCTGGTGCTGGTAGTTTGGGCGGTGCTGGTAGCATTGGTGTTGGCAGCCTTGGTGGTGCCGGCAGTCTCGGAAGTGTTGGCAGTGGCAGCTACGATACCGGTTTCGAAGGTCAAGGTTCCAGCGGTTTTGGCCAAGTTGCCCCACAAGCTGAATTGGAAAAGGAATTCTACACTTTCTCTGCCAATGATGCTGATTTCAATGAACCCGCCAGCGCCGACCAATATGCCAGCGCCTTGAAAAAGGGTCTCCGTGTCATCTTCATCAAGGGCCCCGAAAACAACGGTTTGGAAGATGCTGCTTTGGCTTTGGCCAAACAAGCTGGCCAACAACAAACCGCCATCTATGTCCTCAACAAACAAGCTGATCTCGGTGATTTGGCTAACAAACTTAACAGCATCGGCAACAACAACAACCAGAAACCCGAAGTTCACTTTGTCAAATACCGTACCGCTGAAGATGCTGCCAATGCCCAACGTGCCATCCAAAGCCAATACGACAACTTGGGCGGTAGATCCCAAAGCTTCAATGGTGGTGTTGCTCCCGTTATTAACTTTGCTTCTCAATCAACTGTACCTGCTGCCACAGCTCAAGTTCCACAAAACGCATACTTGCCCTCATCCGTATTCCGTCACCGTTCTTAAACACTAAATTTAAGTTTTAGTTTAGTGATTAGAGAGGCTTATAGTTCTGTTATGTGTTAAGGAGTCAAATGTTATTGTTAAATATTTGTTGACTACTGAGTATTTTTGAATTGTTCGAATAAAACGATTTTGTTAGTAATTTAAATGGATGTTGGTTTAATTATTTCGAATTTAAAAATAATATGCATAATGTGTCGATCTAGTTGGAAAAGCTTTCATTATGGCTTCATAGATCGCTTGGAATACCAGAGAGAACTATCTTATACTCGATTCTGAGGAAATAATAAGACAACTTAATTTGTTATGTGGTAACAAGAAACGGTCCTGATGGCCGTTACATAGCGATGTCGAAGATTCATCTGGTCCCCTTAATATCTATGTTGGGAACTGAACTCTTCTTGGTTGCAAGCTAGGTGACCACCTCCATCACTCTTAACACACGCAGTTGTTTTAAGATCCACTGTCTACGAAGCAGCATCAAGGATATACACATGCTGAATAGAATATGCTAGTTTTTGCACTTAGGAGGTGTATAAGGGTTGTATCTTTTTGCAAATATGGTAACTTAAAATTAAACAATTTATCCGTGGGGGAAGACAAACTAAAATTCTTACCAACATTACATTGGATAAAACTCAGTGTCGGCGAAACCTCCTATATATCACGGAAAAGGTGATTAATGAAAGATGTTACTATGCAAGGAAGAACTCATTGCAATGTCTACAGCATTTTGGAATTTGTGTCTGTGGTTAATAATGGGCCAAATATGAACAATATCGGCTAACATTTTGAAATAGCCCCCCAAATAACAGTACCTCCCTATTTTGAGGATTTATGCCACACTTCAATACCATTTTCACCAATATTTGTGGACAGCGGTCCAGGATTGAATATAGCCTCCCCATTACGATACCTCCCGATTTTCAGTATTTTATCCACATTTTCAAAACAAACAATCGGTGGTTAAATCTCTTTTTAACAAAAAATTGTGAACATATGTAGGTCATGTTTTGATATAGCCTCCATATAACCGTATCGCCTTATTTTGGTTATTTTTACGATTAAGCTACATTTTCCAGGCATTTATGGGGAAGGGTTGCGAATAGTTAAATGCAAAATGTGGTTATTCGAAATATAGGAAGTTCAAGTTAATTCGTCAAAGTCATTTTTCATCTATTCGGTCTATGAGTATTTTTGTGTGTTTTTATATATGCATTACAATATATTAAAAAAGGTAAAACACATACACATTATTAAAATCATATGAAAATTTATTAATTTCAACAAAATGTTCATTTGAGGAAAAACGCAATATAATATCTATAAAAAGCAATACCATAGAAATGGGAAAGCGGTAACAAAATACACATGTTTACCCATGTATTTTCCAAAAATTTAAAAAAGTGTTAAACGGACGGAACGGGCTGTACAAAAGTATATACATATGGGCTGAAATGGGGCACTCCCAGGAATCATTTTACGAAAACAAAACGTTGTTCCCTAAAAGTTCTAGTCCACTAAAATTGGAGTTTCACTACTAAAATTCAGTACTTGAGGAAAAGTAAAACAGCTCACTACGTTTAACGCTACGCTCATTTGTTAGAACATCTCTTAAAGACAACAATCCTTCCTACCTACCTAAAAGAGAAAGAAAAAAAGTAAGACGGGGCTATAGTCGGGCTGGGCCGACCATGTGATACCCTACCTACCAACACCTCAGATTTTCACGGAATGTGTTTATATGATTGCATATTTTGGCCGTCAAGTCATATATACATAAGATATGTTAGGTTATAATATACAGCCACTCCACTCGCAGACTTTATGGTCCATTATGTTCATCCAGGTAGTGTGATGAAAGAGAACAATTTACGGAAAAGATAGTCGTAGTTGTCAGACAGAGTATATTTAAAGGTTAGACATTAGATTAGAGTTATTAACCCACTTAAAGCCACTGGTCGTTTAAACGCCACCAAAAATGGTTACAAAAATTGAAAAATTGAAGCTCGGGTATTTTCGCATATTTTGTGTTTTCTTTTTGCATTTTGTAATAGTATTGTCTGTCATCTGTCATTCCACGCCTATAAAGCATAGTACACACTCACCAACAAAATTACGTTCCTAATCTTTAAATAATACTTTACATTTTGTATTTCAAATATTTTTGGCTAAACAGATGCTTTTAAAAAATATAATTATAACAGTTAATCTGTTGTATACTTTGTATATGCACTAACTTTATTTAATTACATGAGGTGTACATATATATGTATATACATGTGTTACAAAGGACAATTTAGTGTTCTTCTTTAGATTCCTTGGTATTGAAGTTGCGTGAAAATCCTTGATATTGGAATTTACATTTATTTGGCCTTGGGAAATCCAATCTCAATTGTCCTTCAGATAATTTAGAAGTCCCTGAAATATGTACAACAGTTCAAATGTACAACAGTTCAAAAGATTGTACAAAATTTTGTAAAATGCTGTTCGATAACACACTTGTATAGTAAAAGAGAAATGAGTATTAGTTGCAAGTACTTGCAAGAACTTGCAAATACTTTTTACTTGTGAAGTTATCGAAAATGCCTATGTATCAATACTTACCACAGATATATGCGTGTTATAAATATTCTTTTTTCTTTTTTGGGTGACGTAGGGGATGGAAGATACCAAGCAACGGTCCTGACCGGTTTTAACATGGCAAAGCCCAGGATTTATCTTGGTCCCTCTTTCATCCCAAGTGGACACTGACCTCCCCGTGGTGTCACCTGGGGAACTGCCTTTAACACCCGTTAAAGGTAGTGAGCTAACATGTGCCGCGCGTTCACCCATAAGAACGTTAAAAACTTGGGTTTTGGCGTCGGGTTAGTAACCCTCCCCTAGAAAAAACAGCCTACTATGAAAAAAGGAAAGAAAAGAAAAACAAACCCCTCTAAAGTTGACGAACCCCGCAAACGTTTTAAGGACCTGATCTGCGAATCTGCACCTGGAATGTTCGCACTCTTTATAGAGAAGGTGCAGTTTACGCATTGGCAGATGTACTTGAAAAGTACAAGGCCGACATTACTGCCATACAGGAAATACGATGGAATGGGAGAGGCGTCACAACAACACCTAAAGGTGACGCACTGTATTATAGCTGCCATGACGTAAAGCATGAGTTTGGTTGTGGATTTGTAGTTAGTCGGAGACTAAAACATCTGGTATCCAGCTTCACCCCAGTGAATGAAAGACTTGCTGCAATTCGAATAAAAGCTAAATTCTTCAACATCAGCTTTATTTGCGCTCATGCTCCCACTGAAGAAAAGGACGAACATACCAAAGATATATTTTACGAGCGCTTAGAAGAAACATATGACCGTTGCCCTGCCCATGACATTAAAATCATTCTAGGCGATTTTAATGCCAAAGTTGGAAAGGAGAATATCTTTGGCCCGACAGTCGGGAAATTCAGTCTCCACAGTGAAACATCTGACAATGGTATGAGGCTGATAGACTTTGCAGCTGCAAAAAACATGGTAGTTAGCAGTACCAGATTTAATCATCTCGATATTCATAAGGGCACCTGGCTGTCTCCAGATCAGAAAACAAGAAACCAAATTGATCATGTTGTGATAGATGGAAGACATTCATCGAGCGTGTTGGATGTACGATCGTTTCGAGGCGCAAACATTGATTCGGACCACTACCTTGTTGCAGCAAAGGTACGCAACCGCTTAAACGTAGCAAACAAAGTACGAACAGACACAACACGAAAGTTAGACATCGGTAAGCTGCAATCACAACAGATAGCCACAGCATATTCCACTCAACTAGTCCAATTGCTTAATCAAAGCACTCCTCATCCCGATAACATATCAGCGCAATGGCAAAGCATTGCCCACTCCATGCAAACAGCCGCAAAATCCATACTTGGATACCAGAGAACTCCACCAAGAAATCCATGGTATGATGAGGAGTGTCGTGCTGCCACCGAAGAGAAAAATGCGGCATATAAGGCTACTTTACAATCCGTAGCAACGCGTAGCGCACGAGAGAGATACAGGGAGAAAAGGAGAGAGGAGAAACGTCTTTTCCGCAGGAAAAAGAGAGAGATGGAAAAGCGGGAGTGTGAAAAAATCGAGATGTACAGGAGCCAGAATGAAGTCCGAAAATTCTACCAAAGAGTCAAGCATCAAACTGATGGCTTTGGTACAGGCACATCCTCCTGTAGAGACCAGCAAGGTAATCTGGTAACAGATACAGATAGCGTGCTCATGATATGGAAGGAACATTTCTCCAATCTGCTGGTATCCAATAGTAGCGAAGACGATGATACCACAGATCCAATCCCAGAAGATGGTATAGAATGTATACCGCCCGGCCAATATGAGGTAAAACAGCAATCAACCGGCTGAAGAATAATAAAGCAGCAGGAGCCGATGGCTTACCAGCCGAGCTGTTTAAAACCGGAGGCGACACGCTGATAAGGTGTATTCATCAGCTAGTTAGCACCATCTGGCAGGAAGAACGCGTATCCGACGATTGGAACCTGAGTATCCTGTGCCCCGTCCACAAGAAGGGAGATAAGACTGTATGCTCTAACTATAGGGGCATAAGTCTACTCCCTATTGCCTACAAGATCGTGTCAGGGATATTGTGCGAACAACTAAAGCCTATGGTCAACGAGATAATTGGACCCTACCAATGCGGCTTTAGACCTGGCAAGTCCACCATTGACCAGATATTTACCCTGCGGCAAATCCTGGAGAAGACCCAAGAGATGCAGATCGACACCTACCACCTTTTTGTCGATTATAAAGCAGCCTTCGACAGCCCGCTGCGTTCAAAAGGTATTCCAAGCCATGTCTGAATTTGGTATTCCCGCAAAGCTCATCCGGCTTTGTAAAATGACTTTAACTGACACGAGGTCCTCAGTTAAAATAGGAAAGAACGTCTCCGAAGAGTTTGGTACCAAAAGAGGTTTCAGACAAGGAGACAGCCTTTCGTGTGACCTCTTCAACATCCTGCTAGAAAAGGTTATACGAGAGGCAAACGTCAAAAGAATTGGCACAATCTACACCAATAGTCACATGTTACATGCTTATGCTGATGATATAGACATCATGGGCCGATCAGTAAAAGAAGTAACTGATACCTTTATAAAGGTCGAAGGAGAATCTGCTAAAGTGGGTCTGGCGGTAAACGGTGAGAAGACCAAGTTGATGGTGTCGACGCGCAATGCGTCCATTGAGCTCGGACCGAGTGTGGAAGTTGGTTCCTATAATATTGAGGTAGTAAAGGACTTCGTCTACCTCGGCACCTCCGTAAACACAACAAACGACATCAGTTGTGAAATAAAAAGAAGAATTGTATTGGCCAACAGATGCTACTTTGGTTTAAGTAAGCAGTTTAAAAACAAAGCCACATCTCGTCAAACAAAAATAACGCTCTACAAAACACTGATACTACCCGTGCTGATGTATGGCTCCGAAGCCTGGGTACTTGCGCAAGCAGACATGGCAGTGCTTGGTGTGTTTGAGAGAAAAATTCTTCGAAAGATCTACGGACCAATCTGCGTTGACGGTGAATATCGACGTCGCATGAACCACGAGCTGTATCTGCTATACAACGACATCAATATAGTTAAATGTATCGAGATGCAGCGATTGCGTTGGCTAGGCCATATCATAAGAATGAGCGATGATGAACCAGCTAAAAAGGCGTATGAATACATGCCACATGGCGGTGCACGCAGAATTGGCAGGCCAAGGAATAGATGGCGCAAACAAGTGGATGATGAGATGAAAAGGCGCGGTATTCCAGAGTGCAAAGCAACAAATAGAGAGGAATGGAGATCTCTTCTTAGTTCGGCCTATAGAACAAATGTTCTGTAATGGGCCAGCTAAGTAAGTAAGTATAAATATTCTTTTGAAAATATTCATCCTTTTGACAATTTAGCTCTATGACACGCTCGTTTTACTTGCACCTTTATGTAAGAATAAATTCTCTCATAACAAATGCATTAAAATAAGCTTTTAATAAATTCCTAATAACAAATGAATGCTAAACAAAATGACACAACTTATTTTCTATTTTGTTTTCAAAAATAGACATAATTAAAAAAAAGATTTCAAGAAAGAAACACTATTCACCATTCACCAGTACCAAAAATTCGGATCCATTAGTCATTATGAAACCCATTACAAAGTAATGTAAAAAAATAACTACATTTATTACTCCTTTCTATAATAGGAGTAGGGTGGCATAGAGCGTGTGTGTGTGTATTTACAAATCTTAGTGTTGTGTGTTCAACGTTCACTGTCGGCACGCGGGTTTTTTTGTGTTATAAATATAGAGAAAAACAGTTTGCGGTGCACATGTAAGCGTTTTAGCAAACCTTAATATTCGTACAAGTTCGCATGATCAAATTCAGCAGGGAGTGAAATAAAATAAAAATATGAAGTGTGTTGAAATAGAAACCAATTTCCACCGAGTATCACCAAATATATACTCCTTTCTAATATTGGTATTAAAATCACATAGAACAAGTAAAAAGTCGTTAAGTTCGGCCGGTCTGAACTTTTTATACCCTCCACCATATAATATTCTTAACTAAAATGGAATAATTAGTTTCCCCTCTTGACCTCAATTTTAGGTGCAAACATTTTTCGACCACGGATACCCCAAATGCCTAAACTATCTAATCTTATCTGAAAAATGTGTTCAGTCAAGTGGCACCCTTATATCCAAGTGTGGACCTATGTTGACAATTTTTGGTGGAAAAGTTTTGTGGCTGCAGGGAACCTAAAATGTCAAATGTCAAACGCTTAGATCCGTCACAGAATGTACCTATAACCCTCAAAATATCGAAAATCGGAAGTACGGTATCTTACGAATTTTTGGTGGAGATGTTTTGTGACCTCTGGAAACCTCAAACGTAAAAATAGGAAGTAGTTCGATAAAAAATGTAGCTATAATCCTCAAAATACCGAAAATGGAAATTTGCCGTTATATGGGGCCTGTACCAAAACATGGACATATATTAACAATTTTTATGGAGATAGTTTGTGGCAACTGGGAACCTCAAACCTTAAATTACAAGTTCGGTTAAAAACTCAAGCTAAGACCCTCAAAATATCGTAAATCTTGAGGTTACGTTATATAAGGGCTATATCAAAACATGGACCTATGTTGACGAGTTTTAGAACCTTAAATGTCAAATTACAGGTAGTTCGGTTAAAAATTGTAGCTAAAATACTCAAAATACCGAAAATCGGAAGGTACCGTTATATGGGGGCTATACTAAAATATAGACCTACGTTGACGACTTTTAGTGAAGACGTTTCATGGCCACTAAGAAACTCAATAGTCAAACTCGCAATAGTTTCGGTTAAAACTTGTAGCTAAAATCATTAAAATACCGAAAATCAGTAGGAAATGTTATATGGGGGCCATACCAAAACATGGACCTATGTTGACGATTTTTAGTAAAAAAGTTTCATGATAACTAAGAACCTTCAAAATCAACTTACAGATAGTTCGGTTAAAAATTGCAGCTAAAATCCTCAAAATACCGAAATCGGGAGGTACCGTTATATGGGGGCTATACCAAAACATGGACCTCAAATGCCAAATTACAGGTAGTTCGGTTAAAAATTGTGGCTAAAATCCTCAAAATACCGAAAATGGACTTATGTTTACAGGTTTCATGATAACTGAGAACCTCAAATATCAAATTCCTCCTCAAAATATCGAAAAAGTGGGTATTGTTATATTATCATCGAACTTGACCGGCCTACAACACTGAACACCAGATTTTTTAATCTTAGTGCAAATCCGCAACCAAACTTATACTTTATAGAATGCAGTGGTTTGTGCGATGAAATGAAAGGTGCTTACTTTTGCGAAAAATTGCGGATTCTGACACTGCAATGTTCGTAGATGAGAAAAATCAAAAAAATCGCTGGAGCGCTTTTTAAATTAATCGCGATCAAAGTTAAGATTTTTACAATTTTTTAGTTTTTCAGGATTTTGCTTGGAAAAGGTTCTATCGAAATGGTACTAAAGAAAGTATTGTAGAGAACTTTCACTGCTACAAAATTTTCTTCAGTCCCATTCGATACGACTTACCGCTTCCAAGCAAAATCGAAAAGACCTAAAACAAAACCTAAAAATGTGAACTTTGACGGCGATTTGCCAGTGATTTTTTCTTGTTTTTGGATTTTTCTCATCTATGAACATAGTTGTTTCAGAATCCGCACTAAAAAAAAGTATTGTAGAGAACTTTCACTGCTACAAAATTTTCTTCAGTCCCTTTCGATACGACTTACCGCTTCCAAGCAAAATCGAAAAGACCTAAAACAAAACCTAAAAATGTGAACTTTGACCGCGATTTGACAGTGATTTTTTCTTGTTTTTGGATTTTTCTTATCTATGAACATAGTTGTTTCAGAATCCGCAGAAACTTCCCAGGTGTAAGCGGTTTTAATTGAAAGTTAGTTAAGGTGCACCTTGCATAACATGGTTTTATAAGGAGGCGATACAGTCAATGCATTGTCCCAATTTGAACTTCTATATCGTAAAAATGGTAAAACCTACGAAAATATCATCAAGGTCAATCTTGTAGAGAATATTCACTGCTATAACATTTCCTTAAATCCTATTACGATAGAGCTTGCTGTTTCCAATGTGAAATTTGAATGACTTTTATTGACTTTGACTTTATTTGAAAATCCCTCCGGAGATTTTTATACCTTCCACCATAATATGCAGGGTATAAGTAAATTTGTTATTCTCGTTGTAACACATCGAAATATTCATCGGAGACCATATAAAGGCTGAAACCTTCAAAATACCGAAAAAAGGATGATATCGTTCTATGGGGGCTATATTGAAACGTGGACCGATATAGCCCATTTGCAATACTAAACATCCTAGGAGTAATAGAAACTTCTATACCAAATTACACAGCCCTATCTTAAAAATTGCAAGCTGTTTCTTGATTTCAACAGACGGACACACGGACATGGTTATATCGACCGATTTTCGGTGTTTTGAAGGTTTTGGCCTTAATATTCCTCAGAAATGGCTGAAATTTTGTGTTTAGTCTTTGTTGGAGGTAAACGCCTTTCTGACTGAAATTCGTAGGTATAGGTCCACGTTTCGATATAGCCCCCATAAAACGGTACCACCCGATTTTCGTTATTCTGAAGATTGTAACTTCAATATCCCATCGAAATTTTACTTAATTTATTGATATTTATTTATTTTTACAGTGTTTTATTTAACTTGTTTTGGTGTGTGTTTAGTTCAAATCTGGTAACTCATTTTTAACACGGTTGCAGTTGACCAATCGAACTAAAACTTTGCACACTTCTCAGATTGGGATGACAATACACGAATATGAAATCAAAACCAATATTGGTCCATTTTTACACTGTTTTACAGTGTTTAATCTAATTTGCTTTTCAAATCTGGTAACTAATTTTTCACACAGTTGCAGTTGACCAATCGAACTTAAAATTTGCACACATTTCAGAATTGGATGACAATACATGAATATGAAATCAAAACCAATATTGGCCCATTCTTACAGTGTTCTTACGGTGTCTAACTCAACCCCCTTTTCAAATCTGGTAACTGATTTTTAAAACGGTTGCAGTTGACCCATCGAAGTAAAACTTTACAAACTTTTCAGATTTAGATCACAATACGTGAATATGAAACCAAAATCAATATGGGTCCATTTTTTCCTATGGCCCCCATATAACGGTACCACCCGATTTCCTGTGTTTTGCTTTTCAAATCGGGTAACTCATTTTTCACACAGTTGCAGTTGACCAATCGAACTTAAACTTTGCAAGCTTTTCAGATTTGGATGACAATACATGAATATGAAGTCAAAACCAATATTGGTCCATTTTTACAGTGTTGTACAGTGTTAAATTTTACATGCTTTTCAAATCTGGTAACTCATTTTTAACACAGTTGTAATTGACCAAGCGAACTAAAACTTTGTACACTTTTCAGATATGAATGACAATACATGAATATGAAATCAAAACCAATATTGGTCCATTTTTACACTGTTTTACAGTTTTTTTTATCTAATTTGCTTTTCAAATCTGGTAACTCATTTTTCACACAGTTGTAGTTGACCAATCGAACTAAAACTTTGTACACTTTTCAGATTTGGGTGACAATACATGAATATGAAACCAAAACCAATATGGGTCCATTGTTTCCTTAGCTCCCATCCAGCGGTAGCACTCGTTTTAAGGTATTTTATCATCATTTTAAGCCCGTATTGGCTGTTTTTTGACAACTTGGGTTTCCAATGGTACAGAAACATACCCATTAAAAATTATGGACAGTCCAGGTTTTGGTATAGCCCCTATATAGCGATACCGCCCGATTTCGAGTGTTTTAAGGATTTTATCTTCATTTTTAGCCAGAATTGGCTGTAACTTGGCATTTGGAGTCCTCAATGGTACAGAAACTTCCTCACCAAAAATTATATATAACGGTACTACACGATTTCAGTCATTTTAAAGTTTGTATCTAAATTTTCGGCCTAAATTGACTATAATTTTGTTCTCAGTGGTCAAAAAATGTATTTACTAAAAAGTTAAAAATAAAATATAATTTAAAAAAATTAAGTAACAGTGTTTTATTTATAAATGCACTTAAAAATAGAAAATAATTTTTCATGATGGAATCTCTCAAATAAAACGCTTGCCGTTCAATATTGTCACAATTTTTAATTCAAATGCAAGCGTTCTATTTGAGAGATTCCATCATGAAAAATTATTTTCTATTTTTAAGTGCATTTATAAATAAAACACTGTTACTTAATTTTTTTAAATTATATTTTTTTTTTTATTTTTTTTTTATTTTCGAAATATTTATTACAATTAAAAATCATAATAAAAAATTATAAAAAAGCACTAGCAACTAGGGCTATCGGCCTTAATTTATTGATATATTTAGCCGATTTGTATTATTTATATACTTTGTGATATAATTCCCGTAGGGCGGTGACTCCCGATTTACGTAATTTTGATAATTTTAGACGCATTATCCAACTGAAATGCCTGAAATTTGGTATTTAGTCTTCGTTGAAGGTATAAAATATTCCGACAGAGAATTGTCGGTACAGGACCACTTTTTGATATAGCCCCCATTGGAAGGTACCGCCCGATTTTGGTAATTTTGAAGATTTTATCCGCATTATCCAACTGAAATGGCTGAAATTTGATATTTAGTCTTTGTTGGGGGTATAAAATATTCCGTAGAGAATTGCTGGCAAGGTCCACTTTTTGATATAGCCCCCATAAAACGGTACCCCCGATTTTCGGTATTTTTAACCCAGATATGCCCAGCGTCCTATATATAGGACACACAAAATTCTTGAAAATTTGATATGTTATGTTTATCAAAGTACCGTTTATGTTGGTGATATACTCAGTACACATCTGTAGCCCTTGGCATATTATGTGATTCCATTATTTTGAGCTACTATTTTTGAGTTTTGAGGTCTAGTTCATCGAAGTTGCCACCGATCGCTTAGTTATTACAATGATTTGCGTTATGACTGATTAATTATTGGGTAATTTTATAATGAAAACTTACACGATGTAGAGTCTACTACGAAAAAACGTTAACTAGATGCCGAAAAGGTGTCTTTGGACTATATGTCAAATGTTTTGTGTCCCATAACTCCCAGTTATATGATAAAACCCTGTGTCCAAAAGTGGTCTCAAAAACCACTTTTTTCAAAAAATTTTTAAAAAACATATAAACATACTATTATTATTTCACATTTGCTTCTAAAATAATATAAAAATACTTTTAAAATGATCACGATCAAGCAATGGGCATATCTGGGTTAAAATCTCACCAATATCATCCAAACGAAATGGATGAAATCTGATTTGAATATACATAATTTATGGAGGACGGTGTAATAAGAGTTCAAAATCATCCCATTCTGCACGTTTGGGTAATAAAAACTTGTTTGTTTCGAGACGCAACACTGCATTAATTTTCCTACTTCCACCCGTACCGTTGGAACCGTAGGACGGACTTCTTCATTTTTAACTTCTTATCTGCTATGCCGCGATCAATTCCAAGTGATATTTGATCTTCTTTATCAAAATGTTTTCCATAATCGTAGTTTTATTTGAACCACACTTAAAAAAGCTTAGTTTCCCGAATTGGCATATTTCCTAAAAACTGCGCTAAAAGCAAAAGTCGCAGGAAGTCACAGGGAAAAATTTAATGAATGAAACCAGGTAACGTAATTTGGTGACTATGTTTGTTCGAGTCCTTGGCTTTCCTTTTTCACTTGCAAATAATTTCCGATCATCAAGCTTAACTCTAAACGAGAAAACTAATAAAAATCATTAAAAATGATCTTCGCCCTAACAGGCAAAATTTCAAAAAAAAAAATTAAAAACAGGCTGAGCCCGGCTGGGATTTGAACCCACGTCCTTGAAAACATATCAAAAAATGTTGTCACGGCGTGTTAGCGTTCAAAGCCAAAACTCATAACTTCAAAGGCAGCGCAAAAAAACGTTTGTCGTGAAGAAAATACTTTTCTGTGGCCAAGTATCCGCGTAAATGTATAAAACACATTTGCATTTGAAAAACGATAAGTTCTAGGACAGAGAAGCCATTACATAGCCGATACGTCCGAGGATTGGCTTTACCACCAATGAAACCAGGTAACGTAATTTGGTGAATATGTGGGTTCGAGTCCTTGGCTTTCTTTTTTCAGTTGCAAATTATTTCCGATCATCAAGCTTAACTCTAAACGAGAAAATTAATAAAAAATCATTAAAAATGATCTTCGCCCCAACAGGCAAAATTTCAAAAAAAAAAAAAAAAACAAAAAAAAAATTATGACGTTATTCTAGACAAGATACATAAAAAATTAAAAAAATAACTTAAGCTAAACTCGTCTAATTTCCATACTAAACCCCTATTTTAATTGAAGGATTTAGAAAAAATGGGCCGTACATTTATTTACCCCGAAACATCTAAATTAAAATAACTTATGGGTTACTAAACTATTCAATTTATTTAAATACCATTACGGTATATCAAAAATACAAAAGATTCCGCAATAATATATTCACAGTATTCTCACTTCTATCGATATTTTACAGCTAAAAAAGGACATCGTTAACATTGTGAAAAATATCAATTTTAAATGTACCGTTATTCCGTTCTGACTAACTATTTCTAATTATTACATATACCATTGTCTACAGTCAACACTGTAGTTCAATACTGTAATAGTATTTCATTGTCAAGTCCATTTTTTGATTTCTGCACGCTAGATCGGTATTTTTCCCACTTTGAGGCGTAAGCACCTTTCATTTAAAATTGGTTAAGGCGCACCCTGATATCCACTCTTAGGCTTTCTCTTGAATCACCACCCAGTTCATGTCTGTCTATATATATTTAGCATTGAACTGAAAATGGTCTCATAAAATATTTTGGGAATTTCCGAATGTTAAAAAACAGGCAAAATAATCTTTTGGCGCAATTTTTAATATCGGCAGAATTAAAAAAAAAGAAACCGAAACAAGAAATATAAGCATAATTTAAATAATACCACATATATATGTATATATGTATGTGTTGCGTTTTTTTGCAATACTAACAATCTTAAGATATAAATTAATTATTGTTTTTGTTGTCAGTTCTAGAATAGTAAATAAGATTCAAAGATATCTCAGCGGTGGCAATTTGACGTAGCTTTGAATTGTATTTTTTAGCAATAACAACAACATTTTATGATATGCTAAACAAGGCAAACAGAAACAATAGTTGGATGAACTACAATTGAATACCATTAAGATATATAATTTGCGTCAAATAAACCAGTTATCACGGTTTGGAATGTTTCAAAAGTAATAAAATATATTATTTTATTAGTTTCGATAGTGCATTGTGGCGATAACAATAGTTCATCAGAGTGCAAGAAGTAATAACATCGCAACAATTAAATTTGTCACCAATCTATTCATGTTCTTCCGTATCGAGTTTAATGTTCAATTTAGGTATTTATAGAATTTCGTATAAATCCTTACCTTCAAACAATTTATTGAACCATTTATAGAATTCATTATTTGCTATAGAAACAATTTATTTCCTGAAGCTTTGGAGAATATGGGATAGCAAAATTGTAACACACAGAAGTCGAATAGGTTTCCGAGAAAAACGAAACATTTTAGACATTTTCTTACTAAAGGGTAAAAGAAGCTTTGCTAAGTACTATCATCCAAACAGGCCGAGGTTATCAATGGTACATGAGTGGGTAATGCACAGCCAGTATGACTTATTAGGTTGGTTTTATCTCACATGGTAAATGAGTTTCAAAATTATTCGGTGTCTGATTTTAGAATTGCCAAAGTTTGAAGACGATTGAAATATGTTAACTAACATCGTTTGGCATTTAAAGTCTCGGAGATGTTCTTTCCTATTTTAACTGTCAATCTCATGTCAGTTAATGTTATTCTGAATAAGTTTAATTAAAGTTATTTATAACATTAAAAATTATTTTACACTTTAACCTCCACTGTTTCGACCTTTAAGAATTTCTTTACAATTTTTTATTGTTTTTTTTTTTTTAATTTATTATTTATTTTAATTGTGATTTATTAAACAACAATATCTTCACAACCTTTCTTTCGCTTCGAACAAAGAACAGCGAAAATAAAAAAAACTGTTTATATTTGAAATTAAGCAGTTTATGTTTAATTTTAAGCATATTATGTTGAAACTACTGTTTTTGCAATCATTTGTGTTTGAAAATACGCATTTCCATAAAAAATCAACAAAAAATCACAGTGATTTTCATTGTAATTTATATATACACGATGCACACTGTTCGAAATCACTGATCTAGCGACGTGAAAGCCAAAAATTCAAACTATAAAATTGCGAAATGTTTTCCATTGTATCGATTACAGACACTCTGTTGACTAAAATTTTGTTTTATCTTTGTTGTTGTTGGAAATATCCTCTCAGCTATTCACTATCCTATGCAAGAGATTTTAAGAAAATTGTTGCAGTGTGCTCTTGAACCAACTTTAAGTGATAGAAGCTTACAACTGGGAAGTTTTTGCGGATTCTGAAACTACAATGTTCATAGATGAGAAACAAATAAAAAAACAGAAAATCGCCGTAGCGCTTTTTAATTAAATCTCGGTCAAAGTTCACATTTAGGGTTTTTAGGTTTTTACGATTTTGCTTTAAAACAGCAATCTTATCTAAAGGAGACTTGAGAAAATCTAATAGCTGCGAAAATACATAACAAGATTGTCCTTTATGATATTGTAGTAGGTTTTACCATGTTTGAGATATAGAAGTTCAAATCGGGGCAATTCACTGACTGTATCGTCTCCTTATAAAACAATGTCATGACTGCAATTTCCCTTTTGTTCTTTTTGGATTTTTCTCATCAATGAACATTGCTGTTTCAAAATCCGCAAAAACTTCAAAGGTGTAAGCGATTTTTATTTAAAGTTAGTTAAGGCGCACCGTACATGATATTGTTTTATAAGGAGTCGATACAGTCAATGCATTGTCCTAATTTAAACTTCTATATCTTAAAAATGGTAAAACCTACGATCAGGACAATCTTGTAGATAATTTCCACATCTACAATATTTTCTTCAATCTCATTTCGATATGACTTGCGGATTAAGCAAAATCGGAAAACCTAAAGCGCTCCGCCGATTTTTTTGTTTTTTTTTTATTTTTCTCATCTATCAACATTTTAGTTTCAGAATCGGCAAAAGTTTCCAAGGTGTAAGCTCCTTTCAGTTAAAGTTGGTTCAAAAGCACCGTGAAAACTAAACAAAGTTCATATTTAATTACTATGGGATGATGTAAATTAAAAATAATTTTATTGCTATAGTTACATAGCAATAAATTGTCAAAAATTATTATTTTTCTTGTGTTTTTTTAGTGTACTATACTTTTATTAAATGGAGCGTAACTGCAAAAGTTCTGTAATTCTAATTTTAATTTTTGACAAATTAAATTGGACTTCCTAGATTCCGAATAATCAAATTTTGTCTGCAACTAGCCGCAATGTATGGAAAATGTAGCTTAAATCCTCAAAATACCAAAAATCGGGCGGTATAGTTATATGGAGGCTATATCAAAACGTAGACCTATGTTCACAATTTTTGATGGAGAAGATGTATAACCAACGAGAACCTCCAATGCCAAAATTCAGCTAAGTTGGTCCTAAAAAGATACCGAATATTGAGAGATACCATTATATGGGGGCAATACCAAAACGTAAGCCTATGTTCTCAATTTTTAGTGGAAAATCTTTGTGACTACTGGCAACCCTAGATACCAAATTACATCTTATTTAGTCGGAAAATGTAGCTTAAATCCCCCAAAATACTGAAAACGTGGACCTATGTCCACAATTTTTGTTATACTTGATAAAAGAACTTTATATCTCTGTTTGGCTTGGTTTTGAGATGACATGTCTTCAGACGAATCGAATGGAGATTCTTTTTGTAGAATGTTTCATTTTGTAGAACAAAAATTTTGATCAGAAGATTTTAGGTACGGTTTGACTCTTACCCCGGTTCTTGTTCTGAAAGCATTGGTTATGTAGATATCTGACGTACATCTGAAATATTTTGCACTAATAGTTATGCTGAACACATTAATAATAAATTTTCTTGGAGGAAAGATCTGGTTATCTACATTTTTGATCCAAATATTTTGAAAACCCAGCAAATGTTTATACCTTCCACCATAATATATCAAAATATATATATTTATAACATATCAAAATATTCGTGGGAGACTCTAAGGTGATATAACCATGTCGGTCAGTTTGTCACAAAGTAGCTCCATCAAGAATCGTCGTCATAGGTCCACCATTTGGTATCGCCCCCAGTACACAGTGGATCCACTTGTATGGAGAAAGTAGCCAAAAATATTTCTAGTGTAAATATCAAGCTAATTCGCTGGTTACAGCTTTGTGCTGATGTGAAGATTGTTTTAAGAGCGTAGCATTCTCCCCCCTTTCCACTCCGGAGGGGGTACACGAGAGGGAGGGGTATGAATTGTTGTATGATGCTGGTACAAAATGTCAAGAACTTACTTTAAAATGCAGAAATAGGCATGGGCATGTAAAACAATGTTCAAAACAACATAAAAAGCAAAAAATTAAGGGGTAGTTTACACTATATGTAAATGTCATATGACATGAAATATTCCATCGTTATATATTCGCTAATATGTGTAATATTGGAGATTTTTCTTACGCCATTTACTCTGTGCGTCCATACCAGCAAAAATGTAAAAAAACTACGTCTCCACATTGCCTCCGTGGGTAAATATGGAATATTTTTATTTCGTGTCATATGACATTGATATATAGTGTAAACTACCTCTAAGCTGGTTAAATATACCAAGATTTTTGTCTGACAATTGGCAAAATTTTTAATATAGATCTTATAGCGTTTTTCCTGCAAGACACGTACCAACCGCGTAAGTCGTATTTGGAAGAAAACTTCTTGAGCCAATTATGTTAATGTACGTGGCCAGATAACAGTGTTATACCCTAATATATCAATAGAAACCATATTCTAGAGCTGTTTTAGTCTGCGACCCACCATTTAAAGTCTGGTACTAGATGGCAGCTGATAATAATACTGGATAATCTTGAACCCACGACGTACCTTGGAAATTTATTCCCGAGGTGGGCATCATGACTAAAACCTTAGGTCAAATTTAAGTATATGAACGAAGTAGCAGTGCAAAATACACTAAGAAAACATACAGCTAACTGGAATTCAAAAACACGTTAAGGCACTATTTTCTTAAAAAATTACGCTATTGCTTCCTTCTTAACAATCCATTATAATATTTTGCAATACGTATTAGTATTAAGTTGCACTCACTACAACAAATTTTATTCAATTGTTTCGACTTTTGGAGCTATTCTTAAGATGAACACATTCAAATGAAACAAAAACTAATATATTTTTGAAAAGGTCCATATCATAGTTGTCAGAGTTGCCAGATGTTGTACCAAAAATTTGACATTCAGTTTTTTTAGTTTTGGCCAATGGCTGGATCCACTGTGCATTGGTTACAAAATAGATCCACTAAAAATCGACAGATATCTCTCGATTTTCAGTATTTTGAGGATTTTAGCTACAATTTTCAACCGAATTACCTGAATTTGACAATTTTGGTTCCTAGTGGTTACAAAACACCTCCTCCGAAAATTGTTAACATAGGTCCACGTTTTGGTATAGGCCCCATATAACGGTACGTCCCTGGAATTTTATTTTGAAAATTTTATCTACATTTATTTTTGACCGAGCTAACTGAAATTTAAAATTTGGGATTCCCATTGGTCATAAAACATCTCACCCAAAAATTGTTACACCCGATTTTCGCTATTTTGAGGATATTAGTCACAATGTTTTAACCGAACTAGCTCTTATTTGTTTTGGAATTTCCTAGCGGTCACAACACCTCTCCCTAAAAAATTTTCAATATTGGTCCATGTTTTGATATAGCCCCCATATAGCGGCACCTCCTGAGAATTGTCAATATATGTAGGTCCATGGTTTTGGCATAGGCGCCATATAACGGTACCTCACGAGTTTAGGTGTTTTGGGGACTTTAGCCACTTTTTTTGAGCGAATTACCTGTACATTGACATTTGAGGTTCTCTGTGGTCACAAAATTCTATACCAAAACACAACCAAACATTTTTAACATAGTGCATGCTTTGGTATTGGCCTATTTAACGATACATCCCGATGTTAGGTATTTTGAGAATTTTTTTATCTTATTTAGGTATTTGGGACATCCGTGGTTACAAAATAATTCCACCTTTTTGCTTTTCAAAATAGTCAGACTTAATCCCATAATTACCGATAGATTCAACTGCAAGGTGCGAAACGAAACAGAAGCGGCAGAACCAATCGAAAAAGAAATGTTTTATAGTAGTTTATCGGGAGTATTTCCCAGTCGGAGATATGAAATTGTTATGGGCGACATGAATGCCAAAGTAGGCTGTGTCAACACAGATTTTGAAAATGTATTGGGAACCAATGGCATGGGAACAGCGAACGAAAAGGGTGACCTTCTTAAGGAGTTTTGCGGAACTAACAATCTTGTCATTGGTGGCATATTATTTCCGCATAAGATCGCACATAAAATAACATGGGTTTCACCAGATGGATCAACAAAGAACCAAATAGACCATTTTTGTATTAATCGATTGTGGAGGCGAAGCATAATGGATGTCAGAAACAAACGTAGTGCTGACATCTCATCAGATCACCACCTTGTCATTGCAGAGCTAAAACTAAGAGTTGTACGGGCAAATGAACCTAGAACAATAAGATCACGCAAGTTTAACATTGGGAAGCTCAAGAGCCCTCAAATAAGCAATGCATTCTACTCCAATGTAGAAACTGAAACTGAAAATGTTTCCCGAGATATTCCAATCGACGTGCAATGGGACACAATTAAGAGTGCTTTTATTTCCATCAGCGAAACAATTTTTAGCAAAATGCCAAAATCTTGTAAAAAATGGATTTCCGACGACACGTGGGCGAAAATTTACGAGAGGAGGAAGGACAACAATGCCAAAACGCGGAGCGACGTACGAAGAGCCAGGCAAGCATACACCTCAATAGATACCAGTGATAAACGGTTATGCAGACGCGATAAACGCAAATGGATTGAATCAATTGCCGAAGAAGCTGAAACCGCTGCAACTACAGGAAATTTAAAGTTGATCTATGACTGTACAAACCGCATGATTGAAAACAAAAGGAACATGGCTGTACCTATCAAAGATAGAGATGGAGTATTACTCACAGATCCGAAAGATCAGCTTAAACGATGGAGAGAACACTTTACCGAGGTTTTCAGCTCCCCTCTATCTTCCCCTACTAACAACATCGATGTAAGCTCTCTCAACATTCCAAAAATATCTCGCATTAATATTCAAATTCCCAGTATTAATGAAATCGAATTAGCTATTCGAAAGAGCAAACCTGGCAAAGCGGCAGGAGCAGATAGGGTCGTACCCGAAATTTTCAAAGCAAACCCACACAGAAGTGTTCAGATTCTTCACCCCCTATTTGAAACCATATGGCAAACCGAAAAGTTCCCGAGAGAATGGATGCAGGGAACACTTGTAAAAGTACCAAAAAAAGCGCAACCTCAGATTGCAACAACTGGAGAAGAATCATGTTGTTATCCACACCACTCAAAGTTTTCTGTCAGATTATACTCGACCGAATTTCGAATAAAATCGAACCCACACTTCACAAGCAACAAGCCGGGTTCAGATCACAATACTCATGTGTTGACCATATTGCGTCGCTCCGTATAATTATTGAACAAATGAACGAATTCAAACAGCCCCTACATCTAGTCTTCGTCGACTTCGAAAAAGCCTTTGACCGCTTAAATCACCAGAAAATATGGGAAGCTCTTCTCCGTAAAGGTGTACCCAACAAATTTGTAAATTTATTAAAAGCGCAATACACTGAATTTCAATGTAGAATTCTTCATAATGGCACATTATCGGAAACAATAGATATCGTGGCCGGTGTTCGACGGGGATGCATTCTATCCCCTCTTATATTTTTAATTGTAATGGAAGAGTTACTCCGGTCGAGTGTGGATGCTCCAGCAAACAGAGGTATTCTCTGGCAACCCATAAATATGGAATTTCTAAACGATTTAACATACGCTGACGACATTGCATTGATCTCCTCTTCCGAACGTCATATGCAAAGCAAACTAAATGACTTGCAAACCAAGGCAGAGAAATATCAACTACGGATCAATGTTAATAAGACAAAATCGATGAAGTTAAATCATGTGATCCCCGGCAACTTCCATCTTGATGGCCGGCCAATTGAAGATGTAGCCAACTTTACATACCTTGGAAGCCAAATAACACCAGATGTTGGTACCCAGGCAGACATCCAAGCCCGATTAGCTAAAGCTAAAGGTGCCTTTGCTAAAATGCGGAAAATATGGCGCTCCCGGAAGTTATCATTTTCGACAAAAATTCGTATTTTCAACTCGGACGTGAAATCCATACTTTTATACGGATGTGAAACATGGCTAGTATGCACCAGAGGGACAAATAAATTACAGTGCTTTGTAAACCGCTGCTTAAGACACATCTTACATATATGGTGGCCTGATAATTGGATACCAAATTCCGAATTATACAGAAGATGCAAGCAAATCCCAATCGAAAAAGAAATTGCTCATAAAAAATGGAGTTGGATAGGACACACGCTGCGTAAATCCCCAGACAACATAGCTCGACAAGCCTTAGACTGGAACCCACAAAGGGCCCGAAGTAGAGGACGGCCCAGAGGCTCTTGGCGTAGAAGTTTAAATACTGAAATAAAATCTGTTAACGAGAACCTTAGCTGGTCTCAAGTAAAAGCAATTGCTAAAGATCGTAATAAATTTAAGGAATTTTGTACGGCACTATGCGCCTCCTAACCGTCACGAACGCAATAAATAATAATATAATAATAATCCCATAGTCGTTGTTTTAATATTTTATTAAAACCACTTTAATTTATTAGTGCGAAAAATCCTCATCAGTTCCCTTGTTTCTTGTTTTCAGCAAGAAACTTTTTATACCCAAGTGTCAATTGCTCGCTCAAATAGATATGCGTCCAAAAAAACGCTCTGATCGAGAATTTCTTTGGCAATACATGTTTAATGTTCAAAAAATGAATCAAAGAAACTGGTATTGCTCACTCTTTTCTTCGACTACAAAGACGTGGAGCATAATGAATTCTTGCCACAAGGTCGTACGGTCAATAAGGAATACTACCTTGAAGTTAGGCGTCGTTTCCGCGAATCAATTCATCAGAAACGCACAGAATTGTGGAAAAAACAATCATGTATTTTGCACCATTTTAAGGCATCAGCTCACTCATTGATGCTTGTGCGTGAGTTTCTGGCCAAAAACGAAACCGTTATCATGCAACCGTAGTCACCGGACTTGGGTCCCGTTAACTTTTTCCTCCTCTCTAAACTGAAGATACCGATGAAAGGAAAGTATTTCGCTACGATTGAAGAGATAAATAAAAATCGGAACAGGGGCTGTTGGCTTTCAGAAGTGTTTCGAGGATTTGAAAAAACGTAGGCATAAGTGTATTTTATATATGTAAGAGGGATTACTTTGAAGGGGATAATACAGTTATTTATAAAAAAATACTTTTTGAAAAAAAAACGGTTATTTTTTATCAGATTCTCGTCAAAAGCAATACAGTTTTTCCTGGGGGTTAATCATGAACGTCCTCATTTTTTTTATCGGAACCATAGGCCTATCGCGTTTCCTTATGAATTTTACAAAGAAATGTTCTATAGTGTGGTGTAATTTATATAAGAGGATACCAAAGAAAGTTATAACAAAAACACTTATAACAATTATTCACTTATAATTTAAAATTTTATTTCGTTTTTTTTTCTCGTTTAATAAATAACAAAAATATTTAAATAAATTAAATTAACGAAGATTAAAACCCAATCCAGAGTACAACACGTCTAAACGCGACGATTTCTGCGGTATTTGCGCAAAATTGCCGAAGGCAAGTAAATGCTTTCGGGACTTTGGACAGTTGCTGCAGGTGCTACACTTTGTTGGTGATAATTTTGTGATTGTGAAGCAAAATTAATTGCTGGAGCAACACCACCATTGAAATGTTGCGATGTACCACCCAATGAATCGTACTGGCTTTGAATAGCGCGTTGAGCATTGGCAGCGTCTTCAGCGGTACGATATTTGACAAAATGAACCTCAGGCTTGGCATTGACATTGCTGCGGATGGCATTGAATTTATTCGCAAGCTCATTGAGGTCAGGTTGTTTGGTAAGCACATAGATGGCAGTACGTTGTTCCGTAGCTTGTTTGAGCAGTCTGGCAACAGCATCTTCATAGGCCTTATTTTCGGGATTTTTAATGAAAATGACACGAATTCTCTTCTTAGAAGCAGCGGCTAAAATTTCAGCAGCATGTGGATCATCGAAGAGACCCTCGGGAGCCATGAAATAATAAAATTCCTTGTGTACACCACCAACTACGGGAGCTGGAGCTGAAGCACTTCCCAAAATTTGTGATGAACTTGAACTGCCGTAATTGTATTGGGCACAAACGGTAGCCACCAAGCAAAAAACTATCAAAGCTCGCATTTTCACTATTCTCACGACGACGGGTTCAACAACTGAACTCTTTGAAGTTTAAAATCGACCTAAAATGTTCTAAAGGAATAACAACTTGCTATTTATACTTTCAAGGTAGCTGTTATTTAGTCATCTTGTTAAGTTTCTGTCGATCATTCTAGCGCGACTAGACATGTTAAATTCTTCTAATTAAATGACGCAGTTATTCTTCATTGAACTAGTTTTAGTTAAAAAGGCGATTAAAATTTTGCATGAATCAGCTTTAATTAGATGTATTATTATGTTGTCGAACAGGCATTTCTTTTGTTTATTTTATTTTCAAATTTTAGTTCACATGATGAGTAAACATTTTTCTTTTAGAGTTAATCCGAAATTAGTGTTATAGGAATAATGAAAAATCAGTGATTTTACTTGTCTGTGGCAAACACATTTTGTTAGGTGTGAAATATGTAAAAACTGCATTTGGACAAGACATTATGCATTTAGAGGAGCTTTTAATGGAAATATTGCGATTCAAAATAACTTTTTCCCATTCTTTATAAAATATTCGTAGTGCATCATTTTGATTCTTGTATTTTAAAAGATGTCATTTTAATGCTTAGTTTGTAAAGATACTGTTTATCTAATACAAAAATAGAGATCACATTTCATTGCACTCAATATTACATTTTTTACCGGTAACATAACATCACCATGTTTAAATTATGACATTTCTCCCTCCTCTTAATTTAATTAAATTCAAGTTAGAAGTCTTGCAACCGCTTCGGTAATTTCTTTTCTCTCGTCAAACTTCGTAGTCCGCTTGGAATCATCGTATCTTCTCTCGCATCCTCCGTGTCGACTAGTACCTTTTCATGTACTTCCTACTGTTGATCCGAACTAGTTGGAACTGTTGATTTTTGTATTAACGGCAGAGGTAGCAGCTTGTGTTGTTGTAGGTTACACTCGTGTATTGTGTGGTATGTCAGGTTGTATGGGGTGATTAAGACCTTCTGTACTACCTTGTACTGCCGAACTCCTCATCTGGTCAACATGTCTACGCCATACTCTACCATCATCTAATTTTACGTCGTAGTGCAAATCTCCAACTTTATTTTGAATTACTCCATATCGCCACTTTTCCTGTTTTGATAAATAATCACCCTCTCCCTATTACTTACTTACTTAGCTGGCCCATTACAGCACATTTGTTCCATAGGCCGAACTAAGAAAAGATCCCCATTCCTCTCTATTTGTTGCTTCGCACTCTGGAATACCGCGCCTTTTCATCTCATCATTCATATAGCATCCGTATAGCAGATACAGCTCGTGGTTCATGCGGCGTCGATATTCGCCGTCAACGCAGATTTGTCCGTAGATCTTTGGAAGAATTTTTCTCTCAAACAACCAAGCACTGCCATGTCTGCTTGCGCAAGTACCCAGGCTTCGGAGCCATACATCAGCACGTGTAGTATCAGTGTTTTGTAGAGCGTTATTTTTGTTTGACGAGATGTGGCTTTGTTTTTAAACGGCTTACTTAAACCAAAGTAGCATCTGTTGGCCAATACAATTCTTCTTTTTATTTCCTATTTTAACTGAGGACCTCGTGTCAGTTAAAGTCATTTTACAAAGCCGGATGAGCTTTGCGGGGATACCAAATTCAGACATGGCTTGGAATACCTTTGAACGTATCGGGCTGTCGAAGGCTGCTTTATAATCGACAAAAAGGTGGTAGTTGTATGTTGCATCTCTTGGGTCTTCTCCAGGATTTGCCGCAGGGTAAATATCTGGTCAATGGTGGACTTGCCAGGTCTAAAGCCGAATTGGTATGGTCCAATTATCTCGTTGACCATAGGCTTTAGTCGTTCGCACAATATCACTGACACGATCTTGTAGGCAATAGGGAGTAGACTTATGCCCCTATAGTTAGAGCATACAGTCTTATTTCCCTTCTTGTGGACGGGGCAGAGGATACTCAGGTTCCAATCGTCGGGTACTCGTTCTTCCTGCCAGATGGTGCCAACTAGCTGATGAACAGCTCTGCTGGTATTCTTCAGCCGATTTACTGCAGTCCTTACCACATCTTGGCTGGGCGGTATACATTCAATACCATCTTCTGGGATTGGGACTGTGGTATCTTCGTCGTCTTCGCTGCTATCAGTTACCAAATTACCTTGCTGGTCTCTACAGAAGGATGTGCCTGTACCAAAGCTATCAGTTTGATGCTTGACTCTTTGAATTTTCGGACTTCATTCTGGCTAATGTACATCTCGATTTTTTCACACTCCCGCTTTTCCATCTCTCTCTTTTTCCTGAGGAAAAGACGTTTCTCCTCTCCTTTTCTCCCTGTATCTCTCTCGTGCGCTACGCGTTGCTACGGATTGTAAAGTAGCCCTATATGCCGCATTTTTCTCTTCGGTGCCAGCACGACACTCCTGATCATATCATGGATTCCTTGGTGGAGGTCTCTGGTATCCAAGTATGGATTTTGCGGCTGTTTGCATGGAGTGGGCAATGCTTTGCCATTGCGTTGATATGTTATCGGGATGAGGAGTGCTTTGATTAAGCAATTGGGCTAGTTGAGTGGAATATGATGTGGCTATCTGTTGTGATTGCAGCTTACCGATGTCTAACTTTCGTGTTGTGTCTGTTCGTACTTTGTTTGCTACGTTTAAGCGGGTGCGTACCTTTGCTGCAACAAGGTAGTGGTCCGAGTCAATGTTTGCGCCTCAGAACGATCGTACATCCAACACGCTCGATGAATGTCTTCCATCTATCACAACATGATTAATTTGATTTCTTGTTTTCTGATTTGGAGACAGCCAGGTGCCCTTATGAACGTCGAGATGATTAAATCTGGTACTGTTACTACCATGTTTTTTGCAGCTGCAAAGTCTATCAGCCTCATACCATTGTCAGATGTTTCACTGTGGAGACTGAATTTCCCGACTGTTGGGTCAAAGATATTCTCCTTCCCAATTTTGGCATTAAAATCACCTAGAATGATTTTAATGTCATGGGCAGGGCAACGGTCATATGTTTCTTCTAAGCGCTCGTAAAATATATCTTTTGTCTGTTTGTCCTTTTCTTCATTGGGAGCATGGGCGCAAATAAAGCTGATATTGAAGAATTTAGCTTTTATTCGAATTGCAGCAAGTCTTTCATTCACTGGGGTGAATCTTGATACCAGATGTTTTAGCCTCCGACTAACTACTAATCCGCAACCAAACTCATGCTTTGCGTCATGGCAGCTATGTATAATACAGTGCGTCACCTTTATGTGTTGTTGTGACGCCTTTCCCAATCGTATTTCCTGTATGGCAGTAATATCGGCCTTGTACTTTTCAAGTACGTCTGCCAATGCGAAGACTGCACCTTCTCTATAATGGCCCTTAAAACGTTTGCGGGGTTCGTCATCTATAGAGGGGTTTGTTTTTCTTTTCTTTCGTTTTTTAACGTTCTTATGAGTGAACGCGCGGCACATGTTAGCTCACTACCTTTAACGGGTGTTAAAGGCAGTTCCCCAGGTGACACCACGGGGAGGTCAGTGTCCACTTGGGATGAAAGAGGGACCAAGATAAATCCTGGGCTTTGCCATGTTAAAACCGGTCAGGACCGTTGCTTGGTATCTTCCATCCCCTACGTCACCCACCCTCTCCCTATGGCCAAAATATTTCACCTGTGCCGATCGCATCTGATCTGCCACGTGTTCATTGCTAATTAATAATTCTAAACGTGATGTAATTTGTCTACCAAGCATCAGCATAGCTGGTGACTTTTTTTCTTTCTGGAAGTTTAGCTCTCCTATAGGCTATCAGTCTCCTTGATTTTGAACGATTCCCTTAACTTTTAAAAACTCTTGAAATACTTTGGAGTTAAATTGTCTCCCGTGATCACTCACCAACATGTTTGGAATTCCAAATTGAGCAAAAATTCTTCTGGATCGTAATATTTGCATCCATACTGGAACAGATATGCACCTCCGGTCATTTCGTGTTGCAACACGAATAAATATTTTCCAAACAATAGACCAGCATAATCCACATGTACATGTGTAACTATCTTTGTGCATTAGTTTGTAACATGCAAAAGGAAACGAGATAGACTCATAGTTCCTTTTAGGGATATACATAGAATCACTTTCTGAGTCGATTTACGCATGTCCGTCTGTCCATGTATTTTTGTAAACAAAGTACAGGCCGCATTTATTGTCCGATTCGCATGAAAATTAGGGAAGATAGTTTTTTGTCCGAAGGACAAACGCTATTTATTTTGGTAAAAATCGGTTCATATTTGGATATAGCCCCCATATATATTTTCGCCCGATTTAAGGCAATTGGTGCACGAAACACGCTATATATGTCCGATTTCATTTTCAGACCGATGTAGCTATAATTTAACATTTAGGGTTCTTAAGTGTCAGTAAACTTATATAACAAAAGTTGTGGGCATAGGTCCCCGTTTTGGTATAGCCCCCATATAAAGGTGCCCCCCGATTTACGGTGTTTTGATGTTTTTAGCTACATTTTCAGACCGATATAGCTATAATTTGACATTATAGGTTCCTCAGTGTCAATAAACTTATATAACAAAAGTTGTGGACGTAGGTCCACGTTTTGGTATAGCCCCCATATAACGGTACCCTCCGATTTGCGGTATTTTGACGTTTTTAGCTACATTTTCAGACCGATGTAGCTATAATTTAACATTTAGGGTTCTTAAGTGTCAATAAACTTATATAACAAAAGTTGTGGACATAGGTCCCCGTTTTGGTATAGCCCCCATATAAAGGTGCCCCCCGATTTACGGTGTTTTCATGTTTTTAGCTACATTTTCAGACCGATATAGCTATAATTTGACATTTAGGGTTCTTAAGTGTCAATAAACTTATATAACAAAAGTTGTGGACATAGGTCCACGTTTTGGTATAGCCCCCATATAACGGTACCCTCCGATTTGCGGTATTTTGACGTTTTTAGCTACATTTTCAGACCGATGTAGCTATAATTTAACATTTAGGGTTCTTAAGTGTCAATAAACTTATATGACAAAACTTGTGGACATAGGTCCACGTTTTGGTATAGCCCCCATATAACGGTTCATTTAAGTTCATATTTTCGTATAGCCCAGATACCTCCGAACTAGCTGTTAATGACATTTGAAGTTTCCACGTTATGTACCGATTTTCGATATTTTGAAGATTCTAGCTAAATTTTTTAACTGAATTAGGAGTTATTTCACATTAAAGGCTCCCATCAAAAACTGTCAACACAGGCCCATGTTTTATTATAACCCCTATATAACAGTACCTCCCAATTTGTAGCCCAACAAAAATTGTCAACATACATAGTTAGATATAGGCACCATAAAAAAGGGCCTCCCGAAAGAAGCATAAATGTACATAACCATTATCTGACATTTTAATGTACCCACTTAAAGTTGGGGACAGGAATGAAAAGTAATTATTCCATTTTAGTTCAGAATATTTTATGGTGGAGGGTATGAAAAGTTCGGCCCGGCCGAACTTAATGCTTTTTTACTTGTTATACCCTCCACCATAGTATGGAGGGTATATTAAGTTTGTTTTTCCGTTTGTAACGCATTGAAATACTCATTTGCGACCCTATAAAGTATATATATTCTTGATCAGGGTAAAATTCTAAGTCGATCTGAGCACGTCCGTCCGTCCGTCCGTCCGTCCGTCTGTGGTAATCACTCTAGCATCCACAAAAATGGAGATAGGACGCTGAAATTTTGGGAAAATGCGTCTTTTGTTTGCAGGCAGGTCAAGTTCGATGATGGGCTACATCGGTCCACGTTTTGGTATAGCCCCCATATAACGGTACCCCCGATTTGCGGTATTTTGAGGTTTTTAGCTACATTTTCAGACCGATTTGGCTATAATTTGACATTTAGGGTTCTTAAGTGTCAATAAACATATATAACAAAACCTGTGAACATAGGTCCACGTTTTGGTGTAGCTCCCATATAACGGTACCCCCGATTTGCGGTATTTTGAGGTTTTTAGCTACATTTTCAGACCGATTTAGCTATAATTTGACATTTAGGGTTCTTAAGTATCAATGAACTTATATAACAAAAGTTGTGGACATAGGTCCACGTTTTGGTATAGCCCCCATATAACGGTACCCCCCGATTTGCGGTATTTTGACGTTTTTAGCTACATTTTCAGATCGATGTAGCTATAATTTGACATTTAGGGTTCTTAAATGTCAATAAACTTATATAACAAAAGTTGTGGACATAGGTCTACCTTTTGGTATAGCCCCCATATAACGGTACCCCCGATTTACGGTATTTTGACGGTTTTAGCTACATTTTCAGACCGACTTAGCTATATTTTGACATTTAGGGTTCTTAAGTGTCATTAAACTTATTTAACAAAACTTGTGGACATAGGTCCACGTTTTGGTATAGCCCCCATATAACGGTACCCCCCCCCGATTTGCGGTATTTTGACGTTTGTAGCTACATTTTCAGACCGATTTAGCTATAATTTGACATTTAGGGTTCTTAGATGTCAGTAAACTTATATAACAAAAGTTTTGGACATAGGTCCACGTTTTGGTGTAGCTCCCATATAACGGTACCCCCGATTTGCGGTATTTGGAGGTTTTTAGCTACATTTTCAGACCGATTTAGCTATAATTTGACATTTAGGGTTCTTAAGTATCAATGAACTTATATAACAAAAGTTGTGGACCTAGGCCCACGTTTTGGTATAGCCCCCATATAACGGTACCCCCGATTTACGGTATTTTGACGTTTTTAGCTACATTTTCAGACCGATGTAGCTATAATTTGACATTTCGGGTTCTTAAGTGTCAATAAACTTATATAACAAAAGTTGTGGACCTAGGTCCACGTTTTGGTATAGCCCCCATATAACGGTACCCCCGATTTACGGCATTTTGACGTTTTTATCTAAATTTTCAGACCGATTTAGCTATCAATTGACATTTAGGGTCCTTAAATGTCAATAAACCTTTATAACTAGTGGACATAGGTCCATGTTTTGGAATAGCCCCCATATAACTTTACCGCCCGATTTCAGGTATTTTGAGAATTTTACCTACAAGTTTTAACCGAATTGTCTGTAATTTGAACATTTGATATTTGAAATTCTTAGTGGTCACCACACCTCTCCACCAAAAATTGTCAAGAAAGCCCCCATATAACGGTACCTCCCGATTTTCAGTAATTTGGTGATTTTACCTACAATATAAAACCGAACTAGCAGTAATTTGACATTTGATGTTCTTAGTGGTCACAACACCTCTCCATCAAAAATTGTCAACATAGGTCCATGTTCGGATATAGCTCCCATGTAACGGTACCTCCCAATTTTCAGTAATTTGGCAATTTTAGCTACAATTTTTAACAGAACTAACTGTAATTTGACATTTGAAGGTTGTAGTGGTCACCACACATCTGCATCAACAATTTTCAACATAGCCTCAATATAACGATACTTTCCGATTTTCGGTACTTTGAGGATTTTACTTAAAATGTTTAACCGAACATAGGTCCATGTTTTTGTATAGCCACAAAACAAACCTCCCGATTTTCCGTACCTTAGCTTTATTTTTTGGACGAATTATCTGTAATTTGTTCATTTAAGTTCATATTTTCGTATAGCCCAGATACCTCCGAACTAGCTGTTAATGACATTTAAAGTTCCCACGTTATGTACCGATTTTCGATATTTTGAGAATTCTAGCTAAATTTTTTAACCGAATTAGGAGCTATTTGAAATTAAAGGCTCCCATCAAAAACTGTCAACATAGGCCCATGTTTTATTATAACCCCTATATAACAGTACCTCCCAATTTCTAGCCCACCAAAAATTGTCAACAGTTAGATATAGGCACCATAAAAAAGAACCTCCCGAATGAAGCATTTTATGTACATTATCTGACATATTAACGTACTCACTTAAAGTTGGGGACAGGAATGAATATTTTGTGGTGGAGGGTATGAAAAGTTCGGCCCGGCCGAACTTAATGCTTTTTTACTTGTTTTTATTTGATATTGTAAAAAGAAATAGACTTTTAGTACCTTGGATCCTCGCGGATCCTCTCTTTATTTTTATTTAAATGTTCGCGGAATTGTCCAGAACTAGAAAAAAATATCTCGTCTGCCAAAGTTGCCGAGCGGTATTCAGTTTTCATTGTACTGAGTATACTCGAAGTTTTGTGAATGTTTAGTATAGGATTTTGGGGTGTTTTCAAGCAATCGGTGTTGTTGTTTTGTATTTTGTTTCGATCTTATTTTATAAAAAATTATTTTTTTAGGATTACAGCATGAATTTGAGTTTTCACATTTTTATGTTTTCGAAATATGACGTTCAAAAAACTTTTCCATGCCAGCATGGGACTACCGTCCGTCCCATTCGAAGAAATTATAGCAAACCTTCAGGTAGATGATGTGGGATATGACTTTTCTAAGTTGTCAGATCGTATACACTATCTCTGCAAAGGAATTTCAATAAACTGGTACAGAACAAGAGAACAAAAAATGTATAAACATCATGCAAATTGGCTTGCTAAGACACTATTTTTGAAACATACATGCCACTTCATACTGGTAAATTTTTAGTCGATCTGGGAACTCTCCTAATTGAGATATCCTGTAGCTAGTATTTATTGTAATAGATGCCAACCCATCATCGCGAACTAAAGGTCTCATAAAATATATATAATATAATTGTTGCACAAACATCCTATAGAGGACAAGGGAGACTTCACTCAATGAGTGCACCCCAAATCATATTAGCTCAATGATATGGGACCTACTGTTTATCGCCGAGTCCGAACGGCGTGTCTTAAGACACCACTAGTAGAGAAGTTTTACGTGGCTGAAATACTCAGGAACTGTCGCCAACATTACTGAGGGGTATTTTGCCACCGTTGAAAATTTTGATGTTGACAGACCGGGAATCGAACCCACGACCTTCAGCGTGCAAGGCGGGTGTGCATACCATTGTGTGGTCTTCTTTACTGTTTATACATGGTACATTTTTAGTCTATCTGGGAACTCTCCAAATTGAGATATCCTGTAGCTAGCATTTATTGTAATTTATAGTAATAGATGCCAATCCTCCCGACTAAAAAATCTTAGTTTCCAGATATTCCCTATTTGAGACCTATAGGACCTTGTTTATATCTAATATAATCTTATACGCCTTTGGTCCATATGTTAACCCTCCTAGTAAGAATATTGTGTGCCTCATATTGTTGATACTTGTTGCCAGTTAATCCTTGTCAAGAATAAAATTCATAAAATTTCATGATTTTTACAAAGGTTTTTGTAAAAACTTTAGGCCAAGTACTTTAATATGCCAAATATCGGGATTTAACATGATATAGGACTATACCAAAATGTGGTCTTATATTGATGAATTTTTGCAAGAATGTTTGATGCAGATTGTGAACTCGAAATGTCAAATTGCAGCACTTTCTGTTGGAAAATATGTCCAAAATCGTGAAATTTTAAAAAACGGGAGGTACATCTATATGGGGGATATACCAAAACATGGACCTCTATCGACCATGGACCTACGCAAGATGTTTAATACCACCAAAGAACACAAAATGTCAAATTACAGCTAATTCACTTTGAAAATATAGACAAAATCTTGAAATTACTAAAAACTGGAAGAACCGTTATGGGGGTCTATACCTAAAAGTGGACCAATCCTGACGATTTTTGGGGCAAATTATCTTCTAGTCACTACTAGTATACGGTAAATTTTTCAGATCGATATCTTGATTAGAAATATTTTTGTCGCTCTCTCCCATACAAGCAAAAAGGCATAATTTTCGAAAAGTCATTATCCTAATAAATACAAAAAGTAAAGGAGCTTATGCACATAGCACCTGTTCGACCTTTGTTGAATTTTTCAGTGGAGACAAAACGCTGTTGATACACAAAAAGTGACCCTGACAAAGTAACTGGAGATTTTTACATGGAGTTGATCACTATCTATCGCTTTTAATAAAATGTTAAAGTTTAAAAATTTCGAGTTACTACAATTTTGTTGAACAGGGGCGATATGTTCTACTGTGCAAAATCTTTGAAATAAAAATGCCGTATTGCCAAAAAACCAGTAATGAAAGAATCAAAGTCGGACGGGGCAAACTATATGATACCCTACACCACCACGATTTCAATATAATTTGGAGAACATTTTTCTAGACTAAATTGCGTAACATTTTCAGAATTTCACCAAAATATCTGTCCACTTTTGTGTTCTGTGCATCAAATACATGGAGTCGACCGAACATACATATATGGGCAAAAATTTGTAAAATTGAATTTTCCATTTTAAAAAATACAAAAATTTTTTTGATGCTTCATCAATGATTATTGGTAAATAGATTAAAAAACGGTCATTCCTAATATGTTTTTGTAACTAACAAAGACCGTTGCACGCAAAAAATATTACCGTTTTAATTTGAATGTTTAGAAAAAAAATTCTAAAAAATTGCGCCTTGATATAATAATCTGTTTTTTGTCATTACCGTTAACTGAATTCGTTCTCTTTGCGATGATGCAAAAATACTCCTGAAATGTCTAAATGGCTTCGCGAAAAATCAAATTTTTGACAAATTTTATGAATTTGCAGACATATTTTTTTTAAATTGTAGCGCATATATATTAAAAAATTTAAATAAAACTTGTTGTTTTTAAAATTTTAAAACAACAAAACCTGAGATTGTGCTGGAATTATTTTACAACAATAAAACAAGTAAGAACGGCGTTAAGTTCGGCCGGGCCGAACATGTTATACCCTCCACCACAAGTTGAATTGAAGTAAAATGGATAATGGATAATTAGTTTCCTTTAGTGTATGAAGAAGACTTAATACTAAATTTCAGCAATTTCGGTAAAACAATGTGAGGCACCATTCTATGGGGGCTATTTCAAAACGTCGATCTATACCGACAAATTTCTGACGGAAAGTTTTTAGGCCCAAAGAAGACTAAATACCAAATTTCCTATATTTCGGTAAGAGAATGTGGCCAAAACTTAAAAAATACCGAAAATCAAGAAGAAAAAAACTTCTGTACCAAATTTTGACTCTCGATTTCAACAGACAGACAGACGGACATGGTCAAATCGACATAGAATTTTATGCTGATCAATAATATATATACCTTATAGGGTCTCCGACGAATATTTCGATGAAATAAAAATGCCGTATTGCCAACAAAGTGCGATCATAAAAAATCAGTAAGAAAATAATTAAAGTCGGACGGGGCAAACTATATGCACGCAGAGAAAAAAATATGTTTGATCCAACAATATTCCAAGAGCAAAATATGTATTGTTAACATATTGTTGGATTCCTCATGTAGTATTTTAAATCCAAAAATAGTTTGTGTCAACTGAACAATATTTCTCTCTTTTCTTCGAAAATTTGTTTCTCTTCTCTCGCTATTCGATGCCGTGTTGAAAAAACAATTTTGGTGAGTTGTGGTGTGTTTTTGTATGACATGCTGCCTTTACCTTTGTTTTTGTGTGTATGTACTTGTGAGACTCTTGTTTTTATTTGTTTCTGTTTTGTTTCATTCTTCTTTCCTTTTCATGTTTGTTATGGTGTTTAATTATTCCTTATGTTGTGGTGGGTTCTTGTGGCTTTTTGTTTGTCTTTGTTGTAAGCCAATGCAGCAAACCATGTATTGTGTTCATCAATGATTGCAATATTATACGCGACATTTATATCCAAGTTATGCGAAAAGTGTATATGAGAAGTATATGCACTCAAATCAAAAATTTCTGGGCTGGTTTTCTGTATTGACAATACTTTTTGTAAACAAAATTAGATTATGATAGTTCCTACAATCGGTATTGTTAACGATTTTAACAATATTGCGGAAATTCGAAAGTTGTTTTTGTTTTCTATGTTTGGAACAAAAGATGGTATTTTTGGATTTGGATTACAATGATTGAACAAAACAAATACATTTTTGGAACCAAAACATATATTTTTGTTCCAACAAAAGCGAAAAATATTTTTTCTGTGCGTGTGATACCCTACACCACCACGATTTTAATATAATTTGGAAAACATTTTTCTAGCGTAACATTTTCAAATTTTAACCAAAATGTCTGTCCACTTTTGTGTTCTGTGCATAAAAAACATGAAGTCGACCGAACATACATACATATATGGGCAAAAATTTGTAAAATTGAATTTTCCATTTTAAAAAATACAAAAATTTTTTTGATGCTTCATCAATGATTTTTGGGACATACCTATGTAAAATAATTATATGTGCAAACTGATATTGTGATATTTATCGTCGAAAACAAAATATATTTCCAATATTATTTCTACATTGTAGTTAGTGCTTACGATTGCTTTTAAAATATAAAAGAAAATTGCGCACTTATTAATTTCATATTAGAGAAAAATAATTTATAAAAAATTTGTCATAGAAAATAATTATATGTGCAATAACGAAATTTTTTAAAAAATTAATAATAATGAACAAAATTGTTGTACATTTAACATGATATTGTATTGTCCTTGTGGATTAGGACTTGTTGTAGCCTTTGTCGCATAGAACAGACTAGGTTTCTTAAGGTGTTAGTGGTGATATACTCCCATTCTGTCAATAATGCACATTTCAATGCTTTCAGCTACGAGCACTCTTTTGACTTCGCGAAAACTTTGGCGGATAGTATGCCCCGAAGGTCTTCAATGGATTTGTAGCCATGAGTTATAGCTGGCCACTCCAATAACCGTACATTTCGTGCCTTTAAAAACTCCTTTGTAGGTCCAACAGGGTGATTCGGTGCAATAGCCTGCTGGAAAGTCCAATTATATCCATACAGTTCTCCAGCAATATCTATTAAGTTGTTCTCTAACAACTCAACATATGTTTCGGCATTTATTTTTCTCGGAACAAAACTTAAATTAGGCTTTCGTCCAGCTATGAATGCAGCGCATACCATAAGAGATCCTCCTCGAAAACTTCCCAATTCTCAAATAAATTCTAACGGTATTAAATTTCAATTTTTTTCTACATTTTGCTTATGTCCTCTCACTTTTTGCTTAGTGGTAATACCTTAATTGGATTTAATTTGTAATCCCGTTAGTTGAGACATTCGATTTTAATTTACAAACCAATAAAAAATAATTATATGAGAATTATAAAACAATCGCGTCTTTCACGTCATAAAGGGAATACTTAACATCGACGAAAGTCTACTTTATGTTTTGTTCCGACTAAAATGAGTGCCGAAACATAAATTTAGTTGTTAGAGAACAACTTAATAGATTTTGCTGGAGAACTGTACGGATAAAATTGGACTTTCCAGCAGGATATTGCCCCAAATCACCCTGTTGGACCTACAAAGGAGTTTTTAAAGGCACGAAATGTACGGTTATTGGAGTGGTCAGCTATAACTCATGGCCACAAACCCATTGAAGACCTTCGGGGCATACTATCCGCCAAAGTTTTCGCGAAGTCAAATGAGTGCACGACGCTGAAATAATTGAAATGTGCATTATTGGCAGAATGGGAGTATATCACGACTAACACCTTAAGAAACCTAGTCGGTTCTATGAGACGAAGGCTACAACAAGTCCTAATCCGCAAGGACAATACAATATCATGTTAACTGTACAACAATTTTGTTCATTATTATGATTTTTTTAAAAATTTTCGTTATTGCACATATAATTATTTTCTATGACAAATTTTTTATAAATTATTTTTCTCCAATATGAAATTAATAAGAACGCAATTTTCTTTTATATTTTAAAAGCAATCGTAAGCACTAACTACAATGTAAAAATAATATTGGAAATATATTTTGTTTTCGATAATAAATATCACAATATTAGTTTGCACATATAATTATTTTACATAGGTAGATAAAAAAAAAATTTGACTCTCTATCTTTAAAATTGCGAGCTGTATCTTGATTTCAACAGACAGACGGGCATGGTCAAATCGACATAGAATTTTATGCTGATCAATAATATTACTTTATAGGGTCTCCGACGAATATTTCGATGTGTTACAAACGGAATCAAAAATTTAATTATACCCTCCATATGGAGGAGGGTATAAAAAATACAAAGCATGCAGAGATTGTAAGAAATAAAATTAAGTGCATGCCGTGAAGGTCGGGGCTATAAAAGTCATGTTACTTTCAAAAGTACAAAGACAATTTGAGGAAAAAACAAGTAAGCAAAGGCTATAGTCGGACAGGGCCGACCATGAAATACCCTACACCACCACCCTGCGAATTAGCTTTTAGCAAATCAAAATTCCTTTAGGACAAATATTATTGAAAGAAATCACTTTGTGGAGTCTGCCACCTTATCACTTTCATTTTAAATAACAATATAATAAATGTTCCACAAACATCCCAGAAGGGACAGGGAGTGCACCACGATTCATATTACATCAATCATATGGGGCCAACAGTTTATCGCCGAATCCGAAAAGCGTGTCTTAAGACATCACCTGTAGAGAAGATTTACATGCCTGAAATACTCAAAAAATGTCGCCAACTTTACTGAGGGATATTGTTCCATCGTTGCAAATTTGATGTTGGCTGGCCGGGAATCGAACCCAATAAATAATTTTACCATGGAAATTTGAGGAAGTTGATATAACTCCACTCTGTGGCATAATATTAAAAACGAAGATACGTAATGATTTTTTTGGCATTGATTATATTAAATGTATAGGACGTCTATTCTTTAAAAATCAGAAAATGTAAAATTTCCATGTTATGACATTTCTAATAGGGTGCCAACGTGGTGCAATGGTATCAAAAATTCAACGATGGCAAAAAATCTCTCAGTAATTTTGGCGACATTTCCTGAGTATCTCAGTCATGAAAAACTTATCTACAAGTGGTGTCTTAGGACACGCCTTGCGGACTCGGCGATAAACAGTAGGTTCCATAACATCAGACAGCGTAATCCTATGCAAATGCATATATGGTTGGGAATGTCGTAGAGGTAATGTGATTAGACAAAAACTCGTTTTATAATAAAATAAAACAAATTAGTCTGGACCTATTTTTTGCATATTTTGTCATATTTGCATTAAAATGAACATATGCAAAAACATATGCAAGGATTTGTGGCCCAAATATCCCACAAATTGGCTGAAATTTTGTATTAAATCTCCGTTGGGGGTATAAAACTTTCGACCTGAAATTTATCGGTATAGGTCCACGTCTTCATATAGCTCCCATAGAACAGTACCTCCCGATATGTGGTATTTTGAAGACTGTGGCCTCAATATCCCACTGAAATGGCTGACATTTTGTATTAAGCCTTCGTTGGGGGTATAAAACTTTCCACTTGAAATTTGTCGTTATAGGTCCGCGTCAACATATAGCTCCCATTGAAAGATACCTCTCGATTTTAGGCATTTTGAAGGGTGTGGCCCAATATCCCACTCAAATGGCTGACATGTTCTATTAATTGTTCGTTGCGGGTACACAACTTTCAACCTGAAATTTGCAGGTTTTCTGTATTTTGTAGGTTATGGTCTCAATATCCCTCCGAAATGGCTGGAATTTGGTATTAAGTCTTCGTTGGGGGTATAAGATTTTCCATTTGAAATTTGTCGGTATAGATCTAAGTCTTAATATACCTCCCATAGAACGATATCTCCCCATTTTCGATATTTTGAAGGTTGTGGCTGTGGTTACAGATTTCCCCATTTTATTGATTTGTCTTAGGAGAATTTTAACAGAAAAAATGTGCACACAAACATTTTAGAAGATATTATTGAAATATTTAATGCATACGAAAATTTGTGAAATACACGAATTTTTCTGTGATATATTTCGATTGCAATTTAATCAGAAGCCAAAAATATGCCCAGTCCCAAAATTTGACAAAAGTAGAGTTTTTTCTACATATCTCACTGATATGAGTGGAACAGTTATATATTATACATTTCTAATAAATGATCATAAATTTGAATATTGGCGTTCTTTAGTCCCTTCTGATACATTTTTTACTTTTGGACAATTGGACCAGTAATACGCTAGGGCTCCACAATAAAAAAAACAGGGAATTTCTCTGTCATGATAGAGACAATTTGTAGCATGGGAGGAAGATGTGGCCTTCTTCAGAGTAGGCAGTAGGCCCGTTATCAAACACACATATTATTGCAATTTTCATCAGAGGAAAGGTCAGTAGTTATTTTTCCATATATAGACGACTTTGCCGGTGTACCTATGCCCTCCAGGAATTCAAATATCGACCAAAAATATTTTTTTTTATTTTTCGTACAAAAGTAATGGTCCATTGCACCAGCTAAACAATATCAGATCTTCATCCAAAACTTTAGGCATCTTCTTCGACCTAAACCCTTACCTCGTGCAAAATTTCGTGACTATTGAGCTATAATTGCGACCTCTAGCGTGCTCATGATTACACTACAAGAAAAAAACTGGGTATATTAGGCTGTAACTCTGTTATCTGACCACGTAAACCAACGTAATTGGTATCAATGGAAAGAGCAAGAGTTGGCCTTCCAAATATTATTTACGTGGCCGGAATGTGTCTTCCAGGAATAAAGATATAACCGGTATATAAAAAATTTTCACAATTTTCACGCAAAAGTTGTGGTCCATTTAACCCTCTAAACATCATCCGATCACCATCTCAAATTGCAAGCATTTTCTTTGTCATATACTGTTATCTCGTTCAAATTTTCGACGCGAGCGGGCTATTATTGCGACCTACAGAGCACCTACAAAATCCAATAAAAATTATGTTTTTGGTCCATTTCACCCGCTAAATATTTCACGATCATCACCAATTAAAATAGCGATCTATTCTGATGTGAAACCGACCTCCATACCAAATTTCGTGACGATCGGTCCATAATTGCGGCCTGGAGTTTGATTACAATTTATAATGGACAGACGGACACACGGACGGACGGACGGACGGACACACATCTCAAAATCGCTTTATCTCGCCGAGATATGAAGATTGGTATACCACATTGGGGGTCTCCGGCGAATATTTCGCGGTGTTACATGAATTTTTACCAAAACAAACTTATAATACCCTTTCCACATAGTGGTGTAGGGTATAAATATATTATTCTAAGTTTCCTATTTTATGATTTTATAGGAAAAAGTTGAATAAAAAATTTTCGAGTTCTTTCTCTTTTTCGTCAAAATTTCGTGCAGTAATGATGATAGATATTCGCTTGCAACCAATTTTTGACTATAGTTTTCCTCTTAGCGAATATATTTAGATCATTACATATAATCACAGGGAATTCCAATTGTGGCATTAAATTAAAATAAAATTATATTGAATATCACAACACTCGTAAACCGCGTAATAGGTGAAATTACAACATGCGCATCCGATAAAAAAAAACAGGGAATGAATCCTTTTTATTTGATATACAGTTCCTGAAATTCTATTTGGCGACAAAGATGTAGGTAACATCAGTTGCATATTAGGGTCGAGAAAACATTAAAATGGCAACAATTTCCACAAAGTACATTTACATTTTATGCGCATCCGATTTCAATGATCACCTTAAAAAAATACATCATTCTATCACGCATCAGTGCGATCCATCAAAAACCGTGGATGTAGCATCTCACTAAATGTTTAGGAAAAATCTATTGTATCTCCGGATTTCCGATAGTTTTTAAATATCTATTTTCGGAAATTTTAAATAGGCGTATCGTTCAATTTACTTAAGTATAATACGCGATATTAAAAAAAAAAATTTTTTTGAGTGGTATCATAACCGCCGATCTAGTGGATGGATTTCAGATTCAGAAACCAAAAAAAAAAAAAAAATTACCGGAGTTTACACGGAAATCGTATGACAGTTGTAAATTTTGAACCTTAAAAAGTTTTTTTTAAAGATTTACGCACAAAAAGGTTGACTTTGAGCGCATACGAGTATTGCTGCGATCCTATGAAGACTATACGCTCGACTTATACATTAATGCAAAATCGCGAGTACTACTATCACATAATAAGCTTTATAATAATTGGACAATAACAAAAAAACGTGCTTGCTTCAACACGTTTTTCCCTATTTTTATACCCTCCCCTTTTGAAACACATCGAAATATTCATCGGAGACCCTATAAAGTATGTATGCTCTTGATCAGGGTAAAATTCTAAGTCCATATAACCATGTCCGTCTGTTCGTCCGTCCGTCTGTTGAAATTTTAAGATAGAGCTTTGTAATTTGGTATAGAAGTTTCTGTTACTCCCAAGATATAGGGAGTTGCAAATGGGCCACCTTTTGATATAGCCCACATGGAGCGGTAATACCGATTTTCGATATTATGAAGGGTTTAGCTTCATTATCACACTGAAATGGCTGAAATTTGGTACTTAGATTTCGTTGTGGGTATAAACCTTTCCCCCAGAATTTTGTCGACATAGGTCCACGCCTTCATATAGCCCCCATAGATCGGTACCACCCGATTTTCGGGATATACAACTATCCATATGAAATTTGTCGGTATAGATCCACGCATTCATATAGCACCCATAGAACGGTACCTCAGGATTTCCGGTATTTTGAAGTATGTGGCATCAATATTCTGCCAAAATTTTTGAAATTTGGTACTTAGTCTTCGTTGAGAGTAGACAACTTACCCCCAGAATGTTGTCGGTATAGGTCCACACCTACATATAGCCCCCATAGAACGGTACCTCCGGATTTCTGGTATTTTAAAGTAGTGGCATCAATATTCTAACACATTTGTTGAAATTTGGTATCTAGTCTTCATATAGGACATAAAACTTTCCATATGAAATTTGTCGGTATAGGTTCACGCCTTCATATATAGCCCCATAGAACGGTACCTCCCGATTTTTGGTATTTTGAAAGTTGTGGCCTCAATTTTCCTCCGAAATGGCTGAAATTTGGTACTTTGGTGTATAAAACTTTCCCCCAGATTTTGGGGAAAATGGCTGATGGTATTTAGTCTTCGTTTGGGAGTATTTAGCTTTCCCCTCTAAATTTGTCGGTATAGGTCCACACCTTCTTATAGACCCATAGAACGGTACATCCCAATTTTCGATATTTTGAAGTTTGTGGCCTCAATATTCCACCGAAATAGCTGAATTTTGGTATTTAGTCCTCGTTGGTGGTGCAAAACCTATAGGTCCACGCCTTCATATTGCCCTTATAGAACGATACTTGCCGATTTTCGGTATTTTGAATGTTTGTGGCCACAACCATCAAAATACTGAAAACAAGTGAGCAAAGGCTATAGTCGGGACGGGGCCGACCATGTGATACCCTACACCACTACATCTGTGCATAAACTTTTCACTGGTAAACATTTCTTTTAGGGAATATAATCCGACTACCTCCAAAAATAATATGCCTCTTTCTCTCTGGGACCCCCATAAACAAAGAAAATTTCGTGACCATCCGATAAAAATTACGACCTGTAGCTTGATTGCAAAAAATGGAAGAATTGGATGCATTACCGACTATTGTGGTATCTCCCTTGTTTGACCACCTTCGCCAACCTGCTTTACACCAATGTAAAGGTAATATTTTCTTCTTCCATTGACAGGCTTTGCCCATGGAATACCCCTACTAGAAGCCGATATATTCACAAAGAATAAAACTTTGAATTTGTCTCCAAATGAGTTTTTCCCCATTCCGATCCCTAATTTTATCCGACTATCACCAAAATCACTAGGCTTCTTCCTCTGTGGGGCCCCCATCCACACCCAAAAATTTCGTCACTATCCGATCAAAATTCCAACTTGTAGCGTGATTACAAAAAATGGAAATATTGGGTATATTACTGAATTTTGCAATATCTCGGTTTGCTCACTTACGCCAACATACTTTGTATCAATATAAACGAGATCTTTTCTTCTTCCATTGACGGGTATTCCTTTTGGAATACTCCAACCAGAAGCGGAGATATTCGCATAAAAGAACGTTGACTTTTCTCCACATAAGCTTTTCGCTTAGTCCGACTCCTGAATATTATCCGTCCATCACCAAACTAAATAGGCTTCATCCTCTGTGGGACCCGCATCAACTCCCAAAAAATTGGTGACGATCCGATCAAAATTGCGACCTGTAGCGTGTTTACAAAAAAAAATCGGAAAATGGGATGCATTACCGACTATTACCATATCTCTGCTATTTGACCACCTACGACAACCTGCTTTACATCCTTGTAAAGGTGATATTTTCTACTTTCCTTGCCAGGTTTTGCTTTAGATATACCTCTTAAAGAAACAGAGATATTGGCTTTGAAATAAAACGTTGACCTTTCTCCAAATAAGTGTTTGCCCATTCCGACCCCTGAATATTATCCGACCATCATCAAAATCAATAGGCTTCTTTCTCTTTGGTACCCCCATTAACCACCAAAATTTCGTGACGATCCGATCAAAATTGCGACCTGTAGCGTGATTACAAACAAATCGGAAAATGGGATGCATTACCGACTATTGCCATATCTCTGCTATTTGACCACCTACGACAACCTACTTTACATCGTTGTAAAGGTGATATTTTCTACTTTCCTCGCCAGGTTTTGCTTTTGATATACCTCTTAAAGAAACAGAGATATTGGCTTTAAAATAAAATGTTGACTTTTCTCCAAATACTAAGTGTTTGCCCAGTCTGCCCTCTAATTATTATCCGACCATCACCAAAATCAATAGGCTTCTTCAACTATGAGACCCCCATTAACCCTTAAATTTTCGTGACGATCCGATCAAAATTGCGACCTGTAGAGTGATTTCCAAAAAAATAGAAAAATGGGATGTATTACCGACTATTGCGATATCTCCGTTATTTTGTTACCTACGCCGACCTAATTTGCATCATTGTAAAGAGGGGATCTTCTACTTTCAGGCTTTGCTTTTGGAAAGTTTTCAACCAAAGCTGTGATATTCGTCAATATAATTAAAATCGCAAAAATGAAAATTGGGGTTTTATTTGCTTCTATTGTGATATCTTCGTTGTTTGATCACCTACGAGCACCTGCTTTACATCATTAGAAAGGTGTTATTTTTTACTTTCATTCTCAGGTTTTGCTTTTGGTATACCCCATATAGAAGCTGAGATATTCGCTTTGGAAAAAAACGTTGTCATTTTATCCACCTAAGTTTTTTGCCCTTTCCGACCCCTAAATATTATCCGACCATCACCAAAATCAATAGGCTTCTTCCCCTCCGGGGCCCCTATCAACATGCAAAATTTCGTGACGATCCGATCAAAATTGCGACCTGTAGCGTGATTACAAGGTTTAGATGGACAGACGGACAGACGGACGGACGGACGGACTGACGGACGGACACACATAGCCAGATCGACTCAGCTCGTCGAGACATTCATTTTGGTATATATAAGTATGGGTCTGCGACCATTATTTCGATGCGTTACAAACTTTTTGGCCAAAACCAACTTATAATACCCTCCCCACATAGTGGTGTAGGATATAATTAGCCACCGAAATGGCTGAAATTTGGTATTTACAATCATAGAACGGTACCTTCCGATTTTCGTAATTCCGAGGGTTGTGACGTCAATATCCCACCGAAATGACTGACATTTGTTATTTAGTCTTCCATGGGATTATAAAATATTCCAGAAGAGAAATGTCAGTAAAGGTCAACGTCTTCCTTTATCTCGCATAGAAGCGTACCTCTTGATTTTGGGCATTTTGAAGGTTTTAGCCACATTATATTACCGAAATATCGGAAGCTTGGTATTAAGTCTTCTATGAGCCTAAAAACTTTCCTCCAAAAATCTGTCGGTATAGATCGAAGTTTTGATATAGAACGGTACCTCGAGGATTTTGGTATTTTGAAATTGCTGAAATTTGGTATTTAGTTTTCTTTATAAACGAAAGGAAACTAATTGTTCCATTTTACTTCAATACAACTCGTGGTCGACGGTATACCAAGTTCGGCCCTATCGAACTTAACGCCATTAATATTAAAAAACAACAGTTCCCCCGTTACCATACCCCAAACATGCTCTTCAACATATGCTAAATTCCTACATAATTGCCAATATATGGGAGCTCTATCCAAATCTGAACCGATTTCAATATAAATTGGCAAATTCATTTCTTGAGCAAAATCCGTCACACGTTCCAAATGTAATAAATAAATAAATGCAATAAAACACACATAACGTTTTGGGTGCATCAAATAAATGAAATAGACCGAAAATATATATGGGAGCTATATACATGCATAAACCGACTTAGAAAGTCCATGTATATGGTGTTGTTCTTCGATATAGACATGCATTAAGAAATTAAAACCCGGACACTTAGTTTGAAGTTCGACATCATCAACGTCTTCACAACAACAATAAATATTTGTTTTTATCCATAATGTTCGAAGATAGAAGAGTTCCTCTTCTAAATATAACATAAATTGGAGGAATAAAAACATTGTAATTATACAATTTTTTCAAATTTTCACATAAAAGTTTTGGTCTATTTAAGGGGCTAAATATTATCCCATAATCATGGTTAATTTCAAGCTTCGTAAACCCAAACTTTATTTAAAACTTTGCGTCAATCAGACTATCATTGCAACCTACAGAGCCGCTGCAAAGTCGGATAAAAATTTTGTTTTTGGTCCATTTCAAATAAATATTTCACCACCATCATCAAAAAACCAATCGTTTTCTATCTGATCGGAACCCAATCTCAATTTCGTGGCGATTGGTCTATAATTGCGGCCTGAAGTTTGATTACAATTTTTAATGGACCGACGGACACACATCTCAAAATACGTTTATATCGTCGAGATATGAATTTGTGGGGTCTACGACGAATATTTCACGGTGTTACATGCATTTTTGGGAAAATACTTTTATAATACCCTTTCCACATTGTGGTGTAGGTTATAATAAAGCCAAGCACATTAATTTTTTCTTCATTTTATATTGGTTTTCCTTCACTAAAACACTATATATGAATTCTCAATATAATTGATACGATGTAACACCCATGAGCAAGGCTAAGATTCTGTACCGATCTTTAAACAGTTCTATCACATTATAATTTCGTTAATAGAAAACAATATCACAACTAGTCCTGCAGAGGTAGGCATAATTTACACGTCATAGCGGCCGATTGTATATCTACTCTTAGCCAGACAATAAATAAGACTAAAATTTAGTTTTCAAGTGATACCAACACTTTACTACACTGGTAGTGAAATGAGATGTTTACTGTATTAATATTAATACTATGATTTATATGGTGAAAAACTCCAAAAATAAAAATAACGTTCTCACTAAAGCATAGCATTGTAGAAAACACAATGAGAATTCCCCATTCTCTAATAAAAATGCATATTATTAAAAATTTAACACTGAATAAATTACACACCGGCAAAGATCAAATAATACGAAATTCACAATACCGAACACCAACATTGGACAAGGCAAATTTTATAAAATTCCAAAATCGTTAACTGGTTAGTAGATGTTGCCTTAAAAGAGTAGCTAAAGAAATAATTAGCAAATGTTACAAACAAACCAAGAGAACCATCGAATAGAGTTTCTTTTATCAACTAAAACGAAAACTATGTGTTAATATATGATTTTGACGTATAAAAAGGCGTTGTCTTGTTGTTTCAAATATACACTAATACTTTCGGTTTCGAACAGTAACCATCCAAAGAACATTAATTTCAGAATGCGTGCTTTTATTGTAAGTTGTGGATTAACGAAAGTGGATAGACGAAATGGATACAAATTAATGGTATCGTTCTTGTTTCCAGGTTTTGTGCTTAGTAGCTGTGGCATGTGCCGACAAATTGGGTTATAACTACCAACCCGTTGGTCACTCTGATAGTGGATTATCCTTCGCCCCAGGTGCTGCTGGTGGTCTATCCGGCAGTGGATTGTCATTTGCTCCTGGATCTGTTGGTGGTGGTAGCGCTAGCTTTAATGCCCCCGCCTACTCAGCTCCAGCCGCTGAATTGGAAAAGGAATTCTATACATTTTCTGCCAATGATGCTGATTTCAGTGATCCCAATGCCGCTGAACGTGTTGCCGGTAGCTTGAAACAAGGTCTCCGTGTTGTTTTCATCAAGGGTCCCGAAAACAATGGTTTGGAAGATGCTGCTTTGGCTTTGGCCAAACAAGCTGCCCAACAACAGACTGCCATCTATGTCCTCAACAAACAAACTGATCTCGGTGATTTGGCCAACAAACTTAACAGCCTTGGCAACAACAACAACCAGAAACCCGAAGTTCACTTTGTCAAATACCGTACCGCTGAAGATGCTGCCAATGCCCAACGTGCCATCCAAAGCCAATACGATAACTTGGGCGGTAGATCCCAAAGCTTCAATGGTGGTGTTGCCCCTGTTATTAACTTTGCTTCTCAATCAACTGTTCCAGCAGTCAAAGCTCAGACTCCCCAAAACGCCTACTTGCCATCATCGGTATTCCGTCATTAATAGGGATACAAGTACCAATTAAAGACTGATATATTGTTATGTTCTTTTTGTTAAAATATAGTTTTAAAATAAATAAGTGATTGTTAAAAATGAACTTTCTTTCAAATCGTGCACCACTATGTTGAAGGGTTATTATACGTTTTTATTTCGGAAAATATTGCTACTAATGCTTCCGATATAACTAAAGTCAAACCGCGATTATCCGTAATGATCGGGACCGGAAGCATTACGGAAAATCGATTTTCCCGGATAATGGAATATAATGGGTTATTGCAAGTATTTTTAAATTTAATGTGGAGTTTAAAATATTGAAACTGTTTTAAAATAATTCATGTTTGCATTGTTTATGTCGATTGAAATTTGGTTGAATGAATTTTAATTCCGGATCATGAAGATTTTTGGGGTTAATCGCTGTAAAATTAAAAAAAAATCTTTGTTTTCCGTTCCCGGATAATCGAGGATTAACTGTATATTAACGTCTCGCCGATATAAATCGATTTAGCTGTACACATCCGTCCGCCTTGGAATTATCTTTTGTAATCACGCTATAGGTCGCTAATATTATCCCTCCTGGGTTCAGGCCAGAAATGTTTAATGGGCGAAATGGGACAAAAGCATGCATTTAAGCTGATTTAGTAGTTATATAAATGTGATTTGGACCAATTTTATAACATATGTACAAGTAAAAAGTATCAGTCGGCTTTGCCGACAGTGACATAACCGCTACTTGTGTGAATTGAAACTGTAATCTATGGGCAGATCGAATATCGACAACACAAATCAAAATATTATTTTTTTCTTAAAATTTTGTGGTCCTTTTTGGACAAAAGCAATATATATTTGGATTAAAGTTGGGGAGGTAACTGAACAAACGGACTGGCATAGTCCATTTTTAAGTGGATGTTATTTTGGGAGTCATTTCTTTCGATAGATATGGCGCCCACCAGTCATTTCAGTTGCTCTCCGTATAATTTAGCGCTATTGGACCATTTTGCCAGTAGACATAAGCTTATTGTAAACAGGACCAAAGGATCTGTTAATTTAACTTTAACTGCATTTAAAAATATTTCTAACACTTGTGCGAGAGGTTCCCTAAAGGTAGACCGTTTTTCGAACTTAAACTAATTTCGGCAATATATTAAGAGATCTAAAGTTTGGACAAAATCGGTTGCTCCGTTCAAGAGAAATGGCAAATGTCATTTACAACGAGTGCTATTTATAACCTACAACACAAAGAAATGGAAAAAAAACAAAAAAAAAATTGACCCGATTTTGTAGCTGTTCGGTAGGCCGCAATCGAAATTTTTTCGTAAAGTTTGGGTTTACATTAACTAAGAAGCTTGAAATTTAACATGACGGTCAGATAATATTTAGCAGGTTTAATGGATGGAAAATTTTGTGTGAAAATTGGTAAAATTTTTAATATACATCTTATATCTTCATTCCTGGAAGATACATTCTGTGATGATAGAGAAATTCGCAGTTTTTAAATTGATGTAAATTACAATGATGTGCAAAAGTAATATAATACAATGAAATATTGGTCGTTTTTATACCCTCAGCATTTATGCGGGCAAAATGTCGAAATAATGGTTTTAGACCCCTAGTATGTTTGGACGAAATGTGTTTCCGACAACTTGGAGTCGATTTAGCAATGTCCGTCCGTCTGTCTGTCTGGCTGGCTGGTGCGCACGATAACTCTCGAACGGATGAACCGATTTGGTCCAAGATTTGGCTTTCGCAATATTTTGCCCAAACTTAGTTTAAGTTCGAAGATGGGTTATATCGCACAGTGGTCCCACTTGTATGGGAAGGTGCGACAACAATATTTATAGTCTTCGGATCAATCTGATGTTTTCAGTATATGCTAAAAATAAGTCAAAAATAATTTTCCCAAAAAATCATCAATATGGGTCCAGTTTTTCCTATAGCCCCCATGTAGCGGTATCACCCGATTTCAGGTATTTTGAAGCTTTTATCTACATTTTTCAGCCCTAACTGTCAGTACTTTGGTATTTGGGGTTCCCAATGGTTCTGCACTAAAAATTGTGGTCTTAGGTCCAGGTTTCGGTATAGCTCTCATATTACGATATCTCCCGATTTCTGGTATTTTGAAGATTTTATCAACATTTTCGGCCCGAATTGGTTGTAATTTGCCATTTGGGGTTCTCAATGATTAGAAACCTTCTGCGCATAAAATTGTAGTCTTAGGTCCAGGTTTCGGTATAGCACTCATATTACGGCACCTCCCTATTTCAGTTATTTTGAGGTTTTTATCTACATTTTCGGTTCGAATTGGTTGTAATTTGCTATTTGGAGTTCTTACTGGTCAAAAAACGTCTCCGACTGGTATCGTGGACGAGAAAGGAAACAAATTATTCCAGTTGAGGTCAAAATATTTCATAATAAAATTAGGTGCGACCGAACTTTACATTTTTACTTGTTTTTCATATTATATGTAGCATCATACATACATATATCAAAAATATACAAATGTAAATAATACACTCATAAGTAGAACCCAAAACAAAAATGCCTACATCTTAAAAAAAAAACCAAAACAAACAATTAAAACAAAAAAAAAAGAAGAAACTGAGAATTTGTGCGCACGATAACTCTTGAAGGGAGTAACCGATTTGGTCCAAAGTTTGCACATCGTGAAATTTCTATCAAACTTAGATGAGGTTCCAATATGGACTCAATCGGTCCACGCCTTCGGGTACCTCCCACACAAAATCTCGGAAAAGTTCAGTTTACGACCTGCTCTCGAAACGTTTTGATTTTTGTTGTAGTATCTTGTATTCACGGCCCCTCATACGGCGGTACAAATTTCATCAGGGGCAAACCTTGAAAATAGCCTGAAAGGTTCAAAAAACCCCTATGACACCATGTGTAGTGGTTGGAGCGCAAGATAACTCTCGAACGGATCTGCCGATTCGACCAAAAATTTGGCCTTCATAATATTTTGTCCAAACTTAGTTTACGTTCGAAGGTAAGCCATATCGGTTTACACCTTCAGGCACCGATTTGGTCCAAAATTTGGCCTTTGTCATATTTTGTCCAAACTTAGTTTAACTTCTAAAATGGCCCATATCGGTCCTCTCCTTAGGATACTTCCCCCTCAAAAGTTGAACATTTGTATCAGGTTGTTGACTCGTTGGTGATTGGGTTGATATGATCGGCTCTGAAGTATCCGGATGTTGTCGCCTCTGCTCTATTCGTTAGTGGCTCGGCTCTGTAGCATTCGTGTGTGGTCGGTTCGATGGCAAGCGGGTGTGTCGATCAGTTCGTTGGTAATTGTAAATAGCTGTGTTCCTTCACTTATCTGAGGTTATCATTTGTTACCATTCCATTGCAAAGCGTTCCTTAACCCCAAAAAGTGGTAAACCTGGAAGCAATTTTTAAGAGAGTGAGAGAGGAGAGAGAGCACATATGCCTTTCTCTTCTACCACAGGCTACCACACAAATTTCTGCAGGTAAAAAATGGTAGAACTGATTTTTCGACTTTTGTTTGACGATTATTTCACAATAAAGAAAAAAATGAGCGAAAAACAGAAGAAAAAGTCGAACGCTGAGGAAGCAAAATTAAAAACTTTACTGGTAAAAATGTTCATGAGAGAGCAATTTTGACACTTTTCTCTTTTACCACTTTTACCATTAAAAAGTAAAGGAACAAAGCTAATGTGTCTCGGCTGTGTGGTATTTGGGTTGCTGTCGGGAAAGTGGGAGACACATTTGTGCAGTTGTAAACACATCCGCCAAGCACTCAGAAGGTCTGAGGTTCAAACCCTGACCAGAACATCAAAATTTTTGACGGTGACAAATACCCTCAGTCACCGACGTAGCCAGGGAAATGATTTTCGATTCCATAGGATATTAGCTTATGCTACACATTTTTTTTAATTATACCCTACACCACTATGTGGGGAGGGTATTATAAGTTGGTTTTGGCCAAAAAGTTTGTAACGCATCGAAATAATGGTCGTAGACCCATACTTATATATACAAAAATGAATGTCTCGACGAGCTGAGTCGATCTGGCTATGTGTGTCCGTCCGTCAGTCCGTCCGTCCGTCCGTCCGTCTGTCCGTCTGTCCATCTAAACCTTGTAATCACGCTACAGGTCGCAATTTTGATCGGATCGTCACGAAATTTTGGATGTTGATGGGGGTCCCGGAGGGGAAGAAGCCTATTGATTTTGGTGATGGTCGGATAATATTTAGGGGTCGGAAAGGGCAAAAAACTTAGGTGGATAAAAAGACAAGGTTTTTTTTCCAAAGCGAATATCTCAGCTTCTATACGGGGTATACCAAAAGCAAAACCTGACAAAGAAAGTAGAAAATATCACCTTTCTAATGATGTAAAGTTAGTGCTTGTAGGTGATCATACAACGAAGATATCACAATACTAGCAAATAAACCCCCAATTTTCATTTTTGCGATTTTAATTATAATGACGAATATCACAGCTTTGGTTTGGGACTTTCCAAAAGCAAAGCCTGACTATGAAAGTATAAGATCCCGTCTTTACAATGATGCAAACTAGGTCGGCGTAGGTAACCAAATAACGGAGATATCGCAATAGTCGGTAATACATCCCGTTTATCCATTTTTTTGGAAATCACGCTACAGGTCCCAATTTTGATCGAATCGTCACGAAATTTTGAGGGTTAATGGGGGTCCCACAGAGGAAGAACCCTACTGACTTTAATGATGGTCGGATAATATTCAGGGGTCGGAATGGGCAAAAAACTTATTTGGAGAGTGGTCAACGTTTTATTTCAAAGCCAATATATCTGTTTCTTTAAGAGGTGTATCAAAAACAAAACCTGGCAAGGAAAGTAGAAAATATCAACTTTACAATGATGTAAAGTAGGTTGTCGTAGCTGCTCAAACAACAGAGATATCGTAATAGTCGGTAATGCATTCCATTTTCCGATTTTTTTGTAATCACGCTACAGGTCGCTATTTTGATCGGATCGTCACGAATTTTTTGGAAGTTGATGCGGGTCCCACAGAGGAAGAAGCCTATTTAGTTTGGTGATGGTCGGATAATATTCAGGAGTCGGAATAAGCGAAAAGCTTATGTGGAGAAAAGTCAACGTTTTTTTCTTATGCGAATATTTCCGCTTCTAGTAGGAATATTCCAAAAGCAAAGCCCGCCAATGGAAGAAAAAAAGATGTCCTTTATATTGACGCAAAGTATGTTGGCATAAGTGGGCAAACAACCGAGATATCGCAAAATATATTATAAAATATAATATATCCAATTTTTCCATTTTTTTGTAATCACGCTACAGTTTGAAATTTTGATCGGATAGTCACGAATTTTTGGGGGTTGATGGGGGCTTCAGAAAGGAAGATGCCTATTGATTTTGGTGATAGTCGGATAATGTTTAGGGGTCGGAATGGGAAAAAACTCATGTGGAGACAAATTCAAAATTTTATTCTTTGTGAATGTATCAATTTCTAGTAGGGTTATTTCAACGGCAAAGCCTGTCAATGGAAGAAGAAAATATTAACTGTACATTGGTGTAAAGTAGGTTGGCGAAGGTGGTCAAACAACAGATATACCACAATAGTCGGTAATGCATCCAATTCTTCCATTCTGCAGGTCGAAATTTTGATCGGATGGTCACGAAATTTTGGTTGCTTATGGGGGTCCCAGAGAGAAAGAGGCATATTTTTTTGATTAAAATATTGGTTTTTTGTTGGTAGTCGGATTATGTTCCCTAAAATAAATGTTTACCAGTGAAAAGCTTAAGCACAGGGGTAGTGGTGTAGGGTATCACATGGTCGGCCCCGTCCCGACTATAGCCTTTGCTCACTTGTTTTTGAATAACATTTTAAAATGTTTTACATTTTTTAAGAAATATGCAAAGTATTTGGAGAAAGTATTACAGAGAATTATTTAACTACATTGGTATACTTGTTGTCCAACATATTTGAAAGTATAAAGACTAATAAAAACGTTAGGCTTTTTGAGTAATTTTTCGCATAGTTATTGTTAAGTTTTAAGTTGTTGTTTAAGTATTTATTCGTAATTTTAGGCTGACTGCAAGTTTTACTTAGTTCAGAACAAGATATTTATTTGTATTTATTGAACGTTTGTTGCATATTACGTCCAATACTTTGGCTTATAAACAACATCTAGAAAAAAATATTCTTCCGATCTTTTGTTTTTGAAATTTTTGATAAGAGCAATTCAACAATAAAAGATAAAATCGTTGCTTAATGTTTGTGGTTTTAAATGTTTGTATATAGTTTGTAACACGTTTTTGTAATGAACTACATCATAAAAATTAAAAATTCTTTATTATGTTTGAAATTTGCAAAAAAAAAAACTATATCAACCATTTTTATGATTTAATTCCGTTCCACCGCAGTGTCGCCCGTTGAGTTTATTTGAAACTAGTCTCTTGCTATAAATTAGTAAATGCCTATTCTAAAAAAACGTATTTTCTGTCGTATTTTTATGTTTTATTCGACCTTTCGAATGATAATAAAATCAAGATTATTGAGGTTAAAGTTTATATTTTATTTATTGCATATTATTTCCAATATTCCTAAAAATGTTCCTTTTTCCTTCTTCGGCAAAGGACTTTGTGACGACAAACGAAATAAAAACAAGTGAGCAAAGGCTATAGTCGGGACGGGGCCGACCATGTGTAGTGGTGTAGGGTAACCACTACATCTGTGCATAAACTTTTCACTGGTAAACATTTCTTTTAGGGAATATAATCCGACTACCTCCAAAAATAATATGCCTCTTTCTCTCTGGGACCCCCATAAGCAAAGAAAATTTCGTGACCATCCGATAAAAATTACGACCTGTAGCTTGATTGCAAAAAATGGAAGAATTGGATGCATTACCGACTATTGTGGTATCTCCCTTGTTTGACCACCTTCGCCAACCTGCTTTACACCAATGTAAAGGTAATATTTTCTTCTTCCATTGACAGGCTTTGCCCATGGAATACCCCTACTAGAAGCCGATATATTCACAAAGAATAAAACTTTGAATTTGTCTCCAAATGAGTTTTTCCCCATTCCGATCCCTAATTTTATCCGACTATCACCAAAATCACTAGGCTTCTTCCTCTGTGGGGCCCCCATCCACACCCAAAAATTTCGTCACTATCCGATCAAAATTCCAACTTGTAGCGTGATTACAAAAAATGGAAATATTGGGTATATTACTGAATTTTGCAATATCTCGGTTTGCTCACTTACGCCAACATACTTTGTATCAATATAAACGAGATCTTTTCTTCTTCCATTGACGGGTATTCCTTTTGGAATACTCCAACCAGAAGCGGAGATATTCGCATAAAAGAACGTTGACTTTTCTCCACATAAGCTTTTCGCTTAGTCCGACTCCTGAATATTATCCGTCCATCACCAAACTAAATAGGCTTCATCCTCTGTGGGACCCGCATCAACTCCCAAAAAATTGGTGACGATCCGATCAAAATTGCGACCTGTAGCGTGTTTACAAAAAAAAATCGGAAAATGGGATGCATTACCGACTATTACCATATCTCTGCTATTTGACCACCTACGACAACCTGCTTTACATCCTTGTAAAGGTGATATTTTCTACTTTCCTTGCCAGGTTTTGCTTTAGATATACCTCTTAAAGAAACAGAGATATTGGCTTTGAAATAAAACGTTGACCTTTCTCCAAATAAGTGTTTGCCCATTCCGACCCCTGAATATTATCCGACCATCATCAAAATCAATAGGCTTCTTTCTCTTTGGTACCCCCATTAACCACCAAAATTTCGTGACGATCCGATCAAAATTGCGACCTGTAGCGTGATTACAAACAAATCGGAAAATGGGATGCATTACCGACTATTGCCATATCTCTGCTATTTGACCACCTACGACAACCTACTTTACATCGTTGTAAAGGTGATATTTTCTACTTTCCTCGCCAGGTTTTGCTTTTGATATACCTCTTAAAGAAACAGAGATATTGGCTTTAAAATAAAATGTTGACTTTTCTCCAAATAAGTGTTTGCCCAGTCTGCCCTCTAATTATTATCCGACCATCACCAAAATCAATAGGCTTCTTCAACTATGAGACCCCCATTAACCCTTAAATTTTCGTGACGATCCGATCAAAATTGCGACCTGTAGAGTGATTTCCAAAAAAATAGAAAAATGGGATGTATTACCGACTATTGCGATATCTCCGTTATTTTGTTACCTACGCCGACCTAATTTGCATCATTGTAAAGAGGGGATCTTCTACTTTCACAGCCAGGCTTTGCTTTTGGAAAGTTTTCAACCAAAGCTGTGATATTCGTCAATATAATTAAAATCGCAAAAATGAAAATTGGGGTTTTATTTGCTTCTATTGTGATATCTTCGTTGTTTGATCACCTACGAGCACCTGCTTTACATAATTAGAAAGGTGTTATTTTTTACTTTCATTCTCAGGTTTTGCTTTTGGTATACCCCATATAGAAGCTGAGATATTCGCTTTGGAAAAAACGTTGTCATTTTATCCACCTAAGTTTTTTGCCCTTTCCGACCCCTAAATATTATCCGACCATCACCAAAATCAATAGGCTTCTTCCCCTCCGGGGCCCCTATCAACATGCAAAATTTCGTGACGATCCGATCAAAATTGCGACCTGTAGCGTGATTACAAGGTTTAGATGGACAGACGGACAGACGGACAGACGGACGGACGGACACACATAGCCAGATCGACTCAGCTCGTCGAGACATTCATTTTGGTATATATAAGTATGGGTCTGCGACCATTATTTCGATGCGTTACAAACTTTTTGGCCAAAACCAACTTATAATACCCTCCCCACATAGTGGTGTAGGATATAAAAACCTGACGGAAACAGATACTTCTTCGTCAAAATCTCAACAAGTATCAGCCGGCTTTGCGGACAGGAATATACCCTGAGTCTGTGTGAACTGAATCTTTCATCTATGGACAGGTCGAACAACAGCTACACAACCAAAAATCCCTTAACCCAAAGCTATGTATTAGGAGATTTTCAGAATTGTGTAGCCATTTGCCGACGTATGAACTTGCCAACAAAATATGGATTTTATCATTGATAACAAGTGTTGCGGAGAAGGTACCTGAAGAAATGGACTGGACCGACATGGTTCATTTTGGAAGTAGATATTATTTTGGCGATCATTTCTTTTTAAAGATATTGCGCCCACCAGTCATTTCAGTTCCTCAGAAATGTGGTTCATTTTCAAGCTTAAACAAAGTTTGGACCAAATATTACTAAATCCAAATTTTGGTCCATTCAAGAAAAATCGCACATACCGCTTTAGCTAAAATTCTTGAAATTTGAGGGAAAATACCAGAAAGAGTAGACCGCAAATTGCCATCTTAGAACTTTATATAAGGCTCGCAGAAATATCGCAATAAAAAAAGGTTGGACCAACGAAAATTGTCGTGCGCACCAACCACTACACATGATTGCCGTAGGTTGTTTTACAGCTTTCGGGCCATTTTCTCTGGAAGTATGGACTTGCACCTGAAAAAACTTGTCCTGTAGTAATAGGGGACCCAGGAACGCTTGTTGCAAAAAAGCAAAGCGTTTCCCGAGAGGTCTTTTTGTTTATTAATTTCATATTTTTACCTTTAACTAAATTATTAGCATAAAGGAAGTAAAGCCATATTTACTAATTATCCAGAGAGGTCTTAAACTGCACTTCTCTAAAAATTTTAGAAATACTCAGTGAAAGGATATCGAAAGAGTGGATCGATTCGAAGTTGATCAAAGTTTGGAAAAAATATCACGAAGGCCAAATTTTGGACAAAATATCACGAAGGCCAAATTTTGGACCGAATCTGTTGATCTGTTCGAGAATTATCGTGTTCTCCAGGCAGCCACCCAGATGGATGAACATAGCTAAGTGGACTCCAAATTTTCTGAAACACATTTCTGCCAAACACTCTTTGCCCTTAAAACCATTATTTCGATGAGGCACATTTTGTTGTAGATTGGGAAAAATTGTGTTTATGGATTTTTACTAAAATAATGTATACATGTATAGTAGGCCGGGGCGATTTGTATGGAAGGAAAAAACCTTAATGGGCCCTCTGCGTTTCTGATTCCTGGGATTGAACTGAGCAAAAAAGTCCATCAGGGCATAGGTCTACGGTGAAAATCGAGCCTCCCGATATTGACTTTAAGTTTTTATCCACGTTTTTTAGACATTTTGGCATATAACGAACAAAGGCATTGTCGTTGTCCATGGATCCCAACACGATATAATTTTGCATCAGAACGCTTAAATATTTTGCTGGTCAACTTTTGTAGCACAGTGCCATTTATCGACATTTGTGGAAAAGTTTGGACCTTCTCAAGGCCAAAACCGCCTGAAGGAGCATTCCAAAGCTTTTGCGATGTATTAGAGAATTCCTAATTACTGTCTTGGCTACAATTTTGTTCGATCAAAAATCTCAATGGTTTGGCTGTTATATGCCAAAATGTCTAAAAAAACGTGGATAAAAACTTAAAGTCAAATTCGGGAGGCTCGATTTTCACCGTAGACCTATGCTCTGGTGGACTGTTTTGATCAGTGCAATCCCACGAATCAGAAACGCGAAGGGCCCATTAAGGTTTTCAAATCGCCCCGGCCTAATGTATAGTCCTTCTCAGATTGTATACTCTTTATTTTGATCTTACCGAAGTGATATCACTGAATTACATAACATTCACTGTAGTTGTGAATTATTTGATAAATGATACACCCTAAAATATATGTGATTATTAATATATTCATTGTTTTGAACATATATTAACTCTGATATATTGTCAAAAAAAACAAGGGACATTGGCCTAGAAGTCTTACGTCATTTTAATTAAAATATACTAATGCACATTACTTCATCAGTAATATAAGTCTAAAATAAGGTTTACGTATTTGCTAAATAAGAAATTTTCATTAACATGGACTTTTAAAATTTTGGTCAGGTGCCCCCCCCGAAATGAAATCCTGGCTACGTCCCTGACTTACGTAATACTGACTTACATTTCCTGAGAATTTCAGCCATGAACAACTTCACTACATTTGGTGTTGTTCTTGAAAAAGTATTTGATATGTTTTTATGTTCCTTTTGCTTAATCTGGATCTGCATCTATCTCCAGTTCTTGGAATGTGGCTGTTTCGGTGGGATGTAAGCACACCTAGAACTTTGGGGTATCTTCCAGGAAGGAAGATATGAGATGTATATTACAAATTTTACCAATTTTCACACAAAAGTTTCGATCCATTAAACCCGCTAAATATTATCTGACCATCGTGTTAAATTTCAGGCTTCTTAGTTAATGTAAACCCAAACTTTTTCTTAAAATTTCGATTGTGGCCTACCGAACAGCTACAAAATCGTATCAATTTTTTTTTTATTTCACCCCTTAAACTTTGTGTTGCAAATAGCACTCGTTGTAAATGATATTTGGGATTTCTCTTGAACGGAGCAACCGATTTGGTCCCAACTTAATATCTCTTAATATATTGCCGACATTAGTTTAAGTTCGAAAAACGGTCTACCCACCCGCACATATGTTAGAAATATTTTTTAGGTGCAGTTTAAGTTATATACGCAGATCCTTTGATCATGTTTACAATATTCTTATGTCTACTGGCAAAATGGTCCAATAGCGCTAAATTATACGGAGACCAACTGAAATGACTGGTGGGCGCCATATCTATCTAAAGAAGTGACTCCCAAAATAACATCCACTTCAAAATGGACTATGTCAGTCCGTTCCTTCAGGTACCTCCCCAACACTTTTGAGCTTTAATCCAAATATATATTGCTTTTGTCCAAAAAGGGCCACAAAATTCTAAAACAGATAATATTTTGGATTGTGTAGTCGATATTCGATCTGTCCAAAGATTACAGTTTCAATTCACACAGGTAGTGGGTATATCAATGTGGGCAAAGCCGACTGATACTTTTTACTTGTATATATGTTATAAAATTGGTGCAAATCATATTTATATAAATACTAAATCAGCTCAAATGTATGCTTTTGTCCCATTTCACCCCTTAAACATTTCTGGCCTGAACCCAGGAGGGATAACAATAGCGAACTATAGCGTGATTACAAAAGATAATTCCACAGCTAAAACGATTTATATAGTCGAGATGTTAATATACAGTTGAACCTCGATTATTGGGGAATCGGTTATCCGGGAATTGAAAACAATTTTTTTTTAATTTTACACCGATTAACCCCAAAATCTTTATGATCCGGAATTAAAATTCATTCGACCAAATTTCAATCGACAAAAACAATGCAAACATGAATTATTTTAAAACAGTTTCAATCTTTTAAACTCCACATTAAATTCAAAAATACTTGTAATAACCCATATTTTTAGATTAAAGAAGCATGAGAAACTGTGTTATTCCATTATTCTGAAAAACCGATTTTCCGTAATGCTTCCGGTCCCGACCACAACGGATAATTGAGGTTCGACTGTAGTTATATCAGAAGGATTTGTAGCAATATCTTCCGAAATAAAACCCCTTCAACGAGTTGAAAGAAAGTTCATTTTTAACAATCACTTATTTATTTTAAAACTATATTTTAACAAAAAGAACATAACAATACATCAGTCTTTAATTGGTACTTGTACCCCTATTAATGACGGAATACCGATGATGGCAAGTAGGCGTTTTGGGGAGTCTGAGCTTTGACAGCTGGAACAGCTGATTGAGAAGCAAAGTTAATAACGGGAGCAACACCACCATTGAAGCTTTGGGATCTACCGCCCAAATTGTCATATTGGCTTTGGATGGCACGTTGGGCATTGGCAGCATCTTCAGCGGTACGGTATTTGACAAAGTGAACTTCGGGTTTCTGGTTGTTGTTGTTGCCAAGGCTGTTAAGTTTGTTGGCCAAATCACCGAGATCAGGTTGTTTGTTGAGGACATAGATGGCAGTCTGTTGTTGGGCGGCTTGTTTGGCCAAAGCCAAAGCAGCATCTTCCAAACCATTGTTTTCGGGACCCTTGATGAAAACAACACGGATACCTTGTTTCAAGCTACCGGCAACACGTTCAGCGGCATTTGGATCACTGAAATCAGCATCATTGGCAGAAAATGTATAGAATTCCTTCTCCAATTTAGCAGCGGGAGCAGAGTAAACGGGGGCGTCAAAGCTAGCGCTACCACCACCAACAGAACCAGGGGCAAAGGACAATCCACTGCCGGATTGACCACCAACAGCACCTGGGGCGAAGGATAATCCACTATTGGAGTGACCTACGGGTTGGTAGTTATAACCCAATTTGTCGCCACATGCTACTGCCACTAAGCACAAGACCTATAAAGAATCGTGACGACATTCATAAGTATTCGTTACGTTTTTACACTTTCTTCAGCCACAACTTACAATCAAAGCACGCATTTTTAACTTTTGTTCTTTGGATGGTTGCTGTTTGAAATCTAAATAATTTCTGTACATATCAATCTCGTTGCCATTATCTTTTTATACTTTCAACATATTCTAACAAACTCGAAATGTTTGTATTTAGTTTGTTACTTGAGAGACTCTCCTCAGATATTCTCTTCGGTTATTTGTCAAAATTGATAATTACTTTAAAAGATACAAAAACGGTGACAAAGAAGCCGCCCGTTAACCAATTTACGCTACTCGATTTTTCCAATCCAATTTAGAGTATGCAGTAGTATTAGTGGATTTAAATTTGCTTCTCATTGCATTGTGCGAATACATAGTCCGTTCGTTCAATGGTCTACATTGGAATTTCTTGTAGTTGCTATTTTTAGCTCTTATTTTATTAATATTAATATAAATATTAATAAATTATTATTTTTGTATGACACAGTAATTTGAATTTTGGAAATTCCTATCGTCTTGGTTCAACATAAACCGAAAATATTTGTTTTACAATAGAACTAATTGTTAAGAATTTGTTTGTCTATTTTTTGTACCCTCAGCATTTATGCTAACGCGGGTATGGTTTTAGACACCAAGTAGGTTTGGACGATAACACTCGAACGGATGAAGCATTTGGTCAAAAATTTGGCCTTCGTAATAATTTGCCTAAACTTAGGTACCTCCTCCAAAAAGTTCGAAAATGTTCAGAAAAATTGTGCGCACGACAACTCTAGAAGGGAGTAACCGATTTTGTCCACACTTTGCATATCATGCATTAAATTTTCTTCTAAATGTTATTCACGGAAAACATTTATTCGGATCTGAATATAAGCAGGATCTTAATAAATGTCCCCAATGGACGAACTCGAAATTTCCAACCACTTCAAGTTCAATATGTACTTTCAAATTAATTGTGTCAATAATGATCCACCACACCGTCTTAAACTTCAATTCAATAAATTCTATTCGCAGATCGTCAGTCAGTCAGTTTAAAACGAAAAATAATACTGCTTCGGAATACTTAATCTAAATCTAATCTGAATTGTATATATGTAAATTATTTTAGTCTGTAAGGACTCAATAAAAAATGAAATGGCTACCAGGCTTAGTGATCAACTACCACACAAAATTTCGGATAAGTTCAGTTTAAGACCTACTTTTAAATCACTTTGTTTTTGTTGTACCCACTTGTATTCGCTGGACCCATTACGACCCCTATGTCACCTTGTGTAGTGGCTGGAGCGCACTATAACTTTCGAACTGATTAACCGATTTGGTCCAAAATTTGGTGCTCGTTTTATTATACCCTCCACAATAAGATGGGGGTATATTAAGTTTGGCATTCCGTTTGTAACTAATCGAAATAATCATTTTGGATCCCACAAAATATACATATTCTTGATCAGCGTGCAATTCTACATCGATATAGCCATGTCCGTCCGTCTGTGTAAATCACTCAACGGATTGAAGTAGGTGGATGAAATTTTGGTAGAGTCTATTATATGTACATTAGGGCTATAACCAAAAAAATACCACCACATAGCCGTGTAGAGCATGGAAAACTATAATGAAATACGGCGTCAATTTTTCTCTGTCGCGAAAAAAGTTTCCGCACCAAATGCATTGAAGTTCAGTAATGCATTTTGTAATTTTAGCTGTTATGACAACATATTTTCTTTTAATTAAAATTTTTATTTTTTTGTAGTCTAATTTAAAATCATTATCAAAGCGTTCTGGACCAATTTGTTCTCAAATCGCGCCATTTGGAGCATATTTGGAAATTTTGATACTATTGCAATTTTTGCTTTTTCTTTATAAACTCGTGAATTTTATGTTTATATTTTTTGTACCTACCGGACAAAAGAATATGGGGTCATTTGCAACGAAGTCGCGAAAGTTACAGGCTGTTTTTTTTGACTTTGCCTGTGAGAATCGTATATGTTTTTTACAAAATTACAACACCAGTACCTCGTGGGGAATTTTGTTTTAATAATGAAAACGCGTTTCTAAGATCAATTCGGTGAAAAAAAGTTCCGCGCCAACTGTAATTACTAAAACACTTTTGATATTTTTTCTACTTATAATTTTAAATTTACTTTGTTTGAATAAATATTCATAGAAAAAAATAAATTTCTCACAGGCAAAGTCATTAAAAACTGTCTGTAACTTTCGCGAATTTGTTGCAAATGACACCATATTCTCTTGTCTAATAGGTACAATAAATATAAACATAAAATTCAGGAGTTTATAAAGAAAAAACAAAAATTGCAATAGTGTCAAAAATTCCTAAAATGCTCCGAAATGGCGCGATTTGAGAACAAATTGGTCCAGAACGCTTTGGTAATGATTTTAAATTAGATTACAAAAAAATAAAAAATTTAGTTTAAAGCAAATATGTTGTCATAACAGCTAAAATTAAAAAATGCATTACTGAACTTCAATGCATTTGGTGCGGAAACTTTTTTCGCGATAGAGAAAAATTGACGCCTTATTTCATAATAGTTTTTCATGCTCTACACGGCTATGTGGTGGTATTTTTGATATTTGCAAAAAAGTGCAAAAAGTTATATCCCTAATGTACATAGGACTTTTGGTATTGAAAACGGGCTATGTAGGTCCACGTTTCCGTATAGCCCCCATACAAAGTGAAACGTAACGCTTCGTCGTTTTAAGGAATTTTTAAGATATTTGTCCCATTTTACTACCGAGTTGGTTGTAATTTGGTATTTTGTGTCTCCAGAGGCTAAAAAACATATCTACCAAAGTTTTTTATATAGGTCCACGTTTTGGTATAGCCCCCATATAACGCCCCATATATAGTACGCGTCACTTTAAGATATTTTGAATGTATTAGTCTCATTTAACCACATAATCGGTTGTAACTTTGTATTTTGTGTTTCCAGAGGCTAAGAAACATTTATACTATAAAATGTTTATATAGGTCCACGTTTTGATATAGCCCCATAGGACGATATCTCCCGATTTTCGGTATTTTGAAGGTTTTAGCCTCATTATCACATCGAAATGGCTAAAATTTGGTATTAAGTCTTCGTTAGGGGTATAAAACTTTCCTCCAGAAATTTGAACGTATAGGGTTCCTCGCGATTTTCGGTATTTTGAAGGTTGTGGCCACATTAATCCACCGAAATGGCTGAAATTTGGTATTTCGTTTTCATTTGGAGTACTAAACGTTCCATATGAAATTGTTTGCTATAGGTCCACGCTTTTATATAACCCCAAAGAACTCACTTCCCTATTTTCGGTGTTTTGAAGGTTGTGGCCTCAATATTCCTCAGAAATGGCTAACATTTGGTATTTAGTCTCCGTTGTGGGTATAAAACTTTCCCCCAGAAATTTGTCGGTATAGGTCCACGCCTTAGTATAGCCACCATAGAACGGTAATTCCGTATTTTCGGTATGTTGACGGTTGTTGCCTCAATATTCAACCGAAATGACTGAAATTTGGTATTTAGTTGGGTATACAACTTTCCACCGGAAATTTGTCGGTATATGCCCACGTCTTCATATAGCCCCCATTGGATGCTACCTCCTGATTTTCAGTATTTCGAAATTTGTGACCTTAATATCCCAACGAAATGACTGAAATGTGGTAGGAAGTCTTCGTTAAGAATATACAACTTGCCACCTGAAATTGGTTGGTATAGGTCAACGTTTTCATAAGCTCCCATAGAATAGTACCGCCCAATTTTCGGTATTTTGAAGGTTTTAGCCTCATTATTCCACCGAAGTGGCTGATATTTGTTATTTACAGCGTGTTTTTGTTAAACTGCTTGCCTGTCACTCGAACCGTTCGTACTACTTTTATAATTCAGGGTTTCCATGATAGTTATTTTGTGAATTTTGCATAGGCATCTGCACGTAAAATGTGTTACTTGATGGCAACCCCGATAAACAACAAATAAGAAAAAAATGTAATCAAATTTGTCCAAAAATAATTGTGATAATATGAAGAAACGGATGTACATATACGCGTGGGCTTCTATGAATTGCATTTTTTTCGTGTGTTTTGTGCCATTTATTACTCAAATTATTTAATTTTCATTCAAAACGATGGGTCTTTTCCATTCGTTTATTTTTGACGTGTTCGTTCGTCTGATTTTGTTACGAAAACCAAAAAAATTACGAAAATAAAAAGCTTTCATTTGTTTGTCACACGAATACAAACGTAAACCGCTATGAAAACCAAATTGTGTCTTCGTTCATGAAATCGACGAACGAATGGGCAAAAACTTTTTACAAAAACACGCTGTTAGTCTTTTTTGAGCTACAAAAATGTCCCTCAGAAATTTGTTGGTATACGTATGTATGTACCCCTCATACAACGGTATATCCAAATTTTCGGTATGTTGAAGGTTTTAGCCTCATTATAACACCGAAATGGCTGCAGGTTGGTACTTAAGCTTCGTTGGGGTGTAAAACATTCCACCTGAAATTTTTCGGTATAGGTCCATGTCTTCATATAGCTCCCATAGAACGGTACCTCCCCATTTTCTGTATTTTGAAGGTTGCTGCTCAATATCCCATCGAAATGACTGACATTGTAATTAGTCTTAATTCCCCACCGAGATAGCTGATATTTGGTATTAAGTTTTGATAGGGGTATGAAACATTCCACCCGAAATGTGTCCTCAAGTAGCCCCCATAGGACCGTACCTCTCGATTTAAGGTATTTTGAAAGTTGTGGCCTCAATATACCACCGATATGACTGACATTTAGTATTTAAACTGCCATAAATATATAAAATATTGCAGAAGAGAATTATCAGTATAAGCCCTTTTCTTCAAATAACCCTCATAGAAGCGTACTTCCCAATTTTCGGTATTTTGAAGGTTGTGTCATCAATATTCCTTCGAAACGGATGATATTTAATAGTCCCTTGGTGGTATAAAACTTTCCACCTTAAATTTGCCCGTATTGTTCCATGTTTTTATATAGCCCCCACAGAAAGTTTTGAACGTTTTAGCGACATTATTCAACGGAAATAACCGAAATTTGGTATTTAGTTTTCGCAGGAATTAAGAAACTTTCCTCGGTACAGGTCAACGTTTTATACAGCCTCCTTAGAACGGTGCTCCCGATGTTGTTAACTATCCAAATCCAGAATATCCAGGTTTAGGTCTAGTCGGTATTGTCCAATTATATGTATTTTGCGCAATTCGGAAAATTGTAAATATTGGTCCATGTTTTCGAAAGAACAAAAATGTCGCCCTATATGGGCCGTTTTGAAGGGAGTATTATCAGTTGAGATATATGTACTACACCTGTAATAAAACGAAATTAAACTAATTGTTCCTATTCACTTCAATACATTTCGTGGTGAAGGGTATAAAAAGTTCGGCCCGGTTGAACTTAACGCTTTACTTACTTGTTTTTTCCAAACGCTGTTTAAGTTTGAAGATGGGTAATATCGGTCCGCAACTTCCGGTACCTGACCCCAAAAACTAAAAAAAACTCACTAAAATGGTACAGGCTATATCTGTTGAAGGGAGTAACTGAATTGGTTCAAACATTGGATCTCCTAATATTCTTAGAGTATTACCCACAAAAGTTCAACATTTTTGTTGAAGTACTCGAAGAGTTCGAAGATCCTTTGGAAATGTATGCCGATGCTACTCGTTGTGGTCCTGGTTATAGTGTTATTCTGTTTTTCGTGGGCAAGACCATGCTTCCTGACATTGTGGTCCAAAATATCTATGTTATGTGGTGTTCAACTGAAATGAATGGTGGGCACGATAAGAACCACTTCCAAAATGGGTATATCCATAAATTCCTTCATGTATCTCCTCCGCAACACTTTTGAACATTAATCCTAATCCACATTTTTGGCGGCAAGATCTGATGTCCAAAAACGGCCACAAAATTATGAAACCCTCGTTATTACAGAATGTTCGGGGAAAAGGATTTTGCCTTAGTAGCCGGTATTAGATCTGCCCGTATACGAAGGTTTCAATTCCCATAGGCAGAGGGTGTATTTTTTGTTAATATACATACTTCTCAAAAGGTCTTGGAAAATTGTGATAGAAAGTTGTGCTCTAAATATATTCTTCATGTTCTTATCTACAAGTTTGCTTCAGAGGTTCAATTAGGATTCGAATTGCCTCGATTTTCTATAAAAAGACAATATTTAACTGTGTTTAGATGAGGACATAAAATCTAAATCTAACAAATCTAATTTTCTGTCGACGAAAATAGTTGACCACGACTTGTTTTCTTGATATATAATTAAATGAAGTCTTTCGATCCACAGTCATGGTTGTACGTTCCCAATTTGAAGTCTTTCGATCCACAGTCATGGTTGTTCGGTCCCAATTTGAACTTCTACATCTCAAAAATGGTAAATGGTAAATCCAATTGACATAGACCAGGGGTGTTGGTCTATGTCCATTGGATTCTTGAAATTCCTATCGGGTTTTAAAAACAAATTATATTCTTCGCTTTAAACAAATTATAAAATTTTGTATATCAATATTCTGCATATGAGAAAATATAAACGTAATATTCTTAACACATATGTATATATGGAATGAGTCTACGAAGAATTGACCTCTGCGTCGTATAGAAGCTGAGCCTAAATTATTACGATAATAGACGAACGAACAAAACTTGCTTACAGCAAGTAAAAAATAGTTAAGTTAGACCGGGCCGAACTTTTTATACCCTTCACCACGAAATAATATGAACTTACATGGAATAAATTATTTTCTTTCTGTTACGAAAGTACCAATGGCCACAATTTAAGGTGCGGAAGTTTTGTGACCAATGGGAACCCCTTAAACACCTCCGATTTCAGCTATTTTCAAATTTTTCGTTATATGGGAGCTATACCACAACAAAAACCGGAACAATGTTCACAATTTTTGATGGAGAAGTTTTAACTACTGGAAACCATAGATGCCAACAGGCATCCAATACTGAGGAAAATGTAGATAAAAATGAAAATAAAACCAAAATCAGTGGTACCGTTTTATGGGGCCATACAAGAACGTGGACCTACACTGTCGGCCAAAACTAAAGCACCCCTTCAGTAATTTTTTTAAATGACATGATTTTTTAAGAAACCGAAGTTGTATTTTTTGTATTTTTCTTTTTATTTATTTTTTATTTATAACCTTATTAGTGGAAAACACCAACGTAAAGAATTCAGAATTTAATAAACAAAATTTAAAATTAAAAAAATATTTTAGGTCGCCAGTATAAGCGGACTAAACTAAAGCACTACCGTTCTACTGGGGCTAAATGCAGGCTTGGACCTGTACCGACAATTTTCTGGGGGAAAATTCTATACCCCCAACGAAGACTAAATACCAAATTTCAGCCATTTCGGTGCATTATTGTGTCCACAACCTTCAAAATACCGAAAATCCGGAGGTAGCGTTTTATGGGGGCTATATGAAGGCGTGGACCTATATCGTCAAATTTCTGGGGGAAGAAGACTTAATACCAAATTTCAGCCATTTCGAAGTGATAATGATGCTAAAACCTTAAAAATACCGAAAATCGGGTGGTAGTATTCTATGGGGGCTATATCAAAACGTGGACCGATATAACCCATTTGCAATACCAAACATCCCAGGAGTAATAGAAACTTATATACCAAATTACAAAGCTTTATCTTAAAAATTGCGAGCTATATCCTGATTTCAACAGACGGACGGACAGAGGGACATGGTTATATCGACTTAGAGTTTTACCCTGATCAAGAATATATCGCTCATTTACTCAAAGGGTAACACTTCTCGAAAAATGCGGTTTCGAGAAAAAACGCGTTTTATGTTGACGACTGAAATTTGTCTTCCCAACTTAAAAAGATTATTACACAAAAACTAAAAAAAAAAATACTTAAACCATATTTTGCAAACAACTGGCCAGATATCAGTGTTAAATTTCTGTGCACGATCAAGCTCGATTTGAAGTGTTTTAGTGCTTCATAAAAAAAAATATTTTAAAATTTCTAAACAATTAAAAAAAATCTGGGAGCAAATCTAAATTATAAAACCTCAGAGTCCGTATAAACCAGGATTTCGGAGTCGAGGTAATTTTGGTTTATGGTCATAAAACGGGCAAATGAATTACAAGAGGAACATTTCTGTATATATGTTTAATGTAGAAAGTCTGATATTGTGTTTCTTTTTCAGTTGAAGAACAAAAAGGACATGGAAGTAACTAAGCTAGAAGGACAAAAGAATCTAAAAAAGTATTTTTCATTCTATTTATCTGAAAACATTTCATCTCAAAATGATGAATCAATATCGCCAAACAATGATATAAAGCTACATATTCAAGCATTTTTGGGGGTCAATAAAAAAATCATTACGTCATAATTCAGATACTTCTGCTATGGGTACTTTAGAGTTCTTAATATATTCAATAGGGACGTTCATTCCCAACGTGAATTTTTTAACTCCAGACCTTGACTTCCATTTTATGTAACAGTGTAATCAGTAAAATTTCCCATAGCGAACACCCTCATAGGAGTCCAACAGTCCTTTAATAGAAGACAAGGATGACATCTCACAAACGACAAGATAAGAAGACCAGTAGATTTTTTTTGTGTGAGAAGACTACTAGGTCTTCTTACAGAAGACTTCTGGGCTTATATAAAAGACGAAAAATGCCCAATTAGTTAGAAGAATGAAATGTTGTACAAAAAGATTCGCCAATCGATTTGACTGAAGACATGTCACCTCAAAACGAAGCTACAACAACGCCAAACAGAGATATGGAGCCATTTTCCCAAGTATTGTAGGGAAAAAATCAAAAACTTCATCGCGCTATATTTTAGAAACTTGACCTATGGCGAAAATTTCCTTTTGGCTTCTTAGTACTTTCATCTTGAAACGAAATTGTCCACCCCCAGACTTTGAGTTCCATTTTGTGTCACTGTGATATAATTCGAATGTCATAGAACTTTACTTTTGCGTGCAAAAAATTAATGGATCAATTGGACCAACAAATATTCTGGATATATATTTTATAATCAAATGAGAGATGAAAAGAATAGACTTCAAAGAACAGTCAATATCCTGCCGTTTGCTAAAATGTTTTCTTCTAGCTCCTTTTTAAAAAAAAAATAATGATATTTAAAAAAAATGGTGTCCAGAATTTAATGTTATTTTTTTTTCGACTCCGACTCCAGAAAAATTGCTCGACTCCGGCTCCGACACCGTAACCCTGGTATAAACCTCTAAAAAATTTTATAAAAAATACGTACAGAATCTAGACAACGCGTAAAAAATATGAAACCAAAATTATAAACATTGGCTTTATAAATTACATATTATAGCAACAACAAAAGAGTGAAAACTTATTGTTAAAATGTTATTCAAAAAATATATTTTTTGTTTCGATTAGAAAAATTAGAAAAAAAATATTTGGGAGTTCTCCAACTATTTCGCTAAACTCTCATACAATAATTAATGTATACTGCTAAACCTTCATCAAGAAATATGGCTTACCATCGCGAGAGCTTAACTGCTTACTGTGGTAACTTATAAGTATAGGAAATTAAGAGTAATATTGAACTTACAATCAATTAAAAATATGAAAATTAAAAAGCCGCTTTTTATACAGCGAATCATATGCATATTTCGATGTTTCACTCAGCGGCCATTGTGTGCCGTCAGTTGCATCTCACAATGCCAAAAAATTAAAGTGGGTAACAGTCGCGCAATGTGCATACGATTTTGATGCGCATCCGGGTTTATTAGCTCCCCTCAAAAATACGTCATTTGCCTCCACATTCTATTTTGCGTAAAAGACCCCGTTTTCGAAAATATTATAATCGCGTATAAAAGATTCCAACAACATAAAACATTGTTCCACAACATCGCATACGGGACAAGGGAGACTTCTCTCATATCAATGAGTGCACCCCGATTCATATTTAGCTCAATGATATGGGACCTACTGTTTATCGCCGAGTCCGAACGGCGTGTCTTAAGACACCACATATGGAGAAGTTATTCAAGGCTGAAATACTCAGGAAATGTCGCCAACATTACTGAGGGGTATTTTGCCACCGTTGAAAAATGTTTGATGTTGCCTGGCCGGGGAATAGAACCCCCGACCTTCTGCGTGCAAGGCGGGCGTGCATACCATTGCACCACGGTGGCATGTAATTTATGTAAAAATTTTAAAAGAAAATCGCGGTTTAGTTCGCGGCGGAGTTCAAAAGAAGTTGAATGACACTTGTAAACTTTAAATGCCGAAAATAGATTTTATAAAGAAAATTAACGCATCAAACTTTGGCCTTTATACTCCAATTACTAGGATACTGTAAGGAACACACTCATGAGATATACATACATTAAACGACATAAAATCACGAGTTCTATAATTCTAATATGAGTTTGGTATATAATCTTTTTTGGCGATGGGATTATTAAAAAAAATCAAGAAACCCCGAAATTCCGGCTTCAATATGTCAGCATCAATTTCAGGTGGATGCAGTGGATATATCGACAAATCATGCACTTGTATCAGTTTGCACATGAAGTATTCTGTCATTCTTTCTTTAGATGATGGCAGCTGATTTTAATACTGAATAATCTTAAACCCATGACCTACTCTGGAAAATTATTCCCTAAAACCTTAGGTCAAATTTAAGTATATGACCGAATTGGCATTACAAATATGCAGCTAACTAGAATTCCACTATTTTTAATGAAAATTAAGGTATTACCTCCTCCTTCAAAATCCACTATAATATTTTGCTATACGTATTAGCTTCGCAATTTTTTGAATATATTTACTTGCGCTTAAAATATAGGTTATACTCACAACAAAAAATATTAGTCAAATGATCCGACTTTTGAAGCTATTCTTAAGAAGATCGCGTTCGAATGAAACAAAAGCTAATATATTTTTAAAAAGGTTCATGTCAGAGTTGCCAGGTGTTGTACCAAAATGTTGACATTAATTTGACAGCCCCAAAGAGGACTAAATACCAAATTATGGCTATAATCGATGTGATAATGAGGCTAAAACCGTTCAAATTCCGAAAATCGGGCAGTACCATCAGTTCTCAGGAGGAATGTGTTAGACATCCAAGGAAGACTTAATACCAAATGTAAGCCATTTCGGTAGGATAATGCGGCTATAACATTGAAAATGCAGGTTATGGTATCTTGACCACTGGAAACCCTAAATGCTAAATTATATCCAATTTGGGCCAAAAATATCGATAAAAACTTCAAAATACCTGTCTTCAGAGGCCAGAAAATATTCCTACCAAAGTTGGTTTATATAGGTCCACGTTTTGGTATAGCCCCCACATAAGGCCCCTTATAAAGTACGCGCCATTTTAATATATTTTGAATGTATCAGACCCATTTGACCAAAGAATCGGTTGTAACTTTGTATTTTGTGTTTCCAGAGGCTAAGAAACATTTCTACTATAAAATGTTTATATAGGTCCACGTGTTGATATAGCCCCCATAATACGATATCTCCCGATTTTCGATATTTTGAAGGTTTTAGCCTCATTATCACACCGAGATGGCTGAAATTTGGTATTTAGTCTTCTTTAGGCGTATAAAATTTTCCCCCAGAAATTTGTAGGTATAGGTCCACGCCATCATATAGCCCCCATAGAACGGTACCTTCCGAATTTCGGTTTGTTGAAGGTTGTGGCCACATTAATCCACCGAAATGGCTGAAATTTGTGGTGGAGGGTATACAAAATTCGGCCCGGCCGAACTTAACGCTTTTCTTACTTGTTTTTTTTTCAATTTTCAATTTTTATAATTTCTACAAAAACTACTGAACCGATTTTCCTGAAATTGCCAGGGAATGTACAAGGATGGCCCCGGTTAATATAGGCTACAAAGTTAGTTGAATTTCGGAAGGGGCGGGGTACTTCCCCTATACCCTATATCCTTAAAAATGCTATACCTATATAAATAAAAATCAATTGTCGTTCGTTGGTAATGACATCACTTGATAACGGCTGGACCGATTTCGATAATTCTTTCTGCGAAATGTTCGCCATAGCCCGACTTAGGTTTTTATGCAAAGAAAATTTACGTTTACGCCCACTTTTTTCAATTTTAATATTTTCTACAAAAACTACTGAACCGATTTTCCTGAAATTGCAAGGGAATGTACAGGGATGTCCCCCGGTTAAAATAAGATGCAAATTTAGTTGAATTCCGGAAGGAGTACTTCTCCCATACCCCATTTCTTTAAAAATGCAAAGACATTTGCAAAATTTCATATTTGCAAAAATTACTAATGTTGAGGTTGTGTACCTTTCTTTAAAACGCTATATGTATAAGCCAAACCTACGATTTGGAGCCGAAATAAATATGTTAGGTTGGGTACCTTTCCCACGCCATTCTTTAAAACGCTATATGTATAAACCAAACCTACGATTTGGAGCCAAAATAAATATGTTATGTATAGAAAACTGATTACCACTTCCACTCTTTTAAATACATATTTTTCCAAAACTAGGCTTAAAAATGTTCAGGAATGTCCCGTGGTCCAAAATGCTATATATTTGTAGACGAATTTCGGGGGCCTATTGTTTTCTAATCGCTATAATTGCTTAACTTATGAGTGCATCGGCTTGGAAATTGCGGTTGCGCCCCCGATCAAGAACAACGATATATTTACAAAGTTCCTTAAATGGTGAGGTTCAACGGTCCATTAAGCATGAAAAACTAAAACATATAAGTCTCAATAAGTGGAAGAATTAGACTTAATTTTTTTTACTTTTATAATTAGATTGCTTTATTGTAAAGACATGGGACGTGGACGATAACAAATCCTAAGCAGAATCAATGGGCACAAAATTCGACAAAGTCCATAAGAGAGAAGAAAGGTTAGAGACAAAATCTGTTGATAAATTTAAAATCCTCCTCGGTTTGACAATGGACCGAAGAAGTGAAGTAGAAAATATCTATTTTTGAATTGTCAAACATAAAGTCCATAAAAAATTGTCAATAAAACTAATTACGACGGGTAAGCAACCACAATATAAACTAAATTCAAATAAAGACCAATAATAGGTGCTGAAAATTAAACTTGACAAACACTAATCCGTACATAAAACTACATCTCAGTCAAACTTTATGAAACTCCAACAAACATACATCTAGCTCGTTCAATATAAAATAATTAACTAAGATTACAAAAACACAAGAGAACAGATGAAAAGATTTTTTGCGGCTAACAAAACAGTGATGTTTGTAGGATAGACGGCTAAGTATAAAAAGAGGTCGTCATAGCGAATAATATATACAGAAATAGTTTCGTTTTCGAACCGTAAACATCAAAAGAACATCTGTTTAGAATGCGTGCTTTCATTGTAAGTTGTGGCTTTTTGGAATTGGATGACAAAGTGGATACCAAATAGTCATAATATCTTTTTTAGGTTTTGTGCTTAGTTGCGGTAGCCTGTGCCGATAAGTTGGGTTATAACTACCAACCCGTTGGTCACTCCGGCAGCGGATTGTCGTTTGTTCCTGGTGCTGTTGGTGGTCAATCCGGCAGTGGATTGTCCTTTGCCACCGGTTCTGTTGGTGGTGGTAGCGCTAGCTTTGATGCCCCCGCCTACTCTGCTCCAGCCGCTGAATTGGAAAAGGAATTCTATACATTTTCTGCCAATGATGCTGATTTCAGTGATCCAAATGCCGCTGAACGTGTTGCCGGTAGCTTGAAACAAGGTCTTCGCGTTGTCTTCATCAAGGGACCCGAAAACAATGGTTTAGAAGATGCTGCTTTGGCTTTGGCCAAACAAGCTGCCCAACAACAGACTGCCATCTATGTCCTCAACAAACAAGCTGATCTCGGTGATTTGGCCAACAAACTTAACAGCCTTGGCAACAACAACAACCAGAAACCCGAAGTTCACTTTGTCAAATACCGTACAGCTGAAGATGCTGTCAATGCCCAACGTGCCATCCAAAGCCAATACGACAACTTGGGCGGTAGATCCCAGAGATTCAATGGTGGTGTTGCTCCCGTTATTAACTTTGCTTCTCAATCAGCTGTTCCAGCAGTCAAAGCTCAAACTCCCCAAAACGCCTACTTGCCATCTTCGGTTTTCCATCATTAATAGCGGTATAAGTACCAGAAAAGACTGATGTATTGTTATGTTTCTTGTTAAAATTCTAGTTGTAGAATAAATATTTAAACAAATAATTTAAAACCCTATTTGTTTCTTATTCATTTATTTGTATGTTAATCCCTTTCTGTTTACAGACTTTTGCAGCTTAGGGAGTCCGGCCGGATCACGATGAGAGGCCTCATTCACGACGGTACTAACTCAAATGATAGATGAACCAGAAAAATTACGAACTGAGTATACGATTTGGCCGAAACATCGCACATCATAAAATTTCTTTTAAATGTACAACAAGTTCCCACAAGGTCTATATGATAAAAAAAACATCTTCGGGCACCTCCGTCACAAAAGTTCGAGGATCGTTTGCCATTTTTTACCGAAAGTACTTCTGGTAGTGCTGATTACAGCCATATGCGGTCACCGATGAAAGTGTCTGATGGGCACGATAACTACCGAATGGAGTGATTGACATTGGTCCAAACTTGGCGCATCCTAATATTTCGTTTATCGTGTTCAAATATGGATTACTAGCAAAGTGCCCTCTACTTCGTATGCGGAAAGGATATAAAAAACAAATAAACAATATATAATATGGAAATGGGGAACACTGAACATTTTGTTGCACTAATACCAATTTTAATCAATATTTATTTTTATTTAGTACTGTACGCAGTACATCTCGGTTCGATTTTCAAAAAGATCAGCCGTAGTAACAGAGAGACCAACGCTGCACACCGATACTCACCCTAAATCCATAAAATATAGATTTCAGTACTGTCCCTACACCCAACAACAAACTTAAAACCATTACGTACTTTTCGTATACTTATGGTACGTATTTCGACGAATATCTCAACCCTACACTGACATTAATAGACAATAATAACAGTAATCGTAATTCTAAATCTCAAGTTGTACCAAACATAGAACCATTTCGTACTCTTCGTACCCATAAGTAAGATTTTCGAAACTCCACTCCTCCACTTTAACAATAATTTTAATTCAGAACTACAGGACTGCAGCTCTATCCTTTAAACAAAATCCAAAGAGTACCAAATTTAAAAAAAAATTAGAACTTTCGTACACATAAGTACGTATTTTCCTTCCTCAACCCAACAGTCCTATATTATAAATTTCAGGATTCCACGGCTATCCGTTCACATAAATCCAAATTGTACCAAATTTCGTACTTTTCGTACCCATAAGTACGATTTTTCAAAACTACCTGAATACTACTCTTCGACTGTAATCGTTATTCCAAATTTCAGGATTCCAGCTCTATCCGTTCACCCAAATCCATTTATATCCACATCCACCAACTACAGCTCTTAAAGTTAGTCCTCAATTCTGTTCAATCGTTCTTCCAAACTTACGTTAAATTCAAAGATGGACTATATCGGTCCAATTTTTCCGGAACCTAGCCCAAAAAAGTTCAAACTTTAAGCTTAATATTTCGTATAAGTAGTTCTCGTCGTACACATTACAACAGTAATGTTTTGGAAAAACAACCGATACTGTGTTTGCTTTTTATATCCTACACCCAGTGGTAAGGGTATTATGTGTTAGTGCATTTGTATGTAACATGCCTAAGGAAAAGAGATAGACCCATAGTTCCTTCTAGGGATATGCATAGAATCACTTTCTGAGTCGATTTATGCATGTCCGTCCGTCCGTTCGCAACGTACAGGTCGCATTTATTGTTCGATTTGGCTGAAAATTGGGGAATATCATTTTTTAGCCTAATGAAGAACGCTATTGTTTTTGGTGAAAACCGGTTCAGATTTGGATATAGCTCCCATATATATTTTCGGCCGATTTGAGATATTTGATGCACCAAACACGCTGTATCTGTCGAATTTTGATGAAATTTGGAATATGTAACGGATTTAGGTCTATAGATAAATGTGCCAAATTATATCGAAATCGGTTCAGAGTTGGATATAGTTCCCATATATATTTTCGGCCGATTTGAAGTATTTGATGCACGAAAGACGTTATATATGTCCGATCTCAATGAAATTTGGAATGTGTGGCGGAATTTGGTCTAGAAATAAGTGTGCCAAATATTATCGAAATCGGTTCGGATTTGGATATAGCTCCCATATATATTTTCGCCCGATTTAAATACCTTAAATAAATGCACCAAAGAAGCTATGTATGTCTAATTTTGATGAAATTTGGAATGTGTGGCGGTGTTTGGTCTATATATGTGCTAAATTATATCGTAATCTGTTCATATTTGATTTAAATACCTTATATATATACCCATATATATTTTACCTATTCCCAGTGGTGTAGGGTATCATATAGTCTGCCCGCCCGACTTTGATCCTTTCCTTACTGGTTTTCAATATGTCACAAGCTGATACAAGTTTACTTTTTCCTAATCAGAGTGGCCCAAAGTTATCCACAAGCAATATTTGGCACCCCACTAACCGTAAGCAATTTATACGTTTTTTATACAGAGGAATATAGATATAACAAATAAAAACGGTCTGACACGAAGGTATTAAAGTTAAAGTATTTAGAATCGGGCAATACCGTTATATGAGGGCTATTCCAAAACATGAACCTAAGTCCACAATTTTCAGTATATGAATTTTTGACCACTAGAAACTCTAAATAATATACATATATAGCTAATTTGGTCTGAAAATGTTTGGGGCTGTGCAGTTATATGGATGATATTGCAAAACATGGACCCACATATGTCCAAAATTTTTGGTAGATAAGTTTTTTGACCACTAGGAACTCTAAATGTAAAATTGTAGCTAATGTGGTCTGAAACTTAAGGTAAGGTCACATTAGGCAAATTTTTGCTCCTGCGACCGTCAGTGCGCGCTTACTGAGAGCAAGTGAGCGTAAATAATGCATTGAAAGTTGTGTTCACTTGCTCTCAGTAAGCACACACTGATCATCGGTGGAGCAAATATTTGCCTAATGTTACCCTGCCTATATGTCTATTCCATAAAATAAACCTATCCACTATTTTTATACCCTCCACCATAATATGCATATACAATTATATTTTTCATTCCGTTTGTAACACTTCGAAATATTTGTCCAGAGACCCTATAAAATATATTCATGATCAGCACAAAATTCTAAGCCGTCTGTCTGTTGAAGTCAAGATTCAGCTCGCAATACTTAAAGTAGAGCTCTATAATTTGGTACATACATTTCTATTACTCCTAAGATGTTTAGTATTGAAAACGGACTGTATCGGTTCACGTTTTGATGTAGTCCCCACGGAACGGCACCTCCGGATTTGCGGAAGGTTGTGGCATCAATATCGCAGCGAAATGGCTGAAATTTCACATTTAGGATTCGTTGGGGATACCAAACTTTCCACCCGAATTTTGTCGGAATCGGTTCACATCTTCATTTAGACCTTTTGATGGTTTCAGTGTCATTATAAAACCGAAATTAATGACATTTACTATTTAATCTTCGATGTGATGTAAAATATTCCAGAAGAGAATTATCAGTAATGCCCACATTTTCATAAAGCTGCAGGTTTTTGTCACGTTATCTTAACGAAATGGCTGAAATTTGTAATTTTGTCTTAGTTGGGGCTTCTCAACTTTCTCTCATGACTTTGTCAATATAGGTCCAGATTTTGATATAGCCCCCATAGAACTGTACGTCCCAATATTATGTAGTTTGAAGGTTTTAGCCACATTACCTTACCGAATTGGATAAATTTTGGCATTTGGTATTCATTGAGGCTTCCAAACTTTCCCTCAGAACTTTGTCAGTATAGTTCTACGTTGTGATATAGACCCCATACAATGGTACATTCCGATATTCTGCATTTTAAAGGTTTTAGCCACGCTAATACCTTCAAAACATGTTTTAATTTCCCTAATAAATTTAGGAATTCTTGATCTAATCCACAAGCAAACCATAAAATATATTTTTTTATAATACACATTTATTAATTGAGTGAAATTTCCCGCGGGAGTAGACGTGTTTTTGCGAGCTCCAAAATTGTTTACGCCTAATCGCGCTTACCGGCAATTAAAATCCTTGTATTCCGGCTTGAAGAAGTTATAAGTTGATTCAGCACTCGTCGTATATATTGATAGCGGCTAATTTCACATTATTGTGTTTAATTTAATAAAAATAATATAACCAATAACTTCAAAAATTCATTGGAAAGTATAAAAAACGTTTAACTCAAAAATTGAAAGCACCATCACCTTCTTTAACTTTGACGTGTGGCATCATCTTAAGTATTGACGTGTGGGTCCACCTTACATATCGTCGTGTGGCAATAATTAAAAATATGATGTCAAATATACCCGTCAAAGATACAAATACTCCCACTGGCACCCTGACCCATGATGCTCAAACTTCAAAACGCAAACTTGCGGAAACGTCACCAGGGCCCACATCAGTAGTGGGCAGTATGTCAACTACTGATCTTATGCATATTATGTCTAAACTGTTGGACGAGAAAATGGAAAACCTTCCGACGAAATCAGATATCTGTATCTATCAGTGCAGCGTTTAACGGAAGAGAACTGCGTAATCAAAACAGAACTTCAAAAGCTAAGAGAAGAAAAAGAGGCAGATAAACGTCGCATTCAAAGGCTGGAGGAAGAACTGGGAAGGAAGAAAATAATAATTCGAGGTTTGGGAAACCAAAACTCATTATATACAGCCGTGAAAAAACTGTTTAAAAGTAATTTAAAAATGAAAACTGATATAGATATCGAGTACGTTAAAAAGCTAAAACAAAACGGAGAAAAAATGACAGTATTGGTAGAGTTGCAGTCGTCAAGAATGGTTACTGAAATAATGAAAAACACTAGATTGCTCAGTGGATCCGATATCTTCATCGAAAGAGATTTGACTGGATCCCGTCTTGAAAAGAAAAAGGTCATGCTTCAGCTGAAAAAAGAACTTCAGAAGATAAAGAAAGAAAAGAAAGTAGGTGTACGTGGGGATCGGTTAGTAGTTGAAGGAAATCTCTTGTATTGGAATGGGAAAAACAGCTAATGTGCGACAAAAAGAAGCGGCAGAGTTATTGGTAAAGCTTTACGGAGATGAAATAAGGAGTGTGGATTTTGAAAAAAAAGAAAAATTGAATGTAAAAAAGATTTAGTGTTAAATATAATCGCTTACAATATTCACGGTTTAGCAAGCAAATACTTCCACCACCAATTTTACGAATATATAGACAACTTTGATATATTTATTTTGTTGTAGAGGAAAAAAATCGTGATAACTACAAAAACAAATTTGTTAACTTTAATACTTATTGGAGATTCGCGACCAGAAACAATAATAGGGAAAGAGGCATTGGAGGAATGATTTGCGGAGTAAAGAAGAACTTATTGGAAAAAGGTTTTACATACGAAGTAACTACTAGGGAAAGCTGTGAAATATTATGCTGCTCAATAAATACATTAAAATTTTAAATCATACCTATTTACATACGAGGAGCTAACTGGTTGGATGACTTTGATCGAGTAAAAAAGGCAGTGGAATTTAATAATACACACAAAATTGTTATAGGCGATCACAATGCACGCATTGGAGAAGATCAGAAAATTTCAGAAGAAATAATAGAAGAGTGTGCTACCGTAACAAATTCAAGAAGATCGAACGATAAAGTTATTACGGCAAGTGTTAAAAGATATATTGACAATGGGCTTGTCATTCTAAACGGTAGAGTTAATGGAGACGAGGAAGGAACCAGAATGGTAGCTCCGTCATTGATTTATGCGCAAAATCAATGGATCTTTTAACTGACATACAAGATTTCAGTGTACAGAACAAGATTTGGTCGGACCATCTACCGATAACGCTTCGTCTTAAAACATCAAACTTGATACAGAGTGAGTCAGAAAAGTTGAAATTGTTGCCTAAACTTACATCGAACGAATATAACGAAGACTATTATCAACAAAATATGACTCGGAATATGTCACTATTACAACAAGGCTCACTTTTGTGTGATTATATTTCTGTGATTAAAGAATCTTATCCTTCAAACTCACAGAGGAAACGAACGCATTTCAAATGTAAATGGTATGACAATGAATGTTTTAAATCACGAACCAAAACAATGCTGAAGCTAAATAGATACAGAGCGACTCAGGAATCTGGTGATAGAGAAGCTTACATTGTGATGAAGAATACTTACCAAAAATTATGCACACAGAAGAAAAAGGATTATTACCTTAGAATTGAGAGCAAATTAGATACAATAAGAGATAGCAAAGCTTGGTGGAAAATGACAAAAGAGATACGACAAAAAGACAATATAATTGGATGTAATATATCGGCAGAGGAGTTGAAACATCATTTTAATTCGTTACTAAATACAACCGTACATTCCCCTGAAATATTCTACGTACAAAATGAATCTCGAGACGATATGCTAGAGAAAACCTTTCCGAATTTTTCGAGACAAAATCTGGAGCAGAACAAGGATGTTTATTATCCCCTACATTATTTGCTTTATATCTCAATGACCTGCATGATGCCCTAGATGGTGGTCTGTATATAGATGATAAGAACATCAGGGTATTAATGTATGCAGATGACATAGTTATTCTTGCCGATAATGCACTTGTATTACAAAAAATGATCGACAATCTGGCTGTGTATTGTGACAAATGGGGAATGGAAGTGAATCAATTAAAATCTGAAATAATGATTTTTCGCAAAGGAGGCAGAATTAAATCAGAAGAAAAATGGATGTATAATGGAGAATACCTAAGAATTGTAAATGAATATAAAAACCTTGGCATCTTATTAACTCCAAAACTGTCATTTGCAAAGCACATAGCAAAGAAAAATGAAGCAGCAAAGTCTTGCATAAATGCTACATGGAAGAATTTTATAGGAAAACCAAACATCTCTTTGGGCGCTAAGTGGAAAATGTTCCTGGCAGTATGTCGCTCTATACAAAGTTATGGATCACAAGTGTGGGGGAATCACTATTTTGAGGATGTTGAAAAGTTATACAGATACTTTATCAAGCGCATTCTGAAGTTGCCAAGTAACACCCCCAACAACATCTTAACCTTAGAGACTGGATATGAACCAGGGTACATTTATACTTATACACTCCATTTGAAATATGTGGCAAAAGTGCTTTTTCAATATGGTTCCAACAGACTTCCTCATATCCTTGCAAAGAAAATAGCTGAAAACAATATATCATGGTACAAAGATTATGTAGACCAATTGAATTACTACAATATTGACAATCAAATGTCCAAAGAACAATGGTTTAATACTTGCCAACAATTAATATTTGAAATTAAGAATAATAACTATTATCGTAACATGCAAATGGCACAAGAAAGCGAACATCGAATTTACAAATACCTCAATCCAGGGATGGGAGCAACATATTGCAACAACCAATATAACCAAGCACAAATAACGAGTATAATGAAATCGAGATCTGGGCTGCTTGGGTTAAATTCTAACAGCTATAGATCGAAACAACTTGGTCTCTGTTCCATATGCAATCTTCGAGAATTAGAAAACACGCAGCATTTTATAGGAAGGTGTCCTATTTATAACAAAATCCGATATCACCAATTCAACACAAATATATTGTCTGATAGTGACGTAATAAATGTACTAAATGGTGGTGGAAATAATAGTTGGCTAGGCCTTTATAATGAAATACAGGCAAATACTAGTACAATAATTCAATTATTAACTACATTGTAAAACTCAATATTCCGGCAGACGGTTTGTATATACACCATGCTGTAAAACTTTATATATTAAATCTACTTATAAACTTAATAAGAATTATTATGTATTATAACGTTTTTGAAAATAAAGTTTATTGAAATTGAAAAAAATTGAATAATACACATTTATTTTCGACTAATCCTTACAACTATATCTACAACAATAACACTAATTCAGTCACTTCAATCCAATTCAATTAACAATGCTCTTTAAAAGCGTTTGCTGAAAATGGAAGAAGGTAGATAAGAATTTTGTGGTACACTTACGCTACCAGCAGAAACTGGGGCCTGAGAAGCAAAATTAATAACTGGAGCAATACCACCATTGATATTGTGAGAGTTACCGCCCAACAAATCGTATTGGCTTTGGATGGCAAGTTGGGCATTGACAGCATCTTCTGGTGTACGATATTTGATAAAGTGGACTTCGGGTCTTTTGTTGTTGCTGGTCCCAAGATTGTTAAGTTTGTTGGCCAAATCACCCAGATCGGTTTGTTTGTTTAGGACATAGATGGCAGTTTGTTGTTGACCAGCTTGTTTGGCCAAAGCCAGAGCAGCATTTTCCAAACCACGATTTTCAGGACCCTTGATAAAGATGACACGAATCGATTTCTTTAAGGCACTAGAATACTGATCAACAGGAATTGGATCATTGAATTCATCTTCGGGAGCAGAAAATGTATAAAACTCTTTTGTTAATTCAACAGCTGGGGCAGGTGGTGAATAAGATGGTGCTGTGAACGAGGGTGTTGTAAAAGAGGGTGCTGTAAAAGAGGGTGCTGTAAAAGAGGGTGTTGAGTAAAAAGGCGCGCTGAAAGACGGTGAGGAAAATCCCGCAAATGATCCACCAATTAAGCTGGCTGATGGTTGATAGTTGTAGCCCGCATGTCCACCATAGGCAACTGCTACAAAACACAAAACCTGCAAGAATTGAGAATGTCAGAAATGTTTATAATTTGTATCTCCTTTTCAATAAAATTACAATAAAGGTACGCATTTTGCTTTTAAAAAAGTCCGTATATTTCGTTGTGAAATCAAAATTGATTCTATTTGTATTTCGATTTGCAACAACTTCTTTTTATATGAACTTTGATTTTTGGTTCATCACTTTGTCCATCAATTTTGGCATTTTTGTGGCATAACAGTAGAACCGGTAGGTGGCTTGTGAGTTTTTGTACATTTATATAGCTTTCCATTTTAGGTGTTTCTCTTGACTTCATTTTTGTTGAATTTGCAAATGCAGTGAAACCCGCTTAGTGCCGACTCGGGAGATGAAATGACTAATTGTATGATTTGAATCCGTAAACTGTGAGTAGTAAGAATTGCGTGTTTATCAATAACGGCTAATTAATTACACTTAGTTACAATCGAATCATTGCAGCTTCCTATGTATATTTTTGCGATGTCCCACTGTACTTGATATTCATACAGCAAGCCGTGTTCTCATAAGGCGTGGGTGTATAAAAACAACCCTATTTTGCATTTTTCACACACCATTTTATTATCGTTTAGATTTTATAGCATCTGTCATAGTTTCATTTCCAAACAAACTGTTATTAAATATAAAATAAAAGGTAATAATATTTCGCATATGTAAATATTTCAAGTAAAATTCCTTAGATGGAAGTTCAATCTAAACATTTTAGTATGAATATTAATGATTTGCTATGATTTAACCTTTGGTTTTTTTCTTTAATAAAACTGTCCACCAAAAATAGAAAAAAATAAAATCTAGGTTTTTATTTTGGTATTCAAAATATGTAGAAAAATATAAACAATGACCTCTGGAAATTCTCAGTTACAAAGTTATAACTAGAGAGTGGAATTTTATGCAACCTCTATTTTTGGTCCGATTCATGTCAAATTTTGGGACTGGGCATATTTTTGGCTTCAGATTACTTTGCAATCGAAACATATGGCATATGCAACATTATGCTACAAATATTTCAATAATAGGTACAAAAATGTTTGTGTGTACAATTCTTCTGTTTAAAATTCTCTTCAGACAAGTCAATAAAATAGAGAAATGTATAACCGCAGCCACAACCTTCAAAATACCGAAAATCGGGAGGTATCGTTCTATAAGGGCTATATGAAGGCCTGAACTTAAGCCAACAAATTTTAGGTGGAAAGTTTTTTACCTCCAAGGAAGACTTAATACCAAATTTCAGCCATTTCGGAGTGATATTGAGGGCACAACCTTCAAAATACCAGAAATCCGGAGCTACCGTTCTATGGGGTCTATGTGATAACGTGGACCAATACCGACAAATGTCAGGTGGAAAGTTTTATACCCACATCGGAGACAAAATGCCAAATTTCAGTCATTTCAGTGGGATATTGAGGCCACAGCCTTCAAAATACCGAAAATTCGGAGGTACCATTCTATGGGGGCTATATGAAGACGTAGACCTATACCGAAAAATTTTGGGTGGAAAGTTTTTTACCTCCAAGGAAGATATAATACCAAATTCCAGCCATTTCGAAGGGATGTTGAGGGAACAACCTTCAAAATACCAGAAATCGGGAGGTACCGTTCTATGGGGGCTATATGGAGACGTGGACCTATACCGACAAATTTCAGGTGGAAAGTTTTATACCCACAGCGAAGACAAAATTCCAAATTTCAGTCATTTAGGTGGGATAGTTAGACAACAAATCCTTGAATACATTTTTGCAGATGGTTTTGCATATGCTCATTTTATGCAGATATGTACAAATATGTCAAAATATGCACGATATGCAAAATACGCATTATATGCAAAAATTTCTGGGCCTTATTAGTTTCATGTTGTCATAAAACGAGTTTATGTCTAATCAGATTTTCTCTATGACCATCCTAACCATATATGCATTTGCATAGGATTCCACTGTCTTGTTATAAAGCAGTCAAAAAACATTTGTTCGTTTTTGAAATGTAAAATAAACAAGTAAAAAAGTGTAAGTCGGCTCTGCCGACAGATATATACCCTCAGCCAATGTGAAGTGAAACTTTCACCTACGGAAAGATCGAATGTATTTAAGATCTCTAGAATGTGGCCCATTTTGAACATTTGAACTTGCCGACAAAAATGTGGATTAGGAATTAACTGCACTAAGACACAAATATTGAACCTTTGTGGGGGAGGTACCCTTAGGGAGAACCAATATGGGTAATTTTAGAAGTTAAACTAAATTTTGACAAAATATTAGTTTGGACCAAATTGGTTGCCCCATTCAAGTGATATCGTCCTAGCATTTTAGTGACATTTCTTAAATATTGGGGAGAAGTTGTGGACCGGTATTGCCCCATGAAACTAAGCTTGAATATAATATGACGAATACCAAATGTTGGACCAAATCGGTTGAACAGTTCGAGAGTTATCGTGCTCTCCGACAGCCACATATGGTGACATGGGATTTTTTACACCTTTCGGGCTGTTTTCCTCAGAAATATGGACTTGGCCCTGAAAAAACTTTTACCGTCGTAATGGAGGTAACGAATGCAAATCGCTTCAACAAAAATCAAAGTGATTCGAGAGCAGGTATTAAAGTAAACTTATCCGAAATTTTATGTGAGAGGTACCGGAAGGAGTAGACAAATATAGTCCATATTCGATCCTGATCTATATCTGGTAGATATATTAGGATGTGCAAAGTATGGATTATACGCACTATTTTTCCGAACATTTTTGAACTTTTGTGGGGGAGGTACTTGAAGGAGTGGACCGATATAGCTTATCTTCGAATTTAAACTATGTTTGGACAAAATATTACGAAGGCCAAAATTTGGACCGAATCGGCAGATCCGTTCGAGAGTTACCTTGCGCTCCATCCACTACACACGGTGTCATAGGGGCTTTTTGCATCTTTCAGTCTATTTTCTCAGGAAGTATGGACTTGCCCCTGATGAAACTTGTACCGTCGTATGAGGCGTAATGAATACAAGTTGCTGCAACAAAAATCAAAGCGATTCGAGAGCAGGTCCTAATCTGAACATATCCGAAATTTTGTGTGGAGGTACCCCAAGGAATGGACCGATTGAGTCTATATTGGAACCTCATCTAAGTCTGGTAGAAATTTCACGACGTGCAAAGTATAGATCATATCGGTTACTTCCTTCAAGAGTTATCGTGCGGCCAAATTTTCCGGACATTTTCGAACTTTTGTGGGGGAGGACCGGAAGGAGTGGATCGATATAACCCATCTTCGAACATAAACTAAGTTTGGACAAAATATTGCGATAGCCAACTTTTGGACCAAATCGGTTCATCCGTTCGAGAGTTATCGTGCGCACCAGCCAGCCAGACAGACAGACGGATGGACATTGCTAAATCGACTCCAAATTGTCTGAAACACATTTCGTCCAAACATACTTGGGGTCTAAAACCATTATTTCGATGAGACACATTTTGCCCGTATGAATGTGTATATACCCTCGTTAGCATAAATGCTGAGGGTATAAAAAACAAGTAAAAGAGGGCTTTGTCGGACGGACACTACTTCGCCTAGGTGCTAGTTTTCCGCGGAATTTATTTATATGATTGCGAAGTCTCTATTGTTCCTTCGGGGATGTTGTGGGAATACATGTATGTATGACTGCGACATATTATACACTCCACGTCAGTAGAATAGAACACCTAAATTTTTGTTAATGTTAGCTTATTTATCCCAAAAATAATGAATCTGCGTTTTTATCTTGTGGGGATTTAAAGTCTATGATGTTCCTTATCAAACACAGACAAAATTATGTTTCTAGCTCTTCGCGAAATAATTTTCCGATCAATTTTCCGATAGTACTGTAAAAAATAGGCATTTATTTTTGGTCATCAGGATAGAACAGTCACTATATTTTCGCGAATTTTTGAGATATTAACGCCGAATTTTCTTTCAGTCGATAAAGCAAGGCTTTCTAATTCTTTTTTCACCAAAGAAAACCTATAAATTATTCCGCGGACAACGAAATAACAGCGTTAAAGGGTTTAAATTGACAGATATTTGAAACATCTCGGAATATTAATAGGAGTCGCGCAATTATGTCATATTTCTTCACAATAAGATAGAATATGACTCAGACAACCTCGAAGGATACAATCGAGTGCTACGGATGCTGATAAGGTGGATCATTTTCAAAATAATTATAAAAAACGTCAAAATTTCTTATAAAAACCATGATGTTTTGTTCAATAAAATGGTTTTCCGCGAACAAGTCTGCCGTTTAAAGGTTTGGACATATGCTCCAGATTCAGAGGAAAATAAAACAAAAACAAACAAAAACTGGAAATTCTCCCGTATTATACAATTTGTGTATTTATGGTATCACAAGAACCATGGGACAAAGTCAATTCGCATGAATCGGATGATGATATTAAGTAACTTTTAAAATTTTGGTGGATTGCAAACTTAAAAAAATTGCAGATTTTCATATTATTGTACGATACTATGCCATATTACTTCAAAATATGTTCAAAAACTGCATAAAAGCATTGCCTCCATTATCCGGGAAAATCGAATATCCGTAATGCCCCCGGTCCGGACCATCATTATTTTCATTATTTCTTAATGGACAGATGGACCATTTTGGACACAAAAAAATTAAAAATGTGTATTAAAAAAGAAAAAAATACCAATCGCACTTAGAAAAAGCTTTTGGTGAAATTTTTGTCTGATTCTGAAACTTCAATGATCATAGATGAGAAAAATCAATAAAGAAAAAATGCCGGAGAGCTTTTAAAATAAATCGCTGTCAATGTTCACATTTTTAGAAATTTTTTAGGTTTTCACGATTTTGCTTGGAAACAAGTCCTATCGAAATTGAATTAGAGAAAATATTGTAGCTGTGAAAATTGGCTACAAGATTGACCTTTATGATATTTTCGCAGGTTTTACAATTTTTGAGATATAGAAGTTCAAATTGGGACAATTGTCTCCCCATAGAACAATGTCGTGACTACAATTTCCCATCTTAAACTTATATATCTCAAAAATTATACAACCTAGGAAAAACTTGCGAAAGTCAATCTTGTGGAGAATTTTAACAGCTATACGATTTATTCTAGTTACATTTCAATAAAACTTACCGTTTTCAAGCAAATCGTGAAAACCTAACAAAACAAGTAAAAAAGTATCAGTCGGCTTTGCCGACAGAGATATACCCTCAGCCTTGTCTGGGGTCTTTTTAGAATTTTGTGGCCCTCTTTGGACATTTGAACTTGCCTTGAAAAGTGTTGCGGAGGAGGTACTTGAAGGATTGGACCGACATAGTCCATTATGGAAGTCGATTTTATTTAGGGAGTCATATCTTTTCGATTCATATCGCGCCCACTAGTCATTTCAGTGGGTCATCGTGTAAATTTTAGACCAGTATGCCAGAAAACATGGACTTGTCCACGGAAAACATAATATCGTTCTAAACAGGACCACAACGAACACCAAGGTATACATTTACAAACAGAGCCTTTACTGCACAAACGTAGAAGACATATGTATATGGACCATTTTAGAAGTTAAACTAAATTTGGACAAAATATTAGGAGATCCAAAGCTTGGTCCAAATTGGTTGATCTTATCTTGCTCTCCAGACACTACATATGGTGTCATAGGGGGTTTTTTACACCTTTCGGGCTGCTATCTAAAGAAGTATGGACTTGCCTCTGAAAAAAACTTTTTCCGTCGTAATCGAGGCAGCAAATTCAAGTTGCTTCAGCAAAAATCAAAGTGATTCGAGAGCAGGCCTTAAAGTGAACATATGCGAAATTTTGTGTGGGATGTATCCGAAGGAGTGGACAAATATAGTCCATATTCAAACCTGATCTGTGTCTGGTAAATATATTAGGATTTGCAAATCGGTCACTCCCTTCAAGAGTTATCGTGCCAACAATTTTTCCGAACATTTTTGAACTTTTGTGGGGGAGGTACCTGAAGGAGTGGACCCATATGGCATATCTTCGAACTTAAACTAAGTTTGAAAAAAATATTACGAAGGCCAAATTTTGCACCGAATAGGCAAATCCGTTTGAGAGTTATCTTGCGTTCCAACCACTACACACGGTGTCACAGGGGCTTTTTGCACCTTTCAGGCTATTTTCTCAGGAAGTATGGACTTGCCCCTGATGAAACTTGTACCGACTTGTGGGGGCAGTGAATACCAGTTGTTACACCAAAAATCAAAGCGATTCGATAGCAGCTCCTAAACTGAACTTTTCCCACATTTTGTGTGGGAAGTTCCCGAAGGAATGGACCGATTGACCCCATATTGGAACCTTATTTAAGTCTGGTAGAAATTTCACGATGTGCAAAGTATGGACCAAATCGGTTACTCCCTTCAAGAGTTATCGAGCGCGAAATTTTCCGAACATTTTCGAACTTTTGTGGGGGAGGTACCGGGAGGAGTGGACCGATATAACCCATCTTCGAACTTAAACTAAGTTTGGACAAAACAGACAGACAGATGGACGGACATTGCTAAATCAACTACAAATTGTCTGAAACACATTTCGTCCAAACATACTTGGGGTCTAAACCATTCATTCGATGAGGCACATTTTGCCCGTATGAAAGTGTATATACCCTCGTTAGCATAAATGCTGAGGGTATAAAAACCCAACAAGTAAGAGAGGGTTATAGTCGGACAGAGCCGACCATGTGATACCCCACTCCACTATATCTAGGCACTTTTTTATTTTCTTTTATTAAGTTTCGACATATTTTAGCCGTCCGGTCATATATACATAAGTTGATATACATGGTAACTAGACAGCTGAATTGCAGCAACCCCAATTTTTGGTACTGGGCATATTTTTGGCTTCTGATTTGGCAATTCAAACATTTTGCATATGTCAAATTATGCAAAATGCATAAATTTTGCATATGCAAAAAATAATATTTGAATATGCAAAATTTATGCATTTTACATAGTTTCTTATTCAACAAATATATCAATAATAGGTACAAAAATGTGTGTAAAATTTTTCTGTTTAAAATTCTCTTCAGACAAGTCAATCAAATAGAGAAATGTATAACCACAGCCACAACCTTCAAAATACCGGAAATCGGGAGGTACCGTTCTATGGGGGGCTATATGAAGACGTGGACCTATACCGACAACTTTCAGTTGGATTGTTTTATATCCCCAAGGAAGACTTAATACCAAATTTCAGCCATTTCGGAGGGATATTGAGGCCATAACCATCAAAATACCGAAATTTGGGGGTACCGTTCTATGGGGCTATATAAAGACGTGGACTTATACCGACAAATTTCAGATGGATTGTTTTATACACTCAAGGCAGACTTAATACCAATTTTCAGCCATTTCGGATTGATATTGGGGCCACAACCTTTAAAATACCGAAAATTGGGGGGTACCGTCCTATGGGGGATATATAAAGACGTAGACCCATACCAACAAATTTCAGGTGGAAAGTTCTATACACCCAACTATAACTAAATACCAAATTTCAGCCATTTTGGTGGGATAATGAAGCTAAAACCTTCAAAATACCGAATATCGGGAGGTACCCTTCTATGGAGACTATATTAAGGCGTGGACCTATACCAAAACATTTTAGGTGGAACGTTTTGTATCCCCAACAAAGACTAATTACCAAACTTCAACCATTTTGATGGGATAATGAAGCTAAAACTGTCAAAATACCGAATGTCGGGAGGTACCGTTCTATGGAGGCTATATGAAGGCGTGAACCTATACCAACAAATTTCAGGTGGAAAGTTATATACACCCAAAAAAAGTTCTATACCAAATACCAAATTTCAGCCATTTTGGTGGGTTAATGAAGCTAAACCTCCAAAATACCGAATATCGGGAGGTACTGTTCTATGGGGCCTATTAGTCCGGTCAAAATAGACATGCGTATAAGGGGGAAATAGCAAAAATTCCCACAAAGCTGAATTTTGGTGGAGAGCTAGGGTGGGCCATTAGAAGCATCGTCCTAAAAGTCCCCATCGATCCCATGTGTGCAAAACAAGTTATTCGGGGTCAAAGGTCATTTTTGGAGCAATTATTCAGTTTTTTTAATTTTTCTCAAAAACGGTAAGACTTAGCAAAAGCCGGCTAAAGTAAAAGTTGTAGATTTAATACAAGAGTGGTCTTTATGGTTCTTAAAAAAGACTTACCATTTTCGAGATATCGCGATCTAAAGGTCAAAAAAAAAAAATTAGCCGCCTAAGTGCATTATGAGGCGAACCGGTTAAAGCAACGACACTATGTGTTAGATACTTCTGTAAGCTTTCAAACGATATCCACTTTGCAGTAATCGGTTCTGTAGAACCGGGTCTAACCCGGTTTTTAAATTTGGCCTTTCGGGTCGAATAACCGGCGAACCGGATCCGCAACAGTTGAAAATTATACATTTCCGTAATCAGCGGAACACACCCTATCTTCGGACAAAACGTGAAAAAAATCGGAGAGTTTTCGTTGGGGTCGTTCCCGTTGGGCTTTCGATTATACATGTGGGTTAAATGGGCTATTTTTGCATAAAATGACCCTAACATTGAATAACTCTACTAAACACGCTCCGATTTTGTTGGATTTTTTTTTTTAGAATATAGCTATAATTTCGCTCTTCAAGAAAATATATATTTTGTTGGGGGACAGACCCGATTACTTCGCTTATTTTAGCCGCTTTGTCTGAATATGTGCATATTTCCCTTATAAGTGCATAAAAATCATGTGTTTTTTAGAACAGCTATATCTCAAGAATGGTTCCTTCTAGGAAAAAATGATAAAGGTCAAACTTGTAGATAATTTTTCTGTCTACAATATTTACTTTAGTTACATTTTGATTAGATCAACCGTTATCAAAAAATAAATCCGAAAACCTAAAAACCCTTAAAATTTGACCTTTGACCCCGAATAATTTTTTTTGCACACATGGGATCGATGGGGACTTTTAGGACGTTGATTCTAATGGCAAACCCTAGCTCTCCACCAAAATTCAGCTTTGTGGGAATTTTTGCTATTTCAATGTCTATTTTGACCGGACTATATATCAAAACGTGGACAGATATATCTCATTTTCAATACCAACCATCCTGCAAGTAATAAAAACTTCTGCTCCAAATATTGACTCTCTATCTTTAAAATTGCGAGCTCTATCCTGATTTCAACAGACAGACGGACGGACAGACGGACATGGTTAAATCGACATTGACTTTTATGCTGATCAATAATATATATACTTTATAGGGTCTCCGACGAATATTTCGATGTGTTACAAACGAAATGACATATGGTGGAGGGTATAAAATGAAACAATCCGAGACGAGTCCTTAAGCGGCAATCTTTCCAAAATTTGTGTGGGAGGCACCCGAAGGAGTGTTTCGATTTAGTCCATATTCGGACTTAATCCAAATCTCTAAGAAATAATACGATGTACAATATAAAGACCAAGCCGGTTTCTGCCCTCGGAAAGTATGTACTTGCCCAAACAAAAAAAAAATACACTGTCGTAAAAGGCGCTGCAAGGCGAACATGATAGGTGTTAAACTATACTTTCCCAAAGCAGTGGGCCGCTATAGTCCATATTCGCACCTGATATATGGATGGAAGTAATATTTTCACATCCCTAGTTTGGAACAATTCGGAAATATCGTGCGAAAAAATTTAAACTTTTGTGGGGATAATTAACGAAAGGGGCAGACCGATATGGTCCATCTTCCTACTTAAACCAATTTTGGACAAAATTTACGATTACGAGACTTAAAATTTTAACCAAATAGGTTGATTCTTCGAGAGTTATGGTGCGCACCAGCCCGCCGGACAGACGGACGGACATGGGTAAATCGCCTCCATATTGTCTGAAATGGATTTCGTCCAAACATACTTGGGTTCTAAAATCATTATTTCGATAATCTCGTTGACCTAAATATTGAGAGTACAAACAAATATTAAAAGAATTTTAGAAAGAGTTTTCGGTGATTTTTATCGAATCGATCAATGAAAAAAACCAACATCAAGACCCCGTAAAACAGTGGAATTTCTGTATATACTAGGCTGTAACTCTGTTATCTGAGCACGTACATCAACATAATTGGCATCTGTGAAAAGGTCGAGAGATCGTTTTTCAAAAATAACTCACCTGGGCGGAATGTGCCTACCAGGAATAAAGATATAAGATATATATTAAAATTTCTTACAATTTTCACACAAAAGTTTCGGTCCATTTCACCCGCTAAAACTATCTGATCATTATGTAAATTTGAAAGCTTCTTTTGTGTCATAAGCTCACACCTAATCTAAAATTTCGCGCTGATCGGACTATGATTGCGACCTACAGAGCAGATACAAATTCGGGTAAAAATTTTGTTTTTGGTCCATTTCACCGGCGGTACGAAATAAGTCCCCAAACTGAAAATGAAATAAGTCCCCAAAATGTTATACACAAAACAACAACAACTATAATTTACATTTTTGGGCATTTATTTCATTTTTCTGGGGATTTATTTCATATAAAAATTTGGGGTCGTATTTCATTATGAAATAACTCTCCAAATTTGGAAATGAAATAAATCCCCAACAAATAATGTGGGGACTTATTTCATTTTTCTGAAATTGCAAATTATTCAGAAACTATTACTATTTTTGTTGCATACCAACAAAAAAACGTAACAATGAAAGAAAGGTTTTGGAGAATTATTTCATTTTCAAAATTGGGAACTTATTTCATTGGGGACTCATTTCACCCCCTAAATATTTCATGATCATCACCAATTACAATATTGATCTATTCTGATGTGAAACCGACCTCCATACCAAATTTCTTGAAGATCGGTCCATAATTTCGGCCTAGAGTATGATTACAATATATAATGGACAGACGGACACACATTGCTATATCGCTTGAGCACCGGGTACTTCTAATCAGAGGTAACATAAAAATTCAAAATAAAAAAACTAATCAAACTATAAAGGAAAACACACTTGCTCTGTTCCAGAACCTGCATGAAGTCAATATTTTTTACTACGATAACATTTTTCCTTTATGTTATCGAAAGAAATAGCGAAAATTAGTAGATTTAGATTAGTAGTGGAACAGACCAATTATGTGTCACGGGGCGCCTGAACCAATTTTAAATGGAAGGTGCTTACACCTAGGACGTTTTTGCGGATTCCGAAATTACAATGTTCATAGATGAAAAAAAAAAAAAATAAATCGACGGCGCGCGATCTATTTTAATTTTTTTGGGTTTTCTCGATTTTGCTTGGAAACCGCAAGACCTTTAGAAATTAGATTAGAGATAATGAAAATTCTCTACAAGATTGACATTTATGACTTTTTCCTATGTTTTACCATTTTTGAGATATAGAAGTTTAAATTGGGACTGTATCATCTCCATACTAAACAACATTTAATGGAAGGTGCTTACACCCGGGAAGTTTTTTCATATTCTGCATCTAATCAAATAAATGATAATAATCTGAATCAAATAAATTAAATTAAATAAATCGCGGTCAAAGGTCACGTATTTAGGGATTTTTTGGTTTTCAGGATTTTGCTTGTAAACCGTAAGCAAAAATTTTCTATAAAAATTTCTTTAGTCCCATTTCAATTGGGCTTACGGTTTCCGTTCTGCACATCGTATTATTCCTTCCAGATCTAGATCGGAATCGAAATGGAATATATCGGCTCACTCCTTTGGGTAGTGAAGTTTAAAGGCTCCCCTCGGATTGTTTTGAATTTTTTTCAGAAGGCTGTTTTACGACAATATTTTTTGGGGCGATTTCATACTTCATTGGATAATGGCTCAAAAGATTCAAAAAAACCCTGCCGACACATACAAACTAAATTACCAGTGTGCAACATAACTATAAAAAATTTCTTCCAAACTTAGAGATCTCGAGATCTCTATGAATCAGAAGTTTGTTTACTGTACGTTCGTTTTCGGTACATATATCATTCATATTCTAAAATTGTCATTTCAATTTCAAAAAAAAAAAAAAAAAAAAAAAAAAATTACCAACATCAATGATTTTTGGTACATAGAAAAAAAATCGTCATTCTAAATCTGAATTTTGTAACTAACTTTGGTCGTTGCGCGCAAAAGATATAATAGTTTTAATTTTAATAATAAAAAAATCTAAAAAACTCTAAAAAAATCGTGGTTTAATATAAACAGCTGCTGTATCCTATTACTGTTTACAAAATTGTAACCCTTTGCGATGATGGAAAAATAATTATAAAAAGTCTCAAAGAATTCGCCAAAATCGAATTTCTTACAAAATGTTACGTATTTACAAACATATTTTGTAAAATTATGGAGCTTGTACTTACAAAAAATATATTAAAAAATTACAACAGCATCCATAGACTGTGGGAAATAAAATAATGCCTATGTCGTGAAGGTTGAAGCTATAATATTCATGTTATTTGCAAAAATGCGAGGAAAACATGAAGAAAAAAATAACAAACATATTATTTTAATATTATTTGTTATGGTTTTATAGGGAAAAAAGTTTGATGTAGCATCTCACTCAATTTTTAGAAAAAATCTATTGTATCTCCGGTTTCCCGATAGTTTTTAAATATCTGTTTTCGCACATTTTAAGCAGTCGTGTCGCTCAACTTATCCAATGGGTACTTTACACGATATGTTTTTTACATATGAGTTGTCACTTTGCGTATACATTTTGTATGGGAGAAGTGACAACTCATATGTAAAAAACATACCGTGTAAAGTACCCATAAGTAGGAATGACTCATCCAAAACGCGTATAAATACGCGATATTTTCAAAAACATTTTCTGCAGATTTTCTAAATTTGATGGGTATCATATCCTCCGAACTAGTTGAAGGATTTAGACGCACAATGGCTTGTTAGACTCAGAACGTAAAAAACTAACTGAAAATCGAATGGCATTTGTAAATTTTGAATCCAAAAAACAGTTTTTTTAGAAAAATTTACGCACAAAAATTTCGACATCGAGTGCAGATTGTTGTGATCCCTGGAAGGTTACACGCCCAAGTTATACATTAAACAAGTAAGAAAAGTCTATAGTCGGATGGAGCCGACCATGGGAAACCCTATACCACTGTACCTGGACAATCGCTCTCCACAGAACTTCTTTTCAATGATTGTGAAAATTTAATTATCAAATATCAGAGATGTAATGTATAATATGTACTTATGACTAAAACCAAAAGATTGTCTGACAAAGACATTTTTATAGCAGGAAAGGAAAATTTAGTTCACACAAACTAAAATGTAATGAAACCCACTTATGTAGTACTACTACTTTCGTTGTTTAACCGCAACGTTATTGAAATTTTTACCAATTTCACACAAACGTTTCAGTCCATTTAACCCGCTAAGTATTATCTGATCTTCACGTTGGTTTGTACGCTTCTTCTTCATCATAAACTCAAACTTTGTTCAAAATTTTGCGAGTTATTATTTTGACCTACAGAGCCGCTACAAAATTGGTTAAAATTTTGTTTTTGGTCCATTTCATCCCCTGCACATTTCACGATCATCACCAAAAACTAATCATTTCTTTTCCTGGCCCGAACCCAACCTCCTTAAAAAATTCGTTACAACCGGTCCATAATTGCGGCCTTAAGGTTGTTTAAAATTTTTAATGGATGGACAAACATCTCTAAATCGGTTTATCTCGTCGATATATGAATTTTGGCATACCAAATAAGGGGTCTAGGACGAATATTTCGTGGTGTTACATAAACTTTTGGAGAGACAATATGTAGCATGGGATAAAAATGTGGTTCTCTACACAGAACCCATTATATATTAGACAGTAGGCGCGTTATCTAGCAAACACTTTATTGCAATTTACATCAGAGGAAAAGTCAGTAGTTTTTTCCATATGTAGGCTACTTTGCGAAATATATATGTCCTCAAGGAATTAAAATATCGACAAAAAATCAAATTTTTATATTTTTCATACAAAAGTTATGGTCCATTTCACCCGCTAAAGAAGATCATCATTCAAAATAGTAGGCATCTTTTTCGACCTATACTCTTACCCGGTGCAAAATTTCGTGACTATTGATGCATAATTGCGGCTTCTAGCGAGTTTATTATTACACTACAAACAAATAACGGAATATATTAGGATCTAACTCTGTTATCTGATCATGCACACCAACATAATTGGCATCAATTGAAAGGTCAAGCGTTCCACTTTCAAGTATATCTCACTTGTCCGGAATGTTACTTCCAGGCATTAAGATATAAGCTGCATATTAAAAATTTTCACAATTTTCACACAAAAGTTTTGGTCCATTTAACCCTCTAAATATTATCCGATCGCCATCTCAAATTGCAAGCTTCTCCTTAATGATATACTCTTACCTTATTTAAAATTACGCGTTGATCGGACTATTATTGAGACCTACAGAGCCGCTAGAAAATTGGATAAATATTATGTTTTTGGTCCATTTCACCCGCTAAATATTTCACGATCATCACCAATAAGAATAGGGATCTATTCTGATCTGAACATGACCTCCATACAAAATTTCGTGACGATCGGTCCATAATTGCGGCCTGGAGCGTGTTTACAATTTATAATGGACAGACGGACGGACGGACGGACGGAGGGACGGACGGACACACATCTCAAAATCGCTTTATCTCGTCGAGATATGAAGATTGGTATACCACATTTGGGGTCTCCGACGAATATTTCGCGGTGTTACATGAATTTTTACCAAAACAAACTTATAATACCCTTTTCCACATTGTGGTATAGGGTATAAAAATGCGAAATTGCGAGTACTACAACAACATAATAAGCATATAGATATATCCGGCTGCGCGTACCGATTAGAGCAACAATTCAAAAAAACGCAATTTTTCAGTCTTCAAAATGTCAGCATCCGTTTGAGGTATATACAGTGGATATATTATATATCTATATATGGGATTTCTGAGTGAAGTCGGACACTTTTTCAAGGTGAGGTTTTGTGATTCCCTTTATTTTTTGCTGTGGCGATGCTGCTGATTAACAAAACATTTTAGTATATTTTCAAGTTTTTTTTTTTTGACTAACGGTTCCAGAGATATCGCGCCTTGACAAAGTCAAATTCTGTAAAAACTACATGCAAAGATATAATATTGGTCCAAATGGGACCATCTTGTTTTTGATTTGTTTGGTTTTTTATCAGCTATCGAAAGAAATATTTAAAAGAAAAATGCACAGTGGGCTTCAATGCAATTTTCGGGATTTAATATTTAAAATCAATTTTTAAACATGATTGCACCCTTCGATTTTTTCAAAAAAATTTTATGTTAAACTACGATCAATTACAACAATTTTAAGCCCTATGTGGTAATGGGATTCGGAAGATTACTATTTTTTCTGAATTTTTTAAAATTTGTCAATGCAGTTTTTTCTTTATACCTTTGTCCAAAACTTATTATTTTATTACAAAAATTAAAAATTTCATTTATAAATATTTGTTTTGATTTTATATTTATGAATTTATCTCAAACATCTTAAAAACTGCGCCATTTTTCGATTTTGAAAATGCATCAGCGAAAATTCCATTAAAGTCCACTGTGGATTTTTTTCTATTTTTTATGATAAATATATAATATATAATAATAAATATGTACTCTTAGCTTCAAAAATACAGGAAATACAAATTTTGGACAAAGGTATTAAGGAAAAATTGTATTGACAAATTTTAAAAAATTCAGAAAAAATGGTAATCGTCCGAATCCCATTACCACATAGGGCTTAAAATTTTTGTAATTGAACGTAGTTTAACATAATTTTTTTTTTTTAAACTCGAAGGGTGCAATCATGTTTAAAAATTGATTTTAAATATTAAATCACGAAAATTGCATTGAAGCCCACTGTGCACTTTTCTCATAAATATTTCTTTCGACAGCTGATAAAAAAACAAACAAATCAAAAAAAATATGGTCCCATTTGGACCAATATTAAAGATGTTATGAGTATTTATTTGAACATAGTTCTTTAAAAATGCGATAATTTCAAAAGGCGATATCTTTGTACCGTTGGTCAAAAAATAATTTTAAAATATACTAAAATGTTCTGTTGGCTAGGAGTATAAATTGAACCAAAATCAATTGAAATCAAAACCCAGCAAAATTTGACGGAAGGGATTCTTTGCGATGACGTGATTTCATGTCATCTTTTGCATTGGTTCAAAGGAAGTCGTGAAAGATCCGATCTTTTCATTAGGATTTGAACCACTGCAAAGGAAGTCGTGAAAGATCCGATCTTTTCATCAGCATTTGTACCCATTCCATCGATCCAATAGAGATGATGTTTTTGTTTTTATTTACACACCTGTTTATTTTCATTTTGGTATGTTCCAGTGCTGCAAAATCTACTAATTTTTACTATTTTTTCCGATAACATAAAGGAAAAATTGTTATCGTAGTAAAAATAAGTAGATTCTTGCAGTTTCTGGAACAGACCAAAGTTGTTAGAACTGTCGTCGTGATGTTGTCTTACATTTCCTGCATATCAAACAACTAAAACTTCTAAACAATTGGTATTATATGAAGTCCCAACCATCGAGCTAAAAATAGAATCGTACTGCACACATTGCTATTTTAAAAGTTCCCTTGTCTGTTCTAAATCTGACATAGAATGAAATCAATCAAATCTCGCTTCTTGGAATTTGAAAAGAAAGTCCGAAACGAAAAGGAACAAGAATCTGAAAATAAAGAAGAAACTACTTTTGGAAAGAAACAATTAAAAATAAATTAATTAAGCATAAATGGTATTTTCCATAAAAAGTCTCTCCTCCCCGTTCGTTACATTTTGTTCTTAGAGATCCCTAAAGCAAGCCGGGTTGTAGATCCCTACATATTTCCGTCACTAAACAAAAGAGTATAAATTACCAAAATGTTGTTATAAAATAACAAAATTATAAAATAAAATTAATTTACGAAATAAAAATACTTAAAGGAGTGCATTTGGAGTCCATGTTGAAATCTGAACTGGTGATGGGAAGATAATTGAAAAAACCTTTTGTAAGATGAAAGAATATCAGTTGCGGAGAACGGAGGAAGTAATCTTTTGCGTTGCAGCGGTGGTGATTACATTGCAATTTTGGATGTAAACTTTTGAAAAACTAAACTGATAAATTAATTGTAGCTATTTCATGAATTCGTTTGAATTAATAAAGAGTTTTGTTTTTCATGAAAACCATATTTCAATACAGCATTTCCATTTTCCAAACAAGACATGAAAATTTCATGCCAAGGGGTTGGTGAAAATGACATGCCAAAGCATTGGTTAAAATGACATGCTTAGGATCCAGAAAAGAACGTCATCTTTTGGGGTCCACGCTCATATAAAATTCATCGATGAAGATGCTAAAAAGATGACATGCTAGATCACTTGCACCCATGATTGAATGTCATCTTTGGCATCGAACATTTTGCTGGGAAAATTACTTTTCTCCGAACTGTCCGATTTCACTTGGAATTCTCCATATATAAAAAAGGATGATGTTAGTTACTACGCTTATAACTCAAGAACGGCTGAATAGATTTTGTCAATTAGCGCCAATTCGGAATGGTCTCATGGCAGAAAAGGATAAAACCTAAAAAATCGCGAAACTTTGCGAAAAAATTGCAAAAATATTTTTTCACGAAAGTCAATTTTTCCACAAATTCCTATCGAGCTTCGCGTTTGGAGTATACCTTAACACCTATTTGGACAGTTTTTGGAGAAAAATGCCTCTGTTTTGTCAATTTTTGAAAGTTGTATAGAATTTGTTATTCAGAATCAAATCGATTTTTAGTTATTTTCAAGCGTCTTTTTAGGAAATTAACAGCGAAAAATGTTTAAAAGGAGAGGGCTTAGACCATGTCTATATTATAGCCTTTTGCAGGGTTAACCTTCTCAATGGGGATTTATTTGACGTATACGCAAAGGAATTGATATTTGAATCCCAGTGGGTTTGTTAAATCCGGTTATATATAAACGAACTATTAGTTTAGAGTTAGTAAAGATTAGTGGTGATTTCAGATTCCAATTGAAAAGATGAAGATGATAACGCCGAAAGTGGTTTCCACAATTTTGAGAAAAGATAAAAATCTACAAAATTGGTGGGTTATTTGAAAAATCAAGAGCTCGGAGGTAATTTCATTGGAAGTGAAGTTGTGGCATACATATATGTGATGTCCCCACTGAAAAGTATGAATTTAATCAGTTTAGTCCCCGCAGAGTTGGAAGGTAATTACAAATGGCCAAATACATATGTACACTGGTACTGTTGATACACTGTACGTATGTACATCGAAAAAGAATGATATTCAAAATTGGAAAGAAGAAAACAACAAGAAATCGGATGCACTGGATGTACTGACATATCGACGCCTCCAAACAATAGTATGCTAAGTCGACTTAGCATGTTTTCAAGTTCTTTACATTTTTATATTTAACGTCCTTTAACTTAAATTCTGTCAAATTTTGGTAATAATCGGACAATCCGAACAGAAGTTATAAACAAATATTTACTTAGCATAGTACTGAAGTTCAAAAAAATGTCCACACTTTGAGAGCTTCTCCTGCAAAACTCACTTTTTAGACTTAGCATACTATTATTTGGAGGTGTCGAACGTCCTTTAACTTAAATTCTGTCAAATTTTGGTAATGATCGGTCAATCCGAACAGAAGTTATAAACAAATATTGACTTAGCATAGTACTGAAGTTCAAAAAAATGTCCACACTTTGAGAGCTTCTCCTTCAAAACTCACTTTTTAGACTTAGCATACTATTATTTGGAGGTGTCGATATATTCTTTATCGGGCGACATAAGTAGGTAAATACTAATTAAACGTTAATTAGTTTGTGATATTAATTTGACTATGTTATTTACGTCTAGATTAAATATAGGGTGACCAAGTAATCGACAACAGTCACGTGTTAGTGTGACAAGACTTCCAGCATCCGAAACACACAAAGAACGGCAACTAATAGAATAGCTCTGCTATCAAGGATCAGTGTACCAAGTACTGGATTGTACAGTCCCAGTCAAAATTAAATTACCGCATTAAGCCGTGTTACCAGAGCCATTGCGTCTAATTCCGAATTTGCAATGCAAGTAGAATTCGTGAGATCGCGTTAAACAGAAAGTCAGAAAAAAGTAGATGAAGGTGGTTACCTGATAACGATCGTATCCCTCTGCACAAAATAGGTTAATTGATTCAAACGCAAATTTAAATAAATACTATATTCAGCATTAAATTCAAATTCCTACGATCGCATTCCTTCCTTCCTATTCAATTGCTTGAGTGAAATATCGTGTTCAGTGGTGAAAACAAGAACTGCAGAAAACCAAACCGATTATGAAACGAATAGGGGCGTTATGATATTATTTTGCTCCAACTGTGCTACCAAATATTTTTATTTACGTCGCAAAACGTGTTATTTGCTTAAAAAATATATCTTAGTCCCGATTTACAGTTGTGTTCTGTACCTAACAAACTGCGAGACGAAGTTCGCCGGGTCCCCTAGTAATATATAAAATACATTGGAAACATCATCTTTAACTTATTCTTTGAGTATTAAGTTCTACATTGTATTGTAAAACCACTAATTGGGAATTAACACAAAAAAAACTCGTTTCCTTCAACGCTTTTTTCCTATATTTTTACATTAATACGACCACAGCTTCCGCTCAAATTATTATTTTAAGAAACCCATCGGTGAATCGGGCTAAAACAGTTTATTTTACCGTTCAAAAGTTATAGTATTGTACAACTATTCGCGAGTTACAATACCCCATACCACACTTTCAACATAAGTTAATTTTCTACACATTACGGTACCTACAGGTTCCACGTATTTTGAAGCAAAATCATGATACAAAATCAATATATTTTAAATACAGCAGTATTGCGTTTCCTTTTTTGGTCAGAGGCTGATGGTGAATCCCCGTCAGCACAGCTGACTGATACTTTCTTACAAAACATACTTTTTTAAAATACAAAATATATTTTTAATTATTTAACAAAATTAATTATTTATTTATGATTATGCAATTATTATAACAACTGTGTTTTATAAAATAACAAGATTTTTATAAACGTAAAACCATAGAAGGTAAATAAGCATTCTGCGGAGCGTTGCTGTAACCACCAATCACAGCTCCCTGTGATGCAAAATTAAGAACAGGAGCAATACCGCCATTGATTTCTCGTGATTGTCCAGCCAATGAATCATATTGACTTTGAATAGTGTGTTGTGCTTGAATGGCATCAGCAGCGGTACGATATTTAACAAAGTGGACTTCAGGTCCTTGCCAATTACCATTCTGAATAGAGTTGAATTTGTGTGCCAATTCACCAACATCAGTTTGTTTGTTAAGAACATATATGGCGGTTCTTTGTTGAGCAGCTTGTTTGGCCAATGCCAATGCAGCATTTTCTAATGCCTTGTTTTCAGGAGTTCTTATAAAAACAACACGTAATTTTGGTTTGACACTTCCGGCAATTCGTTGAATTTCATTGGGATCAAAGAATTCTTCTTCTGGAGCAGAAAATGTATAAAATTCTGTTCGATGACCTGAAGAGGACATTGAGTGGCGGGAATATCCGACGCCATTGCTGGATAAATGGTTGTCCATTGCTGCAGAGGATTGCTCAGGTTGGTAATTGTAGCCCATTTGCCCGGCGCATACTACAGATATTATAGATAAAACCTATTAAAATAGATACAAATTATTTAAAATTTCTGTTAAAGAGAAAATAATAAACCATGAAATGAAATGTTAAAGCATATAAAATTAAATTGGTTTGTTTTTACTATCTGTGTAAATTAAAAAAATAAATATATATTATTTTTTTCAAAAATCCTTACAATGATGCCATGCATTTTTCTGTTACAATTGTGTTATTATTATTAAAGCTTAAAGTTTAAAATTCGAATTTTGACTATTTTGCAAAGCTAAAATTGCCTTTTTATATAAAACTAAAAAGTGAATTTCTATACAGTGATATCAATGAATAACTTTTTGCTATCATACTTCCCCATTTTTAAATTTAATCCAATTAATTTTCTCAATTTAATTTTACCATAAATCATTAAAATGATTAACATTGAGCATGACTCAACCTGATGGGGGAAGCCTTGAATGAATGCATTAAACCAAATAATTGCTATAAACAACATAATATCGGAGCCAATAATATGACATATACATTTTAATCGAAATATCATTTATCATTAAAAATTTGCAATAATTAGAAATTTGTCGTGGTCATTAATATGTTTTGCTATTGCTTTTTTGCTTATAATCCATCAAACATTGGTGATAAACGTGTCAACAGCAAATAAATTAATTGAAATTTGGTGTCTTCATTATTTCACATTCTTTGTGCATGCGGGAGAATGCATCAGTAATTTGTGTTAATGGGACAAGTTCTTTCGTTTCTATGTCGAATAAAATTAGTAATTAATTAAATGTAGCAAAAGTATTTAAAATAGCTCACATGGGGCGTAATTGTTGTTCTTTCCAAAACCTATACCAATATTTGCAATTTTCGGAATTGAGCTTTTGTATACCCTAGCAACACACAATTTGAAAATTTGACAAAAACCTCGAAATATATTGGGCAATATCGGTACATGGTCGCTGGACTAAAACCTGGATATACATATATGAATAGATTTTTTTTCCGAGAAAGTTTTTATCTTCTGAAAACACAAAATTCCAATTAAATACCAATTCGGTAAAAAATGTGAATAAAATCTTCAAAAAAATTTAATTGGGTGCTACCCTTATATGAAGTACTAGGCTGACCCGTATTGCGTTTTAAGGACAACTTTTAATCGAGTTTAAGCTTTACAATTCAAATATTTGTTCGTCCATTGATGCTTTTTAGGATTTATCATCGTCCTAAAAGAGATCTATTTTGGAGATATAACATATTTAAAAAAGTAGACGTGGTCGGGTCTTTAGGCCCAAAAGAAGTACTCAGATTCTAGATTAATTCGCAAATTTTCAAATCGATATAAATGTAGCGTTTTTTATACGCTCAGCATTTATGCTAACGAGCGTACTCAGCAAAAATACTCATTACAAATTGTCCTACTTTCTCATTATTTTAACACGGGCATGTCATATGGAGTAAGTACTTATTTTTTGGCACTTAAAAGTAAATAAATAAGTACTTAAATAAGTAGTTACGACTTGAAGTAACCAGGGAGTAACTACTTATTTATCTACTTTTTAGTGCCCAAAAGATAAGTACTTACTCCCTATGACATGCCCGTGTTAAAATAATGAGAAAGTAGGCCAATTTGTAATGAGTATTTTGCTGGGTATATACACTTTAATAATATAAGTTCGAAGATGGGCCATATCGGTACACTCCTTCGTGTACCTCCCCACAAACGTTCGAAAATATTCGAAAAATTTTTACGCACGATAACTCTTGGAGGGATTAACCGATGTAGTCCACACTATGCACATCGTGAAATTTCTACCAGACTTAGATGAGGTTCCAATATGGACTCAATTGGTCAACTCCTTCGGGTACCTCCCACAAAAAATTTCGGAAAATTTCAGTTTAGGACCAGCTCACGAATCGCTTTGATTTTTGTTTTAACAACTTGTATTCAGTGACCCCCATACGACGATACAAGTTTCATCAGGTGCAAGCCCATATTTCCTGACCAAATAGCCTGTAAGTTGAAAAACCCCATGTCACCGTGTGTAGTTGTTCGAGCGCAAGATAACTCTCGAACGGATCTGCCGATTCGGTCCAACATTTGGCCTTCATAATATTTTGTCCAAACTTATTTTAAGTTCGAAGATAAGCCACTCCTTCAGGTACCTCCCCCACATAAGTTCAAATAAAACGCTTGCAGTTTTATTTTGCCACCATTAATAATTTAAATGCAAGCGTTTTATTTGAGAGATTCCATCATGAGAAAGAATATATTTTTTGAGGTTAAGCGACAAATTATTTTCTAGTTTTAAGTGCATTTCTAAATAAAACACTTAAAATTAATTGTTTTAAATTATTTTTTATTTTTAACTTTTTAGTAAATACATTTTTTCGAACATTTGGATAAAAACTTTAATATACCTGCAATCATGTAGTACCGTTATATAAAGGCTATACCAAAACCTGGACTTATGTCCATAATTTTTGGTGGGGAAGTTTCTGTAACATTGGGGACTCCAAATGCCAAGTTATAGCCAATTCTGGCTAAAAATTAAAATAAAATCCTTAAAAGACTTGAAATCGGATCGTACGACTATATGGGGGCTATACCAAAACCTGGACCTATGTCAACAATTTTTGGTGGAAAAGTTTCTGCACCATTGGGGACTCCAAATGCCCAGTTACAGTCAATTCGGCCTAAAAAAGAAGATAAAATCCTTAAAAAACTTGAAATCGGACCGTACCGCTGTCCATCATTTTTAGTGAGGAAGTTTTGTACCAATGCACAGTGGATCCACTTGTATGGAGAAATTGACCAAAAATATTTAGAGTGTAAAAATCAAGCCAATGAGCCGGTTACAGCTTTGTGCTGCTGCGAAGAGTGTTTTAAGAAACCACGAGCGTAACATTCTCTAGTTGCCAGATGTTGTACCAAAATTTTGACACTAATTTTTCTATTTTTGGCCAATGTGTGGATCAACCGTGCAATGGGAATTCCCATTGCCAAGTTACAGCCAATTCGACCTAAAAATGAAGATAAAATCCTCATAATACTTGAAATCGAGTGGTACCGATATAAGGGGGCTATACCAAAACCTGGACCTATGTTCACAATTTTTGGTGGGTAAATGTCTGTATCATTGGAAATCCCAAATGCCGAATGACAGCTAATTCGGGCAAAAACGAAGAAAAAATCCTCAATATACCTGAAATCGGGTGGTACCGCTATGTGGGGCTGTAGGAAAAATGGGCGCATATTTATGTATTGTCATCCAAATCTGAAAAGTTTGCAAAGTTCGATTGGTCAATGTGTGGAAAATTAGTTACCAGATTTGAAATGCAAGTTAAAAAAACACCGTTTAAACACTGTCAAATGGACCAATCTTTGTTTTAATTTCATATTCATGTATTGTCATGTACATCTGAAAAGTGTGCAAAGTTTTAGTTCGATTGGTCAACTGCAACTGTGTTAAAATCGAGTTACCAGATTTGAAATGCAATTTAAATAAAACACTGTTAAAACACTATAGTAGTTTTTTCATAGTAGGCTGCTTTTTTCTAGTAGGGGAGGGTTACTAACCCAACGCCCAAAACACATGTTTTTGACGTTCTTATGGGTGAACGCGCGACACATATTATCTCAGTATCTTTAACGGGTGTTAAAGCCGCTCAGGACCGTTCCTTGCTATCTTTCTTCCACTACGTCATTTCGTAGGACTTGTGGATTCCAAGCAAAATTGTGAAAACCTAAAAATGTGAACTTTGACTGCAATTTATTTAAAAAAAATCGATCCGGCAATTTTTTGTCGTGATAACACTTTTGATAATTTGTCAAGGAAGTGGGTTCAAGCCATAGCCTGGCTCAAGCTGGTTTTTATTTATTTGAACATTTTGCGTATTAGGTCTTAGAAAATTTGTATACCCTGAATAAATACAAATATCAAATTTCAACTATTCGGTGGGTTATTCGGCTCATGTGGCACTCAAAATTTTGCTCAGAAAATTTTTTATCTGGGATAGTTCTTCCAAACAATCGTACGTCCAAACCACTCGCAGTGTACCCTCTATCTCTCTTAACATGATCGACTTGGAGTAGCCGCGTATACTTCCAAATCGACATACTAACCCTTTATTTTAACAAGGGGATGTCGCACCAAATAAGTACTTATTCTATAACCACCAAAATCTCTCGAAAGAGCTGGAAACCCTTATATTTTAAGAACTCATCTTCTTTATTTGCGGATCCGTTATTCAGATATAAGCGATCATACAATATTATATCGTCTGCTCCGTCGGAAAAGGTCGTAAGTCCACTTTTTTGGGAAATCGCGTTTTTGTTACAGGATGATAGTACAAGTCAAAACACGTCGTATGCTACAAAGAAAATGGTAGTATGTCGCGTTTTTCTATATGTTTTGCCCTTGTCGGAAAAGGTCGTAAGTCCACAAAACGTACAAATTTGAGAATGAAAAGGTCGTAAGTCCACAGGAAAATGTATACTTTAAAAGAATACTACAGCTAATGTATTTCAGATATAATGTTTAGCGTCATCCATGGTTGGGGTACAATGTAAGGAATTAGCCCACACCTTTGGATCATAATCGGATGATATTTGGCGGAGCCTGTGGACCAAACTTTTGAACAAAAATGTGATTATTTCTATATTTCAACGAAAACTTACATTTGAAATCTATTTTCCCCTATAAGCGAACCGATTATGAAAGATGGACTTCTGGCCTTTTCATTGATACAAATTGGGATGCTGTATGTGTTCAAATACCTCATATATTGAAAAATTTGTAAACAAAAAAATAAAATTTTTACTGTTTTTACTGTCGTATATCTTACTTAACTTTATCAACTGGTAATTTGTGGTTTCTCTAGGGACATTTATTCACATAACGAGATTAGTTTGTATTCTGAATTCAATAATGTAATGCCTTCTAACGGACGGGTAAGTGCAATGTTTATATTATTAAATGATTCTAAAATTATAATTGATTGAAATGTTATTAAACTAAGAAGACGTCATGTTTTTGCTAACAAAGAGCAGTATGAATTTGGAATGGAATTAGACGATGGTGTAATGAGTCTAGTTCCCTATGGTTTTCACGCTGATTCTGAAAGCTCTGATGATAAACTTCCTAAACGCAGGAAGACATTGCATGCTGAAGATTCTACCTGGTTTGCAGACAAAAACAAAATATGCAGTGAGTTGGGGCAGAAAAACTTGGGAAGACAAAAAAGGACACTATTTGGGATTACAATGTAGCTAAGAAACCACGTACATTAACGGAATTAATCATGTAATTTAATTGAAGGAAAAGGTCGTAAGGCAAAAATACAAGGCCGTAAGTACAACGTGTCATGTTTTATATTAAATATTAGCCGAACCGGTCCACGTTGCTGGCCCTTGAAACAGTTTATGTTACCTTTTCTTATGGCAATTAAATTGTTTGCATCGCAAATTAGTTGGGATATGCAAGTGAATATCAATAACAAGTAAGAACGTCGTTAAATTCGGCCAGGCCGAACTTGTTATATCCTCCACCATGAGTTGTATTGATTTTTACTTCAATTAGTTTCTTTTCGTTTATGCTGTAGACTAAATACCAAATTTCAGCAATTTCGGTAAAACAATGTGGCTAATCTTCAAAATACCGAAATTCGGGAGGCACCGTTCTATGGGGCTATATGAAGGCGTGGACCTATATAGACAAATTTATGGGAGAAAGTTTTATACCCGTAACGAAGAATGAATACCAAATTTCAGCCATTTCGGAGGAATATTGAGGCCACACCTTCAAAATACCGGAAATCGGGAGGTACCGTTCTATGGGGGCTATATGAAGGCGTCAATACCAAACATCCTAGAAGTAATAGAAACTTCTATAGCAAATCACAAAGATCTATTATAAAAATTGCGAGCTGTATCTTAATTTCAAAAGACGGACAGACGGTCATGGTTGTACCGACTTAGAATTTTACTCTGGCCGGGTCTTATTGCTAAAATATGTACCCAGTATTGGGGAAACGGAATAGTTCGTAAGTTTTATATAGCGCATTAAAAAAATAGGGCACAGGTGTGACCCGCTCCTCCGAAATTCAACAAAATATATAGCCTACTTCCACCAAGGGACATCCCTGTGCATAATCTGAAAATTACATAGAATAAGTACTTAGGGTCGGAGATTCAACAACCGTTGCCTCGCAAATTAATTTTCTGACCGATACCTTCATAACTTTTGCAAAAAATCATTTTTTAAAAAATAGAACCCGCCCCTCCGAAATTCAAAAAAATATAAAGACTATTTTTACCTCGGTACTTCCTTGTATTTTCTCTGAAATTTTCAAAAAAAAAATCGGTTCAGCCGTTTTTGATTCTATGCGGAACATACAAACATAAACAAATTGTCTTTTATATATAAGATTTCACACAAAAGTTTTGGTCCATTAAACCCGCTAATAATTATCTCATTACCATGTTAAATTGCAAGCTTATTCTTTATCTTCTTAAAATTTCGCTACGATCGGAATATTACTGCGATCTACAGGACAGCTACAAAGTCGGGTAAAAATTGTGGGTTTGGTCCATTTCACACCTTTCCATCATAACCATCATCTAATGGGGTCACTTCCGATCGGAATCCGACCTCTCCACAAAATTTCGTGACGATCGGTCCAAAATTGAGGTCTGAATTTTTATTACAATTGTTAATGGATGGACTGACATACATAGCTAGATCGCTTCATCTCGTCAAGTTATGAAAAAATGGCCAAGGGAGGGGGTCTACGACGAATACTTCGCGATGTTACACGAATATTGGACAAAACAAACGTATAACACCCTTTCCACATTGTTTTGTAAAGTATAAATATTTTATTTTAAAAACGTCCGTAAATTGTAGGAAAAGGACGTAAGTCCCTACAAAAATACAAAACTGTACAAGGAAAAGGTCGTAAGTCCAAAGTCATCCAAGTATCTCCCAAACGCGACGGAATTTTATCAAACAAAGTACAAGTGTTGAAGCGGAATAAATAAACGAAGAATACTGCCTTTACCACCATAATAAAATCTTTAATACAGAAAGCGCTGGAATGTTTTTTCTTCCTCGTGAAAAATTTATTGAGAGGGACTTACGACCTTTTCCGACGGAGCGGACGATATGTATTACAAATTAATATATTTTAATGTTTTATGTTATGAAATTATTGACAGCTCTCGATTCTTAGCAGCATTTACTCGTATTAGATTCGTTTCATCCCAGTATCCTGTCCATTCTTGGATGTTCCTTAACCAGTATATCTCTCTTCTGCCTCTTGTTCTGTGTCCTTCTATACTACATTTAATAATGGCTTGTATACATTTATATTTATGGTTCCTCATCAGGTGTCCTAGGTATGCGATTTTTCTTGATTTTGCGGTGCGTAAAAGTTGTCTATCGAGGTTCATTCGTCTTAGAACTTCTTGATTCGTAATATGCAATGTATAGGGTATCTTCAGTGTTCTTCGGTATACCCACATTTTAAATGCTTGAATTTTTTTCTCATCTGCACTTTTTAGGGTCCAGGTTTCTACTGCATATAGTAGTGTAGACCAAATGTAGCATTTGACAAATCTTGCCTTCGTTTTGAGACCAATTTCATGGTTTGTAAGTATTTTTTTTTTTTGTATTTAAAAAAGGCACTTCTGGCCATCTCCACTCGACGCTTAATTTCGCTTGATGTGTTCCATTGGTTGTTAATTAAAACGCCGAGGTATGTAAAAGATTTTACGCGTTCGATGTTTTCGTTTTTGATATTTTGTGACGTTTCACAACTGACGTATTTTCGACTTAGAACCATATATTTTGTCTTCTTTATATTTATTTTGAGGCCATATAGTCCGGTCAAAATAGACATTGAAATAGCAAAAATTCCCACACGGCTGAATTTTGGTGGAGAGCTAGGGTTTGCCGTTGGAAGCAACGTCCTAAAAGTCCCCATAGATCCCATGTGTGCAAAACAAGTTATTCGGGGTCAAAGGTCAAATTTTAATGGTTTTTAGGCTTTCGGATTTATTTTTTGAAAACGGTTGATCTAATCAAAAAATGATTATAGTAAATATTGTAGACAGAAAAATTATCTACAAGTTTGATCTTTATAATTTTTTTCCTAGAAGGAACCATTCTTGAGATATAGCTGTTCTAAAAAACACATGATTTTTATGCACTTATAAGGGAAATATGCACATATTCAGACGAACCGGCTAAAATAAGCGAAGTAACCGGGTCTGTCCCCCAAAAAATATATATTTTCTTGAAGAGAGAAATTATAGCTATCTTTTAAAAAAATTCCAACAAAATCGGAGCGTGTTTAGTAGAGTGATTCAATGTTAGAGTCATTTTATGCAAAAGTAGCCCATTTAACCCACATGTATGATTGTAATCCCAACGGGAACGACCCCAACGAAAACCCTACGATTTTTTTTCAAGTTTTGTCAGATGGTAGGGTTTGTTGCGCTGATTACGGAAATGCATAATTTTCAACGGTTGCGGATCCGGTTCGCCGGTTATTCGACCCGAAAGGCCAAATTTAAAAACTACTGAACCGATTACTGCAAAGTGGATATCGTTTGAAAGCTTATGAAAGTATCTAACACATAGTGTCATTACTTTAACCGGTTCGCCTCATAATGTACTTACGCGGCTAATTTTTTATTTGACCTTTAGATCACGATATCTCGAAAATGGTAGGCCTTTTTTAAAAATCATAAAGACCACTCTTGTAGACAATTATTAAATCTACAACTTTTATTTTAGCCGCCTTTGATCCCGAATAACTTGTTTTGCACACATGACCCTAGCTCTCCACCAAAATTCAGCTTTGTGGGAATTTTTGCTATTTCCCCCTTATACGCATGTCTATTTTGACCGGACTAATATGTTTCGCTTACGTACGTGAGTTTGTCTAGGAGTTGTTGCAGCCGAGATATACTGCTAGCAATAATTGTGGTATCATCATGGTACCTATTCAGTAACTTTTTAACAACTTCACTCATTGTTTATTTTACAACAATTTCATTTGTTTGTTTTGCAGTTGTTACAAAAACAAAAGAAATTTTAACAACTTTTCAATCGATAAAAGTTACAGAATAGGCCTACTGCATAGCGTATATTAATTATATTTTTACCCTGAACTCTTATTCCAATTCATTCTCCTTCAATTGATTCATTAAATATCTTTTGGGAGTATATATTAAAAAGAAGCGGCGATAGTATGCATCCTTTTGATATGGGAATTTCGACTGACTCCTTTTGATATGGGAATTTCGTCAGTCAGATCACCATTGATTTCAATTCTTGCAGTTTGGTTCCAATATAAATTGTGTATCTTTTTCTTGTATTCCAATTTCCCTTAGTATATTTATCAATTTGTCGTGTTGGACTGTAGCGAATGCCTTTTCATTAACAATGAAACATATATAAACATCTTTTTGGACTTCCCGGCATTTCTGTGCCAATACATGGATGGATAATATGGCTTCTCTGGTGCCCGTACCCTCCTTGAAGCCGAACTGGGTTTCTCCCATAGCACCTTCGCATTTCGTGTAAATTTGTTTGTGGATTATTCTCAAAAAAAATGTTAATATGTTTCAGGAATATTGTCAATTATTTCATATTCCATTTCAGAAAAAACGGATAATTTTTTTTCGCGCTACATCAACGATTTTTGATATGTAGGTTAAGAAAAAAATTGCCAGTACGAATCTGGTCGCGAGCCAATTTTTGGTTATTGCGGACAAAAGTTATGGCGCTTTTATTTCGCTTTTTAAGAACGAAAATATTATAAAAACGCTAATTATTTTAATTATGACCATTGTCACAAAAAAGTTCTCTCGAAGTGACTTCACCGAGTAGATTGCATAATACCTGCAAAATGTTACACAGAATTCGCGGAATGTACATAAAATTGATAATTTATTGAATATAAGTCAACTTTTTTTTAAATGAAGGCCAATTTAGTGGTCATAAAATTACATAAAAATTTGTTGTGGATCTAAACTTCACAGCGAATCAAAGGAGACAACAATCGTACAGATTGGTGTTATAGTTTTGATGTTACAGCCAAAATAAGCACATTTTTTGGTCAAAAAAGAAATTTTTATTTGACAAAATATTTTATCACATGCATTATGTTGTAGAAAATATTGGAAAAATATATAGGAATATTTCCTTCGTTTTGCTTAAATCTCCCAATAAAATAGACGGATTTTGCTTTATTGACATTCATATTAAAGCTTTCCCATTAGGGAAGGTAATTGGGTTGATGAAAATATATCTCAAAGCTTCTGAAATGGAAACAGAGTTCAAATAACCCATTTTAAATTATATGCATTTTAAAATAAGTGTAAATCGCGTAATTATTAAAATCATTTTGTCCGCATGTGATTTTCATGTACAGCAAGACTATATCTTTTAATTTATATATATTTTTCGAAATTTACATTGGAGGCTAAGATGTAGCATCAGCAGCATCCTAGCATTAAAAAACCTATAAAATATCTCTAATTTGCGTAAAGTGCATACAATTTTTGTCCGCATCCGATTTCAGCGTTCACCATGAAAATCTATATCGATATATATCTATTTCAAGGCGATCAATCAAGAACCGTGGATGTAGCATCACACACTATTTTTTGAGATAAAATGAATGTAGCTCCCTTATAAGTGAAGTTTTCAAATCTCTGTTTCCGCTTAAACGAATATGCTGTACTAGTTGTGTCATTGCAGTGGAAACGAACCGCAGAAAACGCGATAAAATAAAACAATTTTAGACGATTTTTCTACTTTGGAATTTCTTGTAACTCGCGTTTTAGTAGATGGATTTTCACGGTGAATGATTTATTGGATCAGGAACGTAAAAAACTAAAATGTGCAATTAAGTACGAAGAAATCGAATAACAATTTTTAAAATTAGGCCCGAAAAATATGATTTGTAGAAAAATGTTCGCACAAAATTTTCACATTTGGATGCAGATTTCTATGAAGCTGTGCAGACTACATTCACAATATTCCTATCAAATAACTCAGAATCGCAAGTACTACAATCCTATGCATGGTTTTTATAAAAACCTGTTTGCGGAATGAAATTAGAAGAAAATTTCAAAAAACACTGTAAATCTGGCTTCAAAATGTCAGCATCATTTAATGGTAGAAGCGGACGAAATTTTGAAAAGTAATACATTAGTGAGATGATCCTTATTTAGTTTGCTTCTGCTTTTGCTTTGACGGGAAACTCAAGAGAAGTGTGGTTTACTCACAAATAGAGAGATAACAAAAATCATGACCAAAAATCATGAAATTTTAAAATGTTGGGTAGGGTTACATAGCGCTATTTTAAAGGCTTTTAGTCGATTTTTTAACAATTATTGAGACAAGGTGTATAAAATCAATGAAGACAGAGTTTAAAAAAGTTAAAATACAATTTTGGAATTTGGTACAGAGTAATACATATTATGTATTAGTTCTTGGATATTTATACCCTCAGCATTTATGCTAACGAGGGTATATACACTTTCATACGGGCAAAATGTGCCTCATCGAAATAATGGTTTTAGACCCCAAGTATGTTTGGACGAAATGTGTTTTAGACAATCTGGAGTCGATTGAACAATGTCCGTCCGTCTGTCTGTCTAGCTTGCTGGCTGGAGCGCACGATAACTCTCGAACGGATCAACCGATTCGGTCCAAGATTTAGCTTTCGTAATATTTTGTCCAAACTTAGTTTAAGTTCGAAGATGGGTTATATCGGTCCACTCTTTCCGGTACCTCCCCCACAAAAGTTCGAAAATGTTCGGAAAATTTGTACGTACGATAACTCTTGAAGAAGCAACCGATTTGGTCCATAATTTGCAACTGGTGAAATGACTACCAGACTTAGATGAGGTTCAAATATGGACTCAATAGGTCCACTCCTTCGGGTACCTTCCACAAAAAATTTCGGATAAGTTCAGTTTAGGACCTGCTCTCCAATCGCTTTGATTTTTGTTTAAGCAACTTGTATTCACTGCCCCCCATACGACGGTACAAGTTTCATCAGGGGCAAGTCCATACTTCCTGAGAAAATAGCCCGAAAGTTGCACAAAACCCCTATGACACCGTGTGAGGTGGTTGGAGCGCAAGATAAGTTTCGAACGGATCTTCCGATTGGGTCCAAAATTTGGTCTTAGTAATATTTTGTCCAAACATACTTTAAGTTCGAAGATAAGCCATATCGGTCCATTCCTTCAGGTACCTCCCACACAAAATTTCAAAAATGTTCGGAAAAATTTTTCGTACTGTAACTTTTGAAGGGAGTGGCCGAATTGGTCCATTCTTTACACATCCTAATATATCTACCAGATATAGATCAGGTTCAAATATGGACTATATTTGTCCACTTGATCCAGTACCTTCCAAACAAAATTTCGAATAAGTTCATTTTAAGACCCGCTATCGAATCACTTTGATTTTTGTCGAAGCAACTTGCATTCGCTGCCTCAATTACGAAGGTAAAAGTTTTTTTAAGGGGCAAATCCACACTTCTTGAGCAAACAGCCCGAAGGGTGTAAAAACCACCTATGTTACCATATGTAGTGGCTGGAGATCCACTTTCATAATGGTCAATGTCGATCCATTCCTTTAAGTATTTCCTCCGCAAAAATTTTGCTCTTTAATCCTAATCAACATTTTTGTCGTTTCATACGCCGGAAATTTTTAAAACCCTCTAAATACATACGTTTTTGGGAAAAAATTGTTTTAATATACACAAGCTGAGGGTATATCTCTGTCGGCCAAGCCGACTGATACTTTTTTACTTGTTTTTATTGAAAATTACCATATCAGACCACGTTCGGTATGGTTATCGGTATTTGTAAGTTGTACACCACATATGCTCACATTTTGGTATATCTCAGAATTTGTAATATGCGCAATTGTTTTCGCTAGATTTTCAGTATTCGAAGATCTTAATTTAATTTCTAAGAATATTGGCTATAATAAGGATTTTTGGATTTTTTTTGGTTGGAGAACCTCTATGCTGAAATTGGTTAAAATAGATCTATGTTTTAATGCATATCGAGATATCGCCCTTTTTAGACCCATTTTTCAAAAAGTATTTAGTAAACAAATCTTTGACGCCCATACATTACATATTAACATCTTATAAACCTTTTAATTGGAATTTGGTATACTTTAATATGTCAAGGTATTTTAATATCTTTTAAGTTATTTCTATCAATTGAATACATGCGGCATCGAATAATTCCAATCGAAAATTGTCTACTGCTATTGTGCGGATAAACTTACATAATATTTAACCAAGAAAAAAATTTTAAACGCAAAAATTTTACTTCTTTAACCGAAGTGATTGGAGAATCCAACTAAAAAATATATTTAAAAAAGAAGGCTGCTTTAGCCGGAGTCGGACAATACAGTCTATGAACTCCCAATCCTACCCGTAGTAAGTACTCTTTGAGAGTACGAAACACATGATTAAGCTTTGCCAAAACGCCTTTGTCGCCTGTGTGGATTAATACCTTTACTATCGACAGATCCAAAATCGGCTTCACAGACAATATATTTATCCCCAAAATTTGTATTCTTGGAGTTTACAAAATTTTGTGGCCTTTTTGGACGTATGAACTTACCGGCAAAAATATCAAAACTTTAAGGGTACCTATCTTAGCGATTGTGGACGTTTCGAATTATTGCTCATAGGGCAAAAGGAGAGTGTTTCTGAATGTGCCGAATTAGTCCATTAAGCAAGTGTATCTCATTATGAGAGTCATTCCTTTCTATATTTATCGCACCCACCAGCCATTTTAGTTGGTCACCGTACATTATGTCAGAAAGAATGACCAAATAGGATATATACGATTTTAGGAAACAATTCAAACTTTTGTGGGGGACGAACTCGAAGTGATGGACCAATGTGATTTTAACTAAGTTTGGAAAATATTACGTCATCTAAAATTTGGACCAAGTCTTGTCTGACCCGGCTCTTATCCAAATAGACAGAAGTAGAAAAGATAAGCATTTTTAAGGAAGTTCGTTGTAATAATATATTAATCTGGTTTTTGAAAGTCTGCTGAGAAACCGAAAACGTTTTAATATTAGGAGGCAACAAGTGCCACAATCGAACAATTCGGTTAAAAAAGGATTTTTATTAAATATTTATTTGTATCTGAGAGCTTCTAGAAGACGATAAAAATATATAATCAAATCAGATTTCAACAAACCGGTCAAATGAAAACCCTACAAGCTGAAGGAAAAACTGTGAACAATTATTTCTGCAAACATCTACCACACGCAAATTTTAATATTTGACGGAAGCTGGACATAAAGTTGTTTATATTATTTCCGTGGTACCCAGTATTACCTCAATACCATAAAGAATGTAAACAACAAATTTGTCGAAATAAATATATAATTGGTTTTCGATATATAGTCCACGAAAACTCCATTTCATGCACTTCCCTTCCCACAATATTGAACTCGTAATATTTTTTGATACTGGATACCATAAACCTCAAAAATTAACTAGCAAAGATGGAGTGTAAACCTACGGAACTCCGAGTTCATTTATTTATTTATTTATTTGTTTTTTTTTTTTTTTTTGATACTGGAACGATATGGCATAAAGCCGTAATACAGAAAAATTTGAAAATTTCAAGCAAAAATTTAAAAATTTGCGAACAAAAAAATTGAAATTATTTCTTACAAAATTTGTTAACGAAGTACATTTTCTGTACAGAAACTTCAGAAAATTTATGTTTTCATTTGAAATATCCAAACATAAAATTATTTTATGAGAAAGAAAAAGCGAATGATCTGTTACAGTAGCTAAAGAAATATTTGGCCAACCAAACCATTTCGGGGGCGGCCCGAGCCCGCTGTGCCTCCCCACCCCCCTGCGTACGTCCCTGGTGATAACATCTCACTCATTGTAAGACTTTTCAATCATGTGTATGATACTGGTCAATATTTTAAGAACAGTTAAGTTAAATTTATATTTCAATTTCATTACACTCCACACACTGCTGAGATTGAACATGTAAACTTCTAATTTGCAACTTAATACACTACACTCAGTACCACTCTTAAGAAAATTAAATAAATTAAATTTAAACGCATGTACGAGTATGTACATTAGGTTTGGTTTCGTTGAAGGTATAAAACTTTCTACCTGAAATTTGTTGGAATTGGTCCACGTCTTTTATAGCCCCCATACAACTGTACTGCCGATTTTCGGTATGTTGAGGGTTTTGAGGGGAAATTTGACTAGACTAAATACGTCTTCATTGGGGGTATAAAACTTTCCTCCAGAAATTTCTTGGTACAGGTTGACCTTTTGATACCACCCTCATAGAAGTCTCATTAATCAACCAAAATGACTAAAATGTGGTATTTAGTCTCCACTAGGCCTACAAAACATTATAACAAGTACAAACCAGCCTTTACAAAAAATCAAAACAATTTAGGACAACGTTTTGGTATACCCCCATAAAAGGTTGCCACAAGCTTGAAGGTTTTTTGTTAATTTGCATTTTGTGTACCCAGAAGAAACTTACTAAATCCAACTCGCATTGGCCGACATTATGTAAGGGTGTTTTTTTAAGCCCGATAGAACTTGAAATTGTAAAAAATAACACAAAAAATTAAACTGTAATCAAATTTTTTTTTTATTCGAAAGATCAATACGTGACATTAATATTTGAAAATGATTTCGGGCATATGGGCACCGCGGCTGTTCTTGACGAAGTGCATTCTGAACGTCCAATTTTTGGCCACTTTTTCGAGCACTGCTGGCCGTATGCCACGAATAACACGAACAATGCTGGCCTCCAAGGCATCAATTGTTGATGGTTTATCAGCATAAACCAGTGACTTCACGTAGCCCCACAGGAAATAATCGAGAGGTGTCAAATCGAACGACCTTGGAGGCCAATTGACAGGTCCACTTCTCGAAATCAACTTATTGCCAAATTTTGATTTCAATAAGTCGATGGTTGCGTTCGCCGTGTGGCACGTAGCGCCATCCTGTTGAAACCACATCTCCTCCGGATCAATGTCATCCATATTTTCAAACAAAAAATCATTGATCATGGTGCGGTAACGATCTCCATTGACCGTAACGCGAGCTCCGGCCTCATTTTTGCAGAAATAAGGTCCGATGATGCCACCAGCGTGAAAACCGCACCATACGGTGCATTTTTCTGGATGTAATGGAGTCTGTAGGGTCTCTTGTGGATTGGTCTCACTCCATATGCGGCAATTTTGCTTATTAACAAACCCGTTAAGCCAAAAATGCGCCTCATCGCTGAACACAATTTTGCGATAAAACAACGGGTCATTTGCCAACTGATTTTCAAAGTAAATTTGGATAATTTCGTAGCGTTGTTCAAGCGTGAGTCTATTCATGATGATTTGTCAGAGTATACTGAAACAAATAAAAAAAGTTTCATCAAAATTTAATTTTTTGTGTTACTTTTTACAATTTAAAGTTCTATCTAGCTTAAAAAAACTCCCGTGGTTTTTGTCAATTATACGAGCCTACATTGCTGAAATTTAATAAGCTATTCGGCTAATGTCGTTCACAATTTTTTGCTGGGTAAATGTAGTTTTTCTAACCATAATGTTCTTTAACGCCGCGAAATCTATCAACCTAATTCCGTTATCGGATGTTTCATTGTGGCGGCTATATTTTAAGAAGTGGGGCCAAAGAAAATCGTCTACGAGTAGAATAAAGTTAATGTTGAATCAACTGAATCTGAATATGACATTTCGCATTGTAAAGTTACAGAAACTTTCATTGACATAAATTTCCCAAAGAAACGCTGACTTTCTTTGATAAAATCTTAGTATAAAAGAGTAAATTCAAAGTTTAGGTATTCAAAGAAAAATATAATACTTAACATTTATTAAATCAACATATAACTAACATAAAAACATTCAACAATAACAATTAGGATCTTTGGGTTATCGACCTAACATTTAGTGACGGAATACAGATGAGGGCAAGTAGGTGTTTTGTGGAGTTTGAGTTTCAGCCGAACGTACGGCAGCAGGAGCTGAAGCAAAGTTAATAACAGGAGCAACACCACCATTGACACTGTGAGAGTTACCCCCCAAAGCGTCATATTGACCTTGGATGGCACGTTGAGCGTTGGCAGCATCTTCAGCGGTACGATATTTGACAAAGTGAACTTCGGGTTTTTGGCTGTTGTTGTTGCTGAGGTTGTTAAGTTTGTTGGCCAATTCACCGAGATCGGCCTGCTTGTTAAGGACATAGATGGCGGTTTGCTGTTGGCCAGCTTGTTTGGCCAAAGCCAAAGCAGCATCTTCCAAACCATTGCTTTCTGGACCCTTGATGAAGACTACACGTAGACCTTTCTTGACACTTTCAGCAGCACGTTGGGCAGCGTTACCATCATCGAATTCACCTTCGGGTGCAGAGAATGAAAAGAATTCCTTTTCATATTCAGCAACGGGACCAGCGGAAAATGGGGCAGAGTATGTGGTTGCAGCATCGTGGGAGACACCGCCAGAGCCAACAGCAACACCGCCTACTCCCACACCGCCTACTCCTACACCACCTACACCAGGGGTGAATGAAAGGCCACTGTCTGAATGGGCAACAGGTTGATAGTTATAACCCAATTTGTCGGCACATGCAACAGCTACCAAGCACAAAACCTTTAAATAATACAAATTATTGGTGAAATTCTAATATTTCTGAGTTTTAGCCATAACTTACAATAAAAGCACGCATTTTGGTATTATTTCTTGCCTTCCTTCTTGAACACTAAACTGTTTCTGTTTACTTTAGTCTATGTCAACGATGTTATATTTATATTGGGTCTATTCTTCCAGACATTAAGCCTAACGTTATTGTTTTTTGTAGGCTAATGTTTTAATGTTGGAATTTCTGAAGTTATGCTAAAAATTCACAACAAAACAAGTTAATACAGTAACATGATTTACGATCATATTTCGCTGGAAGGGCTTACTGTTGAGCTTTATATATTCTCAACTACATAAAACGTGTTTTATTGGTTTTTAATTGAGATATTTGGAAATGTTTGTCAAACATACAAATATATTTTAGCACCCACTAATGAATTGTAAATTAGGTGTGTTTTTTAAAGAGTAAATTAAAGAAACGTTTAGCGAGCCTTACTCTTTCTGTTAAAATATGGTTAAGATAATTATTAATTAAGTGGGAAACAGCAAAAATTCTCACAGAACTGAATCATGAAAGTTAAAAGTGTTATGCAGCGATACGTAAAGCTATTTTAAAGTTTTTAGTTGATTCTTTATGTAATATTGGCACAATTTATATAAATTAAATAGAGAGAGTTCGCAATATTTTAGATATTTTTTTCTAGAAAACAAGTAAAAAGGTATCAGACGGGTTTGTCCGAATGTGTTAGTTGAGACTTTTATTAATATAACCAATATTTTTCATAGCATGTGTAGTCAAGCAGTTTTAGAATTTCGTGAGCTTTTTTGGACGTATAATCTTTCTTTACGAATGTGGGCGTTGCGAATATATGCCTATATAGTGCAACTTTACAGAGGAGGATGTTGGTAATATTTTTGTTAAAAATTTTAATCCTCATGCGGTACATCACAGGGGTCTTTTTGGTCCTTTTTAAAAAATCTTTCAAAAACTCCTTTAAAATATGATCATATCAACTCCAGATATCTATAAAATTGTTCGTCATACAATTTTACAATAGGTCTCAGAATATACCAAATCTGTAAATCTTGTCTAATCGCCAGAAATCTCTAAATATGAAAAACACGTTTAATGGTTAAAGTCGGACTTTTTGGGGATATGGTAAAAAAAGAAATGTTCCAAATAAAATTTCAGTATGAGTCTTTGGATAAAAGAAATGTGCAACCATATTATATAACATTCTTAGAAGGCCTTGTTTCTGATATAGGGGTTTAGGGCCATATTTAACAAATTTTATCCAGATTGTCGTTGTGACTGTACACTGTAAATATCCTATTGATGGTTTTTTGTTATGAATTCATACGGAAGGTGTTGTGCGCTCCATTTAAACTGCTTTTGATATATTTGTGGTGAATATAAATATATTTTAAAAAAATATAGAAACCCCAGATCGGAAGTTGCGAAATTGTGTATTTTTCATAATTATACCCTCAGCATTTATGCTAACGAGTGTACACGCAGAAAAATTTATGTTAGAAATATGTTTGGATACAAACAAATATATGTTTGGGACCGGTTGCAAACAAATATATGTTTGGATCCAAACATAATATGTTTGGGTCCAAACAACTATATGTTTGCAACATTTTGTAACATATCTCAATTTGATATGTTTGGGTAAAACATATTTTTTATGTTAGAACATTTTTTTCATGGGTGGAGAGAGGATGTTTGTCAACGAGAGTAATAACAGTGCTCTCGCGGCTGTGGAATGCTGTTTTATAATAAAGAGTTGTGTGTATTGTATAATAGAAGACGTAGAAGCGAGGAAGGCTTTGGTGGCATGTTTGCGTCAAACTCGTGTGTTTTTGTTTTGTTGTTGTTAACCAACTTAGCAGACGAATAAGAAAAGAAGAAATGATATGAATTATATTTTTTTCTTTCTTCAGTGTTTTAGTTGCCTTTGTAAAGTCAAGACGGTAAAGTGAGTGAATAAATCAGTGTTTTGTGTTTTCTTAAAGAAATTGTGCTTTTTATACCCTCAGCCTTTAGGCTATGAAGGGTATATACACTTCCATACGGGCAAAATGTGCCTCATCGAAATAATGGTTTTAGACCCCAAGTATGTTTGGACGAAATGTGTTTCAGACAATTTGGAGTCGATTGAGCAATGTCCGTCCGTCTGTCTGTCTGTCTGTCTGGCTGGCTGGAGCGCACGATAACTCTCGAAGGGATGAACCGATTCGGTTCAAATTTTGGCTTTCGTAATATTTTGTCCAAACTTAGTTTAGCTATATCGGTCCACTCCTTCCGGTACCTCCCCCACAAAAGTTCGAAAATGTTCGGAAAATTTGTACGCACGATAACTCTTGAAGGGTGTAACCGATTTGGTCCATACTTTGCCCATCGTGGAGCGTGTACCAGACTTAGATCAGGTTTTAATATGGACTCAATCGGTCCACTCCGTCGGGTACCTCCCACACAAAATTTTGGAAAAGTTCAGTTTAGGAACATCTCTCGAATCGCATTGATTTTTGCTTTAGCAACTTGTATTCACTGCCCTCCATACGACGGTATAAGTTTCATCAGGGGCAAGTCCATACTTCCTGAGAAAATAGCCTGAACGTTGCAAAAAAACCCCTATGACCGTGAACCGAGAACAGGTCTGCCGATTCGGTCCAAAGTTTGGCCTTAGTAATATTTTGTCCAAACAAAGTTTAAGTTCGAAGATAAGCCATATCGGTCCACTCCTTCAGGTACCTCCCCCACAAAAGTTCAAAAATGTTCGGAAAAATTATGCGTACGATAACTCTTGAAGAGAGTGGCCGAATTGGTCCATACTTTACACATCCTAATATATCTACCAGATATAGATCAGGTTCAAATATGGACTATATTTGTCCACTCCATCCGGTACCTCCAACTCAAAATTTCGGATACATGTTCACTTTAAGACCTGCTTTCGAATCACTTTGATTTTTGTTGAAGCAACTTGCATTGCTGCCTCAATTGCGATGGTAAAAGTTGTTTCAGGGGCAAGTTCATACTTCTTGAGCAAACATCCCTGAAGTTCTAAAAAACCCCTATGGTACCATATGTAGTGGCTGGAGATCCATTCTTTTTAGTATCTCCTCCGCAAAACTTTTGATATTAAATCAACATTTTTGTCAGTTCAAACGCCCAAAATTTTTAAAACTCCCTAAATACATGCGTTTTTTGGAAAAAAATTGTTTCAATATACACAGGCTGAGGGTATATCTCTGTCGGCAAAGCCGACTGATACTTTTTTACTTGTTAGTAAATTAAATGCCCAATACATTTTATAATTGAATCGGAAAGTTGAATGGAATTATTTTATTGGACAAGGAAGAAATCGCATTTAATATTGGTAATTACATACATACTTATGTATATTTGAAATATGGCATATCCATATTTATTTATTACATTACATAATCATTTGATTCTAGATGCCGATTCCCCGCTGATGATTTCAACTATGTATGAGGACAATTTGTTTTATTTCATAACTATGGAGAAGCGTTCAACTACGTTTCTATATATTTTTCCTTTTTAAAAGTGTGACTATTTACAAATTATTTCAATCAGTTTTTCTTTTATTAAAGTGTGTTATGTATTTCTTTGGAATTTTGTATGTACCTATGTGTTTGTTGTTCTTTTGGCTTTCAATAAAAAACCACAACATTTGTGTTTATACTATAGAGATAGCCAGTGATTTCTTACTCAGAGCAAGTGAGCACACATTTTAAAGTGTTTAACATTGAATTTTACGCTCCCTTGCTCTCAGTAAGCGCCCACTGATGCATGTGTTTGTTTATTTTTTGTGCCTTTTGGGTTTGTATTTTTCTGCTCCCAAACATATAAAATGTTTGCACCCAAACATAAAATTGTTTCCACCCAAACATATCTTTGTTTGCACCCAAATATATCATTGTTTGCACCCAAACATACATATCTTTGCACCCAAACATACATATCTTTGCACCCAAACATAAATATCTTTGCACCCAAACATATATATGTTTGCACCCAAACATATATTTGTTTGCAGACCCAAACATATATTATGTTTGGGACTGTTGCAAACATATATATGTTTGCTGCAAAATATGTTTGGGACATATGTTAGAGAGGCCGTTTTTTTCTGCGTGTATATACACTTTCATACGTGCAAAATGTGCCCCATCGAAATAATGGTTTTAGACCCCAAGTATGTTTGGAAGAAATGTGTTTCAGACAATTTGGAGATGATTGAGCAATGTCCGTCCGTCGGTCCACTCCTTCCGGTACCTCCCCCACAAAAGTTCGAAAATGTTCGGAAAATTTGTACGTACACGCAAAAAAAACGGCCTCTCTAACATATGTCATAAACATATTTTGCAGCAAACATATATATGTTTGCAACAGTCCCAAACATAATATATGTTTGGGTCTGCAAACAAATATATGTTTGGTTGGAAACAAATATATGTTTTGGTGCAAACATATATATATGTTTGGGTGCAAAGATATTTATGTTTGGGTGCAAAGATATATATGTTGGGGTGCAAAAAAAGATATGTTTTGGGTGGAAACATTTTATATGTTTGTGTGCAAAAAAATACAAACCCAAAAGACACAAAAAAAAACAAACACATGCACCAGTGGCCGCTTCCCGCTTGCGACAAAAATTCCAATTGTCGCAATTTAAGTAGTCCAGAACTAGTTCTATACAGTACTAGTAAAAATATTGGCCCCTAAGTAATGCGAAGGGAACCAATTGCCACCTTTTTTATCACCAAGTAAACGAGGAGGCGTCAGTTGCGACTTAATTAACTTAACTTAAACGACGAGTGGTATAAATAATTCACATTTACATTTTCTTCATAACTTTAATATAAATGAAGCATCCAATAACAGAAGCTACTCGTAGTGTTGATGGACTGAATATCTTCGTACATATTATTCATATTGTTCTGGTATAAAAAAGGAATACGAAGGAAATATGCAAATCGCCGTCTTCTTCCTTCTCTCTACCCGCTAGCAATTCCAATTGTCGCAATTTAAATAATCCTAAACTAGAGATAAGTGGTACTAGTTCACAATTGACCCATATGTAATGCGAATGGAACCAATTGACACCTATATATCCCCAAGTAAACGACGAAGCGTCAGTTGTGACTATTTCCCACCACTTTTCTATAAATAAACTGGTATATGACTGTAAACCTGGAACTATTTAGTACAATACCACCTACAGGTAATGCATAGACTGTCAATTGGTTACCTCCTATGACATCCCCATGTTAATGTTTACAGTTGATTGCACTGTGAGGGGTCAGAAGTGGAACTAGTTACTGTAACGCTGAGAATCGACGAGTTTCCGATGCCAAACTAACCCATCGCGCAAGCGGGTTATTCATATTGTTCTGGTATAAAAAAGGAATACGAAGGAAATGTGCAAATCGACCTCTTCTTCTCTCTACCCGCTAGCAATTCCAATTGTCGCAATTTAAATAATCCTAAACTAGAGATAAGTGGTAAGAACATGTATATATGTATGAATCGTTAGCAGCATTTGATATCTATCCGTAGATGCTAAAATAGTTGCTAAATTTATTTTTATTTTCGCGGAAAATAAAAAATATTGAAGAAATCTTGGAATAAATTTTATTTATTCTAAATCAGAGTCCAAAAAATCTCTAAAAAAATAATTTAAAAATACGTACAGAATCTAGACAACGCGTAGAAAAATGTGAGACCAAAATTATAAAGATCGCGTTTATAAATTGCATATTACAGCAACAACAAAGAACGGAAACTTATTGTTGGAAATTATTTCAAAAATATATTTTTGGTTAAATGCGAAAAATTTGAAAAATAAATGTTGGGAGTTATTCTATTATTTCGCTAAATTTCGATCCAAATCCTGAAGTATTTTGCTTAAACTTCTACGAGAAAAGTAATTAGTAATCGTGAAAGTATATTTGCTTTCTGTGATAAGCAATAGAAATAAGAAGTAGAGAGTAATATTGAAATTACAATCAAAGAAAAAACATAGAAGTTAAAAACCGTACAATTCGCGAATTGGTTTAAATCGGTTGAGGTGCATGTGCTTTTCGCATACACGGAGTCCATGTCTATCAATATGCATGGATTTTCCCATGTTTCATCCAGCGGCCAAAGTGTGCCATCAGTTGCATCTTACTATTCAAAAAACCTTCAAGTGGGCAAAAATTACGCGATGTGCATATGATTATAAGGTGCATCCGATTTCAATGGCCCCCTATTAAAAATACGTCAATATAAATTATTTTAGACCGATTCGTCAAGAACTGCGGATGTGCCACCGCATTCTATTTTGGGATAAATAGGGATATTACTCCTGAATCTTTGCAATTTGTGACACACCTTTTTGGCAAATATTATAATCGCGTATAAAGGATTACATTTATGCAAAAATAATCAAAAAAATCGCGCTTAAATTCGCGGAATTGTCAAAATATATTTTTGCAGATGTTCCTACTTTCAAGGTATCTATATCCGGCGTTTTAGTGGATGGATTCGACCGCGGAAGAGCTCATTAGATCCGGCACGTAAAAAAACTAAAATCACGCGGGGTTCAGGGGTACCTGTACGACAGTTGTAAATTTTAAAGCCAAAACATAGGTTTTTTCAGAAAATTTACGCACCAAATTTTCGCCTTTGGACTCCGATTACTAGGAAGCTGTATGGAGCACACTCATGAGATATACATCGAACGACGTGGAATCGGGAGTTCTACAATCCTATAAACTAGTTTCGATTATTATCTAGTTGCACCATCTAATTATAAGAAAAATTCGAAAAACACTGAAGTCAAAACTTCAAAATGTCAGCATCGATTTTAGGGGGATGCAGTGTATATATCGAAAAGTCATACACTATAACCATATTGCCTAAGGGGTATTCTTTAATTCTTTCTTTGAGCACAGGTTTGAATTTTCCGTGGTTTGGCCAGAAATCAAGAAAGAACACAAAAAAAATTGTAAACTTCAACACATTTTTCCCATTTTTTTATATTACCACCAGCGCAGCTTCCACGAAAATTATTTGTTATGGTCCATATTATAAGATCGTAGCTTAAACACTTCAATATATATAAATATATTCATATTTTATAAAATATATTAACAGTTCTCGACTTATTAAATGGTGAACCTCAACTTCAACGATTGTAAAACTTTTTTGAATATTACCATATATATAAATAAACTGCCCGCTTGGGCGATGGGCTAGTTCGGCTTCGGAAACTCGTCGATTCTCAGCGTTACAGTAACTAGTTCCACTTCTGACCCCTCACAGTGCAATCAACTGTAAACTTTAACATGGGGATGTCATAGGAGGTAACCAATTGACACTCTATGCATTACCTGTAGGTGGTATTGTACTAGTTCCAGGTTTACAGTCATATACCAGTTTATTTATAAAAAAAAGTGGTGGGAAATAGTCACACAACTGACGCTTCGGGATATATAATAGGTGTTAATTGGTTCCCTTCGCGTTACTTATGGGATCATTGTGAACTAGTACCACTTACCTCTAGTTTAGGACTATTTAAATTGCGACAATTGGAATTGCTAGCGGGTAGAGAGAAGAAGAGGGCGATTTGCATATTTCCGTCGTATTCCTTTTTTATACCAGAACAATATGAATAATATGAACGAAGATATTCATTCCATCAACACTAGCTTCTGTTATTGGATACTTCATTTATATTAAAGTTAAGAAGAAAATGTAAATGTGAATTATTTATACAACTCGTCGTTTAAGTTAAGTTAATTAAGTCGTAACTGACGCCTCCTCGTTTGCTTGGTGATAAAAAGGTGACAATTGGTTCCCTTCGCATTACTTAGGGGCCAATATTTGTACTAGTACTGATTAGAACTAGTTCTGGACTACTTAAATTGCGACAATTGGAATTTTCGTCCCCACAGGGTGGTATATGACTGAAATGTGTGCTCACTTGCTCTCAGTAAGAACTCACTGACTATCTCAATATATATATTAATAAAAGAAAAACTGAAATAATTTGTAAATAGTCACACTTTTAAAAAGGAAAAATATATAGAAACGTATGTAGTTGAACGCTTCTCCTTAGTTGTGAAATAAAACAAATTGTCCTCATAGTTGACATCATCAGCGGGGAATCGGCATCTAGAATCAAATGATTATGTAATGTAGTAAATAAATATGGATATGTCATATTTCAAATATACATAAGTATGTATGTAATTACTAATATTAAATGCGATTTCTTCCTTGTCCAATAAAATAATTCCATTCAACTTTCCGATTCAATTACAAAATGTATTGGGCATTTAATTTACTAAAAAGCACAATTTCTTTAAGAAAACACAAAACACTGATTTATTCACTCACTTTACCGTCTTGACTCTACAAAGGAATCTAAAACACTGAAGAAAAAAAATATAATTCATATCATTTCTTCTTTTCTTCTTCTTCTGCTAAGTTGGTTAACAACAACAAACCAAGAAACACAAGAGTTTGACGCATACATGCCACCAAAGCCCCCTTCTTCGCTTCTACGTCTTCTATTATACAATACACACAACTCTTCATTATAAAATAGCATTCCGCAGCCGCGAGAGCACTGTTATTACTCTCGTAGACAAACATCCTCTCTCCACCCATGAAAAAAATGTTCTAACATAAAAAATATGTTTTACCCAAACATACCAAATTGAGATATGTTACAAAATGTTGCAAACATATATTTGTTTGAAACCGGTGCCAAACATATATGTTTTTGGATCCAAACATATTCCTTACATAAATTTTTCTGCGTGTACGATAACTCTTGAAGAGAGTAACCGATTTGGTCAATACTTTGCAAATCGTGAAATGTCTACCAGACTTAGATGAGGTTCCAATACGGACTCAATAGGTCCACTCCTTCGGGTACCTCCCACACAAAATTTGGGATAAGTTCTGTAATGGACCTGCTCGCGAATCGCTTTGATTTTTGTTTTAGCAGCTTGTATTCACTGTTCCCCATACGATGGTACAATTTTCATCAGGGGCACGTCAACACTTCCTAAGAAAATAGCCTGAAAGTTGCAAAAACACCTTTGACACCGTGTGAGGTGGTTGGAGCGCAAGATAACTCTCGAACGGATCTGCCGATTCGGTCCAAAATATAACATTAGTAATATTTTGTTCAAACATAGTTTAAGTTCGAAGATAAGCCATATCGGTCCACTCCTTCAGGTACCTCCCCCACAAAAGTTCAAAAATGTTCGGAAAAATTGTTCGTACGGTAACTCTTGAAGGGCGTGAACGATGTAATCCATACTTTGCACATACTAATATATCTACCAGATATAGATCGGGTTCGAAAATGGACTATATTTGTCTACTCCTTCTGGTACCTCTTACACAAAATTTCGGATAAGTTCATTTTAAGACCTGCTCTCGAATCACTTTGATTTTTGTTGCATTCGCTACCTCTATTACGACGGTAAAAGTTTTTTCATAGGCAAGTCCATATTTCTTGGGAAAACAGCCGAAAAGGTGGAAAAAAACCCCTATGTCACTATATGTGGCGGTCGGAGAGCACGATAACTCTCGAACTGTTTATCCGATTTGGTCCAACATTTGGTCCTCGTCATATTATATCCAAACTTAGTTTCATGGGCCAATACCGGTCCACAACTTCCAGTACTTCTCCCCAATATTTAAAAAATGTCAATAAAATGGTAGGACGATATCACTTGAATGGGGCAACCAATTTGGTCCAAACTTTGGATCTCTTAATATTTTGTCAAAATTTAGTTTAACTTCTAAAATAGCCCATATCGGTCCTCCCTAATCCACATTTTTGTCGGCAAGTTCAAATGTGCAAAAAGGTCAACAAAATTCTTAAGAGACCTTTTAAATCCAATCGACCTATCCGTAGGTGAAAGTTTCACGTCACATTGTCTGAGGGTATATATCTGTCGGCAGAGCCGACTGACACTTTTTTACTTGTTTTAAATTAAATTGCATAGTTAAGATAAGCCATTGGGTGCTTATATTGTATGGGAAAATACATGGGAGGTCTACGGCTATGATACAGTGAAAATTTAGGTGTCATATGGCTCACAAATACACTATTTGGCGTGGTCCAAAATAATAAAATGATGGGAGTAACTCCTTCTTTGGTCACATTTACGGAATTAACCCTAGAAATTGATTTAAGTTCGAATATGGGCTCCTTCAAGTCGTAAAACTTGTGCTCACGATAACTCTCGAAGGGAGGAACCGAATTGAACAAAACTTTGCATATGGTAATACTACCTCTAGGCATACATCAGGTTCGAATATGTCGAATATATCGGTCCACTCCTTCAGGTTCCTCCCACACAAAATTTGAAATAAGTGCAGTTTAGTGACACCTCACGAAGCGTTATGAAATTTTTTGTAACAGGATGTTCGTGCGGCCCCTGTTACGTCATTGTAATTTTTTTTCGAGGGCAAGTCCATAGTTCCCGAGATAATGGCGCATTACCTCAAAAAAAAAAAACGCTGCACTATGTCGCGAGTTCAAAGAAACGGTGGCCAACTATAAAAGGAGTTGGCGTTGGCAGATGAATTTTGGTATAAATACTTATAGTTCACAGACAATGTCGAGAGCAACAAATTGGGAAGGTCGGCCCACGTTTTGGGATAGTCTCCATGCAACGGTACTTCTTAATGTTTCGGTATTTTAAATATTTTAGCTAAACTTATTAACCAAATTGGTTGAATTAAAATTATGGACATGGGTCAACGTTTTGATATAGACGCCATATAACGGTACCTCCCGATTTTCGGAATTTTGAAGATTTTAAATACGAGTATGTTTCACGCCCAAATACTCCGAAATTTTGCATTGAGGGTTCCCAATGGACCAAAAACTTTTCTGATAAAACTTATGTACATAGGTCCACGTTTTGATATAGCTCCAATAGAACGGTATCGCCCGACACACACATTAAACAACCAATGTAGCTGATATTTGGTATTTAGTCTTCGCCAGGTCTTGCGAAATATTTTTACAGAGAATTGTTTGAATAACCCCCGTGGAACGGTATCGCCCAATTTTCGGGTTTTTAAGGTTTTAGCCACATTATCCACCCAAAAATAACAAAAATTTGGTGTTCAGTCTTCATATATTTTTGTGAGTTTATTGCATTCATCAAAATTGTTTCTTCAAATAAGAGAAATTTCCTTAAATTTTTTTGACCGATTAATGGTCAATAAACGGCACAATTTTTGTTAAAAATCGAAATTTTGACTTTGTATTCTTTTCCTTGACGTTGTATTCTTTTTTAGGGACAAGTCCATACTTTCGAAATAATGGCCCTGGAGCTCCAAAAAATCTGTGGGTGTGGGTATCTCCCACACAAAATTTGGAACATGTGAAGTTTAAGGTTTTTATATCCTCAGCATTTATGCTAACGTGGGTATATACACTTTCATACGGGCAAAATGTGTCTCATCAAAATAATGGTTTTAGACCCAAGGTATGTTTGGTCGAAATGTGTTTCAGACAATTTGGAGTTGATTTAGCCATGTCCGTCCGTCTGTCTATTTGTCTGGCTGGTGCACACGAAAACTCTCGAACGGATGAACCGATTTGGTACAAAATTTGGCTTTCGTAATATTTTGTCCAAACTTAGTTTAGACTTAGATGAGGTTTCAACATGGACTCAATCGGCCCACACAAAATTTCGGAAAAGTTCAGTTTAGGACCTGTTCACGAATCGCTTTGATTTTTGTTTTAGTAACTTGTGTTCACTGCCCCCCATTTAACGGTATAAAACTTAACACTTGATGGGAGTAACCGATTTGGTCCATACTTTACACCTCCTAAAATATCTACTAGATATATATCAGGTTCGAATATGGACTATATTTGTCCACTCCTTCGGGTACCTTCCACACAAAATTTTGGAGAAATTCACTTTAAGACCTGCTCTCGAATCACTTTGATTTTTGTTGAAGCAACTTGCATTCGCTGCCTCAATTACGGCAATAAAAGTTTTTTCAGGGGCAAGTTCATACTGCTTGAGAAAACAGTCCGGAAGTTGTAAAAAAACCCCTATGGTAGTGGCTGTAGGGCTTGAAACGAATACTGCGTTCGACCTTTAGATGTTGTAATATTTCTTCGAATATTAGATGAAATTTGAAGGTGGTGCTTATAGGTTATAGGTTGGGTGCCACCGTGGTGCAATGGTATGCACGCCCGCCTTGCACGCACAAGGTCGGGGGTTCGATTCCCCGGCCAGGCAACATCAAACATTTTTCAACGGTGGCAAAATACCCCTCAGTAATGTTGGCGACATTTTCTGAGTATTTCAGCCTTGAAAAAACTTCTCCATAAGTGGTGTCTTAAGACACGCCGTTCGGACTCGGCGTTAACAGTAGGTCCCATATCATTGAGCTAAATATGAATCGGGGTGCACTCATTGATATGAGAGAAGTCTCCCTTGTCCCGTATGGGATGTTGTGGAACAATGTTTTTTTTTTGTTTGCTTATAGGTCCACTCCTTCCCCACAAAAGTTCGAAAATATTTGCTAAAATGGAACGCGTGATTTCTCATAGACGTAGCAACCCATTTGGTCCAAACATTGGATCTCTGAATATTGTCGAAACTTAGTTTGTGTTCAAATGTGGGCCATATCTGTCCAATCCTTGTGGTACCACCACACAAATGTTCAACATTTTTGTGTGGTTCGAGGATCCTTTGGACATTTTTACCGAAGGTTTTATCTAGTGGCCCTGTTTACAGCGATATTATGTTTTTCGTAGGCTAGTGTGATAAAAAAACCCTATCTATCGATATCCCCACAAGTTTTTGAGCTTTAATCCTATCCATACTTTTGACGGTGCATACGCCCAAAATTTTGAAACCCCCCCTAAATACATACGTTTTTTTGAGAAAAAAAATTATTTCAATCCATTCAGGCTGAGGGTATATATCTGTCTGCAAATCCGACTGATGCTTTTTACTTGTTTTCCTAAGAAAATAGTATAGCTAGATATACAGTTTATTCTGAAACTCAAAGTGAAATTTTGTGTAAATTTTTTCTTCTTTTGACACTCTTCACGTAGAACCAAGTTTCATGTTACTTCCATGCATCAACTCGAAAAAAGAAGGCAACAAATTTCATCAAAAAAATTGGGAAATATTTTCATGTATTTTCAGCAAAATTGATATTGATATTTTCATGATATATGATGTAAATGAAATGACTCATAGTGAAATTTGACGAAGAATATTTTTGTCTTTGACGCCATCTCCCTAAAGTTATATTTTGTGGGACAATTTTGAATAAACTCAGATGAAATCCGACTTTGCATTTTTAGAGATTCTTGGCGATTAGATAAGATTTACAGAATTTGTGTATTTCGAGACTATAGTAAAATTTTATAACGAACAATTTTGTTAAATATTTGGATTTGATATGATCACATTTTAAAGGAGTTTTTAAAGATTTTTGAAAAAAGGACCACAAAGACCCTTTTGATGAACCGCATGAGGGTTAAAATTTTTAACAAAAATATTTCCCACATCCTCCTCTGTAAAGTTGCCAAAGACAATATATACCTAAAATGCAAAGATTCCAAGATACTTAACTCGAATATTTCGAAAAGACTAGAAATGGGCGCAACTTGCCCCGCCTACTTTGGTTAATTTCCGATCTAAACTTTATAAACGCCGATACACGTATCTCGTATTTTTAGCTCTTCATTTTGAAAACAAATTAAATTTTTTTGCACAGTGTTATCAAGCATATGTGAGGTACAAGTGCACAATATTTGGATGATAGATTTTCAACAAACTCACAATTTTCCCAAATATCAAATATCAGAGCTATAGCAATTTACATTGTATATAAATTTATTTATATAAGGTGTATTAAAAAAAGGAACCTGGTATTTAAAGACAATTTAAAGATGTAGCAGGAGATGCTAAACAATGTGAATTTTTGGCATATTTTTTAGAATTGTATAATTTAATTGTTCCACAAACATCCCAGTACGGGTATTTGGTATTTTGCCACCGTTGAAAATTTGATGTGGCCAGGCCTGGGAATCGAAACCGGACTTTCAGTGTACAAGGCGGTTGCACATAGCTAATTCCTAGATGTTGTGGTGTAGGGTATCTCATGGTCTGCCCCGTCCGACTCTAGCCTTTGCTTACTTGTTTTATCATATCTTTTTAACTGCTGACCTTGTATCTGTTAATCTTATCTTGCATAATGGTATTAATTTTGCAGCTTTGGAATGATCTGGACCTAGGCTGCCTTATAGTCGACGAACAGGTCTTATAGTTTGGCTTAGAATGTTCATTCTCGATATATTTGAAGATGACGATGACTATATTACCATCGAAAATCATTTTGTGGTACGAACAACTTAAAAAAAACACTTACGCCAGGATTTATTGGATTCGACTACTGCCTGAAACCATGATTAGAAAACTATCTGAACTTATGTAAATGAGTATTTTCTTGACGAAGGTATTTTTCACAATACAGGTAAATTTTTTTAATATTTATTTAAACAACTAAAATAAAACGAATCATTAATAACAAGAGGTCTTTGGGTTTGTAGCCTTAAATTTAGTGACGGAATACAGATGAGGGCAAATAGGTGTTTTCTGGGGCCTGTGGTGTGGCAGTACGTACAGCAGCAGGTGCTGAAGCAAAGTTAAGAACTGGAGCAACACCACCATTGATACTGTGAGAATTACCAGCCAAGGAATCATATTGTTCTTGAATGGCACGTTGAGCGTTGGCAGCATCTTCAGCGGTACGGTATTTGACAAAGTGAACTTCGGGTTTTTGGTTGTTGTTGTTGCTGAGGTTGTTAAGCTTGTTGGCCAATTCGCCAAGATCGGCTTGTTTGTTGAGAACATAGATGGCGGTCTTTTGTTGGGCAGCTTGTTTAGCCAATGCAAGTGCGGCATTTTCAAGACCTTGATTTTCGGGACCCTTAATAAAGATTACACGGAGGGCTTTCTTGACACTTTTAGCAGCACGTTGGGCAGCATTGGCATCATCGAATTCACCTTCAGGAGCGGAGAAAGAATAGAATTCTTTTTCATATTCAGCAGCGGGGGCAGAATAAGTTGAGGGGGCATCATTAGAGACAGCTGGTGCGGTAAGATCAGCTGGAGCTGTAACACTAGTTGTAGCAGTAAGACCAGCAGGAACGGCCAGACCAGCAGGAGAGGTAAGACCTCCAGAGCCTGGGGTGAATGATAGACCACTGTCTGAGTGGCCCACAGGTTGATAGTTGTAGCCCAATTTATCGGCACAGGCCACAGCAAACAAACATATAACCTGTAAAAGAGCAAACAACAAAAATACATACATTTTATAAATATTTTTTAAAGAAGTATCCTGTCACTTTGACACTTACAATAAATCCAAGCATTTGGTTTGTATGAATTAAACTATCTGAAATGAAGATGTTTTCTGATAATATCTAACAAAGTAACACCTTCTTTTATTTATTGTGTATTTTTATGATGGAGGTTGACCTGTGTGACCACCTACTAGTCGTAAAATAGTCAATTATCAACACCGTTGCAAATATGAATGTATACATACATTGCTATATGTGCAGTACATACCGCCACCATAACTTAACCTGTTTTAATATCGAAAACACACACAAACACATATGTATGTATTTCGTTAACGATACGCTACAAAAATAAATTTTACAAATAGACTCAACTTTTAGGAACTCGTTCCGTCTCACCTATTCGTTTGTAAACTTTTCATAACAATGTTCCGACAAACAAAATGCATATTTAATTTGATCACATATTTGAGCTATTTTTAGCTCTACGTTGTAAAACCCATTTTTAGTGTCGATCATTTATTTACCTGTATCTTCTTCTATGTGGGTCAAAATGAGTTTATTGAACTCTTGGAATTTTGGGTGATCAAGAATTCGGAAATCTAACACGATTTGTTTTTCTGTTAAGCAGCAACATCAGCGCCAGGTATTCTTTGTAGTCTGGCGCCGCCAAACATACCAAACGGCAAGGTTAGCTTTGAATTTATTTCTTTTTTTGGTTGTCTGGTCTGAGCCAAGTAGCTGGATTATATTTTGTTTCACTTTCGTTTGATGATGTTTATAATGATGCTGGCTGTTCTCTACCGCTGGTATTAAATAATCATTAATTAAGTCTTCTATTGTTTGGGGCATTCGATTAAATCTATTGGATTTAAATTATGGATGTGTTCCGCGTTATTTGGTTCGGGTGAATCCCAAACTAAAGTTATATTAAAACGCATGCATTATTGTTGACTATATGAAACAAAATTCGATACACTATGGTAGATTTAAAATAATTAGTCGATACTGTAAATAAATATGGTAATAACTATGGTAATATTGCTAAAAATAAAATCATAAGAATTTAACATTGGGATCATTGTCTAATATAATATAGAATAGAAGAATTAGTAAACACAAATAAAAAGCATTAGTCGGCTTTGCTGACGAAAATATACCCTCAGCCTCTGTGAATTGAAAGTTTCATATATGGATCAAATACCGGCTACACAAATCCTTTTCCCCAAAAATTAAATATTCATGGTGTATTCGGAATTTTGTGGTCCTTTATTTATATTGACGATTGTGAATGTTACGAGTAAAGGCCTGCAAATAAATTTGATTTGGATTAAATCGTAAAATGTTGCGTAGGAGGTACCTAAAGGAATGGATTGACATAGTCCATTTCAAAATGATGCGGAGGAAATACTTGAAGGTATGAACCGACATAGTCCATTATGGAAGTTGGCCTAATTTGGGGGTCATATCTTTTTGATTGATATATCACTTTAGTGGGTAATAGTATAACTATTGTATCAGTATGCCAGGAAGCATGGACTTGTCCACGGAAAACATAATCTCGCTGTGAACGGGGCCACAACGAACAGCATCGGTATACATTTCCCAAGGATCTTCGAACGGACCCTAAACTGCACTTATAAATAAATGTTGAACTTTTGTGGGGGAGGTACCCTAAGGAGAGGACCGATATGGATATTTTAGAAGTTAAACTAAATTTGTACAAAATATTAGGAAATCCAAAGTTTGGACCAAATTGGTTGCCCCGTGCATACAATTTTAGTGACATTTTTAAATATTGGGGGAAATACCGATATTGTTCATCTTCGAACTGAAACTAAGTTTGGACAAAATATGACGATGACCAAATTTTGGACCAAATCGGTTGATCCGTTCGGGAGTTATCTTGCGGTGCAACCACTACACACGGTTTCATAAGGTTTTTTTGCACCTTTCAGGATATTTTCTCAAGAAGTATGGACTTGCCTCTGAAAAAACTCTTGCTGACGTAAAGGAGGCAGCGCATACAAGTTGCTTCATCAGAAATCAAAGTGATTCGAAAGCGGGCCTTAAAGTGAATTTATCGGAAATTTTGTGTGGTAGGGGTGGACAAATATAGCTCATATTCAAACCTGATCTATATCTGGTAGATATACATATTAGGATGTATAAAGAATGGACCAAATCGGTCACTCCATTCAAGAGTTAAAGTGCGCATAATTTTCCGAACATTTTTGAACTTTTGTGTGGGAGGTACCTGAAGAAGTGGACCGATATAGCTTATCATCGAACTTAAATTAAGTGTGGACAAAATATTACGAAGGCCAAATTTTGGATAGAATCGACAGATCCGTTTCAGAGTTATCTTGCGCTCCAACTATTACACACGGCGTCACGGTTTTTTTTTTTGCAACTTTAAGGCTATTTTCTCAAGAAGTATGGACTTGCCCTTGATGAAACTTCTACCGTTGTTTGGGGGCAGTGAATAAAAACCAAAAGCAGTGAAGCAAAAACCAAAGCAATTCGAGAGCAGGTCCTAAACTGCACGTTCCGAAATTTTGTGTGGGAGGTACCCGAAGAAGTGGAGCATATTGGAACCTCATCTAAGTCTGGTAGAAATTTCACGATGTGCAAAGTATGGACCAAATCGGTTAATCCCTTTAAAAGTTATTGTGCGCACAAATTTTCCCAACATTTTCGAACTTTTGTGGGGGAGGTACTGGAAGGAGTGGACCGATGTAACCTATCTTCGAACCTAAACTAAGTTTGGACAAAATATAACGAAAGCCAAATTTTGGACATAATTGATTGATTGATCCGTTCGAGAGTTATCTTGCGCTCCAGCCAGACAGACGGACGGACATTGCTAAGTCGACTCCAAATTATCTGAAACGAATTTCTTCCAAACATACTTGGGGTCTAAAACCATTATTTCGATGAGGCATATTTTGCCCGTATGAAAGTGTATAAATTAACGAAAGATGCGTTGTGGTAGGTGTTGTCAAACCTCTTTATTTGAGTTCCCTTATCAAACTAAACTTATTCTAAAAAGACATTTAATAAAGACTAAATTTATTGCTGACACTGCGCCTCGTGTGGAGTGTTGTGTTGCATTATGTTGGATGATGCAATGCTGATACTGCTACTCGTGTGGAGTATAGCATTGCATTCTGTTGGATATTGACAACTATTATTATATCTTTCGCTGACATTGTAGTCAGCGTATTATGATCGTTCACCATAGTCCGTCGGGAATATTAGGGTGAGACGATGGAGACTGTGTTAACTTATATACCCTCGTTAGCATAAATGCTGAGGGTATAAAAACAATTTATTGCTATAACACAACCACAAGAAGTACTTACTTACTAAGTTGGTCCTCTACAGGATATTTGTCCTATAGACTGAAATATGAAAAGATTTCCATTCCTCTATCTATTGGTTGCTTTATTTCTCCAATTTTGAATATCGTGTTTTTCGATCTCGTCTTCCACTTGTTTACTCCATCGAATATCTGGTCTTCCAGTTCTGAGTGTACCGCCATGTGGCCTGTATATACATTTACGACGAGCTTGATATTCACTATCAACGCATATTGGCCCGTAGCTCTTTGAAAGAATTATTCTCTCAAACACTGCCTTATCTGTTTGTGCAAGTACCCAGGCTTCGGAACCATATATTAGAACGAGTAGTATCTGTGATTTGTAAAGTGTTAGTTTTGTTTAACGATATGTGGCCTTGTTCTTGTTTATGGTGGTGCCGAGGTAGGCGGAGCACACTAGTCGAAAGCACTGATCTAGCGGGGCGAATGTCAAAAAATCAAACTATAAAACAGTGAACTTGTGAACCATTGTATCGATTACAGACACTTTGCTGACATTGTTTTTTTTTTCATTTTTGTTGTTGTAATTATTTACTCAGTTATCAACTAAAAGAATCAGATTAAAAAAAAAAATTGCAAACAAATTAACTTCATATTTGTTTAAATGTTAAATAAATGCGTAATAAAACTGAACAACATTTATTTTTAGTTGATAGTAGAGGGTGTGATTTATATTATAAAAGATAGTTTGGGGTCTGGAGATACATAGTTTTCTAGCAATAAATTTTCAAAAAATTAATTTTTATAGTGTTTTATGGGTTGTACGCGTTTGTTCCATAGAGTGCATCTTCTAAACTTGACCGTACCCATAGAGAGTCCAATCTCTGGATATGGAATAATTACATTGGGGCTGCAAATATTTGCAACTCTTCTGATGACTGCACTTTTTTAAATATGGGATTTTGCATGAAATTAATACAAATTTAGCTGTGCATTTGAAAGGGAGCTATATCAATATATGGACCTATCTAGAAAAATGTTTGCAAGGAGTAGTTCTACCCCCGGAGATACCAAAATACCATATTATAAATCTGTTAAAAATATGGGATAACAATCAAAAATTGAACGAATCGGGGGGTACCACAAAAGAAGGCTACATCGAAACATAAATCCGTTTTGAAAATGTTTTGTAAGAAGATTTTACACGCATTGAGAACACGGAATGCAAAATTACAGCCAAGTCGGTTTAAAAATGTGGTCATCACATTCAAAATACCTTAAATCGGGAGGTACGGTTACAAGGGGACTATATGAAAACGTTCACCTATGTCCATAATTTTTGATGGGAATGTTTTGTGACGACTAGGAACCCTAAGTACCAAATTACAGCTAATTTGCTACGCAAATGTGGCTTAAATCCTCAAAATACCCAAAATCGGAAGGTACCGATATATGGGCCTATACCAAAACATTAGCCCATATTGTTCATATTTGGCCCATTATTATCCACAGACACAGGCAAAGTTTCAGTAACATATCTCAATTTGTTTGCAAGTTATTAATTTCGCGCCGCAAGATCAGTGGTTTCGACTACTGCGCGGAGTATTTAACTACCTCAAATTTATAGGATCAAACTTCCACAGTTAGTCCGAGTTCTATGTACGATACTAACATCTTTGTCTTTTCGATGTTTACAGCCAGACCCACTTTAGCAGATTCTCCTTTGACCTGCTTAATTTCGGCATGTGGCATCTGCATCCCGTATAACCTTTTCCAGCAAGATGTTGAACAGATAACACGAAAGGCTGTCTGCTTATCTGAAACCTCTTTTAGTACTGAATTGCTCGGTGAGGTTCTCTTTTAACTGACGACCTAGTATCAGTTAAAGTCATCTTGGAAATCCGAATTAGCTTTGTGGGGATACCAAATTCAGACAAGGCTTGGAATACCTCTGAAAATAGGGGGCTGGTGAAGGCTGCTTTATATTCAAGAAAAAGATGGTAGGTGTCGATGTGCATCGCTTGGGTCTTCTACAAGATTTGTCGCAGGGTAAATATCTGGCCAATGGTGGTCTAAAACCGCATTGATATGGCCCAATTATTTCGTTGACCATAGCATGGTGCTCTTAAACCAACTTTAAATGAAAGGAGCTTACACCTGGGAAGTTTTTGCGGATTCTGAAACTACAATGTTCATAGATGAGAAAAAATAAAAAACTAAATCGCCGGAGCGCTTTTTTTAATAAATCGCGGTCAAAGTTCAAATTTTTAGGGGTGTTTTTAGGATTTCATACACTTTATGTGTGTCGCTTCCAGTTTTGAACAAATCGGGTGGTAGGTCATCGCCTCCTGCTGCCGTCTTATTCTTGAGCCGGTGTATTGCTGCCTTTCTCTCATCTTGGCCGGGCGGTATACATTCAATACCATCTTCTGGTATTGGATCTGCGGTATCTTCGTCGTCTTCGCTAGTATTGGATACCAACAGTTTGGAAAAATGTTCTTTCCATGTCCTGTGTACAATATCTGATGTAGTTACCAAACTACCTTACAGGTCTCTAAAGGAGGATGTGCCTGTACCTTATGTTCCACGCTTTGGTAGAAATTTTTGGACTTCGTTCTGGCTCCAAAACATCTCGATTTTTTCACACTCCCCCTTTTCCATTTCTCATTTTTTCCTGCGGAAAATAGGTTTCTTCTCTCTTCTTCCCTTCTGATACCTATATCGTGCGCTACGTTTTGCTACTGATTACACAATAGCCCTATATGCATTCTCTCTTCGGCGGCACCACGACACTAGTGGTCATACCATGGGTTCCTTGGTGGAGGTCTCTGGTTTCCAAGTAAGGTTTTTGCGACTGCTTGCATGGACTGGACAATACTTTGCCATTGTGGTGATGTGATCAATTGGTTTCTTGTTTTTTTTTTGTTTTTTGATTTGGAGACAGTTACTTGCCCTTATGAATATCTAGATGCTTAAATCTGGTAATTCTAACAACCATGTTTTTGCCGCTGCGATCGTCATTCCATTGTCAGATGTTTCACTGTGCGTCGCTTTTAGGCGATGTTCAGACAGACGCCTTTCTGAAACCATCGTATTTCCTTTATGGCAGTAATATCCGCCTTATATTTATACCCTGAGCATTCATTATAACTAGGGTATATCTCAAATATTGTCAATTGTTTCATATTCCATTTCAAAAAAGGAAATTTTTTCGCGCTACATCAAAAATTTTTAAAAAAATTGCCAAGTACAAATCGGTTTGCGACCAAATTTTTAGTTGTTGCGGACAAATGTTACGGCTGTTTTATTTCGTCTTTTAAGAAAATATATTATAAAAACGCTGTGATACAAAAGATGATGGGTGTCCATGGAAGACGAAAATAACTTTGGTTTCTTTGGGTCACTTCGTTTTTTGATCTTATAATGGTAAATGTGGTAAAAAACGGGGTTTCTGGAATTTTCAAATTAAAACGGGCATAACTTCTTTTTTTTTGACAATGGATTTCAATAATTTTTCCTTTCATAAAAGGGGAAAGTAGTGTCTTTCTAATAGGCCATAATTTTCAAAATCAATTAACTAATGACTAAGTTATAGTGGTTTAAGTGTAAAAAATTGCATTAAAACAGGAAAATGATTTTCTTCGTGCTCTAGGCTGCGCAAAAGTTTCTTTATGTTAGTTCGCCCCTCCGTCAGTATATCAGGTCCGACTTTGCTATAGTTTGGCATTTGGGGTTCCCAGTGATGGCGACACTTCTGTACCAAAAGTTCATGTTTTGTTTTAGGCCCTTATATAACGGTATCGTCCGATTTTAGGTATTTTGGTGTTTAGCCACATTTTTGCACCGAATTAGCTATAATTTGGCATTTGGGGTTCTCTGTGATCACGAAACTTCTATACCAAAAATGATGGAGATGGATCCATCTCCTGTTATAGCCCCCCTAATAACAGGTATTTTGGCGTTTTTAGAACAAATCGTGGACTTATTTCCATCATTTTTGGCGGAGACGTTTCTTGATCACTGGGAACCCCAAACGCCATATTATAGCAAATTCGGTCCAAAACTGTTGCTATGAACGCAAAAATATCTAAAATCGGGTGGTACCGTTATATGGGGGCTATAACTTAGCATGGATCCATCTCCATAATTTTTGGAATAGAAGTTTTATGATCATTGGGAACACCAAAATTATAGCTAATTTGGTCCAAAAATGTAGCTAAAAACGCCAATTGGGCGGTACCGTCATATGGGGGCTATATCAAAACGTGGACCGATATACTCCATCCTTGAAGCTGACCTGCCCGCTAACAAAATATGTTTGTGGATGCTAGAGTGATTACGGCACACGGACGGAGGGACGAACTTGCATAAAAAACCAAAAGGTTAAAACACTTATCCATTTTTCAAACCGATTTCATTAGTTTTTCCCATTTTGGAAAGCTAACTTAATTTCCTCCTTGCTCAAGGTAAATAATAAAAATATTAGGTACCTTCTACGCAGCCTACAGCATAAAGAAATGCATTTTCTTGTTTTTTAATGCGATTTTGTCACACTTAAACCACTATAACTTAGTCATTAGTAAACCGATTTTAAACAATTATGGTTATTTGAAAGACATTATTTTCTCCTTTCAAGAAAAAAATTATTGAAATCCGTTTTTAAAACAAGTAGGATGACGTTAAGTTCGGCCAGGCCAAACTTGTTAAACCCTCCACAATGAGTTGTATTGAAGCATAATTTAACAAATAGTTTCCATTCGTTTATGAAGAAGACTAAACACGAAATTCTAGCAATCTCAGTAAAACAACATTGCTAACCTCCAAAATACCGAAATTCTATGAGGGCAGTATCAAGGCGTGGACCTATACCTACAAATTTCTGGTGGAAAGTTTTGTACCCCCAACGAAGACTAAATACCAAACTTCCGCCATTTCGGTGGAATATTGAGGTCACAACCTTCAAAATACCGAAAATCGGGTGGTACCGTTCTATGGGTGCTATATTAAAGCGTGGACCAGTACCAAAAAATTTCATATTGAAAACTAAATACTAAATTGCAGGCATTTCTGTGGAATATTGAGGCCACAACCTTCAAAATACCAAAAATCGGGAGGTACCGTTCTATGGGGGCTGTATGAAGGCGTGGACCTATGCCCACAAAATTCTGGGAGAAAGTTTTATACCCCCAACGAACCATTTCGGTATGATAATGAAGCTAAAACCTTCAAAATAACGAAAATCGGGTGGTACGTTCTATATATATCCCATTTGCAATACCAAACTTGGAGTAATAAAAACGTCTATACCAAATTGCAAAGCTATAAATTGCGAGATGTATCTTGATTTCAACAGATGGATTTACGGAAAGGAGGACAGACGGACATGGTTATATCGACTTAGAATTTTACCCTGATCAAGAATATATATTGTCGGGCCTTCGATGGATATTTCGATGTGTTACAAACGGAATGGCAAATTTAATTATACCCTACATATTATTGTGGAGGGTATAAAAAGAAGTTATGCCCGTTTAAAGTTGAAAATCCAAGAAACTCAGTTTTTACTACATTTACCGTTAAAAATCAAAAAACGAAGTGACCCAAAGAAACCAAAGATATTTTCGTCTTCCATGGACTCCCACAAAACAGAATTTATGCGTCAGAAGCCCTGCAAATTTTCATTGTAGCACAGCGTTATTTTAAGGAGTACAATTGTTACTAAAAAGTTCTTTCGAAGTGACTTCAGCGAGTAGATTGCATAATATGTACATGTAAAATGTCATTCAGAATTCGCGGAATCTACATAAAATTGATAAATTATCGAATATAAGTCAATTTCTTTTCATAAAGGTCCATTTAGCGGTCACGGCGAATCAAATGAGATTAAAATCATACAGATTGATATTATAGTTTCGATGTAACAGCCAAAATAAGCACATGTTTTGGTCAAACAAATTATTTTTTGTTTGAAAAAATATTTTTTCACATGCATTATGTAGTAGAAAGTATTGGAAAAATCTATAGGAATACTTCCTTCGTTTTTCTTAAATCTCCCAATAAAATAGACGCAGGGTTGTTGAGGATATATCTCAGGGCTTCTGAAATGGAAATAGAGGTCAACCATTTTAATTTATATGCATTTTAGAATACATGTAAATCGCGTAATTATCAAAATCATTTTGTCCGCATGTGATTTTTAAGTGCAGCAAGACCATATCTGTTAAGTTTTATATATTTTTCGAAATTTAATTTGGAGGCTAAGATGTAGCTCATTGTTAAAAAACCTATAAAGCATCGTGCATACAATTTTTGTCCGCATCAGGTTTCAGTGTCACCATGAAAATCTACATCGATATAGGTATATCTATTTCAAGGCGATCAATCAAGGACCGTAGATGTAGCATCACACAAAAAAATGAATGTAGCCACCTTATCAGTGAAGTTTTTTAATCTCTGTTTCCGCAAAAACGAAGATGCTGCACTAGTTTTTTCATTGCAGTGCAGTGCAGTGCAGATATATTCAAAAACAATTTTAGGGGATTTTCCGACCTTGGAATTTATCGTAACTCGCGTTTTAGTAGATGGATTTTCACATGTGCAATAGAGTACGAGGTAATCGAATGGCAATTCCAAATATTGGACCCAAAAATATGATTTTTAGAAAAATGTTCGCACAAAATTTCCTCCGTTGGATGCAGATTTCTATGAAGCTGTGCATACTACATTTACGATATAGGTATCAAATAATTCAGAGTCCCAAGTAGTACAATCCTATAAATAATTTTTTGAAAAAGCTGTGTGCGGAACGCAACTTGAAGAAAATGTCAAAAAACACTGGAAATCTGCCTTCAAAATGTCAGCAGTATTTAATGATAGAAACAGATTAAATTTTGAAAAGTAATACATTATGGTCGTCATTTAGTTTGCTTCTACTTTGACAGGAAACTCGGGAAAAGTGTGGTTTACTCACAAATCGAAAGAAAACAGAAAAAGTCAAGTTGCCTTCAATCCATTGTTACCCATTTTTTAACATAAACATTTGTGTAATGTACAATCTCAAGTCGCGCGTTTTAGAATGGTAAACCTTGGCCTCAGCCATGTTAAATTTTCAAAAATATTGATGATATACACTTTCATACATGCAACATGAGCCTCATCGAAATAAAACTTAGTTTATGTTCGAAGATGGGTTATATCGCACGATATCTCTTGAAGGTAGTAACTTATTTGGTCCATTCGTTGCACAGTGTGAAATTTATACCAGACTTAGAGAGATTTCAATATGGACTCAAACGGCCCCCTCCTTCGGGTACCGCCCACACAAAATTTCGGATAAGTTCAGTTTAAGACCTACTCTCGAATCGCTTTGATTTTTGTTGCAATAACTTGTATTCGCTGCCCACATTACGGCGGTACAAGTTTTTTAGGGGCAAGTACATACTTCTTGAGAAAATAGCCCGAAAGTTGTAAAAAATCTTGTGACAACATTTGTAGTGGCTGGAGCGCACTATAACTCTCGAAATGACCAACCGATTTGGTCCAAAATTTGGCCTTCGTATTGTTCTGTCCAAACTTAGTTTAAAGTCGGAGATGGACAATATCGGTCCCCAACTTAAGGACCAATCGATATAATATGATACACTTATTACTAGACTAAATTTTGTCACACATTCCAAATCTCATCAAAATTGGACAGATATAGGATTTTAGGTGCAGCTAATATGTGAAGTCTGGCGTTAATATACAGTGCTGGACATATCGATGGAAACTTTTTTCAGAAAACTAAATAAAATAATTTTTGACTAAGTACATTTATTCCCTAGTCAAATACACCTGCATATTTAATTTTATGCAAAAATATGCAGGTATAAATTAACTTAGGAATAACTTAATTTAGTCACAAATTATTTTATTTTCTTTTCTGAAAAAAGTTTCCATTGATATGTCTAGCACTGTATATTTATTTATTTATAATATTTATTATATATTTATCCTATTAATTACTAAAAAAATAAAATTCAACGCGTATATGATAAATGAAAAACAATTTCATCGAAATCGGCACCTTCTCTACATGGTCCATAAAGCGTTTGGTCCTTAAAGCGTTTGTGGACGTCGTTAACTTAAGAAGTGTACATGAAGTACCTTTGGTAAAAATTTGCAAACGATCCTCGTACAGCCCTTAAGCAAAAATGTTGAACATTTTGAGGAAGGTACTCGATAGACCTTCTCGGAAATTGATGTACATTTGGAAGACATTTTACGATATTCAAAGTTTCGGTCGTATCGGATGCTCAATTTTTTATATCTTTTGCCACATTATATCAGGCAGTATGGACTTATTCCGGAGAAAACTATCGCAGAAGTTACGATTCGAGAAGTGTTTCTAAAATGCACTTGTGTCAATGATTTTGATATTTTGGGTAGGAGGTCAGAATCACAAGCACTATCTTTGATATATTTTCCATAAGGTCCTCTAATAGTCCCTTAACGTCATTTAAGCGAAAATGTTAAACTTTTGTGAGTGAAGGCCATCTAAGCCATAAACTAATGTCCATTTTTGACTCTATGACTCGCAAATCCACTACGCGTGACGACCGTAAAGCTTGTAACATGACCGTTTCATATATTCATACAACCTGCTATTAATATCAACTACCGTTGCACTTAACATTGGTCGGTCCACTTAGTGGACAAATTGAACTTCAATATAATTAACATCAATCATTTTATGACAATAATTCTCATTCACCTCATGTTACTACCGGAATGTATATTTCAATTTTTTTTCTCGCAGAAGTTTTCGAACACCAGCCTACAAAGTACGAGTATACGTGTAGCTTGCCCACCGTCACTATAACGAGTTATCAACGTTTAGCCCGCTCCAAGCTCTTAGCACAGCAAGCCGAAAAGAACAGAGCCGAACTACACATCCTATTACTTTTGAGCCGACAGCATCCGATTACCACTGAACCCAACAACACACCTGTAGTGCGATTCTCTATCTCATTTTTTGAGTTACCGACAATTGTCAGTAAAATTAAAATGCTTATAATTTCGGTAAGTTAGCGACGAATAAAAAGTAGTCGTAATGTTCTATCGATACCAAGAGTGTTGTCAAGTTTTATTTGAACTTTTGATTTCTAATTTTGCTTTTTAATTTTACCGATTTTTGTCGTTAACTCAAAAAATGAGTTAGAGAATCGCACTACTGATTGGCATTAAACCGACAACATCCGAATACTACAGAGCGGGCAATAAATCCGATTATCAACATCCCGAGCCGTCTATAATCATCCGATTGTCATCGAGCCAACAACTAGCAATCCCATATCAGTTCATATTCTATCCATAATTCCCACAGTTATTTTATTGATTGTACATCAAACACCAAGAGTTCTATAACACAGATTGAAACTGTAAACACTCTTGTTATATCCTGGGGCTGGATTCTTGTTCTATGAAATTTTCAAATGAAAAATATTTCCTTTATAATTTTTTTCATTTGACAGTTTTTTCATTTACATATAAAAGTTTTCATTTCACATTTTCATAGAAACAGAATTGAGCCCCTGGTTTGGTTTTGACCAAAATGTTTGTACAGCCATATTTTGGGTGGTTTTGGGGGTCCCGGGGGGAAAGAAGCCAATTAATTTTGGTGATGATGGGGTGATATTCAGGGGTCGTAATTGTCAAAAACTCATTTGGGGGAAAGTCAACGTTTTATAACAAGGCGAATATCACCTCTTCTATTAGGGGTATCAAAACAAATGGCCATGAAAGTAAAAATATCACTTTTACAACGATATAAATAAGGTTGTCGTAGGTGGTCAAACGACGGACATATGGCATTAGTCGTTAAACCAACCCAAATTTTCATTTTTGCGATTTTAATTGTAATGACGAATATTAAAGATTTGGTTGGGAACCTACCAATTGTAAAGCCTGACTATGAAAGTAGAAAATTCCACCTTCACAATCATGCACATTAGGTTAAAGTATGTGGTCAAACAACGGACATATCGCAAAAGTCGGTAATACATCCCATTTTTCTATTTTTATACCCTCTACCATAAAATGGAGGATATAATTAAATTTGTCATTCTGTTTGTATCACATCGAAATATTCTACGGAGACCGTAAAAAGTATGTATACTCTTGATCAGGTTACATTTCTAAGTCGATATAACCATGTCCGTTCGTCCGTCTGTTGAAATCAAGATACAGCTCGCAATTTTAAGATAGAGCTTCCTACTTTGGTATAGAAGTTTCTATTACTGCTAGAATGTTTGGTATTGCAAATGAGCTTAATCGGTCCACGTTTAGATATAGTCCCCATAGAACAGTACCACCCGATTTTTCGGTATTTTGAAGATTTTAACTCCATTATCACAACGAAATATCGGAAGTTTGGTATTTAGTCTTTGAGTTTAACAATTTTCCGTCAGAAATTTGTCGGTATAGTTTTGACATAGAACCGTACCTCCCGAATTTGGGTATTTTGAAATTACAGAAATTTGGTATTTAGTCTTCTTCATAAACGAATGGAAACTAATTGTTCGATTTTACTTCAATACAACTCGTGACGGAGGGTATAACAAGTTCGGCCCGCCTTTCTTACTTGTTTTATTAACGCTACAGGTCGCAATTTTGGTCCGATCGTCACGAAATTTTGGGTATTAATGGGGATCCCAGAGAGGAAGAAGCCTATTGAGTTTTATGATGGTCGGTCATTGATCGGAATGGACGAAAACTTATGGGGAGAAAAATTCAAAGTGTTATTTTTATTCCAGAAAAGTCCGTCAATGGGAGAATAAATGTTTACTTTTATAACGATGCAAAATAGGTTGGTGTGCATCTTACTTTTCATTTCTTATTTGAATTGTACTGACGAATATCCCAGCTTTGGATGGATGCGTTTTAACAAATGAAACCTATATTAAGGAAGACATTCTGAGCTTTAAATTTATCCCAATTGCATTGCCAAAGTTGGTCAAATACTAACGATGTATAAATAGACGGTCAGGTGTCCCAATTTCCCATTTGGGAATTTTATTTCCATGGTGGATATTTCTGCTTTTGTTGGACATTTTCCAAGAGCTGGACAATGAAACTGCGCCATTTGAGCTTTAATTTAAATTATTACAAAATGTGGAATTGATGGTCAAATATAAAATGACAGAGTTAATGCAAAAGGAGCTAAGCTATCCCATTTATAATATTTTGACGTTTTATTTTAAGGGCAAACATCTCTATTTCTATTTAGTGGACTAAAGACATGCAAAAAACCATAAGTACAAAGTAGACTAACGACAGTAGTCAAGTAGAAAATTAATTACACTATGCATCACGGGAAATGCAAACAATTTCGAGTATGCATTTTTATTGAGGCTACAAAAATCCTTGTTGGGTTTTGTTCTGTCAGATCCAGTTCGTATTTTATGGTCTCATCTAAACCGGTCTAAAACTACAGTTTTTAGCAGTTATCGTACCTTTATCTCAGAAACGGTTAGGAATTTGGTCTTGCTGTCGTTGGCAATATTGTAGACCTCAATTAGTAGAACTTGATTTTTGAACAGACCACATAGGAAATACTTCATCTAGAGCATCAAAATCGATAAAATATAGAAAATTTTACATAATTGCTGAAATTCTGGTCAGTATTAGCTGAACTAGAACATTCTGAAACTCTAAAATGCTTTCTTCATGTTGTTTCAGCGGTATTTTGGATCATACCCAGCAAAAAAAGTCCTCCCAAAATCATGGGTTTTGTAAGGGATTTTTGGCAGCCGTAACTACTCGCAAACCCCCTTTCTTCCCCATTATTTTTACAAGGGCAGGTCGCACTCAGTTTGTAGTTATTTTATGACCACTAGAATAACTAGTTATTCTGTGGCCACTAGAAGTTGAAAAATAAGTTGAAAAAATTTATATTTTTAGAACAGTTGATGTAGAGATTTTTTTTAATTTCATCACACTTTTTACATTTATTTTACTTTATTTTATTTCGCTTGTTGTGCGAGTTGAACACACGAACCCTCTGATTTCTAGCCAATGACACTACATACTATGCCACGCACACGTAGATTAAGGGTTGCTTAAGAACTTAAATGTGCAGTACACATATACACCACGAACTGTTATTTTTTAATTAAAAAAAACTCGCGTGCCGACAGTGAGCGTTGAACACACAACCCTAGGATTTATAGTCGGACACACACTCACTGTGCCACCGTCCTCATTACTTAGTGAGGAGCAAAGTAAGTAGATTTGCCTTGTAATTTTTTTAAGAAGTATCCCATTACTTTTCAGATTACTTGTAATGGGAAAAGAAGCTTGTTTACATTACTTTGTAATGGGTTACGTAATGACTAATGGATCCGAATTTTTGCTGGGTATATTTCACAACAAATATTTCAAACACCGTTCACCCGAACAGTTTATTCCCGCATTTCAGATTTCACCACATTATTGACATATTTATTAAATCGTCGTTGAAAAATATACTCAAAACAACGTGATAGAGGCATTTTACAACAATGGCTCTGAGGAGTTGTGTATTACATTCCAGCGAATATTTTTTCAAAAGAAAACATTAAGAAAAAATTAACGGTTTTGGAGATATGGTGCTAAATGTATAAATAGTATGGAAATTTTCGATAATTTAGAAAATTTCAGGCTATAAATACAGTTTTTCGAGTTCATTATTTCTGCCATTCTTGCCCTTATCTACAAATTTACTTCCGAAGTCAGATGAAGATTCATATAGGTTTTAGAGATATAGCCCAGAATTCCTTTAAAATGTCAATATTTAACTATGTTCAGTTGGGACCATAAAATCCGACCTGCACAGCGTTATTAATTATTTTGGTTCAGTTCGCCCTAAGTCACACCAAACGCCAAATAGGTGAAAGCTTTAGTGTTTACCAGTGAAACGTTTATGCACCGCGGTAGTGGTGTAGGGTATGAAATAGTCGGCATGGTCCCGACTGTAGCCTTGCTCACTTGTTTTACCTAAGGTTTGTGTGTCCTGAGGTCAAACCACTCGTTATAAGTTTTTCGCCGATTTTCTCTGGAAGTATGGATTTTCGTTTAAAAATAAACTTGTGCAGTCGTAAAAATGTCCGCTAGGACGCGCTGTTGCAAAAAATTCAAAATGTTTCGATATCTGATCTTAAATTTCATTTAAAATGTACAGCCATGTTCATGTATGTCGACCGAAAGGTTTTTTTGCGGGTTGGAAGTCGAAAAAAATCATTTTCCGTTCATGTAAACGTCTTTGGACAGAAAATCTATGCGACCGACAAGCCATACGAAATATCACGTAAACATACACTTCTCCTGTAAACTTGTGTTTGTGTACATATTTCGAAAGGACTGTCTGTTGTAGAAAGAGAATGTCAAAATCACTCACTTGCATTAAGCTGTCGAGTAGAACGTAAACTCGCGAATAATACCGAAAATCTTAAAACAAATATACGCAACACATTCTTGAAACAAAATAAAAATTTTAGAGACACGTGAAAACGATTCTGTCCCAATATATTACGATGTGCCACATTTTTGCTGTTATCAAAGTACATATGCCCCCGTTAGCCTAAAGCCTAAGGGTATAATTAAACGGAGTTAAACAATATCCGTTATTTATTGCAGGAAGTGGGAATTTTTCTGATTGAGAAGAATTTTATACATTTCGAAGTAAATCACAGGCACCTGCATGAAAATACACCCCACCAACAACTTTCAACACTTTAAGTAATAACAATTCAAATCAAATTAATTAAATTTAACAACAAATAACAATTTTATTGTTTTATAAAACTAAAAATATTTGTAATACTCGTTCCTATATATTATAGCAAAGAAAATTCCACAGGGTTTTACTTTCTTAATGACGGAAAACGGAAGCTATCAAGTAGCTAGCACCAGGAGCAGAAGCAGCGGGAGCAGTAGCAATGAGTGCTTGAGAAGCAAAATTGATGACTGGAGCAACACCACCGTTGATATTAGTAGATGGACCACCCAAAGAATCGTATTGGCTTTGGATAGCATGTTGTGCATTGACAGCATCTTCAGGAGTACGGTACTTGACAAAGTGAACTTCGGGTCTTTGGTTGTTGTTGTGGCCGAGGCTGTTGAATTTGTTGGCCAAACCTGCGAGATCGGCTTGTTTGTTGAGAACATAGATCGCAGTTTGTTGTTGGGCAGCTTGTTTAGCCAAAGCCAAAGCAGCATCTTCCAAACCACTGTTTTCGGGGCCCTTGATGAAGACAACACGTAGGCCTTTCTTCACAGCATTAGCCAATTGGTCGGCATTGATGGGTTCATTGAAATCAACATCGTTGACAGAGAAAGTGTAGCTTCGAAAGAACCAACACCACCATCATAGCTTGATGCAATATTGCTGGCAGCAGCACCAGGAGCAAAGGGTAATCCAGATGAGGAGTGACCAACGGGTTGATAGTTATAACCCAACTTATCAACACAGACCACTGCAACCAAACACAAGAAAATAAAGGCACGCATTCTGGTTAGTGTGACTAGATTAGTTTCTAATGATTGAAGTGTTTGTCGTTTTATGATTGGAAATTTGCAACGGTGGGAGTTTTTATATGATTAATATCAAATATTTCGGAGAAATATGACATGATTATGAATTAAAAAAGTTATGCTATGCTGATACACAAAAACACAAATACTATGACGCCAGATAAAAAGCCGGCTGGTGTTAACAAAGAGAAATACCTTTAATCAATTATAGATAAATTATTGTAAAAACAAAAGCATTAAAAATAACAAGAAAACGTCTGATGCACAAAGATTGTACAAATACGAGCCATTTCTTTCGATAGTTATCGCGCCCATAAACGATTTTAGTTATTGTAGTTCTTTAGAGACTGAAATTGCCTGACTTGCTTTATTTATGTCTTTTATATTTTGCTTTTAAAATATATTTGATATTGAAATAGTTTGATGAAACAATCATATTTAGGTTAAATACCATTGCTAAAAATATCATATTTTATTGACTATTTTCTTTTTAAATATTTTATATATAACTGTTAAAATGTATTTCCTTTGTTAAGTGGTATTTCGAAAACATCCGACGGTTTTTAAGCTGGCGTCATAATGTTTGTGTTGTTGTCTATCGAAATAGAATAACTTTTTCAATCCGAAATCAAGTCATAATTCTACTGGTATTATCTGCGAAATATTTCGTTCGTGCGAATTTTTTAACACATATAAAAACATCCACCGTTGCAAATAGCCAATCATAAAACGACGAACACTTCAATCATTAGAAACTAATCTAATCACACTAACCAGAATGCGTGCCTTTATTGTCTTGTGTTTAGTGGCTGTTGGCTGTGCCGATAAACTGGGTTATAACTATCAACCAGTTGGTCACTCCGACTCAGGATTATCATTCGCCCCCGGTGCTGCTGCCAGCGATGTTGCACCCAGCTATGAAGGTGGCATTGGTTCTTTCGAAGGTCAAGGTTCCAGTGTCGCACCCTCTTTCGCTCCACAAGGTGAATTGGAAAAGGAATTCTACACTTTCTCTGCCAACGATGGTGATTTCAATGAACCCATCAACGCCGACCAATTGGCTAATGCTGTGAAGAAAGGCCTACGAGTTGTCTTCATCAAGGGCCCCGAAAACAGTGGTTTGGAAGATGCTGCTTTGGCTTTGGCCAAACAAGCTGCCCAACAACAAACTGCCATCTATGTTCTCAACAAACAAGCCGATCTCGCAGGTTTGGCCAACAAATTCAACAGCCTCGGCAGCAACAACAATCAAAGACCCGAAGTTCACTTTGTCAAGTACCGTACTCCTGAAGATGCTGCTAATGCTCAACGTGCTATCCAAAGCCAATACGATTCTTTGGGTGGTCCATCTACCAGCATTAATGGTGGTGTGGCTCCAGTTATCAACTTTGCTTCTCAGACTCCCATTGCTGCTGCTCCTGCTGCTTCTGCTCCTGGTGCTAGCTACTTGCCTGCTTCCGTTTTCCGTCATTAAGAAAGTAAAACACCTGTGGAAATCTCTCTGCGATGAAATATAGAAGTATTACAGTTGTTGTTAATTTTATAAAGCAATAACATTGTTATTTGTTGTTAAATTTAATTAATTGTATTTGCGTTATGATTATTTAAAGCGTCAAACTTGCTGTTATTTTACATTTGTGGTTCTTAGTGGTCACAACACTTCTCCACCATAAATTGTTTACATAGGTCCAGGTTTTGGTATAGAATCCATATAACAGTACCTCCCGATTTTCGCTATTTTGTGGGTTTCAGCTACAATTATTAACCGAATTAGCTGTAATTTGACACTTTAGTTTTTCAGAGGTCACAAAACTACTCTAAAAAAATCGTCCACATAGGTCCAGTTTTTGGTATATCCCCACATAAAGATACCAAGAGATTTTAGACAATTTTAGATAAATTTTTTGATAAAATTTAAGTATATGGGGTATCCGTGGGCGAAAAATTTTTGCACCTAAAAGGAAACTAATTATTCCATTTTGGTAAAACATATTTTATGGTGGAGTGTATAAAGAGATCAGTAATTTTTACACCCTACGTCGCAATGTGGAACGGTTTGTTTTTCGAAAAATTCATATAACACCGCGAAATATTCGTCGTAGACCCCCATGTGGTAAGAGTTTTCGTCAAGGAAAATGCCAATAACTTTGGTTAATAATCGAATAGTATTTAGCGGGTGAAATTGACCATCATTTTTTGTCGGCAAATATCTAGAGTTGGGCAATTTCGTTCAATTGAACGATCTGGATCACTGTTCTAGTTCAAAGACGAATGAGTAACATCATAAAAAACAACTTGCGAAATTAGGTATACGTAGTTTTGACAAAGAAATTATCTCTGTCCATTGAACGAAATAGTGATAGTTACAATTTTTAATAGACGTAGAGATATAAATTTTGGTATATCACATGGGGGACTACGACGAATATTACGCGGTGTTACATGAACGTTCGAAACACAAACCTTTCCGCATTGTGGCGTAGGGTGTAAACATTACCGAACTTTTTATACACTCCACCATAAAATATTTTTTACCAAAATGGAATAATTTGTTTCCTGTTAGGTGCAAAATATTTTCGCCCACAGATACCCCAAATACTTAAATTTAATCAAAAAATTTATCTAAAATTTTCTAAAATCTGTTGGTTTCTTTATATGGGGGATATACCAAAAACTGGACCTATGTGGACGATTTTGTGGAGTGTAAACAATTTATGGTGGGGAAGTATTGTGACCAGTCTTTGAATTTGCTACCAGCACAGCACTGAAAACACAAAAATATGCTATTGCTATGCTGTGCTGCAGACATTTAACAGCATAGTAAACAGCCGCAGTCATGAAAACAAAAACGAAACCTATTGCTGTACTTTGCTATGAACAAAATCAACAGCATAGCATCAAACATAACCCAGAAAAATGTTCGATGGCAAAGAAGTATGTATTTGAAATATAACAGAATTTGCTACAGAGCTGTGAAACCAAGACTAATTGCACATTTCGATATTTTTTAACACACTACTATTATTTTGACCGCAACTATTGCTCTGTTCCAGAACCTGCTACAGTCTACTATTTTGACATGTTGACATTTTTCCTTTATGATCAAGTTTCTAGATCAAGATCCACAGTAGAGTAAAATCGTGAAATTGCTGTAGTGGAGAATTCGATCTAAGAGTTTCTAAACGCAGGTTATTGCCATTTGTACCTTTTTTAATATATCGCACCTGATCAACAAAAGGAAGCAACTCAAAACTTCTTACTTTTCAGTAGAGACAAAAACCTGTTCATATATTACTACTAACTCTGAGGACATGAAATGTGGAATAATTGTATTTTTGATGAAGGAGTAGACAAAAAAATGAGAGATTTTTACAGTGGATTGAGTTGATCATTATCAATCGTTTTTTATTAAAAAGTGACAATTTAAAAATTTTGAGTTACCACCCTTTTGTTGAACAGGAATGTACCCTGAAAGCAACAAACAACACTGAACAACTCATAGGGCGATTATGATAAGTTTTCGTTTACTATTGGATGTATTTTAAAACGCAAAATAAACGAATTTAAAGACATTACATATATAATTTTCAAATTAAAAGCCAGTGCCAAGAAAGTTATCCTTGAAATTGAATGATCCCTTTTAACATTATTTTAACCGAAACGCCAAAAAATTTGATCGATAAATCCAAACTATACCAAAAAAGGATTATAATAATGGGGGTTAGTGAGTTTGCTGGGTTAACAATATTGATGCTATGCTATGTAGAAATGTTTACAGCATAGCAGAGCACAGCAATCGTTTTTTGAATTCATGACTATTGCTATGTGTTTATGTTCGCAGCATAGCACAGCAACAGTTTTCGATTTTGTTTTTGAAAACAGCACAGCATAGCAATAGCACTCGTTTTTGTTTTTGATGCTATGGCTATGTGCTATGATGCGTCATTTTCACAGCACCAGCATAGACTTTGTGCTTCAAACACTTATTATGACCACTAAGAACCACAAATGTAAAATAACAGCAAGTTTGACGCTTTAAATAATCATAACGCAAATAACAATTAATTAAATTTAACAACAAATAACAATTTTATTGCTTTATAAAATTAACAACAACTGTAATACTCCTATATTTCATCGCAGAGAGATTTCCACAGGTGTTTTACTTTCTTAATGACGGAAAACGGAAGCAGGCAAGTAGCTAGCACCAGGAGCAGAAGCAGCAGGAGCAGCAGCAATGGGAGCTTGAGAAGCAAAGTTGATAACTGGAGCCACACCACCATTAATGCTGGTAGATGGACCACCCAAAGAATCGTATTGGCTTTGGATAGCACGTTGAGCATTAGCAGCATCTTCAGGAGTACGGTACTTGACAAAGTGAACTTCGGGTCTTTGGTTGTTGTTGTTGCCGAGGCTGTTGAATTTGTTTGCCAAATCTGCGAGATCGGCTTGTTTGTTGAGAACATAGATGGCAGTTTGTTGTTGGGCAGCTTGTTTAGCCAAAGCCAAAGCAGCATCTTCCAAACCACTGTTTTCGGGGCCCTTGATGAAGACAACACGTAGACCTTTCTTCACAGCATTAGCCAATTGGTCGGCGTTGATGGGTTCATTGAAATCACCATCGTTGGCAGTGAAAGTGTAGAATTCCTTTTCCAATTCACCTTGTGGAGCGAAAGAGGGTGCGACACTGGAACCTTGACCTTCGAAAGAACCAACTCCACCTTCATAGCTGGGTGCAACATTGCTGGCTGCAGCACCGGGGGCGAATGATAATCCTGAGTCGGAGTGACCAACAGGTTGATAGTTATAACCCAATTTATCGGCACAGGCAACAGCCACTAAACTCAAGACAATAAAGGCACGCATTTTGTTTAGTGTGATTAGATTTGTTTCTGATGATTGAAGTGTTCGTCGTTTTATGATTGGCTATTTGCAACGGTGGATGTTTTTATATGTGTTAAAAAATTCGCACGAACGAAATATTTCCGAGATAATACCAGCAGAATTATGACTTGATTACGGATTGAAAAAGTTATTCTATTTCGATAGACAACAACACAAACATTATGACGCCAGCTTAAAAACCGTCGGATGTTTTCGAAATACCACTTAACAAAGGAAATACATTTTAACAGTTATATTTAAAATATTTAAAAAACATATAGGCAATAAAATATGATATTTTTAGCAATGGTATTCAACCTAGATATGATTGGTTCATCAAACTTTTTCAATATCAAATATATTTTTAGAAGCAGTGTTCAGTCTCTTAAGAATCGTAGGGTGAACAACTAAAATTGCTTATGGACGAGATAATTATCGAAAGAAATGGCTGGTATTTGTACAATCTTTGTGCATCATGCGTTTTTCATGTTCGTCTTTGAACGAGAACAGTGATCCGGATCGTTGAATTGAACGAGATTGCCCAACTCTATAAATATCTAAATATAATTTTTGGTGCATATTCTGAGGGTGCTTACACCTAAGGAGTTTTTGTGGATTTTGAAAATACAATATTCATAGATGAGAAAAAAAAAAAAACAATTAAAAAAGCGTTGAGTTCGGTCGGGCCGAACTTTTATACCCTCCACCATGAAATATAGCGCACTAAATGGAATATAATACTTCCGATCCATGTCCTCTTTAATGAGAGTTTTTGGTACGTGTACCGACAAACATGGACGGTCACACTGTCAAGCAAGCGATGCTTGAGGGAACAATTTCTTGATACTTTGAACGCGTTTTTTTCGAAATGGCATTTTTGTAGTCGTGCCAACGATAGCTCGAAACCGAATTGACCGATCTTCACATGGTTTGGTGAGCTTATTAAATAAATAATAGGCCTGCCATTAAGCGAGACAGTTTTTAAAAAAAATTTTGCCAGATTTTTTGACAAAAAAAAAAAAAAAAAAAAACAAAAAAACAGTAAATTTTTTTGTTAAAATCAAAATTTTTACTTTGACAGTTAAATTTTTTTATAAAAAAGTTTGTTTAAAATTCTGTTTCGCCGTAAGGTAAGATTAATAGGTTCTTAAAATTCTTACACACATGTGCGATAATCGACCCATTCTCATCGCAAAACGCTTTTATAAAAAAGGGTTTCGCAGATAGCCATTTACCACAAGACTTTGCAATATTTTTTAACAACACAAATATCAAAAGTAGTATAAGATGTGCTCTTTCTTTCTTGATGAACGAACTATAAAAAATGGTAGTTTCTTTGAAAACAATTCAAGAAAATGAGTTTTTGTGGTCTGCCCAACTGGGGACAACCCTTTAAGTGAGATTGGGTTATATTTATTGCTGTGGGTTGTATATTTTATGTTGTCGGTCTCATTGACAAACCTATCGGCTAAAAAATTGCATTAAACAGTAACCAAACCTACCCAGCAAAATGTTCGATGCCAAGGATGCTATTGAATCATGGGTGCAAGTGATCTGGCATGCCATCTTTTTAGCATTTTCACTCATGAAATTTATATGAGCGTGACCACCATAAGATGACATTCATTTTCGGATCTTAAGATGACATTCATTGTCGGATCCTAAGCATGTCATTTTGACCAATGCTTTGACATGTAACATTCATCAACTCTTTGGCATGACATTTTCATGTCTTGTTTGGAAAATTGAAAATTCTGTATTGAAATATGATTTTCATTACAAACCAAACTCTTTATTAATTCAAACTAATTCATGAAATAACTAGAACTAATTTATCAGCATAAAGTTTACACCCAAAATTTCAATTTAATCGCCGCCGCTGCACCGCAACAGAGTTTACTTCGTCCACTCTCAGCCACTGATTTGATTTACAAAAGCTTTCCTATTATCTTCTCATCACCAGTTCAGATTTCGACATGGACTCCAACAGCACTCCTTTAAGAATTTCTTGTTTGTGAACTTACATTTAATTTGTAATTTTATAACAACAATTTGGGGAATGTATACTCTTTTGTTTTGATGTCGCTACATGTACGGATGTACAAATCGACTTGTTTGTTTATAGTGATCTGTACAAATGATTCAAATGCTGATGAAAAGATCGGATCTTTCACGACTTGCTTTGAACCAATGCAAAATATGCCATGAATTCAAATCATCGCATAGAACCCATTCCTTCAAATTTTGCTGGGTAGTTTTGGACCATGATTTTTGACGATTTTTTTGACGATTTCCGACCAAAAACTGTCGGCAACGCTGGATACACCACAACATGGTGTATGAAAATGTAGCTAAAAACGTGAAATAACCTAAACAGTATAATTAGGACTGGACGGGGGCTATACTAAAACGTAGACCAGTGTCCACAATTTTTTGTACATACATTTTTTGGTCCCTAATAACCCTAAATGACATGTTATAGCTAATTTGGCCTCAACATGTGGCATAAAAATCCCGAAATTTGGTATTGGGCTATATCAAAATGTGGACTTACACTTACAATTTTTAGGGGGGAAAGTTGTGTAACCTTAAACAATACCAAATACCAAATTTCTGCCACTTCGGTGAGATAATGAGCCTAAAACCTAGAAAATACCGTCAATCGGGCGGTACCGTGCCATGGGGGCTTTATCAAAACACCAAATTGCAACCAATTCAGTGGTTAAATGGGTCTAAAACCTTCAAAATTCCTTAAGATGACTTTATACGGGACGCTATATGAGGGCTACAACAAAACGTGAACCTATATAAACAATATGTGTTTTCGTTTACTCAAAATTTGTACAAATTGTTACTAAATGTTGTTCGTTTACTATCCAATACGATGCAAAACACCTTTGCCGTTTACAAGAAGTTATTGGACTTGTACAAATTACACTGTGACACAAAATGGAACTCAAAGTCTGGGGGGTGGAAAATTTCTTTTGGAGATGAAAGCCCTCGACGAGTATACTAAGAAGCCAAAAGGAAATTTTAGCCATAGGTCAATTTTCTGAGATATCGCGCAATGAAGTTTTTGATTTTTTCCGTATAGTACTTGGGAAAATAGCTCCAGATCTCGGTTTGGCGTTGTTGTAGCTTCGTTTTGAGGTGACATGTCTTCAGTCAAATCGATTGGCAAATCTTTTTGTAGAACATTTCATTCTTCTAACTCAATGCCTTTCATGTCCTTTTCGTCCTTTATTTCTTGAACCGTAGTGAAAGTACCACATGATGAGATTTTTCAGCATCCAAATATTCTACAAAAATGTTGCTCAGAAGGTTTTAGGTACGGTTCTCTTTGACAACTAATCGTTTTTGTCCCGTTTTCGTTGTCATTTTTGACATTTATTCGGACTTGGTTCAGAATTAAACTATGTTTTGTTTTTCTGTACATTCGTTATTGGTTATATATAGATATGTAGACATAATAATTGGTTATTGCTTATGTAGACATCTGGGGTGCTTCTGAAAAATTTACCACAAATAGCTCTTGTAATGATGAATACGTTAATAACAAATTTTCTTGGAGGATAGATCCGGTTATCTCAGTTTTTGAACCGGATATTCCTACATTAAAACCGATATTTGAACCAGTTTTAAGGAACCGATTAAACTTATATGTATACCATTAAAAAGCTTATAGAGCTGTCAATCAAATTAAAATAATTCGCTTATGAAAACTTTATTAGTTGCAGTTCTAGAACAAAAAACCCGATTTCCTTAACCGTTTTTAAGGAAAAATATCAATACGCGGAAATATGGAGATCAAAGGCTGGGGGTGAAAAATTCTTTTTGGCGATGAATGTTGACGAAGATAATGTGATGAACCCGGAAGGACAGTTATGCCGTAGGTCAAACTTATGAGTTATGGCGTGATCAAATTTCGTTAGGTTTTTTGTCATGTAGGTATGTATAGTTTATCAAGAAAGAATTCATATAGCTATAACTCAGAAGTTTGACCTACGGCATAACTGTCCTTCCAGGTTCGTAATATTATCTTCATCGACTTTCATCGCCAAAAAGAATTGTTCTCCCCCTAGCCTTTGATCTCCATATTTGCGCGTACTGATATTTTTCCTTAAAATGGTTTAAGAAAACGGTTTTTTTGCAACTAACAAAGTTTACATAAGCGAATTATTTTAATTTTATTGACAACTCTATATGCTTTTTAATGGTTTACATATAAGTTTAATCGTTTACTTAAAACCGGTTCAAAAATCGGTTTTTATGTCGGATTATCCGGTTCAAAAATTGAGATAACCGGATCTATCCTCCAAGAAAATTTGTTATTAACGTGTTCGTCATTACAAGAGCTATTTGTCGTAAATATTTCAGAAGCACCCAGATATGTACATAAGCAATAACCAATTCTTATGTCTACATACCTATACATAACCAATAACGAATATACAGAAAAACAAAACATAGTTCAATTCTGAACCAAGTCCGAATAAATGTCAAAAATGACAATGAAAACGGGACAAAAACGATTAGTTGTCAAAGAGAACCGTACGTAAAATTTTCTGAGCAAAATTTTTGTAGAATATTTGGATGCTGAAGAATCTCATATTGTGGTACTTTCACTACGGTTCAAGAAATAAAGGACGAAAAGGACATGAAAGGCATTGAGCTAGAAGAATTCAATGTTCTACAAAAAGATTCGCCAATCGATTTGACTGAAGACATGTCACCTCAGAACGAAGCTACAACAACGCCAAACAGAGATATGGAGCTATTTTCTCAAGTACTATAGGGAAAAAATCAAAACTTCATCGCGCGATATCTCGGAAACTTGACCTATGGCGAAAATTTCCTATTGGCTTCTTAGTATACACATGAAGGGCTTTCATCTCCAAAAGAAATTTTCCACCCCCCAAAAATGCTGCTGCACAGTGTTATTGATTGTTTGGTAAAATGTTTTTTAGCCTCTAGGAACACAAAATACCAAATTACAACCAATTCCGAGGTCAAATGGGGCTAATACTTTTAAAATACCTTAAAAACTTAACGCGCCAGTTTGTATTTTTCTCATCTATGAAACTAACTGTTTCCGAATCCGCAAACACTTTCCAGGCGTAAGCAACTTCCATTTAAAGTTAGTTCAGGGGCACCGTGTTCGGTAAAAACACCGAAAGCAAGTTTTAATGCATGGAAAAATAGTGCCCAGAGGAAGTGGTGTGTTACATGGTCGGCCCAGTCCCTCCATTGCCTTCTCTTACTTGTTCTTTATACACTGAAAGAAAAAGCTACGTAATATGAATGGAATCCTACGTTGTATTAATGAAATTTGTCATTGATTTTGAGCCAACGTAGAGCTTCATTGAATAAATGAAAAAAGTTTGATTGAGTTTCATTGACGTAAAATTAACGAAATTGTTCATTAATGCAATGAAACACCTTCATTTTTGCAATGAAACTTTTTCGTTAATGCAATTAAACTTCTTCATTGATGCAATGAAACTTCTTCATTGATGCAATGAACCTTTTCCGTTAATGCAATGAGATACTTTCATTGTTTTAATGACACTTTTTCATTTATGCAATGAAGCCTAACGTTTGTTCAAAATCAATGACAAATTTCATTGGTACACCGTAGGATTTCATTCATGTTATGAAGTCATTTCATATGAATGAACAAAAATGAAGTCAATGCTGAATATGTTTATTTCATTTTATTGCAATTAGTTTTTAACATTAATACAACAAGTCATATTTAATACTTCAGGTATTAAGCACATTAATGATTGTATTGGTCGTTGTCATCTGTAAGTAAAATTGAAACAATAAACAAATTGCTAACAAATTGACTGGTTTTCTAAACAATAAATTACCTCCAACTTTTGCCACTGAGTCATCCCATGTGTACGTCCACGATGTTAGGATACAGCATTTTTTCTTAAGGGAGTAATGCTTCATTGGCCACGGACAGTCGCCGTAACTCCACTGCTCATTGGATTTCTATTTTTTATCTCCATTGCAACTATAAATGAAAATTAAAAAATTTAAATAAACGAACACATAAAAACTACAAAAAATAATTTAACCAATATTTGAATTTTCATTTCACATTATTAAACCCTTCATACTTACTTACAGCGAAGTAAATTATCCTTGTGAGCGTTCTCATCTGTAAGCAAAATTGAAAACCATAAAACAAGTTTTAGTAATTTATCTGGTTTTCTTTCTAAACATTAACTTTCCTTTAACTTTCGCCGTTGGACAGAAAACTATAAAACAATACAACATTTTCTTTTTCTAAATGAGAGATGCTTCGTTGGCAATGGTAACAGTTTTTCCGCCATTACACTCATCTTTAGATTTTCTATTGAATGCTTTCATTACAAGAAAAATATAAATGAAAATGAACTCAAAGAACAACTGAACACCTAAAAAAAAATATTTACATTTTCTTTTCATGTTAAACACATCACAGTTTTTAAAGTAGAAAACACCAGACGTAAAATAAATTTTTGTTCATCCACACTTGACTGTGGTTTAGAGCAAACTAAAACAATGTTCTTCTTCGTTTGATGCAGCTAAGAAAGCGGTGGTTGTTTTGTCAACACGTGTTTTTTCTGCTTGTTAAATACTCACACACAACTACAAGTGGAATTCAATGAACGACAATACAAACAATAACAAAGAACTGAGAAGAGCATGAATACGAGTGTTTATGTATACCAACGCCAATCGGCGACAGTAGCGAATTTTTGTACAGTTGATGACGTTTCTGCTAGTTTAGGCAAATATTCATGCATACGTATTTATGTATGTGATTCTATACATATGTATGTAGCCAATATATAAATGTGTTCTTTTTATGATTGTCAAAAATTTAATCTGTTTAATAAAGACAAAATAATTAGAAGACAAGTTTTATAACTTAACAGATTTACAAAGAATACAAAACGTAAAAAGGCATTTCAAAAATGTTTCATTTACATATGTAATGAAACTCTTTCATTTATCTAATGAAACTGTTTCATTCATTTTTAAAGCAAACCAAACACATCGAATAGCCATTTTTTTAAAATGATTGAATTCAAAACATACATATGTATTTTTCTTAAATTTATTGAAATTAAAATATTCATTGCATCAATGAAATCCGTTTCGTTTATACAATGAAACCAACTATCATTGAATCTTAAACAACGTAAAGTTTCAATGCATGAATGAAACATTTCATTATATTAATGGAACGTTTCATAGCATCAATGAAAAATAATGAATGAAACCCGTTCATTGATACAACAAAGCATTTTTCTTTCAGTGTATGAGATAAAAACCGCTATAACTTTTATGTGCACGGCCAATTCTGAGAACTCGAACAGATATGAAACCAGAATTTTTTTCCCTATCTTCTATACTAAAAATCGCGGATGATGTTTATAGTGAGCATAAAAATATATCCGCAAAATTTGGAAGGAATCGGTTTAGATAAAGATATAGCTTTCGTATGTATATTTCAACCGATTTTATATTTAAGCCGCACTAAGGCCATAATTTGCATCCGATGACTTTAAAATTTGACATCCTGATCAATTAAGAATCACGTGCAGAAAATTTGGTTCTGATCGGTTCAGGTATATAAATCTACATACATATATATAGAAAATTATTCAGGTTTGCCATGATGTTCGAAATGTAAATCCTCCGAAATGGCTGGTCTGAATATGATAAAATTTCTATACCGAAAAATGGAGGGGACGGGATACCTCCCCCACAACGGGGTTTATCCAAACGCGAAATCTCAGACATCATTTGACGTATTGGGGTACAATACAATAGTAATTGTGACCTCCATCATTAATTGGTGATTTGGAAGTAGAATACCGGGATCGCGTTCAATTTTTGAATACTTTATAATTACATGTCAAGATTTTTAAATTTAGTAGGTTTTTGTAGTCCCACTACTAAATTAAGAGATCTTGAACATAAAATATTTCAATGCTTAGTATAACTCGATTAAGATAACTACCAAATTTCATGACTTGTGTCATATTGACAACTCCAACTCCCAGCCCAGCCAAATACTTAAAAATATCCAACTTTGTAAGTGTCACGCTATCTGTAAGTATTTTTATACCCTCAACCTTTAGGCCAAAGAGGATATTTACACTTTGATACGACCAAAAATGTGCCTCATCGATATAATGGTTTTAGACCCCAAGTATGTTTGTACGATATCCGTTTCAGACAATTTTGAGTAGATCTAGCAATGTCCGTCTGTCTGTCGGTCTGCCTGTCTGGCTGGCTGGTGCGCACGATAACTCTCGAACGGATCAATCGATTCGGTTCAAATTTTGGGTATCGAAATATTTTGTCCAGATTCGATTTAAGTTCGAAGATGGGCCATATAGGTCCACTCCTTCAGGTACCTCCCCCACAAATGTTCAAAAATTGTCGCAAAACTTGTGCGCACGATAACTCTTGTAGGGAATAACCGATTTGGTCCATACTTTGCACATCGTGTAATTTCTACCAAACTTAGATTAGATTCTAATACGGACTCAATCCGTGCACTCCTTCGGGTACCTCCCACACAAAATTTCGGAAAAGTTCAGTTTAGGACCTGGTCTCGAATCGCTTTGATTTTTGTTTACGCAAGTTGTATTCGCTGTCCTCTATACGACGCTGTAAGTTTCATTAGGGGCAAGTCCATACTTCCTGAGAAAATAGCCTGAAAGTTACCAAAAACCCTATGACACCGTGTGTAGTGGTTGCAGCGCAAGATAACTCTTGAACGGATCTGCCAATTCGGTCCAAAATTTGGCTTTCGTAATATTTTGTCCAAACTTAGTTCAAGTTCAAAGATGGATTATATCGGTCCACTCCTTCCGGTACCTCCCCCACAGAAGTTCGAAAATGTTCGGAAAATTTGTGCGTACGATAACTCTTGAAGGGAGTAACCGATTTGGTTTATACTTTGCACATTATGAAATTTCTACCAGACTTAGATGAGGTTCCAATGTGGACTCAATCAGTAAACTCCTTCGAGTACCTCCCACACAAAATTTCGGAAAAGTTCAGTTTAGGACCTTCTCTCGAATCTCCTTGGTTTTTGTTGTATTATCTTGTATTCACTGTCCCCTATACGAAGGTACAAGTTTCCTCAGGGGCAAGTCCATACTTCCTGAAAAAATAGCCTGAAAATTGAAAAACAAACCCTATGACACCATGTTTATGGGTGGAAGCGCAAGATAATTCTCGAACGGACATGCCGGTTCCGGCCAAAATTTGGCCTTCGTAATATTGTTTCCAAACTTAGTTTAAGTTCGTAGATAAGCCGTATCGGTCCACTCCTTCAGGTACCTACGCCACAAAAGTTCAAAAATATTCGGAAAAATTGTGGACACGATAACTCTTGATGGTCCATACTTTACACATTCTCATAATATCTACCAGATATAGATCAGGTTCGAATATGGACAATATTTGTCCACTCCATCCCGTACCTCCCACACAAAATTTTGGATAAGTTCACTTTAAGACCTGCTGTTGAATCACTTTGATTTTTGTTGAAACAACTTGCATTCGCTGCCCCAATTACGATGGTAAAAGTTGTTTCAGGGGCAAGTCCATACTTCTTGAGAGAACAGCCCGAAGGGTGTAAAAACCCCCTATGGCACCCCCATGGTCTATGTCGGTCCATTCCTTTAAGTACCTTTTCAGCAAAATTTTTGAACTTTAATCCTAATCAATATTTTTGTCGGTTCATACGAGACCAAAATTTTGAAACCCCCTAAATACATAAGTTTATTGTGAAAAAAAGTGTTTCAATTTGCACAGGCTGAGGGTATATCTCTGTCGGCAAAGCCGACTGATACTTTTTTACTTGTTCTATAAGCTTACGGATCCATACGGGGATAAAATTTTCTACCCATATAGTACTCACTATTACCTTCTACCACATATATAGTTTCGCGAATACGTCGCAATACCGAGAGTTCTATTCCAAAAACCATATAAACTACACAAAAAATACACCACAAGTCTACATCAAATATTCCTTACCAAATCGAACTTTTTTAAATTCTTAAGCAGAATATTAATTTACATACCTCTACACGTGTTATCCATTAAAAAACATTTTATTATGTTAGCGGTTTTTAAATGTCGAGCGAAACGAATTTATTCTTCGTTTAATAGATTTTTATAAAATTTTACAAAGTAAGATGCAATAGCTTTGACAGCCCGGTATGTGATCATGGAGCGTTGCCAAGTTGAAATGATTTTGTTCCTAAGTTGCTCAAAGTGTTAAGAATCTAATCCAGTTACTATTTTATCCAAATATATGACTTCAAAAATAGACTTTTTGCCTTAGAAATCTGCCATTGGGCCTATAGTGGTATGTTTGGTCGAAATGTGTTTCAGACAATATGGAGTCGATTTAGCAATGTCCGTCCATCTGTCTGGCTGGTGCGCACGATAACTCTCGAACGGATTAACGGAATTGGTCCAAAAGTTGGCGATAGCAATATTTTGTCCAAACTTAGTTTAAGTTCGAAGATGGGTTATATCGGTCCACTCGTTCCGGTACCTCCCCCACAAAAGTTCGAAAATTTGTGCGCCCAATAACTCTTGAAGGGAGTAACCGACTTGGTCCATGCTTTGCACATCGTGAAATTTCTACCAAACTTAGATGAGGTTCCAAGATATACTCAATCGGTCCACGCCTTCGGGTACCACCCACACAAAATTTCGGAAAAGTTCAGTTTAGGACCTGCTCTCGAATCGTTTTGATTTTTGTTGTAACAACTTGTATTTACGGCCTCCCATACTGCGGTACAAGTTTCATCAGGGGCAAAACCATACTTCCTGAGAAAATAGCCTGAAAGGTTCAAAAAACCCCTATGAGACCGTGTGTAGATAACTCTCGAACGAATCTGCCGATTCCGTCCAAAATTTTGCCTTCGTAATATTCTGTCCAAACTTAGTTTATGTTCGAAGATAAGCCATATCGGTCCACTCCTTTGGGTACCTCCCACACAAAAGTTCAAAAATGTTTGGAAAAATTATGCGCACGATGGCTCTTAATGGGAGCGACCGATTTGGTCCATACTTTACACATCCAAATATATCTACCAGATATAGATCGAATATGGACTATATTTGGAGTGGACAAATATATATGACTTCGTGTACCTCTCACACAAAATTTCGGATAAGTTCACTTGTAGACCTGCTTTTGACTAACTTTGGTTTCTGTTGAAGCTACTTGCAATCGCTGCCTCAATTACGACGGTAAAAGTTTTTCAGGGGAAAGTCCATACTTCTTGAAAAAACTGCCCTAATGTTGTAAAAGCCCTCTATGGCACCATATATAATGGCTGGAGAGCATTTGGCCTTCGTCATATATTGTCCAATCTTTGTTTCAGTTCGAAGATGGGTAATACCGATCCATAACTTAAGATACATCCCCCAATATTTAAATAATGTCTCTAAACACTTGAACGGGGCAATTTGGTTCAAACTTTGGATCTTCTTATATTTTTTCCAATTTTAGTTTAAAATTTTTTTTAACCTCGCCCACAAAAGTTCAACATTTGTGTCTATGTGCAGTTTAGTGTCTGTTCGCAGATCCTTTGGAAATGTATACCGATGCTGTTCGTTGTGGTCCTGTTTAAGGCGACATTATGTTTTCCGTGGACAAAAAAAATGCTTCCTGGCATACTGGTCCAAAATTCTATCGAAAATATATGCCTTCCAAAATAAGATCTACTTCCATAATGTACCAAGTCGGTCCATTCCTTTATGTACAGTTGAACCTCGATTATCCGTGAATCGATTATCCGGGAACCTCCATTATCCGTGATAGAAAAGAAATGTTGGACTTTTTTCCATTTCTTCTATTTTTCGTTATAAACTTCATTACCCGTTAGTAAAAACACACTTTCCAATAAATCTGATTAAGCAAACAAAAGGTAAACAAACGAAAACAGGCAATTCTACCCTATTACACAATTTGTGTATTTATGGTATCACAAAAACCATTCGACAAAGTCAATTCAGATGAATATCATAATGATGATATTTACTTATCCTTCTAAAATTTGGTGGATTACCGTAACAAATTTAATAAAAATGGCAGATTTTCATATTATTGTACAATATTATGCCATTTTTAATTAAAAATATGATCAAAAACTGCGTAAAAGCATTGCCTCCATTATCCGGGAAAATCGATTATCCGTAATGCCTCCGGTCCCGACCATCACGGATAATCGAGGTCCAACTGTATCTCCTCCGCAACACTTCTGAACTCTAATCCTAATCCACATTTTTGTCGGCAATCTCAAATGTCCAAAAGGGGCCACAAAACACTGAAAATACCCTAAATACATTCTATCTGTGCGTAGATGAAAGTTTCACTTCACATTGGCTGAAGGTATATCTCTCTGTCGGCAAAGCTGACTGATTGCAGAAGAAATTTGTTTTTTTTTTTACTATATATCGAACGAGGTACGTAATACACCTAATGAGCACAGTCACCAAGTGCTAAAAGTGTCGTGTAGTGGTTTGTGATGACAATTCCTCTGACATTATTTCTCATTTTCAGAAACCTCCTCATTATTCAGATCATATCGAAAAAGAAAAACCACAAAAAATTGTATATTTGTAAACTAAATTCCTAGAATTAGTAGGGAATAAAGGACAACCACCCCTTTTGATAGTTATCGCGTCCATAGGCGTTTTTAGTTGTTTACCGTAGGATTCTTTAGAGGCTGAAGTTTCCTGACTTGTTTTATTTAAGTCTGTTATACTTTTCAAGAGTACCAAAAGAAACGCCCACTGTGATTGCTTCTAAAAATATATTTGATATTGAAACTGTTTTATGAACCAATCATATTTAGGCTAAATACCATGCCTAAAAATATCATATTATATTGCTTATATTTTTAAAATAATTTATCAATAACTGATAAAATACATTTCCTTTTGTTAAGTGGTATTTTGAAAACATCCGACGGTTTTTAAGCTGGCGTCATAATGTTTGTGTTGTTGTCTAACGCAAGAGCATAATTTTTTCAATTCATAATGAAGTTATTATTCTGCTGGTATTATCTGCGAAATATTTCGTTCGTGCGAATTTTTTAACACATATAAAAACATCCACCGTTGCAAATAGCCAATCATAAAACGACGAACACTTCAATCATTAGAAACTAATCTAATCACACTAACCAGAATGCGTGCCTTTATTGTCTTGTGTTTGGTGGCCGTTGCCTGTGCCGATAAATTGGGTTATAACTATCAACCAGTTGGTCACTCCGACTCAGGATTATCATTCGCCCCTGGTGCTGCTGCCAGCGATGTTGCACCCAGCTATGAAGGTGGTGTTGGTTCTTTCGAAGGTCAAGGTTCCAGTGTCGCACCTTCTTTCGCTCCACAAGGTGAATTGGAAAAGGAATTCTACACTTTCACTGCCAACGATGGTGATTTTAATGAACCCATCAACTCCGACCAATTGGCTAATGCTGTGAAGAAAGGTCTACGTGTTGTCTTCATCAAGGGCCCTGAAAACAGTGGGTTGGAAGATGCTGCTTTGGCTTTGGCTAAACAAGCTGCTCAGCAAGAAACTGCCATCTATGTTCTTAACAAACAAGCCGATCTCGCAGGTTTGGCCAACAAATTCAACAGCCTCGGTAACAACAACAACCAAAGACCCGAAGTTCACTTTGTCAAGTACCGTACTCCTGAAGATGCTGCCAATGCTCAACGTGCTATCCAAAGCCAATACGATTCTTTGGGTGGTCCATCTACCAGCATCAATGGTGGTGTGGCTCCAGTTATCAACTTTGCTTCTCAAGCTCCCATTGCTGCTGCTCCCGCTGCTTCTGCTCCTGGTGCTAGCTACTTGCCTGCTTCCGTTTTCCGTCATTGAGAAAGTAAAACACCTGTGGAAATCTCTCTGCGATTATATATAAGACCGAGTATTATACAGTTGTTATTAGTTTTGTAAAACAATAAAATTGTTATTTGTTGTTAAAGTCAATTAATTGCGATTTGCATTGTTATTATCAAAATCGTCAGTTAAAAAAAACAAGTAAGAACGGCGTTAAGTTCGGTCGGGCCGAACTTGTTATATCCTCCACCACGAGTTGTATTGAAGTAACATTGAGCAATTAGTTTCCTTTCGTTTATGAGGAAGACCAAATACCAAATTCAAACAATTTCAGTGGAACACTGATGCCACAAACTTCAAAATACCGAAAATTGGGAGGTACCGTTCTATGGGGGCTATATGAAGGCGTGGACCTATACCGACAAAATTCTGGGAAAAGTTTGTACCCCCAACGAAGACCAAGTACCAAATTTTAACCGTTTCTGTGTCATATTGAAGCTAAAATCTTGAAAATACCGAAAATCGGGTGGTACCGCTATATGGGGGCTATATCAAAACGTGGACAGATATAGCCCATTTGCAATACCAAACATCCTAGGAGTAATAGAAACGTCTGTACAAAACTACAAAGCTCTACCTTAAAAATTGCGAGCTGTATCTTGACTTCAACAGATGGACGGACATGGTTATATCGACTTAGAATTTTACCCTGATCAAGAATATACATACTTATAGGGTCTCCGAAGAATATTTCGATGTGTTACAAAGGGAATGACAAGTTTATTTACATTCTCCATATTATGGTGGAGGGTATAAAAATAGAATATTGGTGGGTGGGTTATGCCATGATAGATGACTGTGATCTCCTTCGACAATCTCTAAAATTCACCAGAGCATATTACGCTCAACATGCACAGATGCATAATTAATTCATACCTCGTTCCGAAAACATATCAGAGCGGCGACAAAGTTTCGTCGACTCAATGCAAACAACATCAAAATCCATTCATGGATACCAGAAGCCTTACGGAGAAGCCAAACAATAGACATGCACCGTGGATTAGTGACTACGCTTATAACTTTAAATATTTTGAAGAAAATTAAGAATTTTGTCCCCGGTGCCCCCTGGCCGTTCAGGTATGAAATTAATATTTTAATAACTTACGAAACAAGTCCCAAAAATCAGAACTTTAATTTTCGATTTGGAAGGTTTGAATTTTTTGAGGCAAAGATGGAAAAGTTGTTTTGTCACTTTGTTCCATGTGATTTACAATATTTTGCATTTGTGTCATAAGTGTGGATACGTAACAATTCGACAAAAATTATATTTTTAAAATTAAACAAGTAAAAAAGCATTAAGTTCGGCCGGGCCGAACTTTTTATACCCTCCACCATAAAATATTCATTCCTGTCCCCAACTTTAAGTGAGTACGTTAAAATGTCAGATAATGTACATAAAATGCTTCATTCGGGAGGCACTTTTTTATGGTGCCTATATCTAACTATGTATGTTGACAATTTTTGGTGGGCTGGAAATTGGGAGGTACTGTTATATAGGGGTTATAATAAAACATGGGCCTATGTTGACAGTTTTTGATGGGATTGATGTCAAATAACTCCTAATTCGGTTAAAAAATTTAGCTAGAATCCTCAAAATATCGAAAATCGGTACATAACGTGGGAACTTCAAATGTCATTAACAGCTAGTTCGGAGGTATCTGGGCTATACGAAAATATGAACTTAAATGAACAAATTTTGTTGCAGAATTTTTGTTGACTTTTAAATTTCAAATTACAGAAAGTTCGTCCAAAAAATAAAGCTAAGGTACGGAAAATCGGGAGGTTTGTTTTGGGGCTATACAAAAACATGGACCTACGTTCGGTTAAACATTTTAAGTAAAATCCTCAAAGTACCGAAAATCGGGAAGTATCGTTATATTGGGGCTATGTTGAAAATTGTTGATGCAGATGTGTGGTGACCACTACAACCTTCAAATGTCAAATTACAGTTAGTTCTGTAAAAATTGTAGCTAAAATTGCCAAATTACTGGAAATTGGGAGGTACCGTTACATGGGAGCTATATCCGAATATGGACCTATGTTGACAATTTTTGATGGAGAGGTGCTGTGACCACTAAGAACTTCAAATGTCAAATTACAGCTAGTTCGGTTTAATATTGCAGCTAAAATCATCAAATTTCTGAAAATCGGGAGGTACCGTTATATGGGGCTTTCTTGACAATTTTTGGTGGAGAGGTGTGGTGACCACTAAGAATTTCAAATGTCAAATGTTCAAATTACAGATAATTCGGTTAAAACTTGTTGGTAAAATTCTCAAAATACCTTAAATCGGGCGGTAACGTTATATGGGGGCTATTCCAAAACATGGACCTGTGTCCACTAGTTATATAAGTTTATTGACATTTAAGAACCCTAAATGTCAATTGATAGCTAAATCGGTCTGAAAATGTAGATAAAAACGTCAAAATGCCGTAAATCGGGGGTACCGTTATATGGGGGCTATACCAAAACGTGGACCTAGGTCCACAACTTTTGTTATATAAGTTTAGTTACACTTAAGAACCCTAAATGTCAAATTATAGCTATATCGGTCTGAAAATTTAGCTAAAAACGTCAAAATACCGTAAATCGGGGGGTACCGTTATATGGGGGCTATACCAAAACGTGGACCTATGTCCACAAGTTTTGTCACATAAGTTTATTGACATTTAAGAACTTCAAATGTCAAATTATAGCTTATCGGTCTGAAAATGTAGCTAAAAACGTCAAAATACCGTCAATCGGGGGCTACCGTTATATGGGGGCTATACCAAAACGTTGACCTATGTCCACAACATTTGTTATATAAGTTTATTGACATTTAAGAACCCTAAATGTCAAATTATAGCTAATTCGGTCTGAAAATGTAGCTACAAACGTCAAAATACCGCAAATCGGGGGGTACCGTTATATGGGGGCTATACCAAAACGTGGACCTATGTCCACAAGTTTTGTTAAATAAGTTTAATGGCACTTAAAAACCCTAAATGTCAAAATATAGCTAAGTCTGTCTGAAAATGTAGCTAAAACCGTCAAAATACCGTAAATCGGGGGGTACCGTTATATGGGGGCTATACCAAAACGTGGACCTATGTCCACAACTTTTGTTATATATGTTTATTGATACTTAAGAACCCTAAATGTCAAACTATAGCTAAATCGGTCTAAAAATGTAGCTAAAAACGTCAAAATACCGCAAATCGGGGGGTACCGTTATATGGGGGCTATACAAAAACGTGGACCTATGTCCACACGTTTTGTTATATATGTTTATTGACACTTAAGAACCCTAAATGTCAAATTATAGCCAAATCGGTCTGAAAATGTAGCTAAAACCGTCAAAATACCGTAAATCGGGGGGTACCGTTATATGGGGGCTATACCAAAACGTGGACCTATGTCCACGACTTCTAATATATAAGTTTATTAACACTTCAGAACCCTAAATGTCAAACCATAGCTACATCGGTCTGATAATGTAGCTAAAAACGTCAAAATACCGTATATCGGGGGGTACCGTTATATGGGGGCTATACCAAAACGTGGACCTATGTCCACAACTTTTGTTATATAAGTTTATTGATACTTAAGAACCCTAAATGTCAAATTATAGCTAAATCGGTCTAAAATGTAACTAAAAACGTCAAAATACCGCAAAATGGGGGGGGGTACCGTTATATGGGGGCTATACCAAAACGTGGACCTATGTTCACAAGTTTTGTTATATATGTTTATTGACACTTAAGAACCCTAAATGTCAAATTATAGCCAAATCGGTCTGAAAATGTAGCTAAAAACGTCAAAATACCGTAAATCGGGGGGTACCGTTATATGGGGGCTATACCAAAACGTGGACCGATATTGCCCATCATCGAACTTGACCTGCCTGCAAACAAAAGACGCATTTTCCCAAAATTTCAGCGTCCTATCTCCATTTTTGTGGATGCTAGAGTGATTACCACAGACGGACGGACGGACGGACGGACGTGCTCAGATCGACTTAGAATTTTACCCTGATCAAGAATATATATACTTTATAGGGTCGCAAATGAGTATTTCAATGCGTTACAAACGGAAAAACAAACTTAATATACCCTCCATACTATGGTGGAGGGTATAAAAAAGAAACAAGGAAAAAAGAATCAGTCGGCTTTGCCGACAGAGATATACCCTCAGCCTATGTGAATTTTCCGAAATTTTGTGTGGGAGGTACCCGAAGGAGTGAACCTATTGACACCATATTGGAACCTCATATTACTCTGGTAGAAAGTTTACGCTATACAAAGTATGGACCAAATTGGTCTCTCCCTTCAAGAGTTATCGTGCGTACAAACATTCCGAACATTTTCGAACTTTTGTGGGGGAGGTAGCAGAAGGAGTGGACCTATGTAGCTCATCTTCGAACTTAAACTAAGTTTGGGCAAAATATTACGAAAGCCAAATTTGAACCGAATCGGTTCATCCGTTCGAGAGTTATCGTGCGCTCCAGCTAGCAGGACAGACAGACGGACGGACGGACATGGCTAGATCGACTCCAAATTGTCTGAAACACATTTCGTCCAAACATACTTTGATGTCAATTATGTTGATGTATGTGATCAGATATCCAGTTTTTTGTTTGCAGTGTTATCATAAACACGCTAGAGGTAGCAATTATAGCTCAATAGTCACGACATTTTGCACGAGGTAAGAGTTTAGGTCGAAGAAGATGCCTAAAATTTTTGATGATGATCTGATATTACTTAGCGGGTAACATAGACCATTACTTTTGTATGAAAAATATCCAAATTTAATTTTTTGTCCATATTTTAAATCCTGGAGGGCACATACCGGCAAAGTAGCCTACATGTGTAAAAATAACTACTGACCTTTCTCCTGATGCAAAGTGCAAAATGTGTCTACTAGATAACGGGCCTACTGCCTAATATATAATGGGTTTTGTTTGGAGAACCACAATTTCCTCCCATGCTACAAATTGTCTCTATCACGACAGAGAAATGTTCAGTTCAGTTGTCAAATTGGATTTTTTATACAAATATTGCAACATGGGGTCGTGGCGAGCACCAATTTTTACCTCAGGATTTAGGGTAAAGGGGATACAAACGAAATACGACCAAAGATGTGTCTCATCGAAATATTGGTTTTAGACCCCAAGTATGTTTGGACGAAATTCGTTTAGACAATTTGGAGTCGAATTAGCCCTGTCCATTCATCTGTCTCTCTTACTGTCTAACTGGCTAGTGCGGACGATAACTACCGAACGGATCTACCGATTCGAACCAAATTTTATACTTCGTAATATTTTGCCCAAACGTAGTTTAAGTTGGAATATAGGCAATATAGGTACACACCTCCCCCACAAAAGTTCAAAATTTTTTTCGAAAAATTGTGTGAAGGATTACTGGCTACGTAATCAATCGATCGATACTTCGGGTAAGACAATATCGGTCCACACCTTCGGGTACGTCCCAGAAAAAATTCGGAAAAGTGAAATTTAAGAGTCCTCTCGAATCGTTTTGAATTTTTTTAGCAGATTTTCCTTGCGGTCCCATTTGCGATGGTACAATTGCAATGGCAAGTCCATACTTCCAGAGAAGAAACCCTGAAAAACAAACAAGAAACCTAAATGAAATGGTAAATCCGCAAAGTAACTCTCAAGGGGATTTTCTGATTGGTCCAAACTTTACACATCGTATTATTTCATCCAGTCATGTATCATTGGAATGTGGACTATATCGATTCCGTCCTTCGAATACCTCCCTCACAAAATTTGGGAAAAGTGCTGTTTGAGGACTCGTATCGGGTCTATTGGAATATTTTTGAGGAAGGTACTTTTCACGGTCCTTATTACAACGGTACAATTTTTCAGGAGAAGTCCATACTTCCTGAGATAATGGTCCAAATGTTCCAAAAACCCCTGCCGGCTCCAACTAAAATTACAAATCCGAAAAATAATTCTCAAAACTTTTTCAAAAATCACAACTTAGCTTACTAAAATTGATTTGGTATTGCCCCTCATTACGATACCTACAGATTCAACGTATTTTGAAGCAAACCCGTTATACAAAATCAATATATTTTTATACGGCATAATTATTGTGTTTGTTTCTTTTTTCTTTTTGGTCACAGGCTGAGGGTATTGCTGACTTATACTATCTTTTTTGGTGTGTAATTGAATATGAATAATTTTGGGATTTATAAATTTGTTTGCATGCAAATTATTTGAATTTCTATTCATTATTAGTTATTTCTACCGGTATAAAATATATTTTTGATATCACAATATATACCCACAATAAACTACTTTCGAAATACGTCCATATTTACATTAGGCAATTTTCCTTGGGACAATTGTCAGTTTGATGGAGAGAGGGGTGAGATATTTGGTAACCCTTTGTCTCTCAACACCCTCTCTCACATACAAAGTGGCAATTGCCGCAAGGAAAATCGCCTAATGTAAATATGGACTACCCTGAAAAGCGCAAAACTACGTGCATTATTAAGCATATGTTAGGTACAAGTTCACAATTTTTGGACGAAAGATCTTCAATAAACTCACAATTTTCCAAAATATCAAATATCAGAGACAAAGCAAATTGCATTGTATATATATTTATTTTAGGTGTTTTCCACAAAGAAACCTGACATTCAAAGACAATTTGAAGAGGTAGCAGGTAGGGCTAATCAATGCGGATTTTCCAATTTTTCGAATATTTTTTAGAAATGTATAATTTATATAATTGTTCCAAAAACATCCCAGTAGGGACAACGGAGACTTCTCTTATATCAATGGATTCATATGAGGTTATTGATATGTGACCTAGTTTTTATAGCCGAGTCCTAACGGCGTGTCCTAAGATGCTGTAGAGACGTTTTTTATGGCTGAAATACTCAGGAAATATCGTCAACATTACTAAGCGGTATTTTGCCACCGTTGAAAATTTGATGTGGCCAGGCGTGGGAATCGAACCTGGACATTCAGCGTGCAAGTCGGTTGCACATAGCTAATTCCTAAAGGTTGTGGTATAGTGTATCACATGGTCGACCTCGTCCGATTATAGCCTTTGCTTACTTGTTTAAAATTTATTTAAAAATTATCCCAGAATATAGGTTTCAAAAACGAGGTTTATGGGGAGTTTTCAAACGAAGATTATTTCCTGACAGGTGAGATTTAATATATATATATTCTAAAACATGTTTAAAATTTTACATTTTTCATCCCTAAATATTTTCTTAAAAAAGTGATTATATAATTAAATTAGTCATTCTGTTTGTAACACATCGAAATATTTGCTGGAGACCCTATAAAGTAGCCATGTCCATCTGTCCTTCATATAGCTCCCATAGAACCGTACTTTTTGATTTTCGCAAAAGCTCCCATGAAAGGTTACCACCCTATTTAAGATATTTCTTTTAGGGTTTTTAGTTTTTGTCAAATTTTCAAACCGAGAGAAATAAATTTCGCTTCCGGATTTCCCAAGGATTTTTTTAGATTTCGTTCTGACATTTCGTTCCGAAATTATGTCAACCACTTTATGCAACTTTCGTTAAGATATTGTTACGATTTCGGATCCCACATCGGACGAACCGTCCGAATTTTGTTCCGAATTCGTTACGATGTCAGTACGATTGGTTTGCTGGAAGGATAGAAAGAACAACCTTTTATACCATTGGAAATGTAGAAATTTAGCAAAAATTATATGAAAATTTGGACCCATGTTGACAATTTTTGGTGGATGATAAATGACGGAAATTCGTTTAAAAATTTAGGTAAAAAACTCAAAATTCCCAAAATGGGGAGGTAAGGAGATATACGTGAGCTTGGACAATTTTTGGTGGAAATGATTTGTAGTCATTGGGAACATGAAATGTTGAATTGAAGGCGATTCGGTAAAAAATGCATCTAAAATCCTCAAAATACCGAAAATCGGGAGGGGGCTATATCAGAACCTGGACCTATGTTGACAATTTTTGGTGGATATGTTTTGTGACCACTGGGAATATGAAATGTTAAAATACAGGTCACAAAATTTAGCTGAAATCCTCAAAATACCGAAAATCGGGAGGTACGGTTGCATGGGGGCTATACCATAATTTGGACCTATGTCGACAATTTTTGTTGGAGATATTTTGTGGCCATAGGGAATATCAAATGTTAAATTACACGTAATTTGTCAAAAAATGTAGTTAAAAGACCATAAATACCGAAAATCGCGAGGTACCGTTATATGGGGGCTAACCAAAATTTGAACCTTTGTTAACAGTTTTTGGTGGAGATATTTTGTGGCCATTGGTAACATCAAATGTTAAATTACAAGTAATTCGGTCAAAAAATGTAGCTAAAAGGCTCAAAATACCGAAAATCGGGAGGTACCGTTATATGGGCGTTATACCAAAATTTGGACCTACGCTGACAATTTTTGTTGGAGATATTTTACGACCACTGGGAATATCAAATGTTAAATAACAAGTAAATGGGTCAAATATGTAGCCAAAATCCTCAAAATACCATAAATCGAGATTTGCCGGTATATGGGGCTATACCAAAAAATGAACCTACATTGAGAGTTTTTGGTGAATATGTGTTGTGATCATTTGGAAACTTAAATGCAAAATTACAGGTAGTTCGGTCAAAAATTGTAGCTAAAATCCTCAAAATACCGAAAATCGGGAGGTAACGTTATATGGGGGCTATACTAAAACATGAACCTATGTTGATGGTTTTAGGTGGGGATGGTTTGGTGATCATTGGGAACCTCAAATGTTAAATTGCAGATAGTTCGGTCAAAAAATGTAGCTAAAATTCCCAAAATTACGAAAATCGGGAGGTACCCTTATATGGGGGCTATACTAAAACAAGGACCTATGTTGATGCTTTTTGGAAGAGATGTTTTGTGACAACTGGGAACTGCATATGTTAAATTGCAGGCAGTTCGGTGTTCGGTTCGGAGATGTTTTGTGACCACTGGGAAGTTTCAAATGTTAAATTGCAGTTTGGTCAAAAATCCCCAAAATACCGAAAATCGGGAGGTACCCTTATATGGGGGCTATACTAAAACATGGACCTATGTTGGCGGTTTTTGGTGAAGACGTTTTGTGATAACTGGGAACTTCAAATGTTAAATTACAGATAGTTCGGTCAAAAAATGTACCTAAAATCCCCGAAATAAAAATATACTCGGGTGCAAAAATATAGCGCTCTAGCTCAATTATTGCGGACGCTAGCGTAATTACAACGGACATGGCCACAAGGGTCGCATATTGTTACTTCAATGCGTTACAAACGGAAAAACAAACTTAATATACCTTCCATCCTATGGTGGAGGGTATAAGAAAATATGGAAAACCCCTTTAAAGAGGATGTCTTTGTTGTTTTTAAATTATATAATGTTTACTAAATTTAAAATGTAAATTCTTCATAACGGTACATAACCCATTCAAGTCTTGAATTTCAAGAGTTTTGATATTGTCACCAAGATTTTCCAAAAAAAAAAAAAAAAAACAAAAAAATATTTGAGTCATAGTTTTATTTTCATATGATAATCATTGAAGATTAACTAGAAACTAATTTTAATATTTATCGGGCAATAATACAATTATAGATGCATTTATCGACAAAATTCATTCAGATTCTTCTTATCACGCTGCTTAAGACTTTAACGCTATGTGCGCTGTTTGAACTTGTCAATTTATTGATCTATTAGAATAACATAGATTTGGGCTTGAAAATGTCATCCTATGAAAATTTTCTAAATGTTGAGCCAATAAAATACATATTTTGTTTTACTTTCGAACTCTTTCAATAGTTGTGACAATACAGTGGTCAAAGTTTACGAATGCATAAATAATAAAATATATATAAATAACAATCAATATTTTGCATATCATTTGTACGTCACTCACTAATTAAGATAACAAAAAAAAAAAACAGACGAAAATTGAAAACACAAAAAGCCAACTACAATTGGTCAACAACAAAAACTATTCGCCTGGTAAAATATAAATGTTTAAATATAAACTGTCAACTTATATTAATAAAGAAGAAACATTTAAATACAACAACAACAGCAACTGGGATGTTGTTTTGATTGCGGCAGAACACAAACAATCCACAGATGACTTAAATTAGGCTATAGAATTTTTCATGAAGTTTTTTATTTTTGCATATAAAAGACATGCTAAACGGTCAATGGATCATACAGAAGTTAACATTCTTTCATTTCAGTAGATCGCTAAGAATCAGAAGAAATGCGTGCCTTTATTGTTTTGTGTTTGGTGGTTGTTGCGTGCGCCGATAAATTGGGTTATAACTATCAACCAGTTGGTCACTCCGACTCGGGATTATCATTCGCACCCGGTGCTGCTGCCAGCAATTTTGCTCCATCCTACGATTCTGGTGTGACTTCCTATGATGCCGAAGGTTCCAGTGGCTCACCCTCATTTGCCGCACAAGGTGAATTGGAAAAGGAGTTCTACACTTTCACTGCCAACGATGGTGATTTCAATGAACCAATCAGCTCCGACCAATTGGCTAATGCTGTAAAGAAAGGTCTACGTGTTGTCTTCATCAAGGGCCCCGAAAACAGTGGTTTGGAAGATGCTGCTTTGGCCTTGGCCAAACAAGCTGCCCAACAACAAACTGCCATCTATGTTCTCAACAAACAAGCCGATCTCGCAGGTTTGGCCAACAAATTTAACAGCCTCGGCAACAACAACAACCAGAAACCCGAAGTCCACTTTGTTAAATATCGCACCCCTGAAGATGCTGCCAACGCTCAACGTGCTATCCAAAGCCAATACGATTCATTGGGTGGTCCATCTCAAAGCTTTAATGGTGGTGTTGCTCCCGTCCTTAACTTTGCTTCTCAAGCTCCAGTTGCTCCAGCTGCAGCTCCTTCTGCTCCTGGTGCCAGCTACTTGCCTGCTTCTATTTTGCGCCGTTTCCGTTTGTAAGAAGGTGGGGTTTAATTAAATCCCGGTCGTTGTTATTTGTTGATCTAGTCAAATAAAGTTGTTAAACATTTTTCGATAAAAAAAAACTTTGATTTTTATTGGGATACTAGAAAAAGTGGATAAAATTTTGTCATAGAACATAAAAGTTTTTGTGGCAACAGTGATATTTGCGTGTTTTATAACATAAACTATTCCAAAAACATTTAATCAAATGACACTTGGAAAGCGAAAAAGGCGTGAACTAAAAACTCCATAGACGAGCCAGTTTTATATTTCATTAATACTTTTAAATACATATGTATGTATATTTTCCCACAAACATATTCGAATGCACAAGGGGGACTTCTCTCATATTACTGAGTAGGTCGTGTTTCACATTAATTCAATGATGGCTACATTACGATGCGAGCTATTTTTGTAACCTTTGAAAATGTGAAGACGTCCGCAGACGTGTTAAGGACCATGACCCGTAAATCTGCACCTGGAAGGTTCGCACTTTTTACAGAGAAGGTGCAGTTTGTGCATTGGCTTGAAAAATACAACGCCCAGCGATATTACTTTCATACAGGATACACGTTGGATTGGGAAAGGCGTCACAACAACACCTAAAGGTGACGCACCGTATAATACAGGTTTCCGGAGTCAGAGTCTAGCAAATTTTCTCTAAATCAGCTTAAGGACAATCATTTAAATGCAACCCTTTTAACCTCTATGTTGATTTCATGCATATCGGAAACATTTTTGGGTCCATTGATTGTTTATAATACACTTTGGAATAATGGTTTCATATCCCACATATTCTCGGGGAAGAAATCCTAGAACATTTACTGGTTATCTCTTAGAAGGCTCACTGGTCTTCTCTTGTTCTACCCTCCACCATATTATGGAGGGTCTAATTAACATTGACATTCGTTTGTAACACATCGAAATATTCGTTGAGATCCTATAATGTATACATATATATTCTTGATCAGTATAAAGTTATAAGTCGAAATAACCATATCCGTCTGTCCGCCCGACTGTCTGTTGAAATTAAGATACAGCTCGCAACTTTTAAGATGGAGAATTGTAATTTGGTGGAGAAGTTTCTATTACACCATGGTATTTGGTGTTGTTTGGTATTGCAAATAGGCTGCATCGGTCCACGTTTTGATATAGGCTCCATAGAACGGTATCACCCGATTTTCGGTATTTTGAAAGTTGTAGTCACAAAATTCCTCCGAAGTTGTTTAAATTTGGTATTTAGTGTTCATTTGGGGTATAAAACTTTCCATATTAAATTTGTCGGTATTGGTCCACGCCTTCATATACCCCCTTAGAACAATAGAACCGTACCTCCGGATTTCCAGTATTTTGAAGCTTGTGGAATCAATATTCCACCGAAGTTGTTTGAATTTGGTATTTACTGTTAATTTGGGGTATAAAACTTTCCGTATGAAATCTGTCAGTGTAGGTCCACGCCTTCATATAGACCCCATAAAACAATACCTTCCGATTTTCGTAATTTGAGGGTTGTGACGTCAATATAACACCAACATTTCTGAATTTTTTTATTTAGTCTTCCATGGGGTTATTAAATATTCCAGAAGAGAAACAGTATAGGTCCACGCCTTCATGTAGGCTTTATAGAACAATACCTCCCTACTTTCGGTATTTTTCAGGTTGTGGCCTCAATATTTCTCAGAAATGGTTGAAACCTGCTGTTTAGTCTTCGTTGGGGGTACAAAACTTTTCCCCAGAAAATTTTCGGTACCGGTTCACGCCTTTATATAGAGCCCTATAAAACGGTACCTAAGGACGTTCGGTATTTTGAATATTCCTCCGAAATGGCTGAAATTTGGTATTCAATCTACGTTGGGATACAAAATGTTCCACCTGAAATGTTAAGGTATAGGTCCAAGCCTTCATATTGCCCCTATATAACGGCACATCCCAATTTTCGGTATTTTGAAGGTTCATGGCCACAAACTTCAAAATACCGAAAATCAGCCATAGAAATGGCTGAAATTTGGTATTTAGTAAAACCTTTCCGGCTGAAATTCGTCGGCAGAGGTCCATGTTTCGATATAGCCCCCATAGAACGGTACATTCCGATTTTCGTAATTCTGATGGTTGTGACGTCAATATGCCACCGAAATGACTGAAATTTTTTATTTATTCTTCCATGGGGTTATAAAATATTCCAAAAGAGAATTAGCAGTAAAGTTTCACGTCTACCTATATCCCTCTGTATGAGAATAGGCAGTTTAGCCTTAGCAATAAAAAACACAGAACTTTTGTATACCCTCAGCATTTATGCTAACGAGGGTATATACACTTTCATACGGGCAAACTGTACCTCATCGAAATAATGGTTTTAGACCTGTGTTAGAAGAGAAAGCCATATGCGATCTCTCTCCTCTCTCACTCTTTTAAAAGTTGCTGCCAGTTTTACCACTTCTTGGGGCTAAGGAACGCTTTGCAGGTTAAAAATGGTAAATTGTAACCTCAGGTAAGTAAAGGAACACAGCGATATTTTCTCTACTTGCGTCGCTACCACTATGATCGCTGATTTGTTGCTTGATGTACATACAATCATTAGAAATAACCCTGCAAGCAAAAACTATTGCGGAAGTGACTTAGGCGTGACGTCTAGGGCGATGAAAACAGTCGCGGCGATAGTCGCGGAAGTCACCCTGAAGTGACCTCCGTTGTGAAGAAATGAACCACGCCGGCGTGTCGTCTTGGAAGTCACTCCAGCGACACTTCTAGAAGATCATTTCCGCGATAGCTCATGGAATTAAAAAAGTATATTTTTTATTTATTTTATTTTTTATTTATTTATTTATTTAAGTTAAAGGATCTCCACTTGATAAGGTTAAAAAAATTTATTTTGAGGCGCTTCCAACTGCGCCTATTATTAAATGAAACACAGGTTATTCACTTTTTATCTTCAAAATTTACAAACAATTATTTTAATTCTCACTTCAAAATTAACAAACAAAATTATTTAATTAATTTAACACTAAACTCGAACGCGCCATAACCAAGACTAATCATTCTCCGTCAACTTTGTTGGCTCGTTAACTCCATTGATCATGTTCCACCAACATGCGCCAGTTTGCAGTCGCTGATCATGCAAAATCGCTTTCCCATTGCCTGCTTGCAAATTGAAATTAGACCGGATACGCGTGTAGAAATTATTAAATTGCTGGTAAATTATTAATTGCTGATTATGACAAATTAATTTGGCTGGCATTGCCAGCGGTGTTGCTAACTTTTATTTATTTATTTATTTATTTATTTATTTATTTATTTATTTATTTATTTATTTATTTATTTATTTATTTATTTATTTATTTATTTATTTATTTATTTATTTATTTATTTATTTATTTATTTATTTATTTATTTATTTATTTATTTATTTATTTATTTATTTATTTATTTATTTATTTATTTATTTATTTATTTATTTATTTATTTATTTATTTATTTATTTATTTAAGTTAACACACTGCAGTCTTCACGAGCCACTGTCTTGCGATACTTTTCTGCTACACGTGTTGCCGAGTAAGCAATTACGGAGTATTGCGAAAATGCAACATGATATGTTCCCACTGGCACTCAACTTTAACACGAGTTGCATTGTCAACATAATTCACCTGTGGGAAACATATTTGGCAGAGTAATAACGGCGTCGCTGCCAAGATATGGAGACTTAAAGCTAAGAAGGAGAATTTGGAAACGGCAGTGTTGTTCGGGAGTCGTGCGTGTTTAGTTCTAATTTTATACTTAATATACTGATTGTGAAATAATTGTGATTCATATACTGATTGTGAAATTAAAAATCCTTTTTGTAATTTTAAATAAACTTGTGAAATTTAAAAACGGTGTAATTAATTTTCCGTCTGTTGACGGAGTGCTTTTTTTATTTCGATATTACGAATAAAAACTCTTAACTGGCGCCCGAGCAAACAGGGACCCACTTGGAGGTCCTTATTTAAAAAAGCAGTGAAGAAGAGAATCCTTGAAAAGGATAAAAAAAAGAAAAATAATTGAAAAATAAATTCACTTATTAAGAAATAAATTCACTTATTAATTCAATCAAATAACAAGTGATTAAAATTAAAGAACAGAAGGAAATACAAGGAAAAAATTATAATTTGGCTTACAATTAAGACAAAAAGGAAAATTAAAAGAAAATTATGAAACTAACTAAAGAATAATTAAAAATGGAATTTAAAACAAAAAATTTAAACGAAAAAGAGAAAATAAAATTAAAATAAAAAATTATTAATTGAAAATAAAAATGAGATCAAGAATTTAAAAAAAAAATATGTTTAAAGAAAAGCATTAAAATGCTTAACCAGTTAATTTTTGGAGATTACCTAGAAAAGGAAAGTTTTATAAAAAAATATCCAAAAAAGAGAAGAATGAAAAATAAATTTTGCAGTTTAAATGATTATAATGAAGCGACAAAATTAAAAAAGAAACTGGGATAAGACAAAGAAGAAAAATATAATTGCAATTGAAAGAAATATAAAAATATTGGAAAAGTTTAAAATATTTAAAAAATAAAAAAGTGAAAATAATCAAAATAAAAATATTGAAAATATTTAAAAAATATTGAAAAAATTAAATATATTGAAAAAATTAAATATATTTAAAAAATAAAATATTGAAAAGGTGAAAATATTCAAAGAGGGTGAAAATTTTTAAAAAATAGAAATATTGAAAAAATATTAAAAATATTTAAAAAAAGAAAAAAATAAAAATATCCTGCATATGAAACTCTTAATTTTCACGTAAGTACTATTACAATGGAAGATTTAAAGATGTCAGTTACTGAATTGTCGGGTGCTGTAAACGCCCTAATAAGTAATATCCGGAGCGTAGAGGTACGCCTGGGCAGTATTGAGCAAATGAATGGGCAAAACACTCAAGCCCTGAATACGCTCAATAGTGGGGTCCCAGGCATGTCTTAGAGAGTAGAGGGAATCGAAGGTAGGATTGTCGCACTGGAGTTACCACATGGGGATACCATGGGAACACCCCCTCCGGTGCAGACAAGGGCTCCATCGTCGGAAAGGAATTATTATTTCAATGACACTAATTTAACACTTCTATTCCAATGACACTTATTTAATGAGTTTATATTGAGATTCAGACTATCGCGATCCACTCCCGAACAACACTCGGTTCTCCGTGAGAGCACAACAAATTTAAGTAATTGGTTCCTCCAATTAAAGATACATAAGTCAAATTGAGTTTTTCCACGAAATATAAATAAAAACGTTATATTCATAACTATTGCCGACTGTTTTGACATACTACTATTCTACCTCTATATGTTGTTAGAGGTAAGGCGTGTCATTCTTACAAGACCGCTAATGTTTTAAGTAATGAATTTTAGGAAAAAAGGTTTTTCATATATTATTTTTGCTACCGATTATTTATTTATCTCGTTTTCGAAATACTTTTTATTTTTGAGATCGTCTCAGATCCGCATTAAGGAAATATTCGTTAATACAAATTTATTAAAAGAAATCTCAAGCTATATCAAATTTGAGGTAATTTTTTGCTATCGTTTGGGCACTTGACAACCTCCGAAACTATCTTTACGGCGCAAAAAAGATTAAAATTTATACAGACCATCAACCGCTTACCTATGCTTTGGGTAACCGGAATTTCAACGCGAAATTGAAAAGATGGAAGGCTCGCATTGAGGAATATAGCCACGAATTGATTTACAAGCCAGGTAAATCAATTCACGTGGCTGATGCATTATCACGTCTGAAAACCCAAATCAACCATCTAACTTCAGGAACAGATACTGCTAGCGAGGGTGCCGACTCAAGAACCGAAACCGCTTCGGAAGGAGTTCCGAGCGATTCAGCAACAGAATCGGCATTCGAGGGTCGCGACGAGAATCAGGCAATTGACAACGAACCAAGGGACAGTGATACTGTAGCAACAATGCATAGCGCAGAAGAAGATAGTTCAGAATTTATACCACACGTGGAAGCCCCCATTAACGTCTTTCGAAACCAACTGATCTTTAGCGGAAGTACATACGCCTATGAAGAACCGCATCCTGGATACACACGCCACTATATCCCCGTCAATAGTCTTTGCAGAGAAGAGCTGACAAAAATACTGAAAGAAAAACTCAGACCAAACATACTTAATGGAATTAAAATGCCAGAGGAAAAACTATCAATTCTTCAAGAAGTGTTTCGTGATCATTTTTCAAAATACAAAGTAAGAATTACACAAAGAACTGTTGAGGATCTAAGGAACATTGACAATATTCTTGAGATAATTGCCAAAGAACATAAAAGAGCTCACCGAAATATTGCTGAAAACAGGCAGCAAATTTTGGAAAAATATTATTTCCCCAGAATGAGCAGCCTGATCCGGAAATTCGTGGCAACGTGTGAAATTTGCAAGCTAAATAAATACGACAGGCATCCATCCGTGCCTTTGTTACAAGCCACCCCGATACCGTCATACCCCTGCGAAATCCTTCATATAGACATTTTTGAAATTCAGGGCGAAAAATTCATTTCATGTTTAGACAAATTTTCCAAATTTGCCAAACTCTTCCATATTAAAAATCGATCGACGTTGCATTTGCGTGAAAAAATTATAAAACTACTGCATTATTTCACGGCTCCAAAAGTTTTAGTCACAGATAATGAAAGTGCTTTTCTGAGTCCTATAATTCAAAATTTCATTAAAATTTTGGGAATCCAGCTGTACCGCACACCAACGCAACGCAGTGAGGTGAACGGCCAGGTAGAAAGATTCCATTCAACAGTCTTGGAAATGTATCGTTGTCTAAAAGCTGAGTATAAAGACCTCAAGCTAAGAGAGCTGTTAAATATTGCAGTGGATCGATACAATGACACAGTACATACAACCACTAAGAGAAAACCGAATGACGTATTTTTTAATAGATCCGAAAGGATCAACTTTCAGAAGCTCTTAAACTTCAAGCAAAAAATCAATAACGACCTCTCCACGGAATTGAAAAGAGTACAAAAACTTCAGCTAGAGCGGCATAATGCTAACCGCAAAAGCCCAAAAAAATTCAAAAAAGGGCAAACAGTCTATGTAGCTTACAGACAGAGGAAGGGTAAACAGAAACCTCTTTACGTAAAAGAAAGGATTTTAAAAGATAATAAGGTTACTGTGTCAACCGAAAGTGGTCGAAGAATTCATAAAAATCACATTAGAAACGAAATTCTGCCAAGCTCTTCTAGCTAAAAAAAAAAAAAAAAAAAAAAAAAAAAAAAATCTAACAGAAATTTCGATCGAGGTTGCCTAGCTTAACAAGAGCATGCCTGTAAGCGAGATAAATCGTACCTTAGTAGGTTGGGGAAGGCATGCCTGTCCTCGACTAAAACGGAATACTACGATCTCCCCATGGCAAGCTCGAGAAACATGCTAAGCAACGCTCATATCAAATTCTTGAAAGTTAAATCCTTAGAATCCTTTCCATGTTAAAATTTTATGAATTCACATTATTTTACATAAAAATGTATGAAGAACACAATCGAAAGATAAAGAAATTCTTATACAAACAATTGGAACTGCACCCGAAAGTGAACTAAAAGCCTCTGCAAGTAATGACAATGTCAATGCCCTGGCAGCTCAGCAATGGCATAAGGTTGAGAGGCATAGGTAGTGACATTGTACATTTAGTCATGCTTTGTTGGAAGTACGGTGACATACCTCAAAAAGAAAAAAATAAATAAAAGGAACCCATCGGGTCACAAATATACATTATTACAAATAAAAGGAACCCATTGGGTCACAAATACAAAATATAAAAAAAAAAACAACAAAAAAAGGAACCCATCGGGTCACAAATATACATTATTACAAATAAAAGGAACCCATTGGGTCACAAATACAAAATATAAAAAAAAACAACAAAAAAAGGAACCCATCGGGTCACAAATATACATTATTACAAATAAAAGGAACCCATTGGGTCACAAATACAAAATATAAAAAAAAACAACAAAAATAGGAACCCATCGGGTCACAAGTACAAAATAAAAAAAGGAACCCATCGGGTCACAAATACAAAATATAAAAAAAAAACAAAACAAAACAAAAAGGAACCCAAAGGGTCAAAATAAAAAAAAAGGAAAAAGCCTACTAACCCTTACTAACAAATATCCCGCTCACATAGAAACTTTTCCGCCTTCCCGAAATCCTCTCACTCCAATTAACTAACTACTAACACATTAAAATAGAAACATTTGATAATTTCTCTTACAATATAAATTGTGAAAGGCTAATTTTTCTTTATTACATTTCAATATTAAAATACACTATTGAATAATTAGATTTGAAACATCAAATACCAAACAATTACTAAATGTAATTTCTGATTCATCTTCAAAAATTTACACCAATTTATATTCTTAAATTTGTAGCCTTACGAATATATTGGAGTTCCAACAGTAAAATTTAATATTGTTATTGAGGGATTAGAATTAGAAGGATTAGAATACATTATTATTCGAATAATTTGCTATAATTTTCATACTTTAATGTGTTTAAATTTTTCTATGAAATAAGATTTATTTACGTAACGTAACATTTTCCTATTTTGAACACTTTTATGTTTTAATTGATACGATAGACTTAAGCCATTAGACTATAATTATTTCTTAGGTTATGCCTCTGTGCATCCCCACAAGCATATGTCGTATTTAATCTGGACTCTCCTCTTCTAACTATTCGTGATGACTATGGCTGGATGATCAATGGGCACTTCAAATTAATTCATAACATCGACTTAAAACGTTATGAGAATATATTAAATCGATTAAAGGACGAAAACGATAAGATGAATGAGACAACCGGCATCAAGGATGTTATCAACTTTCACCTGGGACCTAAAGTCGAGAGATTTAAACGCTCAATTAACTGGATCGGTTCCGCGTGGAAATGGATAGCTGGCTCGCCTGATGCATCAGATTGGGATGAGATTCTGCGAAGTCAAGACACAATTATTTCTAATAACAACCAGCAATACAAAATCAACCCCGAAATTTCCATGAAAACTCAAGAGATCTTGCGAACCCTTAATGGAGCTGTTACTACAACAAATGATATTCTGGGACACAGCATTCAGGCCAAGTTTTCACAAGAGTTACAACACAAGGTTATGATTCTGAAGGATGAAGTGGGCGAATTAGTCTTAGCTTGCCAAATGGCCAAGGCTAAAGTTGTAAATAGCAACCTATTGAACAAAGAAGAGATAAATCAATTAATAGGTGAAATAGAAGTTCTTCCTTATAGTAATTTTATTGAAGCCATTGAATATAGCGAACCTTCTATTTACACCAATGGTACTACCCTGCTCTACATACTGTCGATGCCAAAAGTAGAGGAAACCAAATTCAACCACCTGATCGTACGAGCAGTCTTAAAAAAGGGTCAGAAAGTGGATCTAAATTATAAAACCATATTGATGAACAAGGACGAAACCTATGGTATCAAGGGCAATTGTCTACGTTTAAGCACAGCCATGGTTTGCAACAAGGAAATGCTTGATCTGTTGCCAGAGGACGATTGCTTACCACGACTTTTGAATGGTGGTCAAACAGCTTGCCGCTATGTAACTGGTGGGGAATCAAGGATAGAACTACTCAAAGAAGACACATTATTCCTGGACAACTTTAATGGTAGCATTTGGTCTAACGGAACGTCCCATCGCCTAGAAGGCTCCTTCATTTTACAAATGGAAAATGAATCCTTGACGATCGACAATAAATTATATTGGAGTATAGCCAGTTCAGGAGTGCAAGTTCTCCCACCTGTACTTACCACCATCACAAATAAGAGCCTGTCAGTAAACCTTAATCTCATCCATGAAATGGCTTCAACAAATATACAGTTATTGGGGTACCTAAAGGAAAAAACTTCATGGTTTATGACATCTGGATCATTGGCCCTGTTTCTATTAATGGGCCTAATTATCATAATCTGGAGGAAATTGACAACAAAGACCGACCTCCCTAAACTCAACCTGCGAATACTACAACAAACTTCGTCCTCAAATCCGAATCTGCGGGACGCAGATCTTTAAAGGGGGAGGAGTTAACACACTGCAGTCTTCACGAGCCACTGTCTTGCGATACTTTTCTGCTACACGTGTTGCCGAGTAAGCAATTACGGAGTATTGCGAAAATGCAACATGATATGTTCCCACTGGCACTCAACTTTAACACGAGTTGCATTGTCAACATAATTCACCTGTGGGAAACATATTTGGCAGAGTAATAACGGCGTCGCTGCCAAGATATGGAGACTTAAAGCTAAGAAGGAGAATTTGGAAACGGCAGTGTTGTTCGGGAGTCGTGCGTGTTTAGTTCTAATTTTATACTTAATATACTGATTGTGAAATAATTGTGATTCATATACTGATTGTGAAATTAAAAATCCTTTTTGTAATTTTAAATAAACTTGTGAAATTTAAAAACGGTGTAATTAATTTTCCGTCTGTTGACGGAGTGCTTTTTTTATTTCGATATTACGAATAAAAACTCTTAACTTTTATTTATTTATTTATTTATTTATTTATTTATTTATTTATTTATTTATTTATTTATTTGTTTATTTATTTATTTACTTATTTATTTATTTTTTTTTGAAGTACGCTATTTTAGAGAAATTATTCTTTGGAACATCCGCTTACATTAATTTTTTCATTTAAAAAATGTGATGTTTTGTTGCCTGGCTTGGGAAGCGAACCCGGACCTTCAGAGTGCAAAGCGAGTATGCACCAGAGGTCCGCAAAATGCCACTCGCTTTTAATGCATATTCGCGATTTCGTGCTTTTTTCATTGCTTGCTATTGCCATCTCTGTTTAATGCTATTGCTTGCTTTGCCTTTACTTTCATGAGTGTGTGCCAATTGCACACACACAACACACTACAAGAGCTCGTTGCCTTTTTTTTGCACGCTGCCTTCGAAAAAGCACTTTGTATTACAAAAAGCAGTAGATATTTCTGGTCAATTTTACATGTTAATAAACATAAAAAAATTAATGTTGAGACAATAAAAACAATTACTAGTTTAGTTTATCCTATTATTAAAGAAACTCAAAGAAAAAGCGAAATTTGGCAAATGTATTCATTTATTCAAACAGAAGATGGTACGATACTGTGTGGTGGTATGCAGTATTGTGCATACTGCATTTGCGAATCGTGTGAATACAAATGTAAAAGCAAGCAAGCATGCACTCAAGCAGTGAATCATTTTTTGGGGTGAATCTGCTTTTTGCACATTCATATTTTTTATATGCAAGGCACTGCACTATTCGCTTTTGGGAAAAGGGCAATAGAGTGTGCCTTTTATATGCATTTTGCGGACCTTTGGTATGCACCACCGTCTCATATAATCGTCAGATAGAAAGATGTTCTATATTTGTTCAAATGTGTTGAATCATAAAATAAATGTAAACAATCGCCTTGGAAGTCACTCAGAATTCACTCCGAAGTGTCGGCATACGCGATAAAAGGTAATAACAATACGGCTATAGAATTTGTTTGTGTAATTCACCAACGATCTTCCTTGGCGTGACTTCCTAGGCGAGGGAGTGAGAAACTCACTTCCAAATGCTGGCAGGGAAAATGCAAGTGACATCAATAACAACAACAAGAACGCAACGCAGCAGAGACTACTTACTGTCTCTGTGTGAGAGAAGATCAAAGTACAACCAACCACTGTTGGTATGTACATACGCACATATAATGCCCTTGAAATCGACGGACACGATTAAAAAGGGAATATGCGAAAATTTAATCATTGGGGATGCCAGTTATAGAATTGGGGATGTCAGTTATAGAACTTTTTTTTTTGGGTGACGTAGAGGATGAAAGATACCAAGGAACGGTCCTGACCGGCTTTAACATGGAAAAGCCCAGGATTTATCTTGGTCCCTCTCTTATCTCAAGTGGACACTGATCTCCCCGTGGTGTCACCTGGGAAGCTGCCTTTAACACCCGTTAAAGGTAGTGGGCTAACATGTGCCGCGCGTTCACTCATAAGAACGTTAAACACTTGGGTTTGGGCGTCGGGCTAGTGGATGGAAGACATTCATCGAGCGTGTTGGATGTACGATCATTCCGAGGAGCAAACATAGATTCGGACCATTACCTCGTTGCAGCAAAGGTACGTACCCGTTTCAGACAAGGAGACGGCCTGTCGTGTGATCCATTCAACATCCTGCTGGAAAAGGTCATACGAGACGCGAAGGTCAAAAGAAATGGAACAATATACACGAACAGCCATATGTTACTGGCTTATGCCGACGACATTGACATCATGGGTCGATCGGTAAAGGAAGTAACTGACACCTTTGCAAAAGTCGAAGGAGAATCTGCTAAAGTTGATAAACAGTAAACTGCGAAAAAACAAGTTGATGGTATCGACGCGTAATATGTCCACTAACCCCGCATCATCTGTGAACGTTGGTACCTACAATTTTGAGGTAGTAAAGGACTTCGTCTACCTCGGCACCGCCATAAACACACAAATAACATCAGTTGTGAAATACGAAGAAGAATAGTGTTGGTTGATGCTACTTTGGGCTGAGTAAGCAGTTTAGGAATAAATCTACCTCTCGTCAAACAAAAGTAACACTTTCAATAAAGCTACCTCACGTCAAACAAAAGCAACACTTTACAAAACACTGATACTACCCTAATGTATGGTTCCGAAGCACGGGTACTTGCTCAAGCAGCTAAGGCAGTGCTTGGTGTGTTCGAGAGAACAATTCTTCGAAAGATCTACGGGCCAATCTGTGTTGACGGCGAATATCGGCGTCGTATGAACAACGAGCTGTATCAACTATACAATGACATCAATGTAGTTGAACGAATCGAGATACAACGATTGCGATGGCTAGGCTATGTTATAAGAATGAGTGATGCTGAACCCGCTAAAAAGGCGTATAAATACGGGCCGCATGGAGGTTCTCGCAAATCTGGAAGGCCAACGCTTCGTTGGAGCGAACAAGTGAAACGAGATATCAGAAAGCTACATATCCCAGATTGGGAAAATACAGCAGCAAACAGAGAGGATTGGAGATTATGGAACAAATGTTCTGTAAAAGGCCAGCTAAGTAAGTAAGTAAGTTATAGAATTTTTAAACATGAGTAGGGAACATTATATCAAATTAAAGGAAAAGTTGAAATTACATATTTTTTCGTGGGAAAATAATCAAATAATAAATTTAAATACAGTATAATCTCGATAAACCGGACTCCACATGTTTCGGCCGTGTCCGGATAACCGAGTAATAACAAAAACATATAATTTTGTATGTTTAAATCCTAAAGAATGGACTTTTACTAGATAATGCCCTGATATATAAGGTAGACAGATTCATATTAAGCAAATATTATGGGCTGCGACCATTTTAAGACCGCAAACAGCTTCCGTGCCTACCAAATTTACGTCTTATATTCCTCCATCGTGATTTAACTTTGGTCATCTAAAACTTCTCTACAACTGGTGTATATTTACAGTTCTTAAGGATATGAACTACGTAACCCATGCACATACATATATTGATTTCCCTTGTCCATGGGATATAAGCCTATTATGACTCACGATAGAACATCAGAATCTCATTATGGGGAAATGACTTAATCTCGTCGACGAAATGAGAAGAAGCATTGTTTTATATAAATGTAATATCTTACGAATAAAACAACATGTAATTTAAGTCTATTGGTTGCATAGTTACAAGAATGGAATACAACAATTCTTAGTTACCGGCGATTTTGAGTGTCAAAGAATGAAAATAAAAGGGGTCATACTACTTTGTTTAAAAATTTATCTGAAATACATATCTATATATGGACTCTATTCGTTTCCTCGTTGAGCTGTAAATACCAATGAAAACTAACCTATTAATCCTAACACTTTAACTGATTTAAACATTTCTAGGTAAAATATTCTTGGAATACATTACATGTCCCCAGGGGACTTTCTCACTAATAGGAGGGCTAATGAACTTATTCCTTTAGAGGTAAGGACCACTCAACATCGATTTTTCAGGGAACTAGGCTACCCAACCCTAAGTTTTAAACTCTGTTGCTTATCATAGCCAGTCATCAATGGTTGAACGATAGGAAATTTTTTTGACAGATTCAGATAGTTACATAATTCAATATTGGCTGTATAACTGAGTTAACAGTGGATATCTAGTAAGACGAGATTTGGACTGAAAACTTAAAAATAATTAATTTTTCTTATTTATACCCTATTTGCTATTGTAACGAATGAAAATATCAATGAAATAAAAAATAATATTATGCTCAAGATAGAAAAAACAAGTAAGCAAAGCCTATAATCGGACGGGGCCGACCATGTGATACCCTACACCACAACCTCTAGGAATTAGCTATGTGCAACCGACTTGCACGCTGAATGTCCAGGTTCGATTCCCACGCTTGGCCACATCAAATTTTCAACGGTGGCAAAATACCCCTTAGTAATGTTGACGATATTTCCGGAGTATATCAGCCATGAAAAACGTCTCTACAGCATCTTGGCACACGCCGTTAAGACTGGGCTATAAAAACTGGGTCACATATCAATAACCTCATATGAATCCATTGATATAAGAGAAGTCTCCGTTGTCCCTACTAGGATGTTTTTGGAACAAGTCTCTGATATTTGATATTTTGGAAAATTGTGAGTTTATTGAAGATCTTTCGTTCAAAAATTGTGAACTTGTACCTTACATATGCTTGATAATGCACGTAGTTTTACGCTTTTCAGGGTATTTCGAAAGTAGTTCATTGTGGTTATATATTGTGATATCAAAAATATATTTTATACCGGTAGAAATAACTAATACTGAATAGAAATTCAAATAATTTGCATGCAAACAAATTTATAAATCCAAAAATTATTCATATTTAACTACACACCAAAGAAGATAGTTTAAGTCAGCTATACCCTCAGCCTCTGACCAAAAAAAAAGAAGCAAACACAATAATTATGCCGTATAAAAATATATTGATTTTGTATAACGGGTTTGCTTCAAAATACGTGGAATCTGTAGGTATCGCAATGTGTAGCTATACCAAATCAATTTTAGTAAGCTAACTTCTGATTTTTGAAAAAGTTTGAGAATTATTTTTCTGATTTTTAATTTTAGTTGGAGCCGGCAGGGGTTTTTGGAACTTTTGGATTATTTTCTCAGGAAGTATGGACTTATCCGGAAAAAATGTACCATTGTAATAAGGACCGTGAAAAGAACCTTCTTCAAAAATATTCCAATAGACCCGATACGAGTCCTCAAACAGTACTGATGTGTAAAATTTGGACCAATAAGAAAATCCCCTTAAAAGTTATTTTGCGGATTTGCCATTTTATTTAGGTTTCTTGTTTGTTTTTCAGGGTTTCTTGGAGCTTTTCGGCCAAAATCTTAGGAAGTATGGACTTACCATTGCAGTTGTACCATCGCAAAGGCGACCGCAAGGAAAATCTGCTGAAAAAATTCAAAACTATTCGAGAGGACTCTTAAATTTCACTTTTCCGAATTTTTTGTGGGACGTACCCATATTGTCTTACCCGAACTATCGATCGATTCGTAAAAAATGTTGAACTTTTGTGGGGGAGGTATGGACCTATATTGCCTATATTCAAACTTAAACTAAGTTTGGGCAAAATATTACGAAGTATAAAATTTGGTTCGAATCGGTAGATCCGTTCGATAATTATCGTGCGCACTAGCCAGCTAGACAGTAAGAGAGACAGATGAACGGACAGGGCTAAATCGATTCAAAATTGTCTAAACGAATTTCGTCCAAACATACTTGGGGTCTAAAACCAGTATTTCGATGAGACACATCTTAGGTCGTATTTTGTTTGTATCCCCTTTACCCTAAATCCTGAGGTATAAAATAGGTGGCGAGGCGACCCCATGTTGCAATATTTGTATAAAAAATCCAATTTGACAACTGAACTGAACATTTCTCTGTCATGATAGAAACAATTTGTAACATGGGAGGAAATTGCGGTTCTCTATACAAAACCCAATATATGTATATTAGGCAGTAGGCCCGTCATCTATCAGACACATTATTGCACTTTGCATCAGGAGAAAGGTCAGTAGTTATTTTTCCACATGTAGGCTATTTTACCGGTATGTGCCCTCCATGATTTAAAATGTAGACAAAAAATTAAATTTGGATATTTATCATACAAAAGTAATGGTTTATGTCACCCGATAAATGATATCAGATCATCATCAAAAATTTTTTCGTGACTATTGAGTTATAATTGCGACCTCTAGCGTGTTTAAAAACTGGATATATTAGCCTGTAACTCCGTTATCTGATCACATACATCAACATAATTAACATCAATGGAAAGGTCAAGAAATCGTCTTTCAAATACAACTCACGAGGGAGGAATATGTCTTCCAGGAACAAAGATATAAGCTGTATATTAAAAATTTTCACAATTTTCACACAAAAGTTGTGGTCCATTTAACCCTCTAAATATTATCTGATCGCCATCTCAAATTGCAAGCTTCTTCTTTTTCATATACTCTTGCCTTATTTAATTTCGAGGCGATCGGACTATTATTGCGACCTACAGAGCAGCTACAAAATCGGATAAAAATTATGTTTTTGGTCCATTTCACCCGATAAATATTTCACGATCATCACCAATTAAAATAGCAATCTATTCTGATGTGAAACCGACCTCCATACCAAATTTTGTGAAGATCGGTCCATAATTGCGGCCTGGAGTTTGATTACAATTTATAATCGACAGACGGACATACGGACGGACACACATCTCAAAATCGCTTTATCTCGACGAGATATGAAGATTGGTATAGCACATTGGGCGTCTCCGACGAATATTTCGCGGTGTTACATGAATTTTTACCAAAACAAACTTATATTACCCTTTCCAGATAGTGGTGTAGGGTATAACTATTGATGTCCGGATTATCGAGGCAAGAAAAATATGTGATGTCCGGATTACTGAGTCTACAATGTAAAAAATTCTAGTGTCCGGATTACCGCGTTGTCCGGATTATCGAGACTATACTGTATAATTATATAGAGGTTTGTTCTCCAACACCCCCATAGAAGCGTACCTCTTGATGTTCGGTATTTTGAAGGTTTTAGCCACATTACCTTACCGAAATATCGCAAGTTTGGTATTTCGTCTTCTTTGAGTCTAAAAATAGTCTGCCAGAAATTTGTCGGTATAGAAGTTTTGATATAGCCCCCATAGAACGGTACCTACCGAATTTCGGTATTTTGAAATTGCTGAAATTTGATACTTAGTCTTCTTCACAAACGAAAGGAAACTAATTATTCTATTTTAGGATATAACAAGTTCGGCCCGGCTGAACTTAATGCCGGTTTTACTTGTGACATTTTTATCTACATTTTCTGCTCAAATGGACTGTAATTTGACATTAGGGGTTCCCAGCAGTCGGAAATCTTCTGCACCAATTAATGTTGACATATGTAGGTCCAGGTTATATAACGGTAAAAAATAAATAATTATAATAAAATAATTCCCACACAAAATTTGCAAAAGTTTAGTTTAACAGCTCGTCTCGGATCGTTTAAGACAGTGGAATGTTTTCGGGGGCAAGTCCGCACTTCCTGATATACTAGCCCAAAAGCTCAAAATAACCCGTCAGCACCAACTAAACTGGGTATTACATAAGATACCAATTGGAAGGATAGACTGATATTGTACATACGTTGTACATCGTAATCTTGCGGACTCGGTTTATGTCCGAATATTGACTACATTGGATCACTTTTTCGTTACCACCCACACAATGTTTAGAAAGAGTACAGTTTAAAGACTGGGTTCTCGGGATCGTTTTTAATTTTTGGCAACATGTTGCGTATGCGGTGCAAGTAAGGACGATACATTTTTTTCGGGGGCAAGTTCATACTTCCTGAGAAATTGGTTCAAACTAGCCATACCCCTTCGTCTGGCTGGCTGGAGAGCACGATATTTCTAGAACGGATCAACCGATTCTCTCCAAAATTTGATCCTCGTAATAATTTTTTAAAACATAGACCAAGTTCGAAGATGGACCATATTGGTGCACTCCTTCGGGTACTTCCACCACAAAATATAATATTTGTCGCAAAATTGGTACGCACGATAATTCTCGATGGGAGTAACCGATATGGAACATACTTTGCCTTCGAATCATTTTGATTTTTTTATAGCAGGTTTTTACGGCGAACTGTCGAACCGGATACTGCGTTGCTCCAAACTTCGCATATCGTAATATTTCTGCAAATCTTAGAAAAAAGTTTGAATATGTTGTGTATCGACCCACTCCTTCCAGTACCTCCCACACAAATGTTAGAAAATTTTCGCTCAAATTGTAGACTCCGATATCTTATGAACGGAGAAACCGACATGGTCCAAACATTAGATATCTTGCCCGAACTTAGTTTAAGTTCGAGAATGCGCCATAGACTGCTATGTTAATGACATACTCAGAGTACAATCCAAGCCACAAACCATGTAAATTCTTTCCAAATACCATTTTTTCCCGTATCCTAGAAAAAATCTCCATTTTTTCGGAAACATTTTAACAACTTTATTCGACTAGATCAACAAATAACAACGATTTGGATTTCAACAAACCCCAACTTCTTACAAACGGAAACGGCGCAAAATAGAAGCAGGCAAGTAGCTGGCACCAGGAGCAGAAGGAGCTGCAGCTGGAGCAACTGGAACTTGAGAAGCAAAGTTAAGGACGGGAGCAACACCACCATTGAAGCTTTGAGATGGACCACCCAATGAATCGTATTGGCTTTGGATAGCACGTTGAGCGTTGGCAGCATCTTCAGGAGTACGGTATTTAACAAAGTGAACTTCGGGTTTGTTGTTGTTGCCGGTGTTAATGTTGCTAAGTTTGTTGGCCAAATCACCGAGATCAGCTTGTTTGTTGAGGACATAGATGGCAGTTTGTTGCTGGGCAGCTTGTTTAGCCAAAGCCAAAGCAGCATCTTCCAAACCACTGTTTTCGGGGCCCTTGATGAAGACAACACGTAGACCTTTCTTCACAGCATTAGCTAATTGGTCGGAGCTGATGGGTTCATTGAAATCACCATCGTTGGCAGTGAAAGTGTAGAATTCCTTTTCCAATTCACCTTGTGGAGCAAAGGAGGGAGTGACACCGGAACCTTGGGCATCATAAGAGCTTACACCAGAATCGTAGGATGGAGCAAAATTGCTGGCAGCAGCACCGGGGGCAAATGATAATCCTGAGTCGGAGTGACCAACTGGTTGATAGTTATAACCCAATTTATCGGCACAGGCAACAGCCACAAGGCACAGGACAATAAAAGCACGCATTTTAGATTCTGCACAATATTCTAGAATAGCCAAATGAAAGAATGTTCGTTACTGTTTGATCTGATGATTCTTAAACAGGGCTTTTATATGAAAACAAAACGTATCAAACATAAATATTTGGGAACAATTCTACAATTGTTGTTGCCTCATATGTGCATAGGCGTTATAGAATTATATGTTTAAAGTTAGTTCCGAATTTGTTTTGTTAGTGACCAGCAGTTTATTCCGGTGAAAAAATTCTTATTTTATGCCAAGTTTTTTTTTTTAATAACAACACTTCTTTTAGCCACTACGTGATGTCTTTTTGTGTTATACAAAATTTTGTTTGTTGTCTTAATTAAAATCCAGTGAATTATGAACCAAATGATATGCAAAATTTGATTGTTATTTATAAACATCATATCTGGTTTTCTTTTTTACTATTCACACACACACGCACACAATAAGAGGCTTTGCATATATAATGCACTTATTTAAACATTGAAATATTGTTGTTATAAATATTGAGATTATTTGCTTTCAGAAATTTGTCCGTTATCAAAAAATAGAAAAAAAAAATTCATATTGATAATGGAATGAGGAAGTGAATAAAAAAAATAAACATAACAAAGTTAAAGTGTAGGGGGTGTATAGAAATTCATAAATTTCATTTTTAATAATCTTCATAAAATAAATATAGAAATGTGGTTTTTCTAATAATACATTTGTGATTGTTTTTTTATGTATATATCGGAAAAAATCATTTCATTTCTTATCGAAGCTGAGTGAATTATTTTTTGTTATAATTCCAAAGTAATAACAAGACAGAAACTGATATCAAAACAAGTAAAAACAAGTACGAAAGTATCAGTCAGCTGATAAATCCAAAGCCAATGACCAAAAAACAAACAAAACAAAGCCAAGCTCAATAATTATGCCGCACAATGGTTCAAGAAACGATTTTCCTGGCCAAAAATAAAAATGTTGTTTTGTCACAGATATTTAACTTCTATATGGGATTCGATAGTAAACATATTGAAACTAAGGAAACCAAAAAATTAAGTCAATATATTGGAAGGTGCGGGCGTGGGGTGCCCCTAAAACCGAAAATTTTTCCCATGTTTGAGAAATACGCAATTTTTCCAACAAATTACTGTAACGTTTACACTACATGAGTTATTTTATTTTTCCTCAGGTACTAAGTTTTATCAAATTCCAAATTTAGTGGACTAGAACTTTTGTGAAACAAATCACAGAAAGATGCCCGAGATTCTTTTCTTTCAGCCCATGTATACTTTTGTACCTTGAATTCCTCTGCAACTACCAGACCGAAATTGACGCTTATAATTCACCGGAAAGCTGATTGTGTTATCAGTCTTACAAAAAAGAATTATGCAAATATCTCTATCCGTTCAAAAGTTACAAAATTTTGACCAGGAAAAAACGATTCTAAACCACTGTGTGCCGTATATAAAATATATTGATTGCCGCCATGGTTTTGGAGCTTTTGGGGTATTACCTCAGGAAGTACTGACTTACTCCGGAAAAAATTGTACCGTTGGAAATGATCTCGCTAGAACAAGTTACTGAAAAAAAGAATCAAAACGATGCTAGAGGACCTCTTAAAGATTACTTTTTCCGAATTTTGTGTGGGAGATACTCGAAGGAGTGGACGGATATAGTCCATTTTTCAACCTGATAAATAACTGGATAAAATAATACGCTGTGCAAAGTCTGCGCCAAACAGAAACTCCCTGCGGGAATTATCTTGCGGATTTGCATTTTTGGTTGGTGCCGTTAGGGTTTCTTGGAGCTCTTTGGCCAATATCTCAGGAAGTATAGACTTGTACAAGAAAAAATTGCACCGTCGTAAAGAAAGCCGCAAGGACAACCTACTGAAAAAATTTCAAAACGATGCGAGAGGAGCTCTTAAACTTCACTTTATCCAAATTTTGTGTGGGAGGTACCAGAAGGAGTGGATCGATACAGTGCATATTCCAACCTGATACAAGACTGGATGAAAAAATACGATGTGCAAAATGTGCAACAATCAGAAAATCCCTGCGTGATTTATCTTTCAGATTTTCAATTTTGGTTGGTGCAGTCAGGGTTTCTTTGAGCTCTTAGGTCAATATCTCAGGAAGTATAGACTTGGACAAGAAACAAATTGTACCGTCGTAAAGGAAGTAGAAAGGACAAACTACCGAAAAAATTTCAAAACGATCCGAGAGGAGCTCTTAAACTTCACATTATCCGATTTTTGTGTGGGAGGTACCCCAAGGTATGCACCGATATAGTCCATTTTCGAACCCGATCTATATCTGGAAGAAATAATACGAAGTGCAAAGATGAACCAAATCGATTGCCCCCTTCGAGAGTTACAGAAAATTGTTGAACTTTTGTGGGGGAGGTATCTATCTGAAGGAGTGGACCGACATGGCCCATATTCGGACTTAAACTATGTTTGGACAATAAATTACGATACCCACAATTTGGTTCGAACGGATCGAGAGTTAATTTTTAGTGAGTACGGTATATGACATGGCGATCTTGCATTAGCCGTTTACACAGGGCTTATTTTTTTCTGGCATAGCGGCCGATTTTGGGCGATCTTCGTTTTTTGGCTAGTGTCGGCAACGATGGAATTCATTAAATCCGTTTTTCATAGTACTTTACAATGGTCCCTAATCAACATGCACTCTTGCCGAGATTATCTACGTCGAAAGTTGTGCAAAATGATCACGTTACAGGTCGCAATTTTAATCCGATCGTCACCAAATTTTGCGTGTTGACGAAGGTCGCGGTGATGGTCGGATAATATTCAGGGGTCGAAATGGGCAAAAAATTTATTTGGAAAAAAATCAACGTTTTATTATAAATCGATATCACCTTTGCAACAATTTAGGTAGGTTGTCGTAGGTGGTCAAATAACCGATAATAGAACCCAACTTTTCATTTTTGCGATTTTAAAAATACTGACGAATGTCACAGCTTTGGTTGGGTACCTTCCAAAAGCAAAGTCTGACTATCAAAGCATAAAATCCCATCTTTAACATGATACAAAGTTGGTTGGCGTAGGTGGCCAAATAACAGAGATATCGCAATAGTCGGTATGGTTTTCCAATTTTTTGTAATCACTTTACAGGTAGCAACATTGATCGGATCGTCACGAATGGGGGTCCTACAGAGGAAGTAGCCTATTGAATTTGGTAATGGTCGGATAATATTCAGGGGTCGGAAAGGGCAGAAAACTTATTTGGAGAAAAAGTCAACGTTTTATTTCAAGCGAATATCTCCGCTTTTATATGGGGTATGTTGAAAGCAAAACCTGCTAATGAAAGTAGAAAATATCACCTTTGCGTATGTTGTCGTAAGTGGTCAAACAACGAAGATATCGGAATAACCGCTAATAGAACCCATCTTTTCATTTTTGCTTTGGTTGGGTACCTTCCAAAAGCGAAGTCTGACTATGAAAGTAGAAAATCCTATCTTTACAATGATGCAAAGTAGGAGATATCGCAATAGTCGGTAATACATCCCATTTTTATTTTTTTTGTAATCACGCTACACGTCGCAATTTTGATTTGATGGTCACGAAATTTTGGGTGTAAATGGGGGTCCCACGGAGGAAGAAACCTATTGATTTTGGTAATGGTCGGATGTTATTCAGAGGTCGGAATGTGAAAAAAACTTATTTGGAGAAAAGTTCAACGTTTAATTTCAAAGCGATTATCACTCTGCTGTAAGAGGTATATCGAAAGCAAAACCTGGCAAGGAAAGTAGAAAAAATATCACCGTTACAACGTTGTAAAGTAGGTTGTCATAGGTGGTAATTTTCCATTTTTTATTTGAGTTGTACTGACGATGCGTTTAAACAAAATTGTCCTGTATTAATGAAGTCATTCTGAGCAAATGCGCTAACCTATCCCCATTTTAATATTTTGAATATTTGGTGTAGGGCAGGGACGTACGCAGGGGGGGGCACTGGGGGCCCGTGCCCCCCCCGAAATGGTTTGGTCGACTACAATTTTTTGAGCTACTTATCAAATTATTACCATTTATGCTATAAAATATATTTTGTTTTTAAAATTTCAAATGATAACTGATATTGTTCTGAAGGTTCTGTACTGAAAATGTACTTTGTCATCAAGTTGTCTAAGAAATATTTAAAATTTTTTTGTTTGAATACTCTTTTTAGAGAAAGTTCCAGTGAAACTGGTACTGCCATGCCAGTGTTTTGGAGTTCTGTAATAAATATAAAGGTCTTGAGGCTTTAAACTCATTTTGTATTCAAAATATTTACAAATTCAGTATTGTGCGGATTAGAAGTACATAAAATGAAATATCTATTGGACAATATATACGACATATCAAGGGTTTTCCGTGGAGTATATCTCGAAAAGCAGTTAGAACATTGTTTTACTGCCTTAATAAAAATGTTGTATTCCTATTTTATATCAACTTGTTGCTAAACAGTGGGATAAAATAATGGAGTCAAATGTATTGTTGTGCATAATAAAGTGATAATATCTGCTATAAATAGCATGCCCATCTGAATTTTTTCCTATCAGTAACAAATTTGTAGCAGAAAACTACCATAAACGAAATTAATGCTCAAACTTTCGTTATATGGTATTGTATTAAAATCTGCTGTTATTTGTACCGTATATTACGGTGCTCTTGAACCAACTTTAAATGAAAGAAGAAAATCAAAAAACAAAAAATTGCATTCTTAGGGTTTTTTAGGTTTTGACGGTTTTGCTGGGAAACCACAAGCACTAACAAAATGGAACTAAAGAAAATGTTATAGCAGTAAAAATTCTCTACAATATTGTTGATATTTTGATAGGTATTTTCGTAGGTTTTACCATTTCTGAGATATAGAAGTTCAAATTTAAGCAATTCACTGACTGTATCTCCTTATAAAAAAATGTCAGGACTATAATTTCCTAACTTAAGTTAAAAAATGGTACAACCGAGTAAAAAAGTTACGAATCCCCATCTTGTAAAGAATTCGACAAGACTTACTGTTTTGAAGCAAATCGTGAAAACCTAACAAAAAACCCTAAAAATGTGACCTGAACTTCTTTATCTCAAAAATGGTGAAACCTAGGAACAAATCAAACAAATTTTCAAAGTTACAACATTTTTTTTAGCCCCATTTCGATAGGAGTTGTGGTTTCCCAGCAAAATCGCGTGAACCTAAAAATGTGAACTTATTTCAAAATCCCTCCATCGATTTTTTCTTGTTTTGGGATTTTTCTCATCTATGAACATTGTTGTTTCAGAATCCACAAAAACTTCCCAGTTGTAAGCTCCATTCATTTAACGTTGGTTCAAGAGCACCGTGATATTGAACCCGCAACCATTAGGCTAACGATAAAAATGTACCTCATCGAAATAATGTTCTTAGACTAATCATATGTTTAGACGAAACACGCTTCAATCAATTTGGAGTCGATTTATCCCAGTTTGTCCGTCTGTCTGGCTCGGTCCCATTATAACTCTCGAACAGATCAACAGATTTGGTCAAAATTTTGGATCTCGCAATATTTTGTCCAACCTTCCTTTGGACATCAGACTTCAAAATGTTTCTCTAAAATCTTGAGCAAAGTCCAATCCGATTTTTTCGAGACCTAGAGTAGGTTCGAAACTGGATTATATCGATTCACTCCTTCAGATACCTCCAACACAAAATTTCAATTATCCGATTTAGCCGAAACATCCTAAAATAACGTACATATTAAATTCTGAAACTTCTTCGCTATACAATTCATAGAAAAAAATTGGCTATCTTGCCCCTATTCGATCTGTCTATATATAAAAGTCTCAACTCACACAGGCTGAGGGTATACCTCTGTAGGCAAACCCGATTGTTACTTTTTACTTGTTTTACAGAAAACAAAAGTTATGAATTTTCATATGTTTGTCTCCGCTGTACCGACAGAAGTGATTGATCGTTGGAAAGTTTTTAAGGTCACCAAGTCCATAAACATCTAGTCATACAATTAAGATAGAAATGGAGAAATGGATGGAGTTTTTCGTCTTAAGCTATTTCTTCAGGATTTAGCTAAAATGTTGCCGATCTTTTTTGAGAGATATTTTTTCGACCATGTGTTTGCGTAGTCTCAAACAGTACTGCGAGTGGGATTCGGAGTCTATGAGTCGTAGATTGCATAGCCCGGCTCCTGATATATTTTTCTTTTATTAATGTAATTTTCTGAATTATTAGTTGGCTTTCACGGACTCTATCACTTCTGGTAAAATAGTAAAGTTTTGGTGTTTTTATGCACTTAAAGAATATCATTTTCTTACAATAATACAAAACTTTATTAATGGCACTGAAGTTAGTGTGTGATAAAGAAGAAACGGCGTTATGTTCAGATCGAACTGTTTATATCCTCCAAAAAATGTATATATCTATTCGACATATTCGCGAATGCAATCCCTGCGTTCGAACGTGGATCTATTTTCACCACTTTTTGCATGGAAATTCTCCCAACAAAATGATTTCCAAAATCCATATTACTGACGATATTTTTAAAAACTATGCCAATAGCCTCGAATATAGAAAATGTTTCGAAAGCTATTCGCCGCGGGATTTAGAACCCAAAATGTCAAATAAGAGCTAATGTGGTTGAAAATTCTGGGATACACCAAAACGTACATCTATATGGGTAATATCAAATTGAACGATTTTTTAGTTATTACTTCAGTTCTGTTGGAGAATTTGGTTAAAAACTTTTGTAAGGAAACTATGCCGAACGTGGTCTGATATGGTTCATCCAAGGACTAATATATCATAATCAGTTCCAAATTTCAATCTTGTATCTAAAATATTGTGATCTCTCTCTTTTGAATGTATATATTTTGTGGCAATATTGAATATACATAAAATCAATTAAAGCCCCTTTAAAATAGCTTTACGTAACGACACACAACATTTTTAATTTTCATGATTTTCGGTCAAGTTGGGCCCCCCCGAAATGAAATCCTGCGTACGTCCCTGGTGTAGGGTATCATATAGTTGGCCCCGTACCGACTATAGCCTTGGCTCACTTGTTTTGGTATGCTTTTGTTCTCAATTTCCTCCTAGATTTTATATCTATTTAAAGCGTCAAAGGCTTTTTCAAAATCAAAGAAGGTTAAATACAACGGCTTGTTGAACTCGTTGCACTGCTCCATTATTAATCGTAAACTATTTATTTGGTCCACACATATAATTCTGTTGAAGATTTTGCATATTGATGTTGTTAAGGCTATAATTCTCCAATTGCTGCATAGTTTTAGGTCACCTTTCTTAGTTATTATACCCTAAACCACTAAGTTGGTTTTTTTTGCCAAAAAGTTTGAAAAGCATCGAAATAATGGTAGTATGTATACCCATACTTATGGATACCAAAATGAATATCTCGACGAGCTGAGTCGATCTGGCTATGTGTGTCCGTCCATCCGTCCGTCCATCTAAACCTTGTAATCACGCTACAGGTCGCAATTTTGATCGGATCGTAACCAAATTCTGTGTGTTGATGGTGGTCGCGGAGGGAAAGAAGCCTATTGGGGATGGTCGGATAATATTTAGGGGTCGAAATGCGCAAAAAACTTTTTTAGAGAAAGTCAGCATTATTTTCCAAAGTGAATATCTCAGTTTCTATAAGGGGCATACTAAAATTATAATGACGAATATCACAGCTTTGGTTGGGGACCTTCCAAAAGCAAAGCCTGATTATGAAAGTAGAAAATCCCATTTTTATAATGATGCAAAGTAGGTTGGCGTAGGTGGCCAAATAACGGAGATATCGCAAAAGTCGGTAATGCATCCCTTTTTCCATATTTTTGTAATCGCGCTACAGGTCGCAATATTTATAGGATCTTCAGGAAATTTTTGTGGTTAATAGCGCTCTATGAAAGGAAGATATTGGTTTTGGCGACGGTGGGATAATATTCAAGAGTCGGAATGGGCAAAAATCTTATTTGGACAACAATTCAAAGTTTTATATTTATGCGAATATCTCCGCTTTTAATAGTCGTGTTCCAAAAGAAAAGCCCGTCAATGGATGAGGAAAATATCACTTTTATTATGATGCAAAATAGGTTAGCGCACATCCCACTTACCCATTTTTGATTTGAATTGTACTGACGAGTATCTCAGCTTTGATTCGTTGCGCTTGAACAATGCGTTGGATGCGTTTCAACGTTCTGAGCTTTAAAATGTTCCCAACTGCGTTACCAAAATTGCTGAAATGCATGTGATGTTGAAAAAGGCGCTGGGATATCCTAATATCCAATTTATGGAATTTTATTTTATGGTGGCATTTATGGTAAAATATCACAGTCATTGCAAAAGGACGTTTTTTACTTTAATGACAAATTCCTCTGCTTCTAGTTGGTGTATTAAAGGCATTTAAAATACCAATCAAGAAGACCAGCAAAGCTTTCAGTCAGTACCAAGTAGAGTCGACAAATTCATAGTCAAATATAAAATTAAATATTTATTATTTTAGTCCAGTTCGCCTTAAGTCATTTGGTGTAAAAGCCAGATAGGTGAAAACTTTAGTAATGTTTACCAGTGAAAAGCTTTTGCACTCTTTCTTGTACTCTTTTCCAGATGTTATAGGTACATAAATATCGGAAGTGTTAAAATTACGCTTTAAATTTTGCAATACAAAACTCCCTGTAGGAAATGTCAATAGTGAATCTATACTGACTTACTACTGACATTGTCTACAGTACTACTGACAAACTGTAGACAACTAATGTAATTTCCTATAGACATTTTGTATGAACGTGTCATTCGAAAGTCAGTACTGACAATGGAACTAGTATGTCAATAGTAAGTCAGTAGTTCCTGAGGAACCATGTGTTGACATTGGAGGTAGTGAGTCAGTATAGACAATGGAGGTAGTGAGTCAGTATAGACATTGGAGGTAGTGAGTCAATAGTACCAGATTTTCAATACTAAATTTTTTAGCTTATTTGGAACTTTTCATAGATAAAACAGCTATATAGTACGTTTAATAAGAAATAATATGAAGCTACACATTTGTTTCAATACTATATTTAATTAAAGAATAAAACAAATAATATTGAAAATGCTAAAAATGTATAAATTGCGTATTACAGTATTTTTATCTTTTTAAATGGCTAAGCCAAAGAATCCACATAAGTAAACATTAGTAAATAAAGACAATGTTTTCAAGGCTGCTTAAACATTTTAACATATAAATAATTAAAAACGTTTTCGTTTTATTTTCTTGGCCAAGTCGCACCAATGACTTATCTGCTTAAAATAGTTCTTCTTCTGTTGCACTTAACGTTTTATCAGGCGATTCGCTGAATGTTGATATAACATCTAGGAATTGAAAAGAATAGACATGTATAAATAAACGTTAATAAAAGATATGTCCTTAAATTTGCTTGCCTATTACAGCTGTATAACATTGAAAAAATCTCACAATCGATTTTTGCCAAATAACTCTTCAACATTGTAATTCATTATTATGTTTAGTTGCATTCAGCATTTCCAGCGAGACGGGACAATATATACATCAAGCTCCACAATCTTCTCTAAAGGTTCCACATAATGTCTAATTGTCGAAATTTCACCACAATTGATGTTAGTCGCCTCAGAATTCGTACTTCGCTATAGAATTGTTTATTTTTCACATGTCTTTTATATTTTCTTTGCTTATTGTTATTGAAATTATATGCTTTAAGTTTTCACTATATTTTATTGATTTGTACAAAAACACTTTTTTCACCAACCGCAGAAATTATTTTACGCCAAACAATTAAGAAAATTAAAAAAAGATGCTTTGTTGGGCTATCATCTGTCAATATACACAATGCTTCTTCTTATTAAGATAAAGGTATCAATAGTTGACAACCTGGTGACAAAGTGTTGACTTTGTCACCATATTAGTAGACAAAGTGGCGACATGTCAACACATGACCCCATACTTCCTACAGGGCTATTACTTGTTGCTTCACCTAAACAAAAACAAATTAATACTGACCTGATCTAACAATATCTCGATTCTATTGTTTGTCATTATTGCTGACGTATTGGCATAGTCAGAGTTGACCTTACTATCAAATTTCAGAAGAAACCACAAATAGCAGTGAGTCATCCATTGATCTGTAGTCGCAAATATATACATACATCATACATACGTATTATGTATCAACGAATCTTCATGGCGGCATGTCATGGTAGTATTACTTTGTGATAATTGGACATTAATGGTTACCTGTCGGATTAACATTGAAATAAAATGCCATCATTGCGCATCATTTAAGCGTTGGCGCCAGACATAAAAGCAAAATAAATCTCTGGTAATTAATAAAATTGCCAATTCAGAAAATAATTTAAGTGATTAAAAACAAATTCCGGCGGCATCTATTATTTAATTTCAAATATTTTGTTTGGCAAAATCAAACTCGTAAAGAATAAACTGAAAACTTGAAAATTCAGACAGTATCAGCGATTATTGAAATCAAATGATCAATAAAATATTAACAACAAATGAAAATAAATTAAGAATTCTATTTTGCAAAATCAGGTTTTTGATTCCAATGGGGTTTTTTATAATTAAGAATGATATATTGACCCATATTTTAAGAACAGACGTAAATATAGTTGTTTTGTGTAGAAACACGCACAGATAAAGTATGAAGTAGCCATTTCAACTATAAGACATTAGGGGAAAGACGAGTAGAAGACCACGGTGATCTCTATTTAAGAATAATGGACTAAACTCCCACAACATCTACGGAACCTATATACTCGTAAAACATTTAGATGGTAATTTAACTTAACAACAACTGGGATGCAATTTTGATTGTGGCAGAACACAAACAATCCACAGATGACTAAAATTATGCTATAGAATCTTTTCATGAAGTTTTTTGAATTTTTGCATATAAAAGCCATGCTAAACGGTCAATGGATCAGAAGCTAACATTCTTTTATTTCAGTAGAACGTTTAGAATCAGAAGAAATGCGTGCCTTTATTATTTTGTGTTTGATGGCTGTTGCCTGTGCCGATAAACTGGGTTATAACTATCAACCAGTTGGTCATTCCGACTCAGGATTATCACTCGCCCCCGGTGCTGCTGCCAGTAATTTTTCTCCATCCTACGATTCTGGTGTGACTTCCTATGACGCCGAAGGTTCCAGTGGCTCACCCTCTTTTGCCGCACAAGGTGAATTGGAAAAGGAATTTTACACTTTCACTACCAACGATGGTGATTTCAATGAACCCATCAGTGCCGACCAATTGGCTAATTCTGTAAAGAAAGGTCTACGTGTTGTCTTTATCAAGGGCCCTGAAAACAGTGGTTTGGAAGATGCTGCTTTGGCCTTGGCCAAACAAGCTGCCCAACAACAAACTGCCATCTATGTTCTCAACAAACAAGCCGATCTCGCAGGTTTGGCTAACAAATTCAATAGTCTCGGCAACAACAACAACCAAAAACCCGAAGTCCATTTTGTCAAATACCGTACTCCTGAAGATGCTGCCAACGCTCAACGTGCTATCCAAAGCCAATACGATTCATTGGGTGGTCCATCTCAAAGCTTCAATGGTGGTGTTGCTCCCGTCCTTAACTTTGCTTCTCATGCTCCAGTTGCTCCAGCTGCAGCTCCTTCTGCTCCTGGTGCCAGCTACTTGCCTGCTTCTGTTTTGCGCCGTTTCCGCTTGTAAGAAGGTTGGGTTTGTTAAAATCGTTGTTATTTCTTGATCTAGTCAAATAAAATTGTTAAACATTTTTGATAAAAAATTTCATTGGATTTTAATTAATAGTGTCCAAAATTGTTTTTGCAAATAACATTTAAGTTAATGTGCCTGCCACAATGACTTGTATTGTATACGAGCTTGGTACTAAATAACGGTATGTAATTCCCCTATGTATTTTGTTACATGGCCTTCTCCCAAGAAATTCTAACCAATGAGGCTTGGAAGGTGAAAAAGGTAGGCAAAAATCGAAAAAAATGTGTTGTTCACCTGTACAATATCATGATTTTATTTTATTGACAGCACTCCAGAGAGAAAATTTTCGAATGTATTTATAACCTACGTGGGGAGGGTATTATAAGTTGGTTTTAGCCAAAAAGTTTGCACCTCATCGAAATAATGGTCGAAGACCCATACATATACATATATACCAAAATGAATGTCTCGAGCTGAGTCGATCTGGCTATGTGTGTCCGTCCGGCTGTCCATCTAAACTTTGTAATCAGGCTACAGGTCTGGTGGGTGTTGATGAAGATGCCGGAGGGCAAGAAGCGTATTGATTTGGTGATGGTCAGATAATATTCAGGGGTCGGAATGGGCAAAACACTTATTTGGGGAAATAGAAAATATCACCTTTTCGTAGGTGGTCGTAAGTGGTCAAACAACGAAGATATCGGAATAACCGCTAATAGAACCCAACGTTTCATTTTTACGATTTTAATAATAATGACGAATATCATAGCTTTGGTTGGGGACCTTCCAAAAGCAAAGTCTGACTATGAAAATAGAAAATCCCATCTTTACAATGATGTAAAGCAGGTTGGCGTAGGTGGCCAAGTAACGGAGATAATTTTGATTTTCACTGTACATTCTCTCGTTTTAAAGAAAGATTATTAGGTACTTAATAAGCCCACAAAAATATATGATGATCGGTTCATTCGTTTTCGCGCCATAGCCAACATCGCAAAACGCTTTGTTAAAAAAGGGGGTATCCTCTGACTGAGGTGGTCGCTGAAAATAGGGAAATGACATGTTCGTCTCCAAACCTATGCTGCTGGAACCTTTATACGTTTGAAGTACTCACTTTGCACAACTCAAACAAAAAATAATAACGATATATGGGCAATATTATTGAAAATTTAACATCGTTGAAGCCAAGGTTTACCCCTTTATAACTCGCGAATAGTGGTTGTATATTGTACAATTTAAATGCTTTTGGATAAAATGAAATGTTTTTAGACTTGGCAAAAAATATTGGGTTTCAAAGTTGATTTGCGTGGAAGCTGTGGCTATATTTATGTTAAAAAATGGGTAAAAATGGGTTGAAGCCAACGTGTCTTTTTTTGTTTTCTCTCGATTTGTGATTAAACCACACTTTTCACGATTTTCCCGTTAAAGTAAAAGTAGAAGGCAACTAAATAAGGATCATCTCACTAGTGTATAACTTCTCAAAATTTGATCTGCGTCTACCATTAAATGATGCTGACATTTTGAAGCCAGATTTTAAGTGTTTTTTGAAATTTTCTTATAATTTCGTTCCGCAAACAGGTTTTTCAAAAAATCATATATAGGAATGAAGAACTCACGATTCTGATTTATTTGATATATGTGTCGTGAATGTAGCCTACACAGCTTCAGAGAAATCTGTATCCAAATACGAAAATTTTGTGTGAACAAATTTCTAAAAATCATATTTTTCGGGCCTAATTTTTACAATTGGCATTCGATTTACTCGTACTTGATTGCAAATTTTTGATTTTTACGTTGCGGATCTAATAAATCAATACTCGTGAAATTCCATCTACTAAAACGCGAGATACGAGAAATTCCAAGGTAGGAAAATCACCTAATATTGTTTTTGAAAATATCGCGCATTTTATCGCGTATTCTGTCGGCAGCTTGCACTGCTATGAAAAAACTAGTGCAGGATCTTCCTTTTTGCGGAAAAAAAGATTTAAAAACTTCACTGATAAGGGAACTACATTCATTTTATCCCAAAAATAGTGTGTGATGCTACATCCACGGTTCTTGACTGATTGCCTTGAAATAGGTATATATCGATGCAGATTTTCATGGTGACACTAAAACCGGATGCGGAACGAAATTGTATGAACTTTGGGAAAATTAGCGATGTTTTATAGGTTTTTTAATGCTAAGATGCAGCCGATGCTACATCTTAGCGTCCAAATTATATTTCGATAAATATATACAAATTAAAAGATATGGTCTTGCTGTACATGAAAATCACATGCGGACAAAACGATTTTGATAATTACGCGATTTACACATATTTTAATAATGCATATAAGTTAAAGCGGTTTATTTGAACTCTGTTTCCGTTTAAGATGTCTAATGATTTATTTCAACAACCCGATAACTTTCCTCAATGGGAAACCTTCTATGTGAATGTAGATAAAGCAAAATCCACCCATTTTCTTGGGAGTTTCAAGAAAAATAAAAGAAGTACTCTTATAGAATTTTTCCAATATTTTCGACTCTAGAATGCGTGTGAAAACTATTATTCCAAACCAAAATTAGTTTTTTGTAACACAAATATGTGCTTATTTTGGCTATAATATCCTAAATACTATCCCGATGATTATAAGTTTGGTCTCATTTGATTCCCCGTGAAGTCTTTATTTAAAACTGTTACTTTTTTGTAATTTTTGACGGGTATATGGAGCTATATTTTCAAAAAATTCGGATTACATTTAAAATTTTGTCAATTTTTTGTAAATTCCGCGAATGCTGAGAAACATTTTACAAGTATTATGCAATCTACTTAATGACGTCACTTCGTGATAACTTTTTAGTGACAATTGTGCTCAATAAAATAATTAGCGTGTTTATAATAATTTTTTCTTAAAAGCAGAAGTAAAACCGCGATAACATTTGTCCGCAACAACCAAAAATTTGCTCGCGAGCGGATTTGTACTGAGAAATTTTTTCTTAACCTATGTACCAAAAATCGTTAATGTAGCGCGAAAAGAAAAAATTCAATTTTTTGGAAATGGAATATGAAATAATTGGCAGTTTTGCCCATATACTTTTATACAATTTTTCCCTCTCGATTAATTTTAAAATTTGGTTCACAAAATCTATTTACTAAGTACCACAGACTTGGGTAGCTGTAAACACCATATGATCACTATTTACTCCCAAACAAAATTAAATCTATGTTTACTACATCCAAAGCAATCTTAAAAATTTATTTTAGAACGATAAATTACTTTAAATATTAAAATTATGGAGCATAATCCAAGTTATTAATTTAAGTAAAATAATGACAAAAATACACATTTTTCAAAACTTCTTGACAAATCAATACCATATATAAAATTCCTTCCAATTGAAATGTTTACTTTATATTCTCATCATTAAATTTGTATTCCGAAGTACTTGACTTTGACCATTTTTGGCCACGGTCGTGACACTGTGGATCGTCACGAAATTTTGGTTGTCAATGTGGGTCATACAGAGGAAAAACCCTATTGATTTTAGTAATAGTCGGATATTATTCAGAGGTCGGAATGTGAAAAAACTTATTCGGAGGAAAGTCCAACGTTTTATTTCATAGCGAATATCTCTCTTCTGTAAGAGGTGTATCGAAAGCAAAACCTGGCAAGGAAAGTAGAAAATATCACCTTTACAACGATGTGAAGTAGGTCGTAGGTGGTCAAACAACAGAGATATCTCAATAGTCGGTAATGCATCCATTTTTTCCCATTTTTTGTCCAATCCAAAATGTTCGGAAATTTTGTGCGCACCATAACTCTTGAAGGAAGTAACCGATTTGGTCCATACGTTGCATATCGTGAAATTTCTACCAAACTTAGATGGAGTTCCAATATGGACTCAATCGGTACACGCCTTCGGGTACCTCCCACACAAAATTTCGAAAAAGTTCAGTTTAGGGCCTGCTCTCGAATCGTTTTGATTTTTGTTGTAGCAACTTGTATTCACGCCCCCCCCCCCCCCCCCATACGGCGGTACAAGTTTCATCAGGGGCAAAACAATACTTCCTGAGAAAATAGCCTGAAAGTTTCAAAAAACTTCTATGACGCCGTGTGTAGTGGTTGGAGCGCACAATAACTCTCGAACGGATCTGCCGATCCGGTCCAAAATGTGGGTTTGGTAATATTTTGTGCAAACTTAGTGGCCAAATTCTCTAAGAATTTGCCATTTATTAAATGTCTAATCGCTAATTTTAAATATAACTAAAAGAGAATTCATGAATTAACAATTGAATTGCCAACTTTAACTATTGTGAATTGTATGCTAATGTATCTAGATTAAGTAACTGAAATGAAATATCTTGTCATTGATTACTCTCGTTAAAATCCGACCACTCAACGAAAGTAATTTATCTTAGATTTGTAAGATCAACATGTTTTAAATGAATTCACTTGGTTAAAACATATTGGCCGGTAAGGATCTCTCCTCATTTCTTGTCATCATATGCAAATAAACCTTTACGTTCTTCTTTATTTTGAATTATTTCTCATTTGCTATGAGAAATAATTACTAGCATAAAAAATCATTACAGTCCACACACAATCATTGGTCGTTTGCTGGAGTATCGATTCTCATCATTTACTTTTCCATTCCAAGCTCTGGTAAACAATAAGGTCTGATCAACTAGCCAAGGCAAACTTTTTTCACTTAGTTTAAGTTCAAAGATGGGTTATATCGGTCCACTCCTTCCGGTACCTCCACCACAAAAGTTCAAAAATGTTAGGAAAAATTGTTCGCACGATAACTCTCGATGGGAGTGACCGATTTGGTCCATACTTTACACATCCTAATATATATTTATTTGTCCACTCCTTCGGGTACCTCCCACACAAAATATTGGATAAATTCACATTAAGACCCGCTCTCGAATCACTTCGATTTTTGTTGAAGCAACATGCATTCACTGCCTCAATGACGGCAGTAAAAGTTTTTTTTAGGGGGCTAGTCTATACTTCTTGAGAAAACAGCCCGAAAGTTGTAAAAACTAGAGTTGTACAATCTAGTTCATTTGAAAGATCTACTTCAATAGCTCAGCTCTTTAAACTTAACTAGGTCAGTAATCTAGTTCATAGTTCACTGTCCATTTCAATCATTCTGATCAAAATCGTTCACCGGCTCTTAATCGGTCGTTTGATGAAAACGCATACATACACCAAATACAAACAAACAAAAGACTAATATAATTTAACTACTCCATAACAAAAAATATTACATTTACATAGTTTTATTGCATTCTTAAAGAAAGATTAATTAATTTTAGAAAAAACATCCTTCATTTGGGTGGCTGGCAAAAAATCTTATGTTGTGTGTGTAGAAATTGTCATTGCGAAAAAACTTTGTGCGTGTGTGTTTCTATTTATTTTTTCCTATCCAAAAAGGCAGATTCATTTTTGTAGATATCTTCATTTTCGGACAGCTATTCCATGTACCTTGATCCAAAACATAAACAAACTGATCACATTACGAAGGCATTCCTTAACATAGACGACGCCGTCACTTTATGTATTTGTGAACGACACGTTGAACTAGATTGTGAATCGTTCGTTGATTGTACTATCACCGACTGATATAGTTCATACGCTCTTTTCAATGAATCGTTCAATTGAAATAGTTCGTTCATGAACTATACAACTCTAGTAAAAACCCTCTAGGGCACAATAGGTAGTGTCTGGAGAGCTTTTAGGTCCACTCTTTCCGGTACTTGGCTGAGGGTATATCACTGTCGGCAAAGGCGACTGATACTTTTTTACTTGTTTTATTTGAGTTGTACTGACGATGCACTTAAATGCGTTTCAACAAAATTGACCTGTATTAATGAAGACATTCAGAGCAAAGGCGCTAAGCTATCCCAATTTAATATTTTGAATTTTACCAGCCAAAAGCTTATGCACAGGGGTAGTGGTGTAGGGTATAACATAGTCGGCCCCAACCCGACTATAAGCTTGGCTCACTTGTTTATATACATATATATATTTATTTGAAATATGGATGTAATTATTTATTACATTATATTATCATTTGATTCCAGATGCCGATTTCCCCTTCATGATTTCAATTATGAGGAGAATTTATTTAACAACACACCAAAAGCGTTCAACGATGTTCTATATGTTATAATTAATAGTTTTTATTTGTTTTTCTTTCTTAAAGTGTGACACTATTTCTTTTATTTGTAATTTTATATGTATCTACGCGTCTGTTGTAGCTTTTGTGTTTGGCATTTCTATACATTTCAATAAAAGAAAAACCACCATTTATAAATGCGTATATGTCCGAGTAAGGAGATGGGTCTACCGTGAGCGTAAATTTACTCTCGGTCACCACAAGTTAGAGTCGAGAATAAATTTACGCTCACGAGAGACACATAGCCTTACTCTGGTGTATGTGTATGTTTTTGTGGATTTTGGGTTTGTATTTATATTTCATCTAAACAAATATTTGTTTGCACCCAAACATATAGTTGTTTGCACCCAAACAAATATTTGTTTGCAGCCAAACATATTGTTACGAAAATAACTAATAGATTTATGTTAATTCAGACGAATTTCTGTTAATTCAAGAATTTGAATTGTAACGTTAATTTTCATTAAGCATTTAGTTGAAACCCGTTCGTAGGTATTGATATGGTTACGAAGTTTTTCGGCAAATCACACACACGCGACCCGAACGCAAAGTAAGAGAGCAAATGTTTTTATTTTTTTACTTCAGTCTTGTACTGAATGTCATGCAAGCAGGTTGATGCCGCTTTATTTGTTTTTTTTTTTTTTTGGGTACACTGAAAAGATTTTGCAGTTGTACAGCAAATATGTGGAGGGAAGAATTTGAAAATGATTTTTTGTTTTGTATTAATATTTTTAATGACGCAGAATGCCTCGTCTGCAATGCAACAATAAAAAATGTGTATAAACAAAGGAGAGGATTCGAAATGCGGTATATGTATCTGTTTGCTTTGATGAAAGCACTGATATAAGGAACACAAGTCAAATGCTAATTTATATTAGAACCGTAGACAATTTGTTCAATGCATTTGAAGAAATTTTAAAGTTGACATCGCTATCATTAATTAACTCTTAGCAATCGCAGTTTTAATAAAAGAAACTGAAGTGGATACTTTTGACTGTGATTCACTGTATATTATTTTTAATTTTAGTCATACAAAGCAAACGCGCCAACAATATATTTTTTCTATTTGAAAATTTTGCCTTTTTAGGCGAAGATCATTTTTTAGTATTATTATTTTTTTTAATTTATTAATCGAGCTTTTTTATGATCTATAATGCAAATGAAAAAGGAAAGCCGACGATTCGAACCCACACACCCACCACTATGTTTGGCTCTGAACGCTAACACGCCGTGACAACTTTTTTCCTGTGTTTTTCATTTCATACTCAATATGAAAATCATCACCCTGTTCTGTTCTGTCAGTGTAATTTTACCCCACTGATGGGCAGAAATGCTCTGCCTCACACACAAAAGTGTAAAAAATACATGAGTCTCTCGCAATTTGCCCACCATTGTTTTACCCACACATAAATCAATGTCCGGCAAAAAGGGGCACACGTGCCCTTGATGAGAATAACAACCGAACAACCACCTCTCAGTCTTCGTTCAGAAGTCAAAGAAGAAGGTTCTGTTGTCGGATGTTTCAATGATTTTTAATTTTAGCAATGTATTAACGCACACGCTGTTTGTGGAGAGAGCAAGAGAGAGTCGTATGCGTGAGGCCGCAAACAATGCATTTGTATTGGTGCCGATACCTGTTTTAAATTGTAAGTGTAAAGAAGTAACCTAAATAGAGTAAAGCTGTGTGCTAACTAGTTACTGGAGAGTTTGCTGTGTGCTAGTAGAGAAATAAAGTCTTGTTTGAATAATTGAAGCGAATAACGTCAATAAAGCATTGTAAATTCGTAATCCAAAACGAACCTTGTTTTATTTGGTACAAATATCGGGGAATAAAACAACGTCTACACGGGATTAAGTCAAACCCTAATTCCGCAACAATATATTTGTTTGGTTGCAAAAAAAAAAAAAATATGTTAACCGAACTACCTGTAATTTGACAGTTGAGTTTCCCAGTGATCACAAAACTTCTCCGGTATGGTATGGTAGGCATGCTCTATGAAACGGTAGCACCAATTTCAGTTTTTTAGTTGTTATCTAGTTGTTGTCGGGCAAGATTGGATGTTCTTTGGCATATATGGCTCCCATGGGTTAAAACTTTTGTATCAAAAATTGTGAACATTGGCCCACGTTGTGGTATAGCCTTATATAACGGTACCACCTCCACATAGAAATGTGAAAATTAATTATTTCATAAATTCCAACAACACTCACTCACAGGCAACTGTGTTGATGTTTTTTCAACATACAGAAATCGATGAGTTCTTAGTTGATACGTGCTGACAGTTGTTTCAAATATTTTTGTTCTGATGTTTTTTGGGAAAGCCGAAAAGTGAGTGTGATTCTCATTTTTTTGAGAATACTAGACACTTTAAAAGTTCGGGTTTTCGCTAAAAAGACATCATTTGAAAAAGCTAAAAAGCCAATTGATAATTCCCTTCGCTGGGATGAAATCATGATATTGGTAGCGATCAGTAAAATTTTGCAACACTGTCAGTTATTTTTGAAACACATTACTCTGTAATAGAAAGTAATGATGAAGTTAAGCCATTGGGTTAATACTCCAGACTTAAAAACAATCATATTTCATAAAAGTTCAGAATATTTCATGGTGGAGGGTATAAAAAACTCGGCCCCGCCGCACAGGGGATCCACTGGTATGGAGAAATGGGCCAAAAATATTTAGAGCGTAAAAGTCAAGCCAATGCGCCGGTTACAGCATTGTGCTGCTGCGAAGAGTGTTTTAAGAAACCACGAGCGTAACATTCTCCCCCCTTTCCCCTCTGGAGGGCGTATACTGTAAGAATTGTATTATGCTGTTAATACAAAATGACATGAACAAAGGTCCCGATTATCTTATAATGCAAAAATAGTCTTGGGAAACAAAACAATCTCCAAACCAACATAAAATCCAACCAATTTAGCGGATTAAAAAAATCAACATTTTTTGTCTGAAAATTGGTAAAATTTTTAATATAGATCTTATAGCGTTCTTCCTGGAAGTCACGTACCGCCAACGCAAAACAAATTTGGAAGAAGATTTCTTCATCTTGTCACTGATACCAATTATGTTAATATATGTGGTCAGATAAAATAGTTATACGCTAATATATCCATAGAAACGCTATTCTAGGGCTGCTTTAGTCAGCGACCCACCATTTATAGTCTGGCACTAGATGGCAGCTGATTTTAATTCTGAATAATATTAAAACCATGACCTACTTTTGAAAATTTTTCCCGAGGTGGGCACTGGTGGGCATCATGACTAAAACCTTAGGTCAAATTTAAGTATATTTGTTGCCAGATGTTGTACCAAACTTTTGACATTAATTTTTTTTTTTATTTTTGGCCAATGAGTGGATCCTCTGTGCGCCGAACTTAATGATTTTTAAGGGTTTATTTTCAACTGGTATTTTCTAAATTTCAGCCAAAACCCATTGTTTTCAGAGATGCTTTCTTCTTAAACCGAAAACCTAGGAAAACGCTTGCAAATGCTTTCGAAGTGAGTATGGCAACACTGCGCATAAACTCTTAAAAATGGTCAGAAAACTGAATTAAATTTTGTATTTTCACGAGTGTTAAAATTAACACCCGCTGTCATTGCTTCTAAACAATATATTTAGCTTTTAATTGGTGTGATGAACCAATAATTTTTAGGTTAATTACCATGGCTAAAAATATAATTTTTATTGCCTCTATATTTAAACAAATTATCTATAACTGATACACAATGCACTTCCTTTTGTTAAGAGTCATATTGAAAATACCCGGTTGCTTCTAATCTAGCACCATTGTTTTTGTTGTTGTCCATCACAATAGTAAAAATATTTTAAATATTATTAAAATTCATAATCTGCTGGTATTATCTCTGAAATATTTCATGCGAATTTTTCTAACACATATAAAAACACCCACCGTTGCAAATAGCCAATCATAAAAAGACGAACACTTCAATCATTAGAAACTAAGCTAATCTTATCAGCAAATAAAAACAACTACAATGCGTACCTTTATTGTCTTGTGTTTGGTGGCTGTTGCATGTGCCGATAAATTGGGTTATAACTATCAACCAGTTGGTCACTCCTCATCCGGATTATCCTTTGCTCCTGGTGCTGCTGCCAGCAATATTGCCCCCAGCTATGAAGGTGGTGTTGGTTCTTTTGAAGGTCAAGGTTCCAGTGTCACTCCGTCTTTTACTCCACAAGGTGAATTGGAAAAGGAATTCTACACTTTCTCTGCCAACGATGCTGATTTCAATGAAGGCGCCAGCTCTGATCAATATGCCAATGCCTTGAAAAAGGGCCTCCGCGTTGTCTTCATCAAGGGCCCCGAAAACAATGGTTTGGAAGATGCTGCTTTGGCTTTGGCCAAACAAGCTGCCCAACAACAAACTGCCATCTATGTTCTCAACAAACAAGCCGATCTCGCAGGTTTGGCCAACAAACTCAACAGTCTCGGTAACAATAACAACCAAAGACCCGAAGTTCACTTTGTCAAGTATCGTACTCCTGAAGATGCTGCCAATGCACAACGTGCTATCCAAAGCCAATACGATTCTTTGGGTGGTCCATCAACCAGCATCAATGGTGGTGTTGCTCCAGTCATCAACTTTGCTTCCCAAGCTCCCGTTGCTGCTGCTCCCGCTGCTTCTGCTCCTGGCGCTAGCTACTTGCCATCTTCTATTTTCCGTCATTAAGAAAGTTAAACCGTGTGGGAATTTTTCTGCTATGATGCGGAAGACATTTGTTGGTAGTTTTATAAAACAATAAAATTGTTATTTGTTGTAATATTTAAATATTGGTTGTAATATGTTTTATGATATGTGGGGAGGGTATTAAGAATTGATTTTGGCCCAAAAGTTTCTAAATAGATGTGGTACTTATATGTTTGGATCCAAACAAATATATGTTTCGGACTGGTTGCAAACAGATATATGTTTGGATACAAACATAATATGTTTGGCTTCAAACAAATATATGTTTGCAACATTTTCTAACATGTATCAATTTTGTTTGTTTGAGTTACAATATATTTTTTATGGGTGGAGAGAGGATTTTTGGCAAAGAGCGTAACATCAGGGCACTCGCTTATTTTATAATAAAGAGTTGTGTGTATATTGCAATAGAAGATGAAGAATCGACGACGCGTGGGTAAAAAAAAATATTTTTGCTTTGTTGGTGTGTATGAGGCATACGGCCAAAACCTTGTGTTTCGTTTTTTTTGTTGTTGTTGCGATTTATTTTTTTAAAAGCAGTCATTTTTTCTGTAACTCACAGTTAACCAACCTAGCAAGCGAAGAGGAAAAGAAAAAAAATGGTATGAAAAATTTGTTCTTCAGTTTCGTCAAGGCAATTGTTGAGTAAGTCAGTATTTTGTGTCTTCTTAAAGAAATTGTGCTTTTTAGTAAATTAAATGCAATACAATAAATTTTATAATTGAATCAAAAAGGTGGATGGAAATATTTTATTAGACAAAGAAGAAATCGAACTTAATATTGGTAATAACATTAATACATTTTTCATGTATATACATGAATATATTTGAGATATGAGTGTACCTATTTATTACATAATATAATCATCTGATTTCAGATGAATTCAATTTTGAGGAGAATCTGTTTTATTTCACAACTTAGAAGAAGCATTCAACTATGTTTCTATAGTTTATAATTAGTAAATTTTTTTACTTCTACAAGTGTGAAACTGCATTGTTATTTAAATTATTCTAGTCCGCTTTTCTTCCATTAAAGCTTGTTATGTGTATTTTGTATTTGGAATTTGTATGTACCTACGTGTCTGTTGTTGCTTTTGTGTTTGACATATCTATGCATTTTAATAAAAGAAATAGCCACTACCATTAATAACTGTGTGTGTGTATGTGAATGTTTTTGTGGCTTTTGGGTGTGTTTTTATATTTCATCCAAACAAATATTTGTTTGCACCCAAACATACATGTATTTGTTGGCAGGACACAAACATATGTTAGGTTAGGGACTGTCGCAAACATATATGTTTGTTGCAAAATATGTTTAATACATATGTTAGAGAGGCCTTTTTCATTCCGTGTATATTCAAAATGAATGTATCGACAAGCTGAGTCGATCTGGCTATGTGTGTCCGTCCGTCTGTCCACCTAAACTTTGTAATCACGCTACAGGTCGCAATTATGATCGGATCGTCACGATGTGGGATTTAGGTGTCGATAGGGGTCCCAGAGAGGAAGGAGTCTATTGATTTTAGTAATGGTCGGATAATATTCAGGGGCTGCAATCGGCAAAACACTTATTTAAAAATCATAATTTTTATGCGAATATTTTCGCTTCTGTTACAGGTATTCCACCAACAAAGCAAGTCAATGGATGAAAAAAATATCACGTTTACAATGATGCCATGCAGGAGGTTGCCATAGGTGGTCAAGCAACGGAGATATCCCAATGGTACCTAAACCAACACAATTTGTCAATTTTTGGATTTGAGGTGTAATGACGAATATCCCAGCTTTGGTTGTGGTCTTTCCAAAAGCAAAGCGTGACAATGGAAGTAGAAAGTCTCACCTTTACAATGATTTGAAATGGGTTGGCGTAGGTGGTAAAACCTCGGAGATATCGCAATAGTTGCTAATCCATCTCAATTTTCCATTTTTATACCCTTCACCATAATATGGAGGGTATAATTCGATTTGTCACACATCGAAATGTTCGTCGGAGAACCCATAAAGAATATATCACAAATATTGTAAATTATTCCATTGCAAAAAAAGTTTAATTTTTTTTTGCTCTACATCAAAAATTTTTGGTACGTAGGGTAAGAAAAAATTCCCAAGTACGAATCTGCTCGCGAGCCAATTTTTTGCTGCTGCGGACAATAGATAGGGCCGTTTTATTTCGTCTTTTAAGAAAAAAAAAAAATATTATAAAAACGCTAATTAATTTAATGAGCACAATTGTTACTAAAAATTTCTTTCGAAGTGACTTCAGCGAGTAGCTTCCACAATACACGTAAAACGTTACTCAGAATTCGCGGAATGTACATAAAATTTGATAAATTATTGAATATAAGTCAACTTTTTTCAAAATAAAGACCCATTTAGCGGTCATAAAATTACATAAAAATTTGTTGTGGATCAAAACTTCGCGGCGAATCGAATGGCACTAAACCATCCCAACAAAATTAAATAGAAGTGGTTCTATGAGATGCCATGATTTCACTGGATCTTTTGCATTGGTTCAAATGAAGTCGTAAAAGATCCGATCTTTTCATCAGCATTTGAACCCATTCAAAGTAAGTCGTGAAAAATCCAATCTTTTGATCAGCATTTGAACCCATTCAAAGGAAGTCGTGAAAGATCCGATCTTTTCATCAGCATTTGAAGCCATTCCATCGATGACTTTTGTGATTTAATTTATACACATGTATATTTTCTTTTCTTTATCTAATTACGTTTAAAGCTATATAAGATTTATTATGCTAGGAAGTCCCAATCATTGAGCTAAAAATAGAGTCGGACTGCACTATTTGGTATTATAAAAGTTTCCTTGCCTGCTCTAGAGAACCCGGCTCAACAGAACCTTAAAAGCAAGTCGATTTGTAGATCCATACAAAACAAAAGAGTATACATTTGCAAAATGTTGTAAAAAACCACGAAATAGTAGTAATTTGCAATTGGTGTCCATGTCGAAATCTGTACTGGTGATGGGAAGTAAAACACCTTTTGTAAGATGAATCAAAATCAGTTGCGGATGAAGTAAACTCTGTTGAGAGCAGCGGCAGTGCTTTAACTGCAACAGCTGGACGGCCGGAAGTCATGTATCTTACTAAAGTTCTCAACCTGTCGCTAGCCACACACATTGTTCCCGAAGTGTGAAAATATACCAGCTACTGAAGCCTGGCAAAGATGCCAGCAAAGGTGAATCGTACAGACCCATTTCGCTTTTGCCGCCCGTAGCAAAGACCCTTGGGGCTTTAGTCCTCCCCAGCATCAGAAATAACTTTCCAGTTGCCGATCAATAGCATGGGATCCGTAAGCAGCACAACAACTGCGAGAACTCAATCAGAGCAAGCCGTGCGATAGAACAGTGATAGTGGCGGTTGATTTATCAAAACCCTTTGATACTGTCAAGCAGTCCAGGGAGGTGTCCAAGGTGGGGTGATATTGTCGTAACTGTCTAACCTATACTCTCCTGGGTTCCAACCGCTGCAGATGACATTGAGATCATGACGTATGCGGATGATTGTACGATCTTGGCGTCAGATGCCTTCCCTGATGACATTTGTTAAAGGCTGAACTCCTTTTTGTCTGATTCTTCCACCACGGTCTAAATTCCTATAGGGCAAGGATTGATGACACCGTGCAAAACATGTGCCCACCATGCGGCACAGGCCCGCACGAGACACTGCACCTGAAATAGCCACATTCTTACAACTGATAGACCCAGAGTCAGATTAAGCAGAAAAATGAACATACAAACATATAAACTACTGTTACAACAACAACAAACTGCAATTATGGATGTAAACTTTTTGATGATAATTAAATTATAGTTATTTTATAAATTCCTTTGAATTAATGAGAAAAAAATCATGAAAATCATATTTCAATACAGCATTTTCCATTTTCCGAACAAGACGTGAAAATTTCATGTCTAAAGGCCTCAGCACAAACGGTCCGTTAAGCGTCGCGTTACAACAACCACATGAAAACTTCAAGAACAAACTTGGCATCATTTACACATTTTTCATGTAGTTGTTGTTTTCAACGCGCAACGCGTCGCAAAACGGATCGAATGTGCCGAGGCCTTAAGGGTTGGTGAAAATGACATGTCAAATCATTGGTGAAAATGACATGACAAATCATTGGTGAAAATTACATGTCACAGTTTTAGTCAAAATTACATACTTTGGATCCAAAAATGGATAGCATCTTTTGGGGTCCACGCTCATATAAAATTCATAGATGAAGATGCTAAAAAGATGGCATAACAGATCACATGCACCCATGATTGAATAATAGATTGGTATTATAGTTTCGATGTTACAGCCAAAATAAGCACATCCATAATTTGGTCAAAAAATGTCGATCATCAAGATTAACTCTAAACTAGAAAATTAATAAAAAATCATTAAAAATGATCATCGTCCTAAGAGTCAAAAATTCAAAAAAAAAAAAAAACAAGCTGAGCCCGGCTGGGATTTGAACCCACGCCCTTGAAAACATATGAAAAAATGTTGTCACGGCGTGTTAGCGTTCAAAGCCAAACTCCTAACTTCAAAGCCATTCCACAGTCGATATATCTGAAGAGCTGCCCAACTAACAGCGAAACCGGTCACATAATTTGGTGACTGTGTGGGTTCGAGTCCTTGGCTTTCCTTTTTCATTTGCAAAAAATTTCGATCACCAAGCTTAACTCTAAACGAGAAAATTAATAAAAAAACCATTAAAAATGATCTTCGCCCTAATAGACAAACTTTCATTTTTTGTTAAAAAATATTTTATACCCTACTCCACAATGCACAGTTGATCCACTTGTATGTAGAAAGTGGCCAAAAATATTTAGAGTGTAAAAATCAAGCCAATGCGCCGGTTACAGCTTTGTGCTGCTTCGAAGAGTGTTTTAAGAAACCACGAGCGTAACATTCTCCCCCCTTTCCCCTCTGGAGGGGGTATAAGGTGAGAATTGTTTTATGCTGTTAATACAAAATGACATCAACAAAGGTCCCGATTATCTTATGATGCAAAAATAGGCTTGGGCAAACAAAACAATCTCCAAAACAACATAAAATCCAACCAATTTAGCGGATTAAAAAAAAATCAATATTTTTTGTCTGAAAATTGGTAAAATTTTTAATATAGATCTTATAGCGTTCTTCCTGGAAGGAACGTACCGCCAACGTAAGACACATTTAAAAGAAGATTTCTTCATCTTGCCACTGATACCAATTATGTTAATGTACGTGGTAAGATAACAGAATTATACGCTAAGTTATCCATAGAAACCCTATTCTAGGCCAGTTTTGGTCAGCGGCCTACCATTTGTAGTCTGGCACTAAATGGCAGCTGATTTTAATACTGAATAATCTTAAACCCATGAACTACTTTGGAAAATTGTTCCCGAGGTGGTCACTGGTGGGCATCACGACTAAAACCTTAGGTCAATTTAAGTTTATGATCGAATTGGCATTACAAAATACACTAAGAAAATATGCAGCTAACTAGAATTCCACAACACTCTAAAACACTATTTTTTAATGAAAGTTAGGCTATTACCTTCTCCTTCAAAATCCACTATAATATTTCGCTATACGTATTAGTTTCGAGATATTTTGAATACATATATTTACTTGCACTTAAATTATAGGTTGTACTCACAACAAAAAATATTAGTCAAATGTTTCGACTTTTGAAGCTATTCTAAAGAAGATCGCGTTCGAATGAAACAAAAATTAATATATTTTTAAAAAGGTCTATGTCATAGCTGCCTGAGTTGCCAGATGTTGTACCAAAATTCTGGCATTCATTTTTTTATTTTTGGCCAATTGGTGGATCCTCTGTGCAATGTGGGAAGGGTATTATCATATCGCAATCATAGTCCGATCAGCCCGATATTTTAAAACAGGTGTGAGCTTATGACAGAAATGAAGCTTGCAATTTTTTTTTAGCGGGTGAAATGGATCGAAAGTTTTGTCTGAAAATTGGAAAAAAATTTAATATATATCTTATATCTTTATTCCTGGTAGACCCATTCCGCCCACGTGAGTTATTTTTGAAAGGCGATCCCTCGACCTTTCCATAGATGCCAATTATGTTGATGTACGTGCTAAGATAACAGAGTTACAGACTAGTAACTACAAAAATTCCACGGTTTAAATTGTGTGTAACCATAACCACGCTACAGTTCGCAGTTATTGTTTAATACGGACTTTTATGGGAAAAATATCCAAATTCAATGTTCGTTCTATATTTTATTTATAGGAGACATATTTCGGCAATCTACGAAAATAAACTTGAAAACCAACATGAATATAGCGGTTAGATGACTCAACTACTGCCTAACATATAAGTGGTTTTTTTATTGTTGTGATTTTCTCTATGCAAGAACTACATTTACATTCCACATTACAAAATGTCCCAATCATGATAGAAAAGTTTTCAAATCATGAATGAAGAATTCCCAGGTTTTTAAATTGTTACAAATTACAATGCTGTACGGGGTCTTGAAGTTTTTGTCATACCTTTGGTAAAATGTAATGTAATAGTACCTCGAAATAGTTGTTGTTGTTGTAACAGTGTTTTACTATTATGTTTGTATGTTCGTTCTCCTGTTCAATCTGGCTCTGGTTCTATCTCCAGTTCCAGGAAGTTGGCTACTTCGAGGGGATGTAACCACAGATCCACTGGAGTCAGATGAGTAGGCTTGGCGGGGCAGTTGAATAGGTGCTTAGTATCGTGCCCATGCCGCATAGTGGGCAGATGTCTTGCACGGTGCGATCGATTCATTCCCAATAGGACTGCAATATCCTGAGCGTAATTGAGCCAAAACTACTCTGGTTTGTCGTGGCAGCTGACGCTCTTCAGCTGCGATAGATGGCGGATGTGCTCCGATGACTGCATTCACACAATAATTGCTTATGGTCTTAGCAACTGTGTCCGTGTGAATGCTGTTCAAACCTGCCTGATATGCCTGTTGATCTAGAGGTTCTCTCCTATATTGTTGGACCGTTGTCTCTAGAGCATGAATATCCTTCTTGATATGCCTAGGTGTATCGGTGGCCAGCAGATGGTGATTGGAATGGCACACACGGTAAGATCCAAGCAGGTACTCCAACGAAAGCATCTCACTATGTTGTCGTACTGGAAGAATCTTTGCCTACTCATGTAGATGGTCCACTGTAGATTTGAGGAGGCACCCTGTTGCTGTTCTCAGGGCAGCGTTCTGACAAATTTGAATCTTATCCCACTGCGTGTCACATAAATTCGGGGACCAAACTGGCGCCACATAGCTTACCACAGACCGACCTATCACTTTATACGTGGTCAACAAGGTTTCTTTATCTGCACCCCAAGTGCTGCCGGCTAGGGACTTGAGGACTTTGTTCCTACATTTCAGTTTATCGCAGATAGCTGTGGCATGCGCGGATGATGTGAAAGTGGTGTCGAATGTGACCCCTAGAATTTTGGGACAGTTTGTGGTCGGAATTCTGTTACCATCGACCCTGATATTCAACTCTCTTCTATACTGCGCCGTCCATGTGGTGAACAGAGTGGCCGTCGATTTAGTGGCGGATATCTGCATATTCCTCGCGTGGAAAAAGCTGGTAAGATCGGTTAAATAGGAGTTCAGTCTCTCACAGATGTCATCAGGGTAGGTGCCTTACGCCAGGATCGTACAATTATCCGCATACGTTACGATCTCAATGCCGTCTGGAGGGGGCGGAATACAGGAAAGGTAGAGGTTAAACAGTTCCGGAGATATCACCCCTCCTTGGGGAAATTCCTGTTGCACTCTACGGGGCCTGGATTTCTTGTTCCTGAATTCCACATACGACTGGCGACCACACATATAGTTGATTATCCAACGTGGAGTGCTTGACAGTATCAAAGGCTTTTGATAAGTCAAGCGCCACCATCACTGTTCTATCACACGGCCGCTCCTCGACAAATATGTGTGGAGATGGCGTGCAGCGCTGTTGTCGTGCTGTGCCGCTTACGGAATCCATGCTGATGATCGGCAACTTGATAGCTATTTCTAATGCTGGGGAGGACTAAGGCCCCAAGGGTCTTCGCTACAGGTGACAAAAGCGAAATCGGCCTGTACGTCTCACCGTTGCTGGCATCCTTGCCTGGCTTCAGTAGCGGGACCACCCTGCCCATTTTCCAGACTTCGGAAACAATAAGGGTGGCTAGCGACAGGTTGAGAACTTTAGTGAGATACTCCACTCCCGGCTCATCCAGCTGTTTCAACATTACCATGGAAATTCCGTCAGGGCCCAACGCTTTGGATGATTTAGCGTTCCTGATGGCATTCGCAACATCATTCATTGTAAACAGTGGTGGTTCTTCCTCGGCAGGAAGAGATCTAATGCGACGTAACTCTGCGTTCCTGATGGCATTCGCAACATCATTCATTGTAAACAGTGGTGGTTCTTCCTCGGCAGGAAGAGATCTAATGCGACGTAACTCTCTTCTCTTCGCCCTGTCACTCTCGGGGTGCTCGACAAACAGTCGATTTAAGTAACTTGCACACCTCTTCGGGTCAGTCAACGTAACGTCGCCAAACGTGACTGAGGTCCTGTCATCCCTCCTTCCGGGGTTCGAGAGTGACTTAACCGTTGTCCACAATTTGCTTATACCGGCTCCAATGTTCCGCTTATTTTTGCCGACCATACTGTTAACTTCCAGTGTCAGCTCCCTGACTCTGGGGTCGTCGAGGTTGGTTCGACGAAGCTCATCACGCTCATTTGCTAATCCCATCGCCTCTGCTGGGAAATTTGGTCTTATTTCGGGTATTCGACCAGCAGGTATATGGCGAGCGGCTGCAGCATTGATGATGTCTCGGAACGTCCTTTCCACTACCGGAACATCAGAAGGATTGGGCAATTTTCCGAAGCGGTGATTGGTGAACTATCTGAAAATCGGCCAATCAGCTTTTCCATGATTGACGAATGTGCGGCATTCAGAGGTGATGAAATCGGGTAGTCTGCTGATGGAGACAATTACGGGGAGATGGTTATGTCTGGCGAACTGTGACATGCTCCTCTAATTCTGGTAGGGGTGCCCTCATTGACCGAGCAAAACGTAGAGCTATCAATCTGCTCAGCCAGCGCTATACCTCTCTGGTCGTTTCCGAGGGCCAAATGCCACATCTCATGATGCGCATTAAAGTTCCCCAGGACCAGACGATTATGACCTTCCAAAAGCGGGCTAATGTCAGGCTTATAATCTGAGATACACCTATTTCTCGGCGGGATGTTCAACATTTTTCGCTAAGATTATTCACACAGTAGTTCCAGAAGGGACTAACCGAATTGTGCCAAACTAGGGATGTGGAAATATTACTTCCATGCATATATCAGGTTCGAATATGGGAAAAGTAAAGTCTAACAGCTCTTCTCGAACCGTTTTAAATTTGTTTGAAACATGTTTGCCTTGCGGCCCCTTTTACGACGGTGGAACTGGAACTTTTTTTGGACGATGTCCATACTTTCTGAGACGACACCAACTAAACTGACTAGTGCCTAAGATGACCCTCGAAGGGAGAAACCGGTTTGGTCTTAATTTTGTACATCGTATTATTGCTTAGAGACTTGGATTACGTCCGAATATGGACTACATCGGAACACTCCTTCGGGTGCCTAACACAAATTTTGGATTGTTTCAAATTTTTGTTTTGCTTTTTTGGCCTTTGTTACGACGGTAACATTTTTTGGGGGTCAAACTCCACTCTTCTTGGGAAATTGGCTCAAAATTAAAAAAAAAAAAAACATAGAAACGTTATAGTACTGAATTTACTTATATTCTTTGTGTCCGAGGCTGAGTGTATATTTCCGTCGGCACAGCTGACTGATACTTTCTAACTTGTTTTAATAATATGTAATGAAACAGCCCCGATTGGTCATTAAAAAATACAGAAAATAATACCTTACGTTTCCAGTAATTACCATGTATATTAACTTACATATGTACCGGACGGCTAAAATATGCAGCAAACATATAAAATAAATTCATTGGAAAATAGTGCCCAGGTGTAGAGGAGTAGAGTATTACATGGTCGGCCCTGTCCGATTATAACCCTCCCTTACTTGTTTTATTTTAATTTGTTGTATTGTTCAAAAGTAATAAAAGCAACACTCCCTCTCATTGCTTCTAAATGTATTTTCAACACACAAAAAGTTTGATGAACCAATCAAATTTAGGTTAATTGCCATTGCTAAAAAGTATCATATTTTTATTGCTTCTATTTTTTTAATAATTTATTAATAACTGACTTTTAAGAAACATTTTGAATACCCCGCTTGCTTCTAAACTAGCATAATAAAAGTTTTGCCGTTGTTGTTTTTGTCTATCACAATAGCAAAACTATTTCACATTTTATTGTCAAAATTCATAATCTGCTGGTATTATCTGTGAAATATGTCGTGCGAATTTTTTAAACGCATATAAAAACACCCACCGTTGCAAATATTCAATCATAAAACGACGAACATTTCAATCATTAGAAACTAAGCTAATCAGCAGCAAATAACAATAACTACAATGCGTGCCTTTATTGTCTTGTGTTTGGTGGCTGTTGCCTGTGCCGATAAATTGGGTTATAACTATCAACCAGTTGGTCACTCCTCATCCGGACTATCCTTTGCTCCTGGTGCTGCTGCCAGCAATATTGCATCCAGCTATGATGGAGGTGTTGGTTCTTTCGAAGGTCAAGGTTCCAGTCTCACTCCCTCATTCGGCCCACAAGGTGAATTGGAAAAGGAATTCTACACTTTCTCTGCCAACGATGCTGATTTCAATGAAGGCGCCAGCTCTGATCAGTATGCCAGTGCCTTGAAAAAGGGTCTCCGCGTTGTCTTCATCAAGGGCCCCGAAAACAATGGTTTGGAAGATGCTGCTTTGGCCTTGGCCAAACAAGCTGCCCAACAACAAACTGCCATTTATGTTCTCAACAAACAAGCCGATCTCGCAGGTTTGGCCAACAAACTCAACAGTCTCGGTAACAATAACAACCAAAGACCCGAAGTTCACTTTGTCAAGTATCGTACTCCTGAAGATGCTGCCAATGCACAACGTGCTATCCAAAGCCAATACGATTCTTTGGGTGGTCCATCAACCAGCATCAATGGTGGTGTTGCTCCAGTCATCAACTTTGCTTCCCAAGCTCCCGTTGCTGCTGCTCCCGCTGCTTCTGCTCCTGGCGCTAGCTACTTGCCATCTTCTATTTTCCGTCATTAAGAAAGTTAAACCGTGTGAGAATTTTTCTGCTATGATGCGGAAGACATTTGTTGGTAGTTTTATAAAACAATAAAATTGTTATTTGTTGTAATATTTAAATATTGGTTGTAATATGTTTTATGATATGTGGGGAGGGTATTATGAATTGATTTTGGCCCAAAAGTTTCTAACACATCGAAATAGATGTGGTACTTATACGTTTGGTTCCAAACAAATATATGTTTCGGACTGGTTGCAAACAGATATATGTTTGGATACAAACATAATATGTTTGGCTTCAAACAAATATATGTTTGCAACATTTTCTAACATGTATCAATTTTGTTTGTTTGAGTTCCAATATATTTTTTATGGGTGGAGAGAGCGTAACATCACGGCACTCGCGTATTTTATAATAAAGAGTTGTGTGTATATTGCAATAGAAGATGAAGAATCGACGACGCGTGGGTAAAAAAAAATATTTTTGCATTGTTGGTGTGTATGCGGCATTCGGCCAAACCCTTGTGTTTCGTTTTTTGTTGTTGTTGTTGCGATTTATTTTTCTAAAAGCAGTCATTTTTTTGTAACTCACAGTTAACCAACCTAGCAAGCGAAGGGGAAAAGAAAAAAAATGGTATGATAATTTTTTTCTTCAGTTTCGTCGAGGCAATCGTTGAGTAAATCAGTATTTTGCGTCTTCTTAAAGAAATTGTGCTTTTTAGTAAATTAAATGCAATACAATACATTTTATAATTGAACCAAAAAGGTGAAGGGAAATATTTTATTGGACAAAGAAGAAATCGCAATTAATATTGGTAATAACATTAATACATTTTTCATGTACATACATGAATATATTTGAAATATGAGTGTACCTATTTATTACATAATATAATCATCTGATTTCAGATGAATTCAATTTTGAGGAGAATCTGTTTTATTTCACAACTTAGAAGAAGCGTTCAACTATGTTTCTATATTTTAGAATTGAATTGCTCCCGCTGCTTCTGCTCCTGGTGCAAGCTACTTGCCTTCTTCTATTTTCCGTCATTAAGAAAGTTAAACACTGTGGGAATTTCTCTGTTATAATGCGGAAAGCATTTGTTGGTAGTTTTATAAAACAATAAAATTGTTATTTGTTGTGATATTTAAATATCGGTTATATGTTTTTATACTTAACTTACATTTAAATTAAATTAGGCCTTAACTAAATTTAAATTAAAGGTGCTTATACCTGGGAAGTTTATGCGGATTCTGAAATTACAATGTTCAGAGATGAGAAAAATAAAAAAACAGAACAAAATCGCCGGAGGAATTTTCAAATAAATCGTGCTCAAAGTTCACATTTTTAGTTGTTCCTTAAGTTTCACGGTTTTACTTGGAAACCGCAAGTCCTATCGCAGTGGCACTAAAGAAAATGTTGTTGCAGTGAAAATTCTCTACAAGATTGACCTTAATGGTCAAATTGGGACAATGCACAGACAGTATCGCCTCCTTATAAAACAATGTCATGCACGATGCACCTTAACTAACTTTACACGAAAATCGCTTATACCTGTGAAGTATTTGCGGATTCTGAAACAGCAATGTTAATAGATGAGAAAAAACCAAAAACAACAAACAAATCGTTAAAGGGATTTTTAAAAAATCGCGGAAAATTTTTGCAATTTTTGGTTTATTTTAGGTTTTCAGGACTTTGCTTGGCAACGGCAAGTCCTGTCGAAATGGGACTTAAAAAAATGTTGTAGAGGACTTTCACTGTTACAATATTTTCCTTAGTCCCAGTTCGATAGAACTTTCCGCTTCTAAGCAAACTCCTGAAAATCTAAAACAAAACTACAAATCTGAACTTTGACCGCGATTTATTTTAAAATCCCTTTAGAGATTTTTCTTGATTTTGGATTTTTCTCATCTATTAACATTGCTGTTTCAGAATCCGCAAAAACTTCCAGGTATAAGCGATTTTCGTGTAAAATTAGTTAATGCGCATCGTGCATGACATTGTTTTATTGTTTTATAAGGAGGCGATACAGTCTGTGCATTGTCCCAATTTGAACTTCTATATATCAAAAATGGTAAAACCTACGAAAATACCATTAAGGCCAATCTTGTAGAAAATCAATGCTACAACATTTTCTTTAGTCCCATTGCGATAGGACTTGGCGTTTCCAAGTAAAACCGTGAAAACATAAGAAACACCTAAAAATGTGAATTTTGATCGCGATTTATTTGAAACTCTCCGGCGATTTTTTTTTTGTTTTTTGATTTTTCTCATCTCTGAATATTGTAGTTTCAGCATCCGCAAAAACTTCCCAGGTATAAGCACCTTTCATTTAAATTTATTTAAGGCGCACCGTATATATTGGGAGGGTATGAGTTGGTTTTGGCCCAAAAGTTTATATACTATACTATATAAAAATTCGACATGCTTAGCGTGATTGGTGGACCAAATACATCAAATGGGGCGAAAATATATATATAGAAAATATATAGGGCAGCGATGTGCAAATCTGAACCGATTTCTATAAAATTTGGCAAAATTTTTGTAGCGAATTCCGTCACACATTTAAAATTTCGTCGAAATTGGACGCACGTAGCAAAGTTGGCACCTAAAATCGAGCGAAAATATATATGGGAGCTATATTACCTGCTGTACAAAAACATATCGATACATGACATGTCTTCAAACTTCACATATGCGAACAATTTTGAAATTTTGAGCGGTAGGTAACCGAAGAAGTGGACCAATACAGTCCATATTCGAACACGATTTAAGTGTGAAAGAAGTATTACCAAGTACAACGGGTTGGCTAAAATCACCATTATGTCTGGAACGAAAAACATTATATCGCTGTAAACTGGACCACAAGAAGTACTTTCGGTTAATATTTACAAACGATCCTTAAAGTGTTATTTAACAGTTCATTATCCAAAGATTTTATAATGACCAATGTTTTAAGTTCATGCACATCATTAATTTGTAAAACTTTTATGACATTATCTCAGGAAGTATGCACGCAGAGAAAAAATATTTTTCGTTTTGTTGGAACAACAATATCTATTTTTTTATTTGCGATTTTGCCTTTTTTAAGCGAAAATCGTTTTTAGTATTAATTTTTTAATTAATTTCTCGTTGGAAATCGAGCATCTGAAAAAGGAAAGCCGAGGACTCGAACCCACACACACTCTCAAACACACCAAGCACTACCTTATCTGCTTGCGCAAGTACCCATGCTTCGGAGCCATACATTAGCACGGGTAGTATCAGTGTTTTGTATAGTGTTATTTTTGTTTGACGAGTTGTGGCTTTGTTTTTAAAGTGCTTACATAAGCCAAAGTAGAATCTGCTGGCCAATAAAATTCTTCTTTTTATTTCACAATTGATATCGTTTGTTGTGTTTACGGCGGTGCCGAAGTATACGAAGTATTTTACCACCTTAAATTTATAGCAACGAAATTCAACAGTTGGGCCGATCTCAATTTACGCATTGCGCGTCGACACCATCAACTTGGTCTTCTCGCCGTTTACCGCCAGACCCACTTTAGCACATTCTCCTTCGACCTTCATAAAGGTATCGGTTACTTCTTTTACTGATCGTCCCATGATGTCTATATCATCAGCATAAGTAAGCAACATGTGGCTATTGGTTTATATTTTGTCATTTTTTTGACGTTTGCCTCTCGTATAACCTTTTTAGCAGGATGTTGAAAAGATCACACGAAAGGCTGTCTCCTTGCCTGAAACCTCTTTTGGTACAAAACTCTTCGGAGTGGTTCTTTCCTATTTTAACTGAAGATATTGTGTCAGTTAGAGTCATTTTACAATGTCGTATGAGCTTTGCGGGGATACCAAATTCAGACATGGGTTGGAATACTTTTAAACATATCGGGCTGTCGAAGGCTGCTTTATAATCGACAAAAATGTGGTAGGTGTCAATCTGCATCTCTTTGGTCTTCTCCAGGATTTGCCGCAGGGTAAATATCAGGTCGATGGTGGTCTAATGCCGCATTGGTAAGGTTTAATTATTTCGTTGACCATGGGCTTTAGTCGTTCGCACAACATACCTGACACTATATTGTAGGCAATAGGGAGAAGACTTATGCCCCTACAGCTGGAGCATAAAGTCTTATCTTCTTTCTTATGGACGGGACACAGGATGCTCAGGTTCCAATCGTCGGGTATGCGTTCTTCCTGCCAGATGGAGCTAACTAGGTGATGCATACACCTTATCAGCGTGTCGCCTCTGGTCTTAAACATCTCGGATGGTAGGCCACCAGCTCCTGCTGCCTTATTATTCTTCAGCCGGTTTATTGCTGTCTTTACCTCATCTTGACCGGGTGGTATACATTCAATACAATCTTCTGGGATTAGATCTGTGGTATCTTCGTCGACTTCGCTACTATTGGATACCAACAGTTTGGAAAAATGCTCTTTCCATATACTTAGCACACTATATGTATCAGTTACTAGATTACCTTGCTGGTATCTACAGGAGAATGTGCCAGTTCCAAAGCCATCACTTTGATATTTCACTCTTAGGTAGAATTTTTGTACATCTCGATCCTTTTTCCTGCGGAAAACACGTTTTCCTCTCTCCTTTTCTCCCGATACCTCTCTCGTGCGCTACGCGTTTCTACTGATTGTAAAGTAGCCCTATATTCCGCATTTTTCTCTTCGGTAGCAGCACGACACTCCTGGTCACACCATGGATTCCTTGCTGGAGGTCTCAGGTATCCAAGTACTGATTTTACCGCTGTTTCCATGGAGTGGACAATGTTTTGCCATTGTCCTGATATGTTGAAGGTAATGTTGAAGAATTTTGCTTTTAATCGAATTGCAGCGAGTCTTTCATTCACTGGGTTGAAGCTGGAGACCAGATGTTTTAACCTCCGACCAACTACAAATCCGCAACCAAACTCATGCTTTGTGTCATGGCAGCTATAATACAGTGCTTCACCTTTAGGTGTTGTTGTGACGCCTTTCCCGTTCTATTGTATTTCCTGTATGGCAGTAATGTCGGCTTTGTACTTTTCAAGTACGTATGCCAATGCGAAGACTGCACCTTCTCTCTAAATAGTGCATTCCAGGTACAGATTCGCAGATCATGGTCCTTTAAACGTTTGCGCGGTTCGTCAACTTTAGAGGGGTTTGTTTTTCTTTTCTTTCGTTTTTTCATAGTAGGTTGTTTTTTCTAGGGGAGGGTTACTAACCCGACGCCCAAACCCAAGTTTTTAACGCAGTACATCTTAGCTTACTACCTTTAACGGGTGTTAAAGGCAGTTCCCCAGGAAGAAAATAATAAAATTGTCCAAGAAACGAGAATAATATGGTCCACATGACAAAAGCTATTGTTGGATACGACAAAAACAATTGTTGTAATTGACAAAAGCTTTTGTTGGACTCACAATACAACATGCGGAATCTAACAATACATTTACAATACATATTTTGCTCTTCGAATATTGTTGGATTAATATTATTTTTTTCTCTGCGTGTGGAATGCCCCCGAAAAAAATGTACCGTAGTAAATGGAACCGAGAGCACAACCTGCTGCAAAAAATTTAATAACGATCAAAGAAATGTTCCTTATTTGAACTTATGGACCGATATAATCAATATCAGAAAGAAATATTACGATGTGCAAAGTTGGGACCAAATCGCTTTCTTCCTTCAAGAGTTATCGTCCATATCATTATACTAAATAAATTTGAATTTTTGTGGGGGAGGTACCCTAAAAAGTGGACATACATATACGGAATATCTACGAACTTGATCTTAGATCTCATACAAAATATTACGAGAACCAAATTTTGGACCAAAACGGTTGATCCGGATTTCTTCCAAATATGTTTGGGATCTAAAACCTTTAATTCGATGGGGCATATTTTCATCGTATTAAAGTGTAAATACCAGCATTAGCCCAAAAGATGAATGTATAAAAATAAATTTTACCAACGAAACAATGTTTTCCATCTGAACAAACTACTGTTATTACAACAACTGCTTTTGGGTTTTTCAACACACTATTAACCAAAACAAATAAATATAAAAAATACAATTTTATCTAAAAAATAAGTCATTAATATAAGGGGCAGGCAATATATTCTACTTTTATTGCTTTTGCTAAAAATAGTCGAAACTATTTTGTTAACAACATAAAATGCAAATTAGTAATTTCACCTTAACAAACTGCACTTCCTACGCTATGACGTATTGGAAAACCCCTAATTGGTGTTAACTGCAAATAAAACTTTTATGTTGCTGTCCATCACGATAGCGTAGCATATTGAGCTACATATTTTAAATTTTTATTATCAAAATCATAATCTGCTGGTATTATCTGTGACATTCTTTTTTGAACATATAAAACCACCAGCCGCAGCAGATAGCCAATCATAAAACAACGAACATTTCAATCATTAGAAACTAAGCTAATCACCAGCAAATATCAACAACTACAATGCGTGCCTTTATTGTCTTGTGTTTGGTGGCTGTTGCCTGTGCCGATAAATTGGGTTATAACTACCAACCAGTTGGTCATTCATCATCTGGATTATCTTTTGCACCTGGTGCTACTGGTGGTGGTGTTGGTTCTTTCGAAGCCCAAGGTTCCAGTAGTGCTCCCGCGTTCGCCCCACAAGCTGAATTGGAAAAGGAATTCTACACTTTCTCTGTCAATGATGCTGACTTCAATGAAGGTGCCAGTTCTGATCAGTATGCCAGCGCTTTGAAGAAGGGCCTTCGTGTTATCTTCATCAAGGGTCCCGAAAACAATGGTTTGGAAGATGCTGCTTTGGCTTTGGCTAAACAAGCTGGTCAACAAGAAACCGCCATCTATGTTCTCAACAAACAAGCCGATCTTTCAGGTTTGGCCAACAAACTTAACAGCCTCGGCAACAATAACAACCAAAGACCCGAAGTTCACTTTGTCAAATACCGCACTCCTGAAGATGCTGCCAATGCTCAACGTGCTATCCAAAGTCAATACGATGCCTTGGGTGGTCCTTCTCATAACTTCAATGGTGGTATTGCTCCGGTCATCAACTTTGCTTCCCAAGCTCCAGTTGCTACTGCTCCGGCTGCTTCTGCTCCTGGTGCTAGCTACTTGCCTGCTTCTATTTTCCGTAATTAACTTACACTTAAACTCTAGGGTATATTTACCAGTATGTTATATTTTTTGTTGTAGTAATAGTTAGTAATAAAATTGTTTCTTGTTGATGATATTAATACTATGTGTATCCTTTTATATCGATGAGATTAGTACTCGAAATTCAGGTTCTCACAGTTTTAAGCTTTGTCTCATGGTAATCAAGGCATTTAAAAACAAAGATAATTGCCCACTATTTGAAAACTATTATATGGATCTTTGGATTAATATGGATTTTGTTCTGGGTGTATGATAATAGATACAACTTTGTCTCAGAGAGAAACTCGAAATTCTAAACGGTTTGCAAGATATGAACTTCAAGAAATGAATTCAGAAAATAGTAAAGAATCTTCGTGTTGCTCATTGGTATTCAGAAATATTTATAAAAATGTAAATTCAATAATCAATCTTTAACTGCATCATTCATAGCTGCACTTTGGCGTTTTCTGACCCAAAATAATTTTTGGCAAATATTTTGTGGAAATTCAATACCTATATTTTGGGCACAGCTGTATTTTTTGGTGATTATACCAACCACCATAATATGGAGGGTATAACCAAGTTTGTCATTCCATTTGTAACATATCGAAATATTCATTGGAGACCCTATAAATTATATATATAGTCTGGACCTGCATAAAATTCCACGTCGATGTAACCATGTCCGTTCGTCCGCCCGTCTGATGATATAAATATACAGCTCGCAATATCAATATTAGAGTTTAATAGTTTGGTATAGAAGTTTCTATTACCTCTAGGATGTTTGGTATTAAAAATGGGCTATATCGGACAACGTTGTGCTAAAGCCCACATAGAACGTTACCTCCAGATTTTCGGTATTTTGAAGTTTTTAGCCTCTTTTGATTACCGAAATGGCTGAAATTTGGCATTAAGTCCTCTTTGTGGCTACAAAACCTTTTCCAAAAAATTTATCGGTTTAGGTCCACGTTGTGTTATAGCCTAAATAGTTCGAATGTCTTTCTGAAATGAATGAAGCTTGGTATATATAGTATAGTAGTATGGGTATAAAACATTCATACATGTTCACTAGAGCGAACCAAAAAACATTTTTTTTAAATTTGGCACTTTGTGTTGTTATGCGCCATTTGACATTTTTTTTGGAAAGTTTGACAGTTTTTAAAATAAATGTACTCAGGCTATTTTGACATACGACCATGTGTTGGGTTGTTTACAGTAACATAAAAAAATCAATTTGCACAAAATGCAATTAGGAGCATCTCAGAATGCTACAAAAACCGATTTAATGAATTCAATCGTGGCCAGCACTCTTTAAAAACGAAGGTCGTGAGGGTCGTCCAAAAACGGACGTTGTTCCAGAAAAAAATGAAGCCGCGCGTGAACTGATATTGCAAGATCACCAGGTTATGTACCGTGATATAGAAGAATCCTTGCTCATTTCTTGCACCAATTAACATTTAATATTGCATAAAAACCTGTTCGCAAAAATTGGTTCTTGTCGTTAGATCCTGGAAATTGGTGCAAGGAAATTGTGAAAAAATACAATCGATTTTCTTCAAAAGACGATTATATCGTCACAGGTGACGAATCATGGATCAATGCGTATGAGTCCGAAAGACAGTGTGGGTCTTCGAAGACGAGCCAAATCCACCGAAAGATGCTCATGGAAGAAGCATTCCAAAGCACAGGGTCTCCTGCACTCAGAAGCAAAGCGTCTCCTGTTTCTTCGGCGAAACTGGCCATGTGGTGACGACTATTTTGCCCGAGCAACGTAGGACGGCCAATCCTGAGTGGTATACCACAATTTGTTTGCCTGAAGTCTTCGGAGAAATTCGAAAAACAATCAGTTGAAGACGAATCATTGTGCACCATGACAATGAGAGCTCTTAGATATCGATTCAAACCTGCGCCTTTTTGATCGTAAAAAACTTGGAATTGATGGTTCATATGCAACAATTGGTTTGAGCGCATGAAAAAGGGTATAGGGCAGACTTAAGAAAACAACAAAAATATTTTTGATGGTAAATATTCGCGTTTTCATTATTAGACCAGACAATTTTTAAGTTCCCTTCATATAAACTGCTGTGCCAAATTATAAAGCTCTATTTTTAATATTTGAAGCGTTACCTTGAATTCAGCAGACGCATTCAGTTCTCATTTGTCCTGCCGTGTCCGAACATCAGAAGTGTTAGACAGTTTTAACCAGAACCAAGTAAGCATTAGCTTCTTCCCGAGAAAAATTTCTTGACTGTGAATCTTTTAAAGCGGTTTCGTTGGACGTGGAGGTAACGCTGTGCTACAAGAGTTTACAAAAACAAGTAAGAACGGAGTTAAGTTCGGCCAGGCCGAACTTATTATACCCTCTACCACGAGTTGTATTGAAGTACAATGTGACAATTAGTTTCCTTTTGTTTATGAAGAAGACTAAATACCAAATTTCAGCAAGTTCGGTAAACAATGTGGCTAACCGAAATTCGGGAGGTACCGTTTCATGGTGGATATATCAAAACGTCGGTCTATCCCTACAAATTTCAGGCGAAAAGTTTTTAAACTCAAAGAAGACTAAATAACAAATTTCCAATATTTCGATCTTCGAAATACCGAAAATCAAGAGTTACGCTTCTATGGGGGATATAGGAACCCGCGGACTTATACTGATAATTCTCTTCTGGAATTTCAGTCTTTCGGTGGGATATTGACGTCAGAACCTTCAAAATACCGAAAATCGGAGGGTACCGTTCCATGGGGCCATATCGAAACAATCAGACTACAAAGACTAAATACCAAATTGCAGCCATTTGCTGTGACCACAACCTTCAAAACACCGAAAATCAGCAGGTACCGTTCTATGGGGGCTACATGAAGGCGTGGACCTATGCCGACAAATTTCGTGGAGAAAGTTTTATACCCCCAACGAAAACTGAGTACCAAATTTCAGCAATTTCGATGTGATAATGAGGCTAAAACCTTCAAAATACCGAAAATCAGGTGATACCGATCTATGGGGGCTTTATGGTGGAAAGTTTTATACCCCCAACGAAGATTTTCAGCAATTTCGGTGGGTTGCTGTGGGCACATCCTTCAAAATACTGAAAATCTTTGGGGGATATGTGAAAACGTGGACCGATATAGCCCATTCGCAATATCAAACATCATATGAGTAATAGAAACGTCTGTACCAAAGTACAAATTTCTATCTTAAAAATTGCGAGTTGTATCTTGATTTCAACATACCGACGAAGGGACATGGTTATAACGACTTAGAATTTTACCCTGATCATATCATCATATATATACTTTATAGGATCTCCGATGAATATTTCGATGTGTTACAAACTGAATATTGTGGTGGAGGGTATAAATATTCTACGATTCTCATGTAAAATTTCTCTCTTTTTGGCCATTGACCCCAACATACCTTTGGTTTATTTGGGTCACTTCACTATGCCACAATGTGGAATGGTACTATAAGTTGGTATACTTATATATACCAAATGAATGCCTCGACGAGTTGAGTCGATCTGTCTATATGTGTCCGTCCGTACGTCTGTCCATCTGTACCTTGTGATCAAGCTACAATTTTGATCGGATCGTCAATAAATGTTAGGTGTTAATGGAGGTGCCAGAGAGCCTATTAATTTTGCTAATGGTCTGATCATATTTAGTGGTCGAAATGGACAAAAATCTTTTGTGGAGAAAAAGTAAAATATTTATTTATTATTGTCTTTTTAGGACGAAGGCCATTGTTTATGAAGTTTTTAATTAATTAATTGGATTAATCGAGCTAATCTAGGAATCATTTTCTCAATACATACACATATACAATCGAAGGGGGGTTTCCTTCATGAATTGTAATGCCTTCAGTTTTTGAAGTTTTGGATATCATGTCGACAAACTAGTCGACATGATGCCAATGTATCATATCAACAAACTAGTCGACATGATATCCAAAACTTCAAAAACTGAAGGCATTACAATTCATGAAGGAAACTCCCCTTCGATTGTATATCACGGTGTGCGTTAACAAATTTAAATGGAAGGTGCTTACACCTCGAAATTTTTTGCTGATTCTGAAATTACAATGCTGATAGATGAGAAATATCAAGAAACAAAAAAAATCGCCGGAGGGATTTTCAAATAAATCGCGATTTAAGTTCACATTTTTAGGGGTTCTTTAGGTTTTCACGATTTTGCTTGGAAACCGCGAGATCTATGTAAATGGGTCTAAAGAAAATGTTGTAGCAGAGAAAATTCTCCACAAGATTAGCCTTTATGATATTTTCATAGGTTTTACCGTTTTTGAGATATGGAAGTTCAAATTGGGACAATGCACTGACTATATCGTCCCCTTATAAAACAATATTATGCACAGTACACCTTAACTAACTTTTAATGGAAACCGCTTACACATGCGATGTTTTTGCGGATTCTGAAACAGCAATGTTCATAGATAAGAAAAATAAAAAAAATGAAAAAATCGCCGGAGGGATTTTAAATAAATCGCGATCAAAATTCACAATTTTAGGGATTTTTTAGGGTTTCACGATTTTGCTTGGAAACCGCGAGTTCTATGTAAATGGGTCTAAAGAAAATGTTGGAGCAGAGAAAATTCTCCACAAGATTGTCCTTTATGATATTTTCATAGGTTTTACCGTTTTTGAGATATGGAAGTTCAAATAGGGACAATGCACTGACTATATCGTCCCCTTATAAAACAATATTATGCACAGTACCCCTTAACTAACTTTTAATGGAAACCGCTTACACATGGGATGTATTTGCGGATTCTGAAACAGCAATGTTCATAGATAAGAAAAATAAAAAAAAAATGAAAAAATCGCCGGAGGGATTTTAAATAAATCGCGATCAAAATTCACAATTTTAGGGATTTTTTAGGGTTTCACGATTTTGCTTGGAAACCGCAAGTCGTATCGAAATGAGTCTGAAGAAAATGTTGTAGCTGTGAAAATTCTCTATAAGACTGACCTTTAGGTTTTTTCGTAGGTTTTACCATTTTTGAGATATAGAGGTTCAGTTCAAATTTTTTAGGTTTTTATCTTAAGTCTTCAAGAGTTTGCTTGGAAACTGCAAGTCATATCAAAATGGGACTAAAGAAAATAGTGAAGCTGTCAAAATTCTCTACAAAATTGGATTATTTATTTTTTTCTAGGTTGTACCATTTTCCAGATATATAAGTTTAATCTGGGAAATTGCAGTAATGACATTGTTTTATAAGGAGGCGATACAGTCAGTGCATTGTCTCAATTTGAAATTCTATATCTCAAAAACGGTAAAACCTACGAAAATATCATGAAGGCCAATCTTGTGGAGAATTTTCTCTGCTACAACATTTTCTTTAGACCCATTTACATAGGGCTCGCGGTTTCTAAGCTAAATCGTGAAAACCTAATGAACCCCTAAAAATGCGAACTTAAATCGCGATTTATTTAAAAATGCCTCCGGCAATTTTTTTTGTTTCTTGATATTTCTCATCTGTAAGCATTGTAGTTTCAGAATCAGCAAAAACTTCCGAGGTGTAAGCACCTTCCATTTAAATTTGTTAAGGCACACCGTGATATGTGTATGTATTGAGAAAATGATTCCTAGACAAGACACTAGGGTGACTTGATAAAGAAAAAATACTTCAATAAATACTTCATAATTACAAATTTGTAAAAATGTTTGTATAAATAGAAGTTATCAAAATCAGCCTTTGTCTTCTAGCCATTAGCATTCAAATACGCCTGATGAGCCTGGCTTAAACCACCAGGCGAAACGATCGTAGCGTAATGGTTGAGTGTGTGGTTCATTTTTCAATACAAAACTCCTTAGGCCATGTTAGCTCGATTAATCCAATTAATTAATTAAAAACTTCGTAAAATATTTATTCTTATGCGAACATCTCCACTTCTATTAAGAGAATTCCAAAAACAAAGACTGATAATGAAAGTAGAAAACTTCATCTTACAATATCGCATATTAAAACCCGTTTTGGATGTGTCGTTTTTGGAATGAATATTTTCTTCTTAAACTTAATTTACCCAAATAAATATTCAAAAAGCGTTTTTTTTCAACAATTAACGAATTATATTTATTTACCTAAATTACTAAGTCGATAACTAAAACAGACATAACAAATCTTATTTAATGCCTTACAATCTGCGTTTCAAAACGGAGGCGGGCAAATAGCTAGCGCCGGGTGCAGAAGCAGCTGGGGCAGCAGCAACTGGAGCTTGGGAAGCAAAGTTGATAACTGGAGCAACACCACCATTGAAGTTATGAGAAGGACCACCCAAGGCATCGTATTGGCTTTGGATAGCACGTTGAGCATTGGCAGCATCTTCAGGAGTACGGTATTTGACAAAGTGAACTTCGGGTCTTTGGTTGTTGTTGTTGCCGATGTTGTTAAGTTTGTTGGCCAAACCAGCGAGATCGGCTTGTTTGTTGAGAACATAGATGGCGGTTTCTTGTTGAGCAGCTTGTTTAGCCAAAGCCAAAGCAGCATCTTCCAAACCACTGTTTTCGGGGCCCTTGATGAAGATGACACGGAGACCTTGTTTCAAGGAGTTGGCATATTGGTCAGAGCTGGCGCCTTCGTTGAAGTCAGCATCATTGGCAGTGAAAGTGTAGAATTCCTTTTCCAATTCAGCTTGTGGGGCGAAAGAGGGGGCTCCACTGGAACCTTGGGCTTCAAAAGAACCAACACCACCTTCATAGCTTGGGGCAACATTGCTGGCAGCAGCACCAGGTGCGAAAGATAATCCGGAAGACGAATGGCCAACTGGTTGATAGTTATAGCCCAACTTATCGGCACAGGCCACAGCCACCAAACACAATACAATAAAGGCACGCATTTTCTTTGTTTTTCTGTTATCTATCGAACTATCGAACGAATGTTAATGATAAGCTCTGCAAAAGTGCTCGCTTTTATATTTGTTAAAAAACTTTATAAAACATTCTATACATATCAAAACAAATTTGAATTCGGAAATCGGAAATATTTAGAAAGGAAATGTTTTTTTTATTGAATTTGAATATAAAGCGATGCAGTTTTAAAACATTTTTTTATTTTTATTACTTTTTTGTTTTTGAATGTCCAAATTTGAATTTAAACAAAAACATTGAAAAACTGCAATGTCATGTATAAAACTGACCTACCGTAAAATTTTGTTAATTTTATTTGTTAGTCTGTGGGGGTGTAGATCGAGTTTTATCTATCTCTTTTGTTTGTGCGTTTTTAAATCAATGCAAATATGTAAAACACTCGAACGATTTATTTATTGAAATAACAAATATTTTAAATATTTGAAATTTTACGCTTCTTTCAAAAAAACGTTCAAAACTCAAATATTTTTAACATTTCTACGATTTTGTGATTGTCACCGTGGTGCAAAGTAAATGGAATATATTACGAATATTTGGCAGTGTTCATGAATTTTGGCAAAATATAATAAATATCCTTTCCACATTTTGATATAGGGTATACTAAGTAAGAAAGCAAGAACGTTGAGAAGAGATGACCCTGTGTATCTTACACCACGACTTTTGGCACTTCCGTCGGATAACAGAATATATTGAGGTAAAAGTTACTACCTCAAAAGAAGTGTAGTACCCTAAAAAATATTTAAACCCCAAAACATTAAAATATAAGCAAAGCAATTCTGGTTTGAAACTGCGACTCCTTATATATTCAAATCTCGACAAAATAAATCGATTAAGTGATGTGTGCCCGCCCGTATATTAAAAATTGTATTCAAACTCCCGATCGCAACTATGAATCAATAATCACACAATTTTTAACGTTTGTCGGGTTCCAAAAAAATAGACATCTATCGTAAATACTTATGGGTGAAATGGACCACTTACGTCACAGAGGAACGTTGAAATTAGAAGCAAATAACAAAGGACAATATTCGGACGGGGGCGAACATTTGATACCCTACACTACCTACCTACGGAACTTCGTTTGAATGATGGCGATATTTTGTCGTTACAGGAAGGTCATTGGTTATTTTCTATATTTTATAATAGACAGATGAATCGTCTGAACTCAATCGCTTATCTCAAAGAAATACCTAATGTCTAAAACCAATATTTCAAAGTCTCTGTGAAAATCATTTATTCTACTGTCCGAATGCACTGAAATTCGGGGATAATTCATTCTAGCTGCTTTTAACCCCTGTGTAGAATACCTTGCGTACCTTACTTTAGATCAAAAAAGCGATTTTTACATTTATTTATTTTGTACAACGTTGAACATATAAAGGCCATTAGTCTATGTGAGTATTATATGGAACGGTCGTGTAATGGATACAATGCTCTGCAGGCATTCTGCATACCCGGGTTCTAATCCCGGGCCAGACGACATCGGATTTTAAAAATGGTAAAATTTATGTTGATGACAATTCCCGGGCCAGACGACATCGGATTTTGAAAATGTTAAAATTAATGTTGATGACAATTCCTGAGTAATTCAGCTAAGTATGTAAAGTAGAAATAAAATATAATTAAAAAGGTAAAAAAGTAAAAATACGAAAAATTACAATTATAATAATAAAACAATAAAAAATAAATAAAAATTCTTTTTTTCCGTCAATGCCAATTTTATCGCTTTTAAAACTTCCAGTTGTGAAGGAAGCGACAAGTTTTTTCTTTTAGTAAAATGCAAAGAAATAACAAACACAAAACAACAACAGACGCGTTGATACATACAAAATTCCAAATACAAGAAATAGCGTCACACTTTTAGAACGAAAAACAAATTTAACTATAATTATAAAATATAGAAACATCGTTGAACGCTTGAAAATAAAACACATTCTCCTCAAAATTGAAATCATCAACGGGAAATCGACTTCTGAAGTCAAATGATTACATAAAGTAATAATACCTACTTACTTACTTAGCTGGCCCATTACAGAACATTTGTTCCATAGACCGAACTAAGAAAAGATCTCCAATTCTCTCTGTTTAGTGCTTTGCTTTCTGGAATACCGCGCCTTGTCACCTCTTCATCCACTTGTTTGCGCCATCTCGAATTTATACGCTTTTTTAGCGGGTTCGTCATCGCTCATTATTATTATATGGCCTAGACAACGCAATCGCTGCATCTCGATACGTTTAACTATATTGATGTCGTTGTATAGAAGATACAGCTCGTGATTCATGCGACGTCGATATTCACCGTCAACGCAGATTGGTCCGTAGATCATTCGAAGAATTTTTCTCCCCATCACGCCAAGCACTGCCTTATCTGCTTGCGCAAGTGCCTAGGCTTCGGAACCATACATCAGCACGGGTAGTATCAGTGTTTTGTAAAGCGTTATTTTTGTTTGTCGAGTTGTGGCTTTGTTTTTGAAGTGTTTATTTAAGCCAAAGTAGCATCTGTTGGCCAATACAATTCTTCTTTTGACTGATGTCGTTTGTTGAGAATACGAAGTCTTTTACTACCTCAAAATTATAGGAACCAACTTCAACAGTTGGTCCGATCTCAATAGACGCATCGACACCATCAACTTGTCTTCTCGCCGTTTACCGCATTCAACCTTCATAAAGGTATCGGTTACTTCTTTTTCTGATCGTCCCATGATGTCTATATCATCAGCATAAGCAAGTAACATGTGGCTATTGGTGTAGATTATGCCACTTCTTTTGACGTTTGCCTCTCGTATAACCTTTTCTAGCAGGATGTTGAAAAGATCACACGAAAGGATGTCTCCTTGCCTGTAACCTATTTTGGTACAAAACTCTTCGGAGAGGTTCTTTCCTATTTTAACTGAAGATCTTGTGTCAGATAGAGTCATTTTACAAAGCCGAATGAGCTTTGTGGGGACACCAAATTCACACATGGCTTGGAATACCTTTGAACGTAGCGGGCTGTCGAAGGCTGCTTTATAATCGACAAAAAGGTGGTAGGTGTCGATCTGCATCTCTTGGGTCTCTCCAGGATTTGCCGTAGGGAAAATATCTGGTCAACGGTGGACTTGCCAGGTCTAAACCCGCATTGGTATGGTCCAATTATTTCGTTGACCATGGGGTTTAGTCGTTCGCACAATATCCTTGGCGATATCTAGTAGGCGATAGGGAGAAGACTTCTGCCCCTATAGTTGGAGCATAAAGTCTTATCTCCTTTTTTATGGACGAGACACTTGATGCTCAGGTCCCAATCGTCGGGTACGTGTTCTTCCTAAAAATAGCTATAGGTAATCCATATTTCAAATATATGCATGTATATGAACAATGTATGAATATTATTACCAATTATAAATGCGATTTCTTCCTTGTCTAAGAAAAAATTCCATTCACCTTTTTGATTAAATTACACTGTGCAACACGAAAATTATTAACCCTATTCTGACACCGCAGTGTGATAGATTACCAAAAATTAGAAGACACGTGTCTCGCCGTTTTTCCCTATCTCATCAACTTTCGCGGTTATAGGCCTCCAAAGGTTTGTGGCTTTGATGTAGAAAGGCTCATTTAGTCAGGACTATATCTTCCCAACCGTTAGGAAATTTGAATTTATCTCGGAGCCAAAGTTGTAGCTCTTGTCTTAAAGAACAAAAATTGTGAACACATATAATCCATCAACCTTCATCTTCAAGGTCAAAATCGCCATGGTCAAATTTCTTTCAAAAATTTTCTCAAGTTTTGTTATACAGCTTTCAAACCAATCAAAATTGGAGCAAACAACCAATTAGAAAAATGTACCTTAGATCTTAGTAAACAACTTTCTAGAACATACGAACTCTGTAGAAACGGATCTTAATGGTCAAAATAGCAAAACAATTGCGATTTTTATCCTCTTTTCTAGGATTCCGCTTCATAGATATAAAACCGTTTAAAATTCAAGAAAACAACCAACCACAATAGTGTAGCAAAGGCATCAATAAACAACTTTCTGGAACATGCGAAATGTCTATGAACGGTTCTTAATGGTATAAATAGCAAAAATCTTTTGAAAATATCAATTTTTTATAATTTTTTCTCGGACTCTGGTCCAAAGATACGCAACCGCCCAAAAAATAAGGATACCGTCAACCACAAAAATGTACATAAGATTTCAATAAACAACTTTTTAGAACATATGAAGATTCTAGGAAGGATTCTTAGGGCTGAAATTCACGAACAATTAAATTTTTTTAACATTCCCCCTGCTCAGGTTTGGAAATAACAAACTGTTAAAAACTCAAGGAAATTTTAAAGGTTTGTTATTTACAGACCTGAACAGGAAAGAATGTTCTAAAATAATTTAATTTTGAACTTGAAGAATCGTTCCTAGAATCTTCATTTGTTCTAGAAACTTGTTTGTTGAAATCTGAGGTACATTTTTGTAGTTGACGTAGTCGTTTTGGGCGGTTGCGTATCTTTGGACCAGAAAAAAGTATAAAAATTAGATATTTTCAAAAGATTTTTGCTATTTTTACCATTAAGAACCGTTCATAGGCATGTCGCATATTCCCGAAAGTTGTTTATTGAAGCCTTTGCTACACTATTGTGGTTCATTGTTTTCTTGAATTTTGAACGGTTTAATATCTATGGAGCAGAAGCAAAGAAAAGAGGATAAAAATCGCAATTGTTTTGCTATTTTGACCATTAAGATCCGTTTCTACAGAGTTCGTATGTTCTAAAAAGTTGTTTACTAAGATCTAAGGTACATTTTTCTATTGGTTGTTTGCTCCAATTTTGATCGGTTTGAAAGCTGTATAACAAAACTTGGGAAAATTTTTAAAAGAAATTTGACCCTGGCGATTTTGACCTCACAGATGAAGCTTGATGGATTATATGTGTTCACAATTTTTGTTCTTTAAGACAAGAGCTACAACTTTGCCTCCGAGATAAATTCAAATTTCCTAACGGTTTGGAAGTTATATTCCTGACTAAATGACCCTTTGTACATCAAAGCATCAAACCTTTGGAAGCCTATAACCGCGAAAGTTGATGAGATAGGGAAAAACGGCGAGACACGTGTCTTCTCATTTTTGGTGTTCTATCACACTGTGGTGTCAGAATATGGTTAATAAAACATGACTTAAAAAATTACACACAGTGTTATAAAATTTTCAATTATAAAATATATTGGGCATTTAATTTAATAAAAAGCACAATTTCTTTAAGAAAATACAAAACACTGATTTATTCACTCACTTTACCGCCTTTACTCAACGACTGCCTTGCGGAAACTGAAGTAATGTTACAGAAACAGCTAGAAAAGTATCAGTCGGCTTGGCCGACAGGGATATACCCTCAGCCTCGGAACTAAAGGAAAGAAGTAACACACAATATTTCTGAGGTCTATATAATACGATGTGTAACGTTTGGACCAAATTGGTTTCTCCCTTCGAGGGTTATATTACATACTACCAAGATTTGTTGGAGCTTTTAGGCCATTATCTCAAGAAGTATTGACTTGTCCCTCAAAAAACATGTACCGTCGTAATGGGGAAAACTAATACAAGTTCTTACAACAAAAACCAAAGGGATTCCAAATCCAAATTTTGGACCGATTCGGCTGAACCATTCGAGAATTATCGTGCGCTCCACTCACTGCAAATCGTGCCATAGGGGTATTTTAACCTTTCGGACTATTTTCTCAGGAAGTAAAAGTTTATGATGTGAGAAAAGGCCTTAAACTGCACTCTTCACAAATTTTGTGTGGGAATTACTCGAAGGAGTGGGCCTATATAGTCCATATTCGAACTTGATCCATGCCCCGTAGAGATATTACTATATGAAAAGTACACGTGCAAGTACGTGCGCACAATTTTTCCGACCATTTTCAAACTTTTGTAGGGGAGGTAGCAGAAGTAGGGGAACGATATGGTCTGTTTTCGAACTTAAACTAACTTAATTACTAACTTAGCTGGCCCATTACAAAACTTTTGTTCCATAGACCGGAAAGACCTCCATTTCTCTCTGTTCAGTATTTGTACAACTCTTTAGCGGGTTCATCATCGATCGTTCTTATGGCTGACGTAGGGGATTAAAGATACCAAGGAACGGTCCTGACCGGCTTTAACATGGCAAAGTCCAGGATTTATCTTGGTCCCACTTTCATCTCAAGTGGACACTGACCTCCCCGTGGTGTCACCTGGGGTTGCTGCCTTTAACACCCGTTAAAGGTTGTGAGCTGAAATGTGCCGCGCATTTGCCCATAAAAAAGCAGCCTACTTTTCCCCTAGAAAAAATAGCCTACTATGAAAAAACAAAAGAAAAGAAAAAAACTTAAATTAAGCTTGAACAAAGTATTATGAACGCCAAATTTTAGAACGAATCGGCTGATCCGTTCGAGAGTTATAGTGCGCACCAACCACTACACTTTTACAACTTTCGGACTATTTTTTAAGGAAGTATGGACTTGCCCCTGATAAAACTTGTACCGTCGTAATGGAGGCAGCGAACACAAGTTGTTACAACAAAAATCAAAGCAATTCGAGGGCAGGTCCTAATCTGAACTTTTCCGAAGTTTTTTTTTTTTTTGAGGTACCCGAATGAGTGCGCCGATAGAGTCCAAATTAAAATCTCAACTCAATGTCGTATAAAGTATGGACCAAATCTTTTACTCTCTTAAAGAGCTATCGTGTGCGCAATTTTATTCGAACTTTTATTGGGGAGGTATCAGAAGGAGGGACCGATATGGCTCATATTCGAACATAAACAAACATACAGACGGACTAAGAGATGTGGCTAAATTGATTCCAGATTTTCTGAAACACATTTCGTCTAAACATACATGGGGTCTAAAATCATTATTTTGATGAGGCACATTTTGCCCGTATGAAAGTGTATAGGTATACCCTCGTTAGCATAAATGCTAAGGGTATAAAAATATTGCTTGTGGATGGATGAATAAATCGCACCAACAACAACAAAAAAGGAACACACGTGTTTGGCCGCATATCGCGTACACCCACCAAAGCAAAAACAAACTTTTTCACCTTCCCGTCGTCGCTTCTACCTTCTCTATTGCACCATACGCACAGCTCTTTTTTATGAAATAAGCGAGAGCCCTTCTCCACTCATAAGAAAAAAACAAGTAAAATTGAGATATGTGACAAAATGTTGCAAACATTTTTGTAATCAATCCCAAACATATATTTGTTTGGATGCAAACATATTTATTTATTTGAATATATTTATTATAATTATAAATTATAATAAAGAAAAATTACAAAAAGCACTAGCAATAAAAGCTATCGGCTAACATGTAAAATTACTTAAATATATGAGTATGAAATAAGGTGATATACTTACATATTTATATACAAAAGTACAATTTATATTTTATGATGTAGATTTAGGGACTTCAGAAAATTGTAAACGCTGGAGACATTGTTGTGAGTAGGGATTTTTAGTGCATCCAGAGGGTTGGTTTGCGAGAAACATGTTTCCCTTGTGCGTTGAAGTGACGGACAGTCAATGATGAGATGGTAGGTACTTAAAGTTGTTCTATTGCAGAATTCGCATATCGGCGGGGGTTCTTTTTTAAATAAATATGTATGGGTAAGAAAGCTGTGAGTAAGCCTTAGACAAGTGAAGCATTTATTTTGATGCATAGATGTAGTTGAGGTAGTAGCAACGGTTTATTGTGGGGGTTAAAGGCTTTGTATATGTGATTGTATTCACCCCAAAGGTTTTCGTTTTTTTTATTGCAACACTGAACTGCAACATTTATTGCGTATTTCTTCGTAGAAGGTATAAATGTAAAAGTTGGCTTTGAGGTAGAAACCTCTTTGACAGTCGAGTCTGCAAGTTCATTACCGTAGATGCCTGCATGGCTGGGAATCCACATCAGTTTTGTTTTGGATTTCATAGTTATCAATTCTTGTTGGATCGATGTTATAATTTGGTTCTTATTCCAGCAATTTGAACAAGAAGTGTACACTGAACGACTGTCTGTACAAATTAGGGTTTTATTGCGTTGTTTTCTACATAACTCTACAGCTTTTAATACAGCAATCGCTTCTGCATCAAAAATTGTTCCATTTTGGGGAAGAATTCCAGAAGATTGTAGAGAACCATCTTCAGCTACTACTGCAAATGATGTGTTGTGATCAGTTTTGGAGCCGTCTGTAAAGAGGATTTTCCAACCAGCTTTTTTATGTTCATCGAAAATTTGCATTGATAACGTCTTATAGATCTGTGCATTTGACGTGTTTTTAGGATAGCATGTTAAGGAGCCTTCGAATTGAATTTTGTTTAAGTTCCATGGGGCATTTGATTGATTTGCGACTTTGTATGGTCCCAAGTTGAGATTCGTTGCTATTTTATAAATATTGGATAAAGCGGATGGGTGTTTTAGTTCCGTCTTTCTTTTGCGCAGTAAAGAGAGCTCATAAGATAAGATTCCACATTGAGAACATAAAACTTTATGTACCAATCGGGTTTGTAGATTGTAAGTGTATATATTTCTCTGCGTGCACAAATTTAATCTAGAATTTTTAATTTTTGGTTCATAGTCGTGTTTCCTGGCCAAACCCTGTAAAATATTGAGTTTTTTTGCATCAAAATATGAGTATTTTTGAGTTTGTCATATGTTTCAATCTATTAAAAAAGATGAAACTCCATTCATTAAACAAACCTTAAAATTACAAAAATTAAAAACACATTTGCATTTGAAAAACGATAAGTTCTAGGACAGAGAAGCCATTACATAGTCGATACGTCCGAAGATTTGCTTTACCACCAATGAAACCAGGTAACGTAATTTGGTGACTATGTGGGTTCGAGTCCATGGCTTTCCTTTTTCACTTGCAAATAATTTCAGATCATTAAGCTTAACTCTAAACGAGAAAATTAATAAAATCATTAAAAAAAAAACATGATCTTCGCCCTAACAGGCAAAATTTCAAAAAAAAAAAAAATTGTGTCAACAATTGTTTTTCAAAAAATTTAAAATACGTTCAAAATTTAAAAAATACTCCTTGGGTTGTCATGAAACTCATCTAAAAACTCATAAATGTACATATTTAAACAAATGTACATTTGTGTAAAAAAGCTATAATTTATATGGGAAACAGTATGTAAAAAAAACATTTTACATTTCAATAAATTTAAACAAGTAAGAGAGGGTTATAGACTGACCGGGCCGACCATGTGATACCCTACACCACATCATCTGGGCCCTAGAATTTATTTTTGGTAATTGCGACTCGTTATGTGTTTTCTTTATTTTATAATATATAGACTTTGGCTAAACATATGTACATACACATTTCTTTCAAAAATTACAATTGGTATTAAAAAAGAATCATACCAAAACATTTAGAAATAGCTTTCGCCGATTTATTAGCGAATTTATCAATGAAAAGCATTGTAATATGCAGCAATTAAAAAGCGGGATATTTCCCTATCATGATTTGAATTTTTTATCATGATTGCGACATTTTGTAGCGTGGAAGGTAAATGTAATTCTTTACAAACAAACCACATAACTTGCATTCGTTCAAATGCTGCTCTCGCTTTATTTATCCTATTACACACATACATATATCCACTGAAACCAAGTTTAAAATATTCGAAGCATGTATAAAATCGATGAGGAAGTTGCGGAAGATACATTGGGAATAGTCCAAAAACAGAGAAAAATTTGGATATCAGACGATACTTAGAACATATTTTGTCAAAGAGAAGAACTTAAGATACTGTTGAATAACAAGAATATCACAAGAGAGCAGTATCAACAACTAGCAAAAGAAGTGAAAAAAGCTGCAAAAAGAGACAAAAAACCTAGAAGATCTGTCAAAAATAGAAGACGAAGCAGAAACAACATGTGAAAACTACACCTGACAATAGATAGTCTCACAAATCGAAGGTAAAAGCGGTAAAAGATCGTAGTGTTAGAAGTCTAACAAACAATGATGAACATATTCAAAGATGGAGAGAACAAAGAAGAAATGATTAATAAGAAGAAGAAGTTAGTAACGCAAGAAACACCACTGAAAATGACGAAATGTACAATAACAGTCCAAGAGAAAATACGTTGAATATACCCTGTAACCCTTCCAGCTTGAACGAATTAAAAAGTACTAAATCAGCATGAGATGATGGTTTACCGACAGAAGCTCTACAGGTCGACGCCAGAACCGTGCATGAGTCACTTCGGCCTTGGGAAGAAGAAAGACTGTCTCCAACAGGGAAGAAAGGGATCATTGTAGAGTTACCCAAGAATGGCGACTTGAAAGACTGTAACAACTGGAGAGGAATAACCCATCTCAACACCATATACAAGATACAAGCAGTCATAATATACGAAAGAACTGAAAGACAAGTAGAAAGCATTCTGAGAGATAAACAAGTAAGGTTAAAGTTGGACGGGGCTGACCATGTGATACCCTACACCACTACATGGAGGAAAATAAGGCCTCTCTAACATATGTCCCAAACATATTTTGCAGCAAACATATATTTGTTTGTAACCAGTCCCAAACATAACATATGTTTGGGTGCTGCAAGAAAATATATGTTTGGGTGCAAAACAAATATTTATTTAGATGAAATATAAATACAAACCCAAAATCCACAAAAACACATTACAGCTCTAAGTTACCATGACCATAGAAATCGCTAATAGTACAAAAAACATTATATTGAAACTAAATTTAAGAAATAATAATAAAATTACTTAAAAATATAAATTCCAAAAAAAATAAATGCAGCAACTAAAAAAGGGTGTTAAATTTTTGGTCGTATCTGCTAAAACCGCAAATTTCCGCAAAAAGTCTATACAGTTTTGAAGTCTACAGGCGCTAGGCTTTAATTTAAGTCTTTGTAGACCGGATATGGTGCTAGCGAATATTGTTGTATCGTCCGTGTATCTGATATTGTTGATGATCATCCCATGTATTTGTGCTCCTATTCTTTGGTGCTCTATAGCCTCAATAAATATTCGTTGGGAGTATATATTAAATAACAACGGCGAATGGATAAATCCTTGTCGTACCCTCTTCCGTCATTTCTCCGTTAATATCGATGTATGCCACCTGTTTCCATTTCGTATACATCGTATTTCCTTATCGCTTATGTTAATCGTTTTCAAAATTTCTATTAGTTTATCGTGACCAACTGTGTCGAAAGTTTTTTCGTAGTCAATGAAACATATAAATATATCCTTTTGTACTTCTCGGCATTTCTCAACTAGTACCTGTAAGCTAAGCTGTGCTTCTCGAGTCCCCATTCCTTGTTTTAATCCGAACTTTGATGTGCTCATATATTTTTCACATTGGGGATATGTTCAGCTATGGATTACTCTTAGAAAAAGTTTTAATGCCTGACTCATGATACTAATCAGTTTATATTCTTCACATTTTTTTGCGTTGTTCTTCTTTGGTATCGGTATGAATTTTGAAATGACCCAGTCTGGTGGATATTTCCCCGTTTCATATACGTGGTTAAAGAGTATGACGAGTTGTTCCTCATTTTCATCCTATATAAGTTTTAATACTTCAGCTGGAATATCGTCAGATCCTGTTGCTTTCATATCTTTGAGTGTTTTTATTGCTAAAAATAACAAATTTCAGTCATTCCGGTTGGATATTAACGTCACCTCCTTCGCAATTATGAAAATCGGGAGGTACCGTTCTATGGGGGCTATATCGAAACGTGGACATATACTGACGAAATTCAGTCGGAAAGGGTTTTACTACCAACGTAGAGTACATACCAAATCTCAGCCATCTCTGTTTGTGGACCTATACCTACAAATTCCATATTGAAAGTTTTATAACTCAAATGAGGACTAAATACCAAATTTCAGCAATATCGGAAAATATTTGGGCTATAATCTTAAAAATACGGGAAATCGAGAGGTACCGTTCTTTGGCTCTATATGAAGGCGTGGACCCATGCCAACAAAATTCTGGGGGAAATTTTATATTCCCAACGAAGGCTAATTACCAAATTTCAGCCATTTCGGTGTGATAACGAAGCTAAAACCTTCAAAATTCCGAAAATCGGGTTGTACCGTTCTATGGGGGCTGTATTAAGGCGTGAGCCTGTACCAATAAATTTCTGTGGGAAAGTTTTATACCACCGACGAACAGTTAATACCAAATTTCAGCCATTTCGGTATGATAATGAAGCTAAAACCTTCAAACTACCGAAAATCGGATGGTACCGTTCTATGGGAGCTATATCAAAACGTGGACTGATGTAGATCATTTGTAATACTAAACATCGTAGGAGTAATAGAGGCTTCTATACCAAATTTTGAAGCTCTATCTTAAAAATTGCGTGCTGTATCTTGATTTCAACAGACGGACAGACGGACATGGTTATATCGACTTCGAATTTTACCCTGATCAAGAATATATACACTTTATAGGGTCTCCGATGATTATTTTGATGTGTTACAAACGGAATGAAAAATTTTATTATACCCTCCATATTATCGGGGGAGGTATAAAAAAATCGCGCGATTTTCTTAACAAATATTTTCACAATTTAAAACTTCTCCTAACTGCTAATTTCGGGCATGATTTCGTTTTTAAATTAGGCCTTCTCAAATGTATAAGTCCGCTTAAATCCTAACTTCTACTCTAAAATGTAAAAAAAAAATTGGAGATCTTTATGGGTCAGCAAAGTATTGAACTATAATTCTAGTCTGATTATGGTTATACTACACACAATTAAAACTGTGGAATCCCTGAATATACTAGGCTGTAACTTTGTTATCTGATAACGTACATCAATATATTTGATATATGTAAATGGAAAAATCAAGAGTTCCTCTTCCAAATATAGCTTACGTGGGTGGAACGTACCTTCCTGCAAAAAGATACAGTCTTTATATTTAAAATTTTAAAAATTTTCACACAACAATTTCGCTAAATATTTTTTTATCATCATGTTAAATTGCAAGCTTCTTCTTTGTGGTCAACCCAAACCTTACCTAAAATTTTGCGCCGTTCGGATTATCATTGCGATCTACAGATCTACTACAAAATCGGAGAAACATTTTGTTTTTGGTCCGTTTTTCCTAAATATTTCACGATCACCACCAAAAATTAATCGTTCCTGTTCTGGCGGGAACCCGACCACCATACAAAATTTCATGACGATTGGTGTATAATTGTGCTCTGGTGATTACAATTTTTAATGGACGGACGGACACACATCTAACAAGTGAGCAAAGGCTATAGTCGGGACGGGGCCGACCATGTGATACCCTACACCACTACCCCTGTGCATAAGCTTTTCACTGTAAACATTTCTTTTAGGGAATATAATCTTTGTCTCTGGGATCCCCATAAGCAACCAAAATTTCGTGACCATCCAATCAAAATTACGACCTGTAGCTTGATTGCCAAAAATGGAAGAATTGGATGCATTACCGACTATTGTGGTATCTCCCTTGTTTGACCACCTTCGCCAACCTGCTTTACACCAATGTAAAGGTAATATTTTCTTCTTCCATTGACAGGCTTTGCCGTTGGAATACCCCTACTAGAAGCCAATATATTCACAAAGAATAAAACTTTGAATTTGTCTCCAAATGAGTTTTTCCCCATTCCGACCCCTAAATATTATCCGACTACATCGTTGTAAAGGTGATATTTTCTACTTTCCTTGCCAGATTTTGCTTTTGATATGCCTCTTAAAGATATGCCTCTTAAAGAGATATTGGCATTGAAATAAAACGTTGACCTTTCTCGAAATAAGTGTTTGCCCATTCCGACCCCTGAATATTATCCGACCATCATCAAAATCAATAGGCTTCTTTCTTTTTGGGACCCACATTAACCCCCAAAATTGCGTGACCATCCGATCAAAATTGCGACCTCTAGCGTGATTACAAAAAAATCGGAAAATGGGATGCATTATCGACTATTGCCATATCTCTGCTATTTGACCACCTATGACAACCTACTTTACATCGTTGTAAAGGTGATATTTTCTACTTTCCTTTCCTGGTTGCTTTTGATATACCTCTTAAAGAAACAGAGATATTGGCTTTGAAATAAAATGTTGACTTTTCTCCAAATAAGTGTTTGCCCATTCCGACCCCTAAATATTATCCGACCATCACGAAAATCAATATGCTTCTTCATCTGTGAGACCCCCATTAACCCTCAAATTTTCGTGACGATCCGATCAAAATTGCGACCTGTAGCGTGATTTCCAAAAAAATAGAAAAATGGGATGTATTACTGACTATTGCGATATCTCCGTTATTTGGTTACCTACGCCGACCTAGTTTGCATCATTGTAAAGACGGGACCTTCTACTTCCATAGTCAGGCTTTGCTTTTGGAAAATTTTCAACCAAAGCTGTGATATTTGTCAATATAACTAAAATCGCAAAAATGAAAATTGGGGTTTTATTTGCTACTATTGCGATATATTCGTTGTTTGATCACCTACGAGCACCTACTTTACATCATTAGAAAGGTGATATTTTCTGCTTTCATTGTCAGGTTTTGCTTTTGGTATAACCCATATAGAAGCTGAGATATTGGCTTTGGAAAAAAACGTTGTCTTTTTATCCACCTAAGTTTTTTGCCCATTCCGACCCCTAAATATTATCCGACCATCACCAAAATCAATAGGCTTCTTCCCCTCCGAGACCCCCATCAACATCCAAAATTTCGTGACGATCCGATCAAAATTGCGACCTGTAGCGTGATTACAAGGTTTAGATGGACAGACGGACGGACGGAAGGACTGACGGACGGACACACATAGCCAGATCGACTCAGCTCGTCGAGACATTCAGTTTGGTATATATAAGTATGGGTCTACGACCATTATTTCGATGCGTTACAAACTTTTTGGCCAAAACAAACTTATAATACCCTCCCCACATAGCACAGTGGATGCGCCCATATGACAAAAATCAAAAATATGATGTCCGTGTATAACAGTTATATGAATGTCAATATTTCTTAAACATGTCAAATTTTACTGTACTAATAATATTTTGTCAAATTATAACGGTATCTTTTGCTGGAAGCATCGAAAAAACATATTTACTTTGTTAAAAATAGTGCTGAGCGAATCAACCAAATAAAGTGCTTTAACGAAAAAATCAATATCATAATTAATATAAATATAAACCACGACTTATAAAATGGAAGTTGTTACTGAAGGTATTAGCATATTTTTTGTTTAAATAAATTTGTGTATAGTGGTCCTAGTGTTCATAATAATTTTAACCAAAATATTGTCAAATTAAATTTTATTTTTGTCTCTCGATTGAAAGTCAATAAACTTTTAACTACTATTACCACCTGTATCCGCGGTCATATTTATTTTTATTTTTAGCTTTCGGTGTCTACATTTATAAACTATATTAGTTAGTTCCATCGGTTTCCATCGCCACGTGTTATAATCAATTTTGTGACCTAACCTCAAAATGTGAATAATTGTTTTTAAATGTTGGTACTTGTTTCTGTTCTGTGTTTAATGTTTGTATTCATGTGTTGTTGTTATTTCTAAATGTAAGTATCACATATTATTAAAACATTTTAAATTTTGTGTTAGGTGGTGTAAAACATGCTGTATTTACTCGGTTTTTTATCTTCGAGAGTTGGAGGGAAAAGAAAGGAAATAATACTGATAGAGCTCTGCAGATTACAAAAGATATTGCTGTTGAACTTGGAATACAAGGAGATGAAAAAGTAGTGGACAATTTTAAAACAATAATAAAACCCCTTTCTTTAAAAATTAATCAAAGATGGCAGAAAAGTCACTTTTGCAAACATAGATTTTTAGAAAAAAATAAAGACTGGCTATCAGTGAAAGAAGCAGTAGAGTTGAGTACTTTAAGTCCTAATTCGCCATCTGAAGACCCTGTTAGCCAAAAGAAAAGAGGTAGACCTAATTCCGATTTTCATCTTTCGTCCAAACGCACTAAACTACGAAGGTTGGCTGCTTTGAGCGAAAAAGACCAATCAGCAGCTTTAGCTATAAGAAATGCATATCATCAGAAAAATTCTGAATATAATTTTAACATAAGAATTGAGGAAGTAATTTCTTTAATAATGGAGACAAACCTAACGAAACACCAGTATCTAATAATACGTAATTTCATAAACTCTAAACTGGATTTGGAAGTATTGCCAAGTTATGAAAAAGTTGCAAAAGAAAAGAAAAAAAGTTATCCAGATAAGTCCTCTATTACAGTAACTGAAACAAAAGCCGAAGTGGAGCTTCAAACTTTGCTTGACCACACAGTGTCCCGAATTTTAGACCTACAAGCTGATGACTTGAGAGATATGGCTGAGATAAAAGATTTAATCTTAATAGGAAAATGGGGATTCGATGGATCCACTGGACACAGCGAGTACAAGCAAAAAGTTAAAAATATTAATTTGAATGAAAACAGTCTATTCGTAACATCTTATGTACCGCTGCAATTAATTACAAATTCCTGTGTACTGGGCGAATCTGTAATATTATGGAAAAATCCAAGACCAGCTTCCACTCGTTACTGCAGGCCAATAAGGTTTCAATTTAAAAAGGAAACATCAGAACTTGCGATCTCTGAGCAGGATTATTACAACAGAAAAATAAACAAGCTTAAGCCCACGGAATATAATTTATCGGGGCGAAACATAAATGTTGAACATAAACTACAATTGACAATGGTTGACGGAAAAATTTGTAATGCTCTAAGCCAGACGCCAGCTTCAAATTGCTACATATGCGGTGCTAAGCCAACCGAGATGAATAACATACAGACGTGCTTACAAAAGCCATGCAAAATTGAAAATTATCAGTTTGGACTCTCGCCTTTACATGCCTATATACGTTTTTTCGAGTACTTTTTACATATTTCGTACCGTCTAGAAATAAAAACATGGAAAATTAAATCAGATGATGATAAAATCAATCTACAAAAAAGAAAAAAGCAAATCCAAAACCAATTTAGACTTAAAATGGGTTTAGTGGTCGACAAACCGAAAGGCAGTGGCTGTGGAACATCAAATGATGGAAACACAGCGAGAAGATTTTTTAAAAATTTTTCTTTAAGTGCGAAAATAACAGGTCTAGATGAGAATTTACTGTACAGATGTTTCATAATACTCCAAGCATTATCGTCTGGTCAGAAAATAAATATGAACAAGTTTAAGGAATACTCTGGAAACGGCAGAACTTTTAACGTCTACGTATAGCTGGTATTATCTCCCTCCAACAGTTCATAAAATCCTAGTACATTCGCCAGAAATAATTGCGAATGCTTTACTGTCAATAGGAGAATTGTCGGAAGAGGCTGCAGAAGCCAAAAATAAGGACATTAAACTGTTTAGGTACCGTCACACCAGAAAATGTTCCCGTGTAGCAACAAACACGGACTTGTTAAATAGATTGCTTCTAAGTTCTGACCCGTTTGTGACTGGACAAAGAAAATTGACTAATAAAAATAAATCACAACTACCAGCACAAGTTTATTCTTTATTAGAAGATACTTAGAAAATTGTGTACAACATCTGCTTACATAAAATTGAATTATTTTTTTGTTTGTTTTTTTTATGTTTTTTATGTTGTTAAATAAACAAATACATTTTTATTTTTTTAGATTTTGTTTTTATATTGATTTTTTTATTTAACAATTATTTGGTATTTTTAATTGGTACGTATAAGAATGTTTTTATATCGAAATTTTGCATAAGACATGTTCGATCTTGCTCAAAATTTGGAATACAACTTCTGTAGTGATATACACACAATCCCTAAAGTTTCACTCCAATAGGTCAATATTTTCTATTTTTGTCACACCCCCTCATTGAAATGCATCCACTGTGCATAGTGGTGTAGGGTATAAAAATCGCTTTATCTTGTCGGGATATGAATTTTTGTATACTGCATGTAGGGTCTACGAGGAATATTTAGCGGAGTTACATGAATTTTCGGAAACAAATTATAATACCCTTTCCACAATTTGGTGTAGGGTGTAAAAAGTGTTAAATGGACGTAACGGGATGGGTATAAAAGTATATATGGGTTGAAAGAAAGGTTGTTCCATGCTGTTTCCTGAAAGTTCGTGTCCACTAAATTTGGAATTCCACTAAAATTTAGTATCTGAGGAAAGATAAATGTAAACGCTAAAGTAATTTATTAAAACTATTCTTAAAGACAATTATCCTACCACATAGTTTCCCAAAAATAGCTATTTCTTTCTCCAGAAAATGGCGTATTTTCCAAAATTGGGAAAAATTTAAGACGATAATTTAATCACTCTACGCCCATACCTTCCGAACTACCAAAAATTGTGGATATAAGTCAATGTTTTGGAATAGCCCCCATATAATGGGACAACGGGATTTCTGGTATTTTGAATTTTTTAGATATATTTTCAGATCGAAGTAGCTATAATTTGGCATTTTGGGTCAAAAAACGTCTCTACCAAAAATTGTGGACATAGGTTCAGTGTTTAGAATAGTCACCATATAAAGCTACTGTCCATAAAAACTTGTGGACATAGGTCCACGTTTTGGAATGGCCTCCATATAACGGTACCACCCGACATCAGGTATTTTCAATGTTTTAGCTGACCGAACTAACTTAAATTAGGTATTTGGGTTTCCCAGTGGTCAAAAAAATGTTCCACCTAAAATGTTTGGCCTTGGTACTTTTGTAATGGAAAGAAACCTAATTATTCCATATAAGTTCAATATATTTTATGGTTTGGGGTATAAAAAGTTCGGCCAGGCCACACTTATGGCTTTAGAGGATAACGATTTTAGAGTAAAATTAAAGTTATCCGCGGTAAGTTAATATTCAATTACTATTCCGACTATAATACCCTAGACAGACGGCAGCGTTAATTTGCATTAACTGCCTTAATTCAAATTAAATCGTGCATTATCCACGTTCTTAATGCACAAAATCGAAGGGAATTTAAATTGAATTTAAGTATTTCAATATGGCAATGCTGTAAAAGAGAGCCCATATTCATGCTGGAGAGGGAGTATATTCAAACTCTGAGACACATTTGCATTGCAAACAACAACAAAACATTTGTTCACCAGCAAACAGCTGTTTCGTATATACAGAAACTGTCGTCTGTCAGGTTAAAATTAAATGCACATCTTAATGCAAATTAACGTTGCCGTCTGTCTAGGGTATAACACTGTACAACAAAATCGAACTTTTTTAAAACATACGAGTCCTAACATCCACGGTTTTGACATAGTCCTAAATACTTTAATGATGGCAGCTACTCTGAGAAAATTTACTGAATTTATCCTTGAAATCGTAGTAACTAGCCATATCCTAACTAAATTTGTTATGATCATTCATGATACACACATATATGTCAGATCTTAGGTTTACTTCAGTAAATTTTATCAGAGCAGGAGTAGCTGCCATCATTAGAGTATTTAGGACCATGCCACCATGCCAAAACCATGGGTGTTGGGACTCGAATGTCAGATATATATTCACTGGACAATAGCCGTAGAGTATCCCCACATTTTCACATACAATATCAGGAACCTATGAATTATCCCGATGGCGTTATTTTAGTTTATAGTACTAAAATACGTAATTTTTCAAAGTTCATAGATATTTCAAAAACAGTTTGGATCGAGCACATATAATCTTCTGAAAGAATTTATTATCAAAAAACTTCAATAAAATATATTTTGTGACCGCAGATAACGAAAATGTGAATAAAAACGGTAGAATATGGTCCTAAAACATATATAGAAAGCGCAAACTTCTGAAGATGTTAAATATTATAGCTACAAATTTTTTAGAGACTCATAGTGAAATTTGATTTGGAACATTTCTTCTTTTGACACAACCCCCAAAAAGTGAGGTATTTTAGGAGATTTATACTCAGTATGGAATAAATTTTAATTAAGAGTCTAAAAGTTTAACAAATAATTTCTACCTATAATATCTAATTTTGTAACGTAATTTTCTTACCAAATTATTTCACTCAGATATCTAGTTTGTTCTGGGACTTACAATAAAATTTGGTGTTGAATATTTCTTCTTTTAACACCTTTCGTCTGGAACTAAATTTCATGTTACTTTCATGCATCAACTCGAAAAAAGAACAAAACAAATTTATTCAAAAAAATAATATTTGGGTGTTTTGTTGGCAAACTTGATGTATATAATTTCTTGATGTATATTGCAAATACATATTTCATTTATTCGGCGACTTATATTGAAATTTGATGGAGATTATTTTTGTCTTTGACGTCTTCTATCTAGAATGAAGTTTTGTGGGACAAAACTTAATAAACTCAGATAAAGAACAACATTAACCCTAAAATGTGATTTTTTTGGCAGATTCCTGGCGTTTAGGTACCATTTAGGTTTTGGTGTATTCAGGGACCTATAGTAAAATTTTATGACAAATAATTTTATAGAATATTTCGATCTGATACGATCACATTTTAAAGGAGTTTTTAAACGGTTTTGAAAAAAGGGGCCAAAAAGAGCCCTTTAGTGACTCTCATGAGGGTTAATTTTTTCATAGAAAGATAGCCCGCTTTGTTGCCAGTAATATTGCTAAAGACACTTTATAAGTAAAATGCAAGGATTCGAAGGAATCTGTCGAATATTTCAAAACCTGTAGACATGGGCGGAACTTGCCACGCCTATATAGGTCACTTCCCGACGTAAACTTTCAAATCGCCGATACACATGTCTTCTTTTTTCGGTCCTCTTTCATAATCTGGCCGAATTATCTTGTAATTATTTTTGTGCTGTACAGTGTAAACTTTGTATACATTTTGCCTTTTAATTACTTTTAAACCTGCTTTAAAAAGTTATTTATGCCAAAGATCCTTATAATTCCTAATCAATCAGGAACTTCTTAATTTATAATAATGTTTTGGATCATTAGCACACAAACAAGTTTTGTATGTTTTCGTTCGCTTTCGTTTTCTTATCGGCATAAATGAACAGTCTGTTAAATTTTAATTTACACATAGAGTAACCCACAACATTGACCCAGTTCCGATCTTCTACAGATATTAATTACGAATAAAACAACAACAAACGTTATATTAAATTTCAAAAATCTATTAACCTAAAAATTAATCAACAACAAAAGTTATAACTATACATATCAGTCTTTGGATATGCAACTATAACAGCCTCTTCTTAATGACGGAAGATGGAAGCAGGCAAGTAGCTAGCACCAGGAGCAGAAGCAGCGGGAGCAGCAGCAACAGGAGCTTGAGAAGCAAAGTTGATAACTGGAGCAACACCACCGTTAATGCTGTGAGATGGACCACCCAAGGCATCGTATTGACCTTGGATAGCACGTTGAGCGTTGGCAGCATCTTCAGGAGTACGGTATTTGACAAAGTGAACTTCGGGTTTGTTGTTGTTGCCGGTGTTAATGTTGCTAAGTTTGTTGGCCAAATCACCGAGATCAGCTTGTTTGTTGAGGACATAGATGGCGGTTTCTTGTTGACCAGCTTGTTTAGCCAAAGCCAAAGCAGCATCTTCCAAACCGTTGTTTTCGGGGCCCTTGATGAAGATAACACGGAGACCTTGTTTCAAAGAGTTGGCATATTGATCAGAGCTGGCGGGTTCATTGAAATCAGCATCATTGGCAGAAAAAGTGTAGAATTCCTTTTCGAGTTCAGCTTGTGGGGCCACTGAGCCAACACCAATGGAACCTTGACCTTCGTAACCTCCATCATAGGTAGGAGCAACATTGCTGGCGGCAGAACCAGGTGTGAAAGATAATCCGGAGGAAGAGTGTCCAACTTGTTGATAGTTGTAACCCAACTTATCGGCACAGGCAACAGCCACTAAACACAATACAATAAAGGCACGCATATTTTCTTCTTCGAAATTTGCTCTTTGGTAGTTGCTCGATTAAACGTTGGTTTGTTTATGATACAAATTCGTGAAAAGTATAACTTTTATAAGACCATGGCTCAAGAAATCAAGAAACGAGTTTGCAATATTTGAAAAAAGAATTCACTCACTAAAAACCAAATCGGAAGTGTGTTTTCTGCAAAAGATACATAAATGAATGCGAATTTGAATATTAAGTGGTGCAGTGGAGGTAATCTCATAGTTTATGTTTATTACTTCAAATTGTTGTTGGCGGTTTTAGAAATGTTTATTTAAATGGAGTGTAATGTTGATAAAATTAATGCTTTTAATTTAAATTTTTATTGAATAGACAGAAATCCAAAGGAAACTAGCAAATGTAAAAATTCGAAAGAAAATAGCTTAAGTTTCAATTTTGCATAGAATAAAAATCCCAACCTCTAGACTCATTTAAATTATGCGTATTTTCACGGATCTGGTCATATGTTTATTACTTCAAATTGTTGTTGGCGGTTTCAGAAATGTTTATTCAAATGCAGTGCAGTGTTGATAAAATTAATGTTTTTAATATAATTTTTAATTGAATATGGAGGAGGTAGAAATCCAAAGGAAACTAGAAAATTTAAAAATTTGTAAAGAAAAAAGCTTAAGTTTCAATTTTTTATAGAACAAAAATCCCAACCTCTAGTTTTGACATACAACGACTCATTTAAATTATGCGTATTTTCACGGATCTGGTCATATTTTGAAAGATTAATTTTTTGTAATTGAATGTTCAATGGAGTGCATTGAAGAGTGGTGTGAATATTATATATCGTTTGAACCTAAAAAATTAAATGAATCCATAGATCGCAATTATGATTCCGACAGAATACTTAAAATAATTTTACACATTTTCTGTGTTCACTAGGGCGATCATTTTTCGATTTTTTTTCTCAAAAATGTGAATGAATGAACTTTGCTTATTAATAACTTAGATAACACTTATTAAAATTAAATATTTCAAAAGGTCACACTAAATAATATTTGAAAAAAATTTACGTAATTTTTTTTCTTATTTTAATCATATGCCCAACTCCAAAACGAAAAAAGAACACGAAGAGCCAAATAACATATGAACAAAATGAGACATAGTTCATAGAGCGTATAATTAAAATTGTCATTCCGTTTGTAACACATTGAAATATTGGCCGAAATCTGAATAAAATTCTAAATCCATATAACCATATCCGTCTGTTGAAACCAATATACAGCTCGCAATATTAAAGACAGAGCTTTATGCTTTGATACAGGATGTTTGCTATTGAAAATGAGCTAGATCGGTCCAAGTGTTGATATTGGTCCCAATAGAATGGTACCTCTCGATTTTTGGTATTTTGAAGGTTGTAGCCACATTATCTAACAGAAATGGCTGAAATTTGGATTTTGGTATTTAGTTTCCTTGGAGATATGAAACCTTTTAGAAATGTTTATTCAAATGCAGTGCAGTTTTGATAACATTAATGTTTTTAATATAATTTTTAATTGAATATGGAGGAGGTAGAAATCCAAAGGAAACTAGAAAATTTAAAAATTTGTAAAGAAAAAAGCTTAAGTTTCAATTTTTTATATAGAACAAAAATCCCAACCTCTAGTTTTGACATACAACGACTCATTTAAATTATGCGTATTTTCACGGATCTGGTCATATTTTGAAAGATTAATTTTTTGTAATTGAATGTTCAATGGAGTGCATTGAAGAGTGGTGTGAATATTATATATCGTTTGAACCTAAAAAATTAAATGAATCCATAGATCGCAATTATGATTCCGACCGAATACTTAAAATAATTTTACACATTTGCTGTGTTCACTAGGGCGATAATTTTTCGATTTTTTTTTTCTCAAAAATGTGAATGAATGAACTTTGCTTATTAATAACTTAGATAACACTTATTAAATTTAAATATTTCAAAAGGTCACACTAAATAATATTTGAAAAAAATTAACGTAATTTTTTTTCTTATTTTAATCATATGCCCAACTCCAAAACGAAAAAAGAACACGAAAAGCCACATAACATATGAACAAAATGAGACATAGTTCATAGAGCGTATAATTGTCGGAGCGCTTTTTAAATAAATCGCGATTTAAGTTGACATTTTTAAGGGTTTTTTAGGTTTTCACAATTTTGCATCGAAACCGCAAGTCCTATCAAAATGGTACTAAAGAAAATGTTGTAGCTATGAAAATTCTCTACAAGACGGACCTTTATGGTATTTTCGTAGTTTTACCATTTTTGAGATATAGAAGTTCAAATTGGGACTATGCACTGACTGTATCGCTCCCTTATAAAACAATGTCATGAAGGGTGCGCCTTAACTAAGTTTTGATGAAAACCGCTAACACAAGGAAAGTTTTTAAGAATTCTGAAATAGCAGTGTTCATAGTTGAGAAAAATCCAAAAACAAGAAAAAATCGTTGTAGGGATTTTTAAATAAATCGCGGTCAAAATTCACATTTTTAGGTGTTTTTTAGGTTTTCACGATATTGCTTGGAAACCGCAAGTCCAATCGAAATGGAGCTAAAGAAAATGTTTTAGCTGTGAAAATTCTCTAGAGGATTGGCGTTTATCATTTGTTGCCAGCCTGTACCATTTTGAGATAAAGAAGCTCAGTTTACATTTTTAGGTTTTTTGTTAGGATTTCGCGATTTTGCTTGAATATGGTAACTCTTATCGATATGGGACCTGAGAAAATCTTAAAGCTGTGAAAATTCTCTACAAGACTGGCTTAACTAACTCATCCTAAGTTGTATCATTTTTTATACCCTTCACCATAGGATGGGGGTATATTAAGTTTGTCACTACGTTTGTAACTACCCGAAATAATCATTGTAGACCCCACAAAGTATATATATTCTTGATCAGCGTGCAATTCTACATCGATATAGACATGTCCGTCTGTGGAAATCACTCTAGCGCCCGAACGGATTGACGTAGGTTGATGAAATTTTGGGAAAATATGTTATATTTACGTAGGACTTCTGGTATTGAAAGCGGGCTATGTAGGTCCACGCTTTCGTATAGCCCCCATACAAAATGACGCGTGACGCGTCGTCGTTTTAAGGAATTTTTAAAATATTTGGCCCATTTTACCACCGAATTGGTTGTAATTTGGTACTTTGTGTCTCCAGAGGCCAAAAAACATTCCTACCAAAGTTGGGTTATATAGGTCCACGTTTTGGTATAGCCCCCATATAAGGCCCCATATAAAGTGCGCGTCATATTAATATATTTTGAATGTATTAGACCCATTTGACCACAGAATTGGTTTTAATTTGGTATTTTGTGTCTTCAGAGGCCAGAAAACGTTCCTACCAAAGTTGGGTTATATAGGTCTACGTTTTGGTATAGCCCCCACATAGGGCCCTTATATAGTACGCGTCATTTTAATATATTTTGAATGTATTAGACCCATTTGACCAAAGAATCGGTTGTAACTTTGTATTTTGTGTTTCCAGAGGCTAAGAAACATTGCTACCATAAAATGTGTATATAGGTCCACGTGTTGATATAGCCCCCTATAATACAATATCTCCCGATTTTCGATATGTTGAACGTTTTAGCCTCATTATCACACCGAGATGGCTGAAATTTGGTATTTAGTCTTCTTTAGGCGTATAAAACTTTCCCCCAGAAATTTGTAGGTATAGGTCCACGCCATCATATAGCCCCCATAGCACGGTACCTTCCGAATTTCGATATTTAGAAGGTTGTGGCCATATTAATCCACCGAAATGGCTGAAATTTGTGGTGGAGGGTATAAAAAGTTCGGCCCGACCGAACTTAAGTTGGGAATTTGCAGTCATGACATAGTTTTATAAGGGAGTGATACAGAATTGAATTTGAATTGTCCCAATTTGAACGTCTATGCCTCAAAAACGGTAAAACCGACGAGAATACCATATATGTCAATTTTCATAGCTACAACATTTTCTTTAGTCCCATTTTGAAAGATCTTGCGGTTTCTAAGCAAAATCGTAAAAACCTAAACAACAAATAAAAATTTCAACTTAAATCGCGATTTATTTTAAAGGCGCTCCGGCGATTTTTTTGTTTTTTTGATTTTTTTTCATCTATAAACATTGTACTTTTAGAATCTGCAAAAACTTCCGAGGTGTAAGCACCTTCCATTTAAGATTGTTTCAAGAGCACCGTGAAGAAAAATTAAATCTGAAATGACTAATATTGATATTTACCTTTGGGGCTACAAACCTTTCTCCCAAAAATTACCTGTACAGGTCCACCATTACATATAGCCCACATTAAGGTGGTTTTAACTCGAAAGGAAAAAATCTATGTCGGATCTTTTTTAGGCGGCAACCGCTAAAATTTTTGATTTTGTTAGGTTTGAAGACTGCTAAAGTTTGAGCACAATCGAAATATGTTAACACGTCCCACTGGGGCTTCGAAGTTTCCATAGAAATTTTTATGGGGCCAAAGCAAATTTTCACGAAATCGCTCTACAGACCACGTTTATTTTCCAATCGTAGTTAGAAAGCAGTTGCGTATGGTACACGCAGAAAAATATATGTTAAAAATATGTTTGAATCCAAACAAATATTTGGTTGATATATGTATGTTTGGATCCAAACATAATTTGTTTGTGTACTAACAAATGTAACATATCTCGATTTTATATGTTTGGGTACCAAAATATTTTTTATGTTAGAACATATTTTTTTTTGGTGGAGAGGGTTTTTGTCAAAGAGAGTAACAACAGGGCTCTCGCAGCTGCGGAATGCTGGTTTATAATAAAGGGCTGTGTGCATGGTGTAATAGGAGACGCAGACGTTTTGAGATGTGTATGCGTAAAACACGTGTTAGACCATAACACTAGACTGAAGCCATCGTGTTCCCGAGCATCAACAGCCGAATTCACAGTGTTCCCGAGCATCAACAGCCGAACGCCGAACCTATCGTGTTCCCGAGCATCAACAGCCCAACTCGGAACCCATCATATTCCCGATCATCTACAACCGAACTCCGAATACATCGTGTTCCAGAGCCTCAACAGCCGAACGACAAGCACATCGTGTTCCCAAGCATCAACAAGTGAACGTCGAGTCCACCGTGTTACCGATCACTCACACATGAACGCCGAGCACATCGTGCTACCAACTAAACACACCCGCAAACCGTCTACACCGATTACACCATCAAGTCTGTCTTCAATATCTTCACACCAAGATTCAATCCTAAACTATACCACTTGAATATATTTTTATCGCATTTAAACACAAGTAGATTGTAAACTAGTATTTAATCAATAAAGAATACGATTGTGCCCCCAGGAAAGGGAGAATACTTGTCCTCTAATTTTGTAAGGTTTGATAGGTCCTTATGGATCCACTGCGCTTGAGCTTACCCCAGCCGACGACAAAACCACTCTACAACAGCTCACATATAACGGCACCTCCCGTTTCCGATATTTTGAAGGTTTTCTTCACATTATCTAACTGAAATGGGTGAAATTTAGTACTAAGTCTTCTTAGGACTACGAAAATTTCACTATAGGTCCTCGTACCTTCCGATTTCGGTACCTTCCGATTTCAGAGTCCGATCTGGGTTATCAATATTTTCCCTATACATATTCACCATAGATTTTTCAAAAACAGTTTGGATCGAGCACACATAATCTTCTGAAAGAATTTATTATGAAAAACATCAATAAAATATATTTTATGACCGCAGATAACGAAAATGTGAATAAAAACGGTAGAATATGTTCCTAAATCATATATAAAAGGCGAAAACTTCTGGAGATGTTAAATATGATAGCTACAAATTTCTTTTGTTCAGAGACTCGTAATGAAATTATATTTGGAACATTCCTTCTTTTGACACAATCCCCAAAAAGTGGAGCATTTTAGGAGATTTTGACTCAGTATGGAATAAATTTTAATTAAGAGTCTAAAAGTTTAACAAATAATTTCTACCTATAATATCTAATTTTGTAACGTAATTTTCTTAAGAAAGTATTTTATTTAGATATATAGATTGTTCTGAGACTTATAGTGAAATTTTGTGTAGAAAATTTCTTCTTACCACATCTTTCGTCTAAAACTAAATTTCATGTTACTTTCATGCATCAACTCGAAAAGAGAACAAAACAAATTTATTCAAAAAATATTTGGGTGTTTTGTTGGCAAATTGATGTATGTATTTTCTTGATGTACAGTATCGGCCAAAACTAAAGCACCCCTTAGTAAATTGTTTGAAATGATATTTTTTTTATGAAAACTAAATAATAAATTTATTTTTTATTTTTCTTTTTATTTATTTATATCTTTATAATTGAAAAATACAAAAATAAGGAGATCATAATTTAATAAACAAAAGTTAAAATTCAAAAAACATTTTAGGTCGCAAATATAAGCGGACAAAACTAAAGCACCCCCCCATTTGAGGTACAGCAAAAACTATTGAAATCAATATTTCGTTGCTTATCCTCTATTCTGGATGACACAATCACATCTTTTAGGCATAAAGGATACTAAATTATTAATTACTGCAGGCGAAATAATTGATTTTCGGAAAATTTAGCTTAAATCCTCAAAATACTGAAAATCGGAAGGTACCGTTATATGGAGGATATACCCAAATGTGGACCCAGGTCCACGAGTTTTGGTGGATATGTTTTGTGACCACTAAGAACCCTAAGTACCAAATTACAGCTAATTTAGTAGGAAAATGTGGCTTAAATATCCGAAATACCGAAGATCGGAAGGTACCGCTATAAGGGGGCTATACCAAAACATTAGCCAATATTGTTCAAATTCATCCAAAAATGATGCTACAGCATCCACTAGTCAAATACAATACGCTAACGTTTAAAAATTAGCAAAAGAACGAATTGTAAAAGAACGGTAGACGCCGGCTTATTCAGTCGACGACCAGCAAAAAACCTTCCGCTATCATGTTTTACAGCGTCTTTGCAATATTTAGGATTTAACGGTTGCCCATTTGGTCCAAGCCTTTTACCATCTGAATGCTTTAAATTAAACATAGATTCATCGGAAAACATTTCAAATGGATCTTGGCGAATGCCAATCTGGCTCCTTCATTTTTAGTCGATATGAAAGGTTTTTTTTGCTGGTCGTCGACTGAATAAGCCGGCGTCTATCGTTCTTCTGCAATTTGCTAATTTTTAAACGTTAGCGTATTGTATTTGACTAGTGGATGCTGTATCATTATTTTTGGATGAATTTGAACAATATTGGCTAATGTTTTGGTATAGCCCCCTTATAGCGGTACCTTCCGATCTTCGGTATTTCGGATATTTAAGCCACATTTTCCTACTAAATTAGCTGTAATTTGGTACTTAGGGTTCTTAGTGGTCACAAAACATATCCACCAAAACTCGTGGACCTGGGTCCACGTTTGGGTATAGCCTCCATATAACGGTACCTTCCGATTTTCAGTATTTTGAGGATTTAAGCTAAATTTTCCAAAAATCAATTATTTCGGCTGCAGTAATAAATAATTTAGTATCCTTTATGCCTAAAAGATGTGATTGTGTCATCCAAAATAGAGGATACGCAACGAAATATTGATTACAATAGTTTTTGTTGTACCTCAAATTGGGGGGTGCTTTAGTTTTGTCCGCCTATATTTTCGACCTAAAACATTTTTTGAATTTTAACTTTTGTTTATTAAATTCTGAATTCCTTATTTTTGTATTTTCCAATTATAAAGATATAAATAAATAAAAAGAAAAATAAAATATAAATTTATAATTTAGTTTTCATAAAAAAATTATCATTTCAAAAAAATTTACTGAGGGGGTGCTTTAGTTTTGGCCGATACTGTATATTGTAAATACATATTTCATTTATTCGTCGACTTATATTGAAATTTGATGGAGGATATTTTTGTCTTTGACGTCTTATATCTAGAATGAAGTTTAATAAAACAAAATTTAATAAACTCAGATAAAGTACAACATTAACCCTAAAACATGATTTTAATTTTGGCAGATTCCTGGCGTTTAGGTAAGATTTAGAGTTTTGGTGTATTTGGGAACCTACAGTAAAGTTTTTAAACGTTTTTTAAAAAAGGGGACAAAAGTAACCCGTTTAGTGACTCGCATGAGGGTTAATTTTTTTTCATAAAAAGATACCCCGCATTGTTGTCAGTAATATTGCCAAAGACACTTTGTGCAAGGATTCCAAGGAATCTGATTTCGAATATTTCAAGACCTGTAGAAATGGGCGGAACTTGTCACGCCTATTTAGGTTACTTCCCGACGTAAACTTACAAAACGCCGATACATGTGCCTTCTTTTTTTCGGTCCACTTTCATAATCTGCGCGGGGTTTCTTGTAATTAAAAAAAAAAGTTCAATTTTTTTGTACTGGGTAATTGTAAAACATTTCTTTGTTCATACTAGCCAAAGTTTGGATGTGTCGCAAATATCTGAAGTCATTACAAATAATCACATTGAGGCCCCAATAAATCTATTACGAAAACATAAATTAATTTAATACCAAAAATATTGCGAATAACTTTGTTATAGCATAAATTTAAATAATATTTCAAACAAAGTAACAATTTTGCATTACTGCACTACTTAATATTCAAATTCGTACATCTGTTTGCAAACAGAAAAAATCTATTGCAGAAAATAAAATTCGTAATCTGTTTCTATCGCATAGTTTTTATACGGCATACAATAACAAATATGCAAATCTTGGTTTTCTGTTTTTTTTTTAGATTTTTTGACTCGGCTAGCTTATTATAAAAGTTATACATTTCACGAATTTGTATCATAAACAAACGAACATTCCATCAAGCTACCACCAAAGAGCAAAGTTAGAAAAAAATGCGTGCCTTTATTGTACTGTGTTTAGTGGCTGTTGCCTGTGCCGATAAGTTGGGTTATAACTATCAACCAGTTGGACACTCCTCCTCCGGATTATCTTTCACACCTGGTTCTGCAGCCAGCAATGTAGCTCCAACCTATGATGGAGGTTACGAAGGTCAAGGTTCCAGTGGTGTTGGCTCGGTTGCCCCACAAGCTGAACTCGAAAAGGAATTCTACACTTTCTCTGCCAATGATGCTGATTTCAATGAACCCGCCAGCTCCGACCAATACGCCAGCGCTTTGAAGAAGGGTCTCCGTGTTATCTTCATTAAGGGCCCCGAAAACAGTGGTTTGGAAGATGCTGCTTTGGCTTTGGCTAAACAAGCTGGTCAACAAGAAACCGCCATCTATGTCCTCAACAAACAAGCTGATCTCGGTGATTTGGCCAACAAACTTAGCAACATTAACACCGGCAACAACAACAAACCCGAAGTTCACTTTGTCAAATATCGTACTCCTGAAGATGCTGCCAACGCTCAACGTGCTATCCAAGGTCAATACGATGCTTTGGGTGGTCCATCTCACAGTATCAATGGTGGTGTTGCTCCAGTCATCAACTTTGCTTCTCAAGCTCCTGTTGCTGCTGCCCCCGCTGCTTCTGCTCCTGGTGCTAGCTACTTGCCTGCTTCCATCTTCCGTCATTAAGAAGAGGATGTTATAGTTGCATATCAATAGACAGATATGTATCTTTATAACTTTTATTGTTGATATATTTTTAGGTTAATAAATTGTTGATTTTTAATTTGTATTTTAAATGTGTGGTTGTTTTTTTGAAGGTGATTACACATAGGAAGTTTTTGTGGATTCTGAAACTACAATTTTCATAGATGAGAAAAATCAAAGACAAAAAATCGCCGGAGGGATTTTCAAACTATTCGCGGACAAAGTTAACATCTTTGGGGGTTTTCTAGGTTTTCACGATTTTTCATGGAAACCGCCAGTCCTATCGTATTGAGATTAAAACAAATGTTGTAGCAGTGAAAATTTTCTATGAGGTTGACCTCTATGACCTTTTCCTAGGTTTTACCATTTTTGAGAAATAGGAGTTCAAATTGGGACAATGCATTGACTGTATAGCCTCCTTATAAAACATTGCCATGCATGGACGCCTTAACTAACTTTAAATGAAAACCGCTTACACCTGGGAAATTTTTTCGGATTCTGAAACAGCAATGTTCATAGATAAGGGACGGATTTAAAAAAAATCGCGGTCAAAATTCACAATTTTTGTTTTACTTTAGGTTTTCGGGACTTAGCTTGGAAGCGGCAAGTGAAAATCCCTAATTTTTTTAAAAAAGTGAACTTAGACCTCGATTTAATCAGAATCCCTACGGCGTTTTATTGTTTTTTTTTTTTATTTTTCTCATCTGTGAACATTGTAGTTTCGGTATCCGCAAAAACTTCCCAGGTGTAAGCACCTTTCGTTTAAAGTTAGTTAAGGCGCACCGTGTCGTCTCCGCAGGCGCTTCCCTGCAAGTAATTTTACGATGTGCAAAGTTTCGGTCAAATCGGATATTTGAAATTTTGCGTAGCAGGTAGCTGAAGGTGTGAACCGATATAAACCGTATTTGAACGTAATCTATGTCTGGAAAAATTCGATTTTGGCCGAGTCCTTCGAGAGTTATTATGCGCATTTAAGCGAAACAGTTTTGTGGGGATTTTTCTGAAGATATGGACTGATGTGACATGAACAAAGTTAGGACAAAATATTACAAGATCCAAAATTAGCTCCACCCAAACAGACAAATGCTGAAACGGATATAGTCAAAGCCTATGTGGAGTTTAAGCCTTATTTCTAAAAGGCACAGTTTATAGTTATTTTTTGTTACAAACTACTTATCTGAAGTAATGTTTCAGATTTATCGTACGACGAACTAGCTTGTTGTATAATTTACGTGAAGTAGTGTTTCAGATTTATGTGCAACAAATCTGACGTCAGTTTCCAATTTATCATGCGACAATTTAGTTAGTTGTACAATTTATCTGACGTAAATTTCAGATTTATCATACGACAAATTAGTTTGTTCTTAGTTCTTAGATTTATTGTACAACTTTCCAAAACATCAATAGCAGATTAATCTGAAGATTGTTATCAGATAAAGATTGTTAACAGATGTTTCTGGAAGAGGGGGTTAAGACTTACAGTCGACAAAATAAAAGCTGTATTCTTAGCTTAATAGTTCATCCGATTTAAATAACCTTCATAACGTCAACCTTTTTAAAAACAAAGGAGAATGGTGAATGGGACTTTGTCGACCATGTGATAACTCACAAATCGTTCATGATGTACGCAATCCATCTCATATTACCAAGATAATCACACTACTGACTGTATAAAACATTGCAGCGGAATTAAGAATGTTATCGATAGCTAAAACCTGATTATATAGTGCGATTACTTGACGAATGCTTTATCCATATCCATTGTCCATACTAGGTTTGGCAATTTACTCCACGAAATGACTTAAAAGATCATTTAAAAGTTGCACTTTTGTTGCAGATGATTTTTTACGAAATCGATTTTCGATATTTTATGTATTTTACTATTTAAAATATGCGCAAAAACGCTTATTGTTTTCGTGTAATTTTAATCGGAAAGAAGTGTTTTTTGTAGTTTTAATGTTTTTATTTTCCCTGGATACTTCAAAAATCATTTCCGTACAATACAGTGTTCAGATAAAGATTAGATCCTCCTTTGTTCCCAAAGCTATAAAAGCGGTGCAGAACCTTTAGGCTAACGAGGTACAATGGTTCAGAAATCGATTTTCGTGGCCAAAAGCCCAATTTTTGTCATCAACGGTTGTTAATTTTTACACGCAGAAAAAAATATGGTTCATGCAACCATATTTGAAAGAAAAATATATATTATAAATATATGGTAACCTCTATCATATTCTAATAATACAATTTTTGAAATACTTTAAAATGTTGCGGTAACAGGAGAAACATGCTGTGGTTGCCTCTAATAAGGAGTATTTTTATTGGAATTATACTGGAATTGGAATTGGAATTATTCATATTGTTCTGGTATAAAAAAGGAATACGAAGGAAATATGCAAATCGCCCTCTTCTTCTCTCTACCCGTTAGCAATTCCAATTGTCGCAATTTAAATAGTCCTAAAGTAGAGGTAAGTGGTACTAATTCACAATTGACCCATAAGTAATGCGAAGGGAACCAATTGACACCTATATATCCCCAAGTAAACGACGAAGCATCAGTTGTGACTATTTCCCACCATTTTCATTTTTTTTATAAATAAACTGGTATATGACTGTAAACCTGGAACTGGTACAATACCACCTACAGGTAATGCATAGAGTGCCAATTGGTTACCTCCTATGACATCCCCATGTTAAAGTTTACAGTTGATTGCACTGTGAGGGGTCAGAAGTGGAACTAGTTACTGTAGCGCTGAGAATCGACGAGTTTCCGATGCCGAACTAACCCATCGCCCAAGCGGGATGTCTATGTTGGAGAACACTATGAAACAGCAACAGATGTTTAGGTTATATATACATATGTACATTCATTCTTTTGTTTGTTATTTCGATCACTTGGATACGATTTCTATTAATTATTAAAACGAAATAATGCGCAAAATTTGCAAGAAATATTCGGAGATTCTTTTTATTTAAGAAGTGTCTGTTACTTAAAAAATTAAACACAACTCAGGCACTGATATCTTTTTGTCACTTTTTGATTTTTCTTTCTAAACATTTTCATATCTTCATTCACAAATAAATTGTAGTCATTAATACCGTCAAAAAACACTCGAACTCTTTTATTCTTTTTTGGAATGCTGTTTTTACTAACTTTATACCATTCATTTAAATGGAAAGTAAACAAAATGTACAACCTTTTGCTCAGCGACAGAACAACTAATGAGAGAACATTTGCTTTTGGCAGTGAACAGCTGTTGCGGTACATCGGACAATTTCCTAGTTTTTGACACTTCATATGTCAAGTTAAGCAGAATGTGGTTGGATTGAACATCAGATAATTATGAAAATATTACCATATGTCGAAATTTTGTTATTTGTTGTTGTTTTATATGGTGAACAGAATCAAAATTTGCAACATGCATTATCTCCTTTAAAATAATATGTACGCCACAAAAATTATTTGGTGCCAGACAAAATAAAATTTTGCCCACCACCACACAGTGTGGCCAAAATGGGATTTTTGTGCCAAAAATCTGTATTTTCTAAACGGTAAAAGATAGAGCTATGAAATTTGGAGGAGATGTTTATCAGACAGTGGACTTATATTCCATGTAGTTACGTGATATTCGGTCAACGCCTTCTACAGAATTTTATTGAATAAAATTTTTTTTTCATAATTTTTAAGTTTGTGTATTTAAATCAGAATTTATAATTTTTAAGTGTTATTTAAAATAAAGATTTAAAGAAATAAAAACATAAAACAGAATTTTCTCTAATAAAAACAACTTAAAATAGTTCAAGTAAAAAGTATACTGTAACAAAAATACTACAAATAAACTCATATAATACTATTTAATTAACGTAAAAATGGTAATATTTCACTGTTTAAGTAATGTTTTTTAGTTTTTGAATTCTTTCTTAAACTACAAATAAATGGATCAGATGATATTAACTTGGCGCAAAAACGTGATGACATGTTTTTTTATCAAGGTTTCATCGATAACTGCATTTGATGAAGTTGGAATATTGTTAGTAATGTACTCCTGAATGCTTCTCACTTTATTATGTCGAGGCGTTTTTAGCCATATATCAAATAAAATATTGTGTGGAACTTTAAGAGACATGGTAATACAAAAAGTGGAAATGGATAATAAATAGCAAATGATAACTTGAAGTTTTAAAGTAGCGGGCAGCTAAACAATCGAAATTTCAACTTTCGGTTAGGAACTGTGTTCACAACGTTTAAAACCCTTAATATGGGGCAGAACCGTTATATGGGGACTATATTAAAACGTGGACATACACTGACAGCTTTTATAATAAATGATTCTCACTTGCAGAGAACCCAAAATATAAAATTTCAGCCAATTTGGTTGGCAAATGTGGCCAGAAACACCAAAAACTCTTCAAATGGGCGGTACCGTTGTATGGGGTCTATATTAAAAAATGGACCCACTTTGACAATTTTTGGTAGGGAGATAGTGTACTCGTAAATAACCTTATATTTCAATTTTTAACTAAATCGGATAATTGTTGTAAGTAAAATCCTGAAAATATATAAAATCGGGAGGTACAGTTATAGGGGGTCTATATCCCGGCGTCGCACGTGGTCGCAGCTAATTTATTGAGAAATTGATAGCTCAACAGCTCCTCTAAATTTGTGTACTATTAGAACTGCGGATAACCGCGGGGCTTTTTAGTTATATCCCATTTAAAAAGACCAATATAAGATATACACGTAGAAAAGGTTCCAAAACAAATCCGGGTTTTCTACAGAAGTGTTACTCAAATGCAATTACTTTTAAACATATTTTAATACGTCAGATTTCGTACTATAGTTTAGAAAAAAGAACCATTAAAATTTTTCAATAACTCGCGACATTATGGTCCACACAAAATCGACAAATTTCACTGTGTTTTTGAGTATTCGTTTGCCGTAAAAAAAGTCCATGTTATAGATACCGTTACATCAAAAATAGCGGTACAACCAACGAAATTTTTAATTTTCTCTCATAGCTAGAATGTTTTCTATCCCTCCATGTAAAATTTTTGTAAATTTAAAAAAAAAAAATTTTTTGGCATTTTTGGCACAAAATATTGAATTTGGCCACACTGTGCACCAGTTAAAAAAATATTGTTTCTCTGCGTGTATATGGAATTCGATATTATTACTAATATTTAAACTAAGGAAACCAAAAAATTAGCCCGAAATATTGGAAGGTGTCTTTAGCGACGACTTAATACTAAATTTTAGTTATTCCGGTTGAATAATGTGGCTAGAACTTTCAATATAACGAAAATCGGGGTTACGGGTCTTGGGGGCTATATGAAGGCGTGGGCCTATAGCGACAAACTTCAAGTGTAAACTTTTATACCCCCAATGACTAAATGTCAAATTTCAGTCATTTCGATGGAATAATGAGGCTTAACCCTTCAAAATTCCGAAAATCAGGAGGTACCGTTTTATAGGGGATAAACGAAGGCGTGGACCCATACCGACAAATTGGCAGGTACCGCTCAATGGGGTCTTCATGAAGACGTGATCCTATACTGACGAATTTCAGGTTGAAAGCTTTAAACCCCCAACGAAGACTACTAAATTTCAGCCATTTCGATGTGATAATAATAAGGATCGAGAATAAAAACACTTTACAGGGTCTCCCGACGAATGTTTCGATGTGTTAAAAACGGAATGACAAATATAATTATACCCTTCATATTATGATGGAGGCTCCACTCTTAAGGTACCTCCCTCACAAAAGTTCAGCATTTTTGTTTAAGTGTTTACCTTAGCGTTTATACGAAGCGAGATATTTTATTTTTCAATAGGTACGAAATTTGACGGAAATTCCAACTTTAGTGGACAGTGTCCCCTTACAGCCCACATAAACTTTTGTAACCGCCCCGATTTGTCCGTTTAATTATACCCTACACCACTATGTGGGCCGGGTATTATAAGTTGGTTTTGGCCAAAAAGTTTGTAACGCATCGAAATAATGGTCGTAGACCCATACTTATATATACCAAAAAGATTGTATCTATCAGTTGAGTCGTTAAGGCTATGTGTGTCCGTCCCTCCATCCGTATGCCTGTCCATCTAAATCTTGTAATCACGCTACAGGCCGCAATTTTGATCGGATCGTCACGAAATTTTGTGTGTTGATGGGGGTCCCGGAAGGGAAAAAGCCTATAGATTTTGGTGATGGTCGGATAATATTTAGGGGTCGGAATGGACAAAAAACTTATTTGGAGAAAAAGTCAACGTTTTCTTCCAAAGCAAATATCTCAGCTTCTATAATGGGTATACCAAAAATAAAACCTGACTATGAAAGTAAAAAGTATCACCTTTTTAACGATGAAAAGTAGGTCGTATGCGATCAAACAACGAACATATGTATTTCAATAGTCGCAAATAAAACCCAACTTTTCATTTTTGCGATTTTAATTATAATGACGAATATCACAGCTTTGGTGGGAACTTTCCAAACACAAAGACTGACTATAAAATTAGAAAATCCCATCTTTACAATGATGCAAAGTAGGTTGCCGTAGGTGGCCAAATAACGCAGATATCACAATAGTCGGTAATACATCGCATTTGTCAATGGTCAGGAAATTTTTGGAGTTGATGCAAGTGTCACAGAAAAAGAAACCTATTGGTGATGGTCGGATAATATTCAGGGGTCGGAAAGGGCAAAATTTCATGTGGAGAAATAATCAAAGTATTATTCTTTTGCGAATATCTCCGCTTCTACTGGGGTATTCCAACGGCACAACTTATCAATGGAGGTGGTCAAACAAGGGAGATATCACATTTTTTTGTAATTGCGCTACTTTGGTGGCCTAAAGTGGTCCCAGAGAGGAAGAAGCATACTGAATTTTGTGATAGTCGGATAATATTCCTTAAACTTTACCATTTAAAAGCTTATGCACAGGGGTAGTGGTCAATGGTAGTACTGATTGAAGGCTTTGTTGGTCTATTTGATAAGCATTTAACATGTCTTTAATACACCAAATAGAAGCAGAGGTATTTGTCATTAAAGTAAAAACGTCTGGGATATCCCAAATATTTCTGTTTCTGGTGGACATATTTCAAGGAGGGTGCTTGATAATGAAACTAAACCACCTGAGATTTAAATTAATACAAAATGTGGCATTTACGATAAAATATCAGAGTTATTGCAAAAGGCGCTAAGCTATCACAATTTCAATATTTTGACGTTTTTACTTTAATGACAAATACCTCTGCTTCTATTTGGTGTATTATACCCTAGACAGACGGCAACGTTAATTTGCATTAAGATGGACATTTAATTTTAACCTGACAGACGACAGTTTCTGCATTTACGAAACAGCTGTATGCTGGTAAACAACTGTTTTGTTGTTGTTTGCAATGTAAATTATGTCTCAGAGCATGAATATGCTCTCTCTCCTACATGAATATGGGCTCTCTTTTACAGCATTGCCATATTGAAATACCTAAATTCAGTTTAAATTCCCTTTGATTTTGTGCATTAAGAATGTGGATAATGCTCGAATTAATTTGAATTAAGTCAGTTAATGTAAATTAACGCTGCCGTCTGTCTAGGGTATAAAAGACATGTTAAATGCTAAACAAAAAGACCAGCAAAGCTTTCAATCAGTACTAAGTAGATGACGACAGTAGTCAAATTCCTTCCTTCCTTAGCTGGCCCATTACAGAACATTTGTTCCATAGGCCGAACTAAGAATAGATCTCCATTTCTCTCTGTTTATTGCACGCTTTCTGGAAGACGTCTCCTTTACATCTCTTCATCCACTTGTTTGGGCCATCTATTCCTTGGCCTGCCATTCTGCATAGTCGGCCCCGTCCCGACAATAAGCTTTGTTCACTTGTTATAGATTAGATAATTTAAAGATTGTAGAACTCGTGATTCAACGTTGTTTGACGTATATCTTATGAGAGTGCTCTGTACAGCATCCTGGTAATAGGAGTCCAAAGTCAAACATTTGGTACGTTAAATTTTCAAGAAAACTATTTTTTGGTTAAAAATTTACAGCTGTCATGCAGGTACCCTTGAACCCCGCATCACTTTAGTTCTTTTATGCGACTGATCTAATGAGCCCTTCTGCGTTCGAATCCATCCACTAAAACGGTGGATATGGATATCTTGAATATAGGAGAATGTGCAAAAGCATATTTTGACAAATCCGCGGACTAAATCGCGAATTTCTATCAACCTTTGTACATAAATGGAATTCTATAAACTCGATTATAGTATTTGCGAAAACAGAGATACGCGAGAAATATGGGTGTTTTACCCAAAATGTGGAGGCACATCCGCTGTTCTTGACGAATCTATTTCACGTATTTTGATGGGTGCTACTGAAATCGGATGAACATTACATAGATATTGAAAAAGATTGATTCTTTGTGTCCAAGTTATCGCCGTAAGTAACTAATGGTAAACCTTATTTCTTGAAGAAATTTTAACAGAATACATTAATTATTGTATGAGATTTTAGCGAAATAGTTGGAGAACTCTCAAATATTTTTTTCTAATTTTTCTAATCAAACCAAAAAAATATATTTGTATCAATAAGTGGTCCCCTTTCATTGTTGCTGTAATAAGCATATTATAAACCCAATCATTATACATAACTTTTCATATTCTTGTACGCGCTGTCTAGAGGTTTATACAGGCTCTGGGGTTCTATAATTTAGATTTTCCGATATTTTTTTATTTTCCGCGAAAAACAAATTTTAGAAATTGTCTTGCACCTACGGATGATATCAAATGCTGTTACTGATATTTTAAAATATTTGTTCTTGAAAGAGCTTAAAAACAGCTATAACTTTTGCACGCATCGACAAATATTGTGAACGCGGACAGATTTGAAACCGGCATTTTCCCTTAACCTCTGTACCAGAAATCGGAGATGTGCTCGCAAATTTTTTTACCCACGAAATTTGGATTTTACCATATATGGTAAAAACCAAATTTCCTTTACAATTCCATTTGAAAAAAATTAAAAAAAGTACGTTTGGACGAAATCTGTTTCAGATAATTTGGAGTCGATTTAGGTATGTCCGTCCTTCTTTATATCTGGCTGGTGCCCACGATAACATTCGAACGGATCAAGCGATTCGTTCCAAAATTTATCCTTCTTAATATTTTGTCCAAATTTAATTTAAGTTCGAAGATGGGCTATAAGTGTCCACCCTTTCGGTTACCTCCCCCACTTTGGAATTAATAATATTTTGCCCAAACTTAGTTTAATTTTAAATTTTGGCCCTATTCGGTCCACTCTTAGGATACCTCCCTCACAAAGTTCAAAATTTCTGTTTAAGTTTAAAAAGGTTTACGATGACAACAAAAATAGCTTTTACGGTCTCTTGTCCTCGGGTTGTCAGCCTAAATTTGGCATGGTATACTGGTCAAGATGGCCAAGATATAATGTAACAACTTTTTGTAGTATTTTCTTTTCTTAGATTTCTTTGCAGTTCTTCTTTGATATTCTCTAATTCTACTTTTGATATTCTCTACATTCAAGCCTGCATCGAACATTGATAAGTCAATCTCCGACCATTCTGTTTAAAATCTCTTGAATATGACTGGCTGAAGTGTCATCGCGGTAGGTACATTAGCTCTCGAGTAATGAAACCTACTCTATTTACCCCATCACACCGAATCTAAAATTCGCACTTTTCCTTATACCACTTAAAGAATGATTCTCATATATGTATATGTACTTATGGAACCCGGACATAATTCCTAAAATGATTTTGGCCGTTATGTCCACTTTGCTTTGCAGACATACTTACTTAGATGGCTTTTATACTAAACAGAACGTCTGGTTCCATGAGCCGAATTAATAATAGATTCCCAAACGCACCGATCTCCTGCTTTATTTCATTTTCATCGGTGTTTTAACCTATCGTCAAGTGTCTCCTATTCGGTAACAAAGTACATAACATCTGTTGGCCAATACTATTGTTCTTTTTATTTCAAAACTGACGTTTTTAGTTTTCTTTATGGCGGTGCCGAGGTAAATGAAGTCATTAACTACCTCAAAAATGTAGTTCTGAAAGTCCACAGTTGGTCCCAGTCTACTGGACAGTCTAATAATTTTGCAGGGATGCCAAACTCAGACATGGCTTGGAACACATTCGACCTAAATGGGCTGTCCAAAGCGGCCTAATATTCGACGAACAGGTGGGAGGTGTCGATATGTCTTTCGTGGGTCTTCTTCAGTATTTGGCACAGTGTGAAGATTTGGTCAAACGTTGATTTACCAGGTCTAAAACCACATTTCATTGACCATAAGTTTTAGACGTTCACACAGTACGCTTGCCAGCCTATCAGCTCCTGCTACTTTATTGTTTTTCAGACAATTAATTACTGTCATGACCTCGCTTTGGCTAGATGGTAGACATTCAACGTCGGGTATCTTCATCGCCGTACATATTCGTTATTAAGAGCTTCATGAAATGTTCCTTCCAGATCTTCAGTACGTTTTCTGTGTCAGTTACCAGATTCCCTTCATTATCTTTGCAGAAATGTGCCTGCACCATACCTTTCAGTCTGGTGTTTTATACTCTGGTAAAATTTTCGGACTTCATTCTGACTCCTGAACATCTCGAGTTTCTCACGATCGCGTTTATCTTGTTCCTTCTTTTTTTTCCTGAAAATATGCTTCTCATTGCTCCTCTTCTCCCGATATTTCTCTTTTGCGCTTCGTTGTTCTATATGCCGCGTTATTTTCTTCAGCAGCCTTACGACACTCCTCATCGTAGTAGTGGTGATTTTTGGTACTCAAGTACAGATTTTGTGGCAGTTTGAAGTGAGTGGCCACTGCGTTTCATTATCGGGACAAGGAGTGCTATCTTCCACTATGTGGCTCTGTTATGATATCTGTTTGCACGAATCCATCGGACATATAACACACAGGACGAGTGTCTTCCGTCTATCACATCTGGTTTCTTGTTTTTCCATCTGGGGAGATCCACGTACCTTGTGTATGTCGAGGTGTTAGAAACTCGTTACTGCTAACTACCATGTTTTCGCCGCTGCAAAATCCATCAGGCTCATTCCGTTGTCGAATGTTACCTCATGAAGTCTCAACTTGTCGTTCATGGGACCAAAAATATGTTCTCTTCCAATTTTAGCATTAAAATCTCCTAGAACAACTTAATGTCATGGTCAGGGCAGCGTGAATATTCTCTCTCTAGGCGTTTGTAGAATATACCCTTGGTCAGATGAGACAGATGGTAAAAAACGTTTCTATATAGGCATTGTGGCAAATCTCTCATCAACCGGAGTGAAGCTGGAGACGAGATTTTTAGCCTCCGATTTACCGTAAATCGAACACCTAACTTATGTTTCGTTTCATGGCAGCTATAATACAGTGCGTAATCGTTTGTGATCTTTACATCTGCCCGATTCAATCGCACTTCCTCCAAGGTGATAATATCAGCTCTGTACTTACCAAGTAAATCCGCCAGTGAGCAAACTGCCTTTTCTCTGTAGAGAGTCCTGACATTCCAGGCGCAAATTCGCAGGTCTTTATCCTTAAAACTCTTGCGGGGGTCGTCAACTTCAGAGGGGATTGTTCTTCTTCTTTTTCTTTGTTTTTTTTTTCATAGTAGGCGGTCTTTTGACAGTGTGGGCTACTAGCCCAACGCCAATCAAGTTTTTAACGTTTTATGCTTTTTTAAAATCGTAACTGCATATTTTTACTACAAATTTTAATTTTCATTCATTCTAAAATATCGCGCGAATGTGTTTGAAGGCAAATGTTGAATATAATTGAATTTGTACTGTCTACGATTTACTTATTTTTCATAAAGATTTTTCAATTATATACAAATTGTATTTCAAAATGAGAACTGGATATGAAATTAAAATCATTTTTTAATGTTGTTATAAAATTTGAATACAAATTCAATTAAAAAAATATTTAAATTTTAAATTTAATTTCTGAGAGTGATGTCTCCAAACCAAGGTGGACACTACCCACATATATAATTGTTCCACAAACATCCCATACCGGACAAGGGAGACTTCTCTCATATCAATGAGTGCACCCCGATTCATATTAGCTCACTTATATGGGACCTACTGTTTATTGCCGAACCCGAACGGCGAGTCTTAAGACACCACTTGTAGAGAAGTTGTACATGGCTGAAATACTCAGGAAATGTCGCCAACGTTACTGAGGGGTATTTTGCCACTGTTGAAATTGTTGATGTTGCCTGTCCTGGGAATCGAACCCACGACCTTCAGCGTGCAAGGCGGGTATGCATACCATTGCACCACCATTAGCACCCCCATATATCGCCACTAAAAACTACAGTTATCATCAGCTACTATGTACTACAGGAAGTCCAAGTTGTTTTATCATCCCTGATCCTAAAAGTGATCTACTACTCCCAACATTGTTAACTGTTGTTTTATTATTTTATTTTTTATTATTTATTTATTTTTCAGATGACATGTCTTCAGTCAAATCGAATGAGGATTATTTTCGTGGAACATTTCGACCTTCTAACTCGCTTCCTTCAATGTCCTTTTCGTTCTTATTTTAAGAACCGCTACAAAAGTACCACAAGGTGACGTTTTTCAGCTTCGAAATGTTCTGCAAAAATGTCGCTCAGAAAATTGTAGGCATAACTCTGATTGACAACTAATCGATTTTGTAGCGTTTTTATGGTCATTTTTATACCCTCCACCATATGGAGGGTATAATTAAATTTGTCATTCCGTTTGTAACACATCGAAATATTCGTCGGAGACCCTATAAAGTATATATATTATTGATTAGCATAAAATTCTATGTCGATTTGACCATGTCCGTCTGTCCGTCCGTCCGTCCGTCCGTCCGTCAGTCCGTCCGTCTGTCTGTTGAAATCAAGATACAGCTCGCAATTTTAAAGATAGAGAGTCAAAAATTGGTACAGAAGTTTTTATTACTTGCAGGATGGTTGGTATTGAAAATGGGATATATCGGTCCACGTTTTTATATAGCCCCCATAGAACGGTACCTCCCGATTTTCGGTATTTTTAAGGTTTTAGCTTCATTATCCAAAATGGCTGAAATTTGGTACAAGGTCTTCCTTCGGGGTATAAAACTTTCCCCCAGAATTTGGTCGGTATCGGTCCACATGTTCATATAGCCCCCATAGAACGGTACCTTCCGATTTTCGGTATTTTTAAGGTTTTAGCTTCATTATACTACCAAAATGGCTGAAATTTGGTACAAAGTCTTCCTTCGTGGTATAAAACTTTCCCCCAGAATTTGGTCGGTATCGGTTCACACCTTCATATAGCCCCCATAGAACGGTACCTTCCGATTTTCGGTATTTTTAAGGTTTTAGCTTCATTATCCTACCAAAATGGCTGAAATTTGGTACGTAGTCTTCTTTAGGGGTATAAAACTTTGCCCCAGAATTTTGTCGGTATCGGTCCACAACTTCATATAGCCCCCATAGAACGGTACCTCCCGATTTTCGGTATTTTGAAGGTTTTAGCTTCATTATCCTACCAAAATGGTTGAAACTTGGAACTTAGTCTACGTTGGTGGTATAAAACTTTCCCCCAGAACTTTGTCGGTATTGGTCCATGCCTTCATATAGCCCCCATAGAACGGTACCTCCCGATTTTCGGTATTTTGAACGTTGTGCCCTCAATATTCCACCGAAATGGCTGAAATTTGGTATTTAGACTTCGTTGGGGTATTCAAATATTCCCTTTAAATTTGTCTGCACAGGTCCACGCTTTCATATTGCCCCATCTCTAACTAAAATTTATAGGTATAGGTCCACGTTTCGATATAGCCCCCATAGAACGGCACCTCCCGATTTTCGTAATACTGAAGATTGTGACGTCAATATCCAACCGAAATGGCTGAAATTCGTTATTTCGTCTTCCAAGAGTTATAAAATATTCCAGAAGAGTATTATCAATATAGGTCCACGTCTTCCTATATCCCCATAGAAGCGTACTTCTTGATTTTCGGTATTTTTTAAGTTTTAGCCACATTCTCTTACCGAAATATAGGAAATTTGGTATTTAGTCTTCTTTGAGCCTAAAAACTTTCCGTCAGAAATTTGTCGGTATAGATCGACGTTTTGAAATAGCCACCATAGAATGGTGCCTCACAATGTTTTACCGAAATTGCTGAAATTTAGTATTAAGTCTTCTTCATACACGAAAGGAAACTAATTATTCCATTTTACTTCAATACAACTTGTGGTGGAGGGTATAACAAGTTCGGCCCGGCCAAACTTAACGCCGTTCTTACTTGTTTAAACTTACCCTGTTTTTGGCTCACAAAAAACTATGTTCTGTGTTTTTGTATATTCTGTATATTCGAACAACCAATAAATTACGAACACGGTGCGCCTTAACTAAATTTAAATGAAAGGTGCTAACACCTGTGAAGTTTTTGTGGTTTCTCAAACTACAATGTTCATAGATGAGAAAAATAAAAAAACAAAAAAATCGCCGCAGGGAATTTCAAATAAATTGCGATCAAAGTTCAAATTTTTAGGGGTTTTTTAGGTTTTCACGATTTTGCTTGGAAACCGCAAGCCCTATCGAAATGAAAGTAAAGAAAGGGTTGTAGCAGTGAAAATTTTCTACAAGATGGTTTTTATGCTGTTTTCGTGGGTATTACCATTTTTGAGATATAGAAGTTCAAATTTTGACAATTTACTGACTGTATCGTCTCCTTATAAAAAAAGGTTATGACAGCAATTTCCCAACTTAAACTTATATATCTCAAAAATGGTACAACGTAGGAAAAAATTTTGAAAACCAATCTTGTAGACAATTTTCACAGCTATAAGATTTTCTCTAGTCACATTGCAAATCGTGAAAACCTAACAAAAAAACCTAAAAATGTGACCTGAACTTCTATATCTCAAATCAAATGAAGGTCAATCCCCTAGAGAATTTTCACAGCTATAACATTTTCTTTAGTCCCATTTCGGTAGGACTTGCGGTTTCCAAGCAAAATCGCAAAAAACCTAAAATTAACCTAAAAATGTTAACATTGACCACGATTTATTTAAAAATCCCTCCAGCGATGTATTCTTGTTTTTGGAATTTTCTCATCTATGAACATTGCTGTTTCAGAATCCGGGAAAACTTCCCAGATGTTAGAGGGTTTCATTCAAAGTTAGTTTAGTTGTAGGGTGGTTAAGGTGGTTGAACTTCTAAATCTCAAAAATGGTAAAACTAACGAAAATAACATTGATCTCAATCTTGTAGAGAATTTTAACTGCTACTACATTTTCTTAAATATCATTTCGATAGGGCTTGCGGTTTCCAAGCAAAATCGTTAAAAACAAAAGAAACCTAAAAATGTGGTCTGAACTTCTATATCTCAAATATGGTAAAATCTAGGAACAAATCATAACGGCCAATCATCTGGAGAATTTTCACAGCTACAAAATTTTTTAGCCCCATTTCGATAGGACTTGTGGTTTCTAAGCAAAATTGCGAAAACCTAAAATAAAACTAAAAATGTGATCTTTGACCGCGATTTATTTAAAAATTACTCTAGCGATTTTTTCTTGTTTTTGGATTTTTCTCATCTATGAATATTGCTGTTTTTAAATCCGTGAAAACTTCCCAGTTCTAAGCTGTTTTCATTCAAA